>NC_000070.6:131621974-132360307 GCF_000001635.26 Mus musculus | reverse complement strand
GGCTAGCCCATCCCTGTACTGAGTTCACGGCTACCCTAGACTCTGAGACTTTGAGTTAAAATCCAAAGACAATAGGGCCAGGGTGATCTGTGGATGAGCTGTTCTGCGAAAGTGTAAGATGACTTTGGATCCCAAGAAGTCATAAATCCAGATGCAGCAGTGAGTGTCTATCATACTGGCACACCACAATGAAGTGGAAGGCAGAGGTGGGGCAATTCTCAAAGGCCCATGAGCCAGCTATAGCCTGGTATACACAGCAGTGAATAAGAGACCCTGATTCCATGCCGAGCACTGGTGGCGCACTCCTCTAATCCCAGCACTTGGGAGGCAGAGGCAGGTGGATTTCTGAGTTTGAGGCCAGCCTGGTCTACAGAGTGAGTTCCAGGACAGCCAGGGCTACGCAGAGAAACCCTGTCTCAAAAAAAAAAAAAAACAAAAACAAAAAAAAAAACAAAAAACCTTGATTCCAACAGGTGGGACACAGAAACTGTTAGCTGACTTCCACATGTGCACTGCTGTATCCGTGGGCCTGCACTCACACATACACACATTAAAAATAGAATAGTAGATAAATACAAAGAGTTGGCAGTGTGGCTTAGCTGGTAGAGTGCTTGCCCAGCATGCACAAAGCCCTGGGTTCCACCCCCAGCCCTCCATACTGTGGGTATGGTGGTGTATGTCCGTTACCCCATCCCTTAGGAAGTAGAGGCAAGAGGGTCAGAAGGTTAAGGTCATTCTCAGCTACACAGCAAGTTCCAGAACATCCTGAAGTAAATCAGACCCCGTCTCAAAGCAACACCACCAACAAAAGGAATGAAAACCAAGAGGCAGTTGTAAATGCCCATTCTGAGTTTTGCCATTTTGTGTAGCTTAGGCTGAGAATTTGCATATAACCAGGGCTAGGCTGAAACTCACAGTTGTCTAACCTCTACCTTCAAGTGCTGAGATAACAAACTTGAGTTACTAAGCCCTAGCTATTTTTGTTATTGTTATTTTTGAGACATGGTCTCACTGTGGAGTTATAGCTGGCCACACATGTACTGGCTGTCTCCTAAGTGCTGGCTTGCAGGCCCCTGCCGCCTTACCCAGCTGCCTGGAACTTCTGATACTCCTACCACCTCTTGAGAGCTGAGACCACAGATGTGAGCCAGCACACCAGAGTGCTCGTATTTCTACCTTGTGATTGATGTTTGTGAGATCTGTGAGACAGTAAGCTGTGTAGACAGCTTAGTTTACTTAACAATTATTTACTTAGTACCGACAACACAGTACTTAAAATTCTAGATCCCTTGGTTGCAACATGGAATCAGGACAGAACTCTTGGTTTCTACAAGCTCTTGTCACAGCAGAAGGGTGACTGGGAAGTAAACTGCAGATACTTATGACCGATGCCCCTGTGGCATGCGGACACGGAGATGCCTGTTGTCGACAGAGCAAGCAGCCCTTTTTCTCTCTCTGACCACTCTATAGCCCAGAGTGCAAATGTGGTACCCATGTCAGCACGAGACAGTAGATCCTTAGGGGAAAATCCATTGTTTTATTTTGTCTTCTTTTGTTTTGTTTTTGTTCTATGAGACCAAAACAAGGGATTTTATTCTTGTTTATTGACTTGGGTTCTAATAAATACTGGTTTTGCTTCTCATCTGTAGAGTAATGGACTCTGACCTGTTCCTCCTCCTTTTTTTTTTTTTTTTTTAATTTTGGTCTCTTGCGATAATATCTCACACTATAGCTCAAGCTAGCCTGGAACTCAAAGCAGTCCTCCTGCCTCAAACTCGGAAGTGCTGGAAGTCCTTCCCCTCCAGCTACAGCATCATAGTGCTAATCCCAGCTAGAGCTGGAGGCTTCCCTCCGTGGCAGAGCGTGTGCAGCGTGTACAGGGCCCTGCCCCAGTCCTCAGCACACGTGAAGTGTGTATAGTTTTGTAATCATCATGAATCCTTTGATTTTTCCCAAACAAATTTCAGGAATAGGAAAGCCGTCTCCATTGTCTGATAACTTCTCCCTTTTTGCCCCCTTCCAGCTACCATCGCCCATGAAGCTGAAGCCTGAGAAAGGAGCTAAAGGACCACAGGAAAAGGAAAAGCATGGCTGGTCTGCTTCTTGTCTCCAGGGCGAGCACAGCACTTCTCACACAGCCAGAGCTGCTCTGGGATCTGGGCAGGGCAGGCAGCGCTTGTACGCGTGTCCTTGTGCTCCCCTTAGAGAAGAATGAGACACCGATGCTTTGAGCCTTTTAACAACACTGCAGTAGACTTGAGGGTGTCTCTCACCAGCCACAGAAGCACAGGGCCTCTTACAGGTTTTGAGTTTTTCTGGCTACGGCACACGCTGCCCTAAGACAACTTGGTGTGCTGAGGCCGTTTGTACCGTGAGCCTTACCTGTCTGTCCTGTCTGAGAGCCGCTCAGGGAGGCTCATTCCAACCCTCAGGTTCTCTTACCAGGAAAAAAAACATTCGGACACACCAGCCCTTCCAGCAAAGGCCCGCTTCCAGAAAAGTGCTTGGACTTCTCTGCATAAGGTCTGACCAGAAGGAAGCCAGTGCAGGCTCCGGCCTGTTCCTCCCTCCATTTGGCACTTGTCATCCTAGGTCCTTTTTGTTTTGAGACAAGATCTTATCCTGTGGCTCAGGCTGGCCTCAAACTCACTGTGTAGCCCAGGCTGGCCTCAAACTTCTGTCTCAGCCTCCCAAGTGCTGAGATTATAAGCATGAGCCTTCATGCTCTCATCCTGATTTCAAAGTGAGCTTAAAGAAATGGGGAAAATCCATTCATTATGTAGTCTGAGCTGTAATCAGAATCCAAATGATCAAATGAGAAAGCCACGTGCATTTTCTATGTACAAACCAAGAAAAAGGCCTTACTGTTAATGCCGGTTTGGCAGAGAACTGACTCACGGGGCAGACTTTATTATACGTTCCCTGTACCAAATGATACTATAAATCACTTTGGCCTGTGGGAGCACTGTGTGGGAGCACTGTGCGCTACAGGTGCCCATGCTCACTCCTTGGTGCTGTTGGCCCTCCTTACTGCACAGCCCCTCTACTGAATTAGCCCCTCCCCCTCCCGACAACGAACACCTCACTTGCCTTCCCATTCCTGTTGCAGCCAGGCCTCCCCACTTGTATTGGGGTGCAGATTTGGTTATGTTTTTCAAAGAACTTTTTTCCTGAAACCCACACAGCCTTACTGTTCCTGCCTGGATTCTACTTACATTGTAAGTGGAAGGGAAATGTAACTGGGTTTGTCGCTTTTCTTTTTGTTTTAGTCTATACCTCAGTATGTAGCCCAGGCTAGCCTTTGACTTGAAGTCTTCCTTACTCAGCCTTCCCAGTCTGCGATCATCGAGGGCAACGGCCACACCCAGCTTCTACTCACCTTAACAGCTAGTGGATTGTGGCTCTTAAAAAGGCTTTGCTTTCTTGTTTGTTTGTTTTTTGCTTTATTCTATTTCCTGTCTGTATTCTTTCAGCAATTTTCTCCTTGTCAGCATCACACTTATTAAAGAGTTAGAATATAGGGCAAACAAAAAAAGCTAAAGTGACCTTAAAACTAGTACTTTCTTCTCTATGAAGGAAAAAGTGCTTTTGTTTGTTTTTTCTCTTCCTGCCATGTAGTTTCTGTCTATGGAACAAAGACTCCTTCCCACTCCGTCCCCATCTCCTCAAACCTTGATATTGCTTGAGTAAAGGAAGAGAAAACAACAGTTCTGTCAAGTCTGTGAGTTGTCTAGATACAAGGTTGCCAGAGCTGCTAACCTTTGCGATTACATCCTGACCAAGGCTCAGTTCTCACAAGCAAGGCCGGTGCTCCGCCCCTGCTCCGCCCCTGCTCCGCCCTGCTCCACCCTGCTCCGCCCCGTTTCTCCTTCTCTGTCCCAGGTTTAGAGAGTACTTTGCATATGCCTGTGCTGTCTGGGGTGTGGTAACCTTTTTTTTAGACAGGGTCTTATGTAGCCTCACTATGTAGCCAAGGATCCCCTGCCTCCACCTCCCGAGTACAGGGCTCACAGATGCACCCACCATACCTGCCGGCCAGCAACGGCTTCTCTCAGCTGTTCTCCCTCACGTGCCAATCCTGAGCTCCCGTCTGCTTGTGTGTGCCATCAAGGGCTCTGACTCTGTTCATCTCATCTGTCTTCTGAAGCAGGATATGTTAGGGCTGCATCTAGGCAGTGGTTTTGTTTTTATGTATATAAAAGTTGATTATGTGTCTTCTTTCTGTAAGTGGAAGCTTACAGTCCTAATGTAAAGGACTTAAAGCCTCGCTGTCGCATGTTAAGATGCTTCCCTACTGTACAGAATCCTGTAAAATACATAATTACGTTGTATATCAGCCTTCCTACCAATCTTAATTATTAAAGTATTTTAGAATATCAAAAAAACTGAATTTGTGTTACTTTTTACTTTTTTAGTGCTGGGCATTGAGCTCAGGCCTCATGCATGTTAGACAGTCACCCTAAGCCATATCCCTCACCTCTGGTCTTTTGTTTTATTCAAGAAGATTAAAACAACTTAAAAGTGACACCCAAAATACTGCTAACGACTTCAAATAAAAAGAAGATAAATGATAATGTTAAATGTAGCCAGAAGTGAAACTATCATGTTTGTTTGTTTCTCTGAACAAACAAAAATCACAGGGCTGGGATATAGCCCAGTAGAGCACTTGCCTGGGATCCCTGTGTTCAGTTCCCAGCATCAAACAAGACAAAGTGTTCCCGGTGGGTGCTTCTGAAGCCAAGAAGGGTCAGAAGTTCAAGGTCATCTTGAATAATATAACAAATTCAAAGCCAGCCAGCATAGCCCAGGGTATATGATATTCATTCCCCGGCCCCTCTCTCTAAATTGCAGAGAGAGGAGTATTGGGAACCCCCTATGTCTGGTAACTCCACTAGGTGCCTCACCTGCCTAACCACTCCCCACCCTGTCTGGAAAATGAGATTGTGTAGGTCAGGGTTGGTTTTTTTTTTTTTGTTTTTTGTTTGTTTGGTTGGTTGGTTTTGGTTTTTCGAGACAGGGTTTCTCTGTATATCCCTGGCTGTCCTAGAACTCACTTTGTAGACCAGGCTGGCTTCGAATTCAGAAATCCGCCTGTCTCTGCCTCCGGAGTGCTGAGATTAAAGGCATGCGCCACCACTCACGGCTGTTTTTTTTTGTTGTTTTGTTTTTTTTTGTTTTTGTTTTTTTGTTTTAAAGGTCAAGACAAATACTATATATATATATATATATATTTTTTTTTTTTTTTGTTTTTGTTTTTGTTTTTGTTTTTTTGAGACAGGGTTTCTCTGTGTAGCCCTGGCTGTCCTGGCACT
The DNA here is from genome assembly GCF_000001635.26 of Mus musculus. NCBI lineage: Eukaryota > Metazoa > Chordata > Mammalia > Rodentia > Muridae > Mus > Mus musculus. Next base: position 132,354,995 of record NC_000070.6, on the reverse strand, counting down.
CACTTTGTAGACCAGGCTGGCTTTGAACTCAGAAATCTGCCTGCCTCTGCCTCGAGAGTGCTGGGATTAAAGGCATGTGCCACCACGCCCAGCTGACAAATGCCATTTTTACATATGTTTGAGAACAAGGAGTTTCAACAGTCCCTTACAAGGATTAACTCAATATGGCCCACAGCTGAATGAACCTCAGGTTGGTGTCACCAGGCTGGTGTCACCAGAGTGGCTGGTACTGCCTGTCCTCTCTGGCAGGCTGCCCAGTTTCTGCCCAGGGCACCTCAGCAGTGACTCATTTGCTGCTTGGCACTTGGCACATTACCCTTCCCTAAGCGTGAAAAGAAACCAGTAGTCAGAACTTTTTGTTGGATGTTTCTCTGATCCCATGTTCCCGTGGTCCAGATTATTAGGTCTCCCCTTGTTCCTGCAGCTTTGGGGTTAAAACATCTCCAGAAGGTTGTTCTGAAGGTTCACACTGCCCACTGTTTTTCGTGGAGAGAGACTGAGGTCTGAAAAACCATGTCAGAAAGGAGAGGGCAGAGCCAACAAGATGGCTCAATGGGAGCTGGGTGTGGTGACGCACGCCTTTGATCCCAGCACTCTGGAGGCAGAGGCAGGCGGGTTTCTGAGTTCGAGGCCAGCCTGGTGTACAAAGAGTTCCAGGACAGCCAGGGCTATACAGAGAAACCCTGACTCAAAAAACAAAACAGAAAAACCTACACCATCACGCCCAGACAGCCATTCTTTCAAATAAATATTTCACAACAACATTCATCAGGCTTAATTTCATGTCTTAAAAATCTGGGAAACAGCATTAGTGTTTTGTTTTTGTTTTTTCGAGACAGGGTTTCTCTGTGTGGCCCTGGATGACCTGGAACTCACTCTGTAGACCAGGCTGGCCTTAAATTCAGAAATCCGCCTGCCTCTGCCTCCTGAGTGCTAGGACTAAAGGCGTGCGCCACCCTCCCGCCTTCAACCAGGAATCTTAACCACTAAGCCACCTCTCAGGCCCCCTCCATGGGAAGTTTTTAATTGTAGCATCTATGTTCTGTATCAACTGTTCCTTCCACAAACAAAGTAGATTCAAACTCTGGAATCTAGAAAATATTTCTCTAGGCTTTTTTTTTTTTTTTCATTTTGCATATACCAGTGTATCCAGGCCGAGAGGACAAACCTCACAAGCTCAACAATTTCACGCTAAGACCGCCAACACCTTAGTAGGGTAAAAGTTCTCGATCCCATCAGCCTTAGCGCATTTCCAATGCTTCTAAGTGAGCGTAACCCTGCGCAGGCGCAGGCATAGTCGACCACGCCTGACTTCCGGGCGTTACTTAAGGTATAAATATGGCTGCGTCGGCGCGGGTCTGTCTCTCTAGGCGTCGCTCTCTTGGTGTGCTTGTTCTTGGTGAGTACAGTGCGCTGCTCTCGGCTGCTGAGGGTTTGCCCGCGCGGTCCCGCACGGGCTCCGCAGACAGGCAGGGTCGCGGCTGGGCGGACCCGGTGTGGGAGGCCGGGCTCACTAGCCGAGCATGGCGTGAGGTCACGCGCCTCCGAGCCCAGTAACCGTTTTCTTTCGGGGATCCCAACGCTCGCAGGATTATTGCCTGGGAGACTGAGTTGGTCTACGCACTTTCCTTTAATGTTCACTTTAAGAGGACAGGGTCTTTGGTTCCTGCCTTGTGATTTGAAGTGTTAGCCGCCTTCCAGCGTTCGGTTTTAACTTAATCATTTCGCCTTGCTTCCCAGTTATACTTTCTCTTCACCTTGTAACGGGATTTCTGCAGTTTTTTGTTCATTAATCTCCCATTTTTCAGAGGACCCTTTTTTAGGTAGATAATTTCTGGATAGTTTGGTTCCGATGGGGGTGTTGTGTTCTGTTTGCTTCAAGATCTGAAAAGGTGGCTGAAGTCTGTAGTCACAGCACTCTGGAGACAGGCGTTTTTGGGGTTTTTCCTCCAGCTGGAGGTCTGGCAAAAGGACCCTGTGGCATTTTGTCAAAAAAAAAGACATTACCATGACTATCCGACGTGGATATCCCGGGAGGTCACTCTCCCCGGGCTCTGTCCTAGTGGCGAGCGGGAGCTTAGGGCATTGCCCGGTGATGTACAGTCCCTTTCCACAACGTTGGAGATAAAGCTGGGCTTTCGAGTCTGCGCCTGCATATTCCTACGACTTCTCAGAGTCCTGTGGACCATGACTGAGGAGACAAACCATGCAGGAAACAGTTTTTTAAGTCATGCAATCTGGGGGTGCGTCCGAGTACTCTAAGGGTTTAACTTACTGATTAAAGTCTTCTCTTGCAGACCCGGTCAATGATTTCAGGTACTTTGTTGATGGAGGTACGTTCACCCTGAGGCTGGCTTAGTGCTTTCTGCTCCATGTGTACGTTATTAGTGATATACACTGTGTGTGTGGGGGGGGGGGGTGTAGTCGCCTGTTGAAGTTGACTAAACGTTTGGGTGCTAACCAGACATTCCAACGTGGATATCCCGGGAGGTCACTCTCCCCGGGCTCTGTCCTAGTGGCGAACGGGAGCTTAGGGCATTGCCCGGTGATGTACAGTCCCTTTCCACAACGTTGGAGATGAAGCTGGGCTTTCGAGTCTGCGCCTGCATATTCCTACGACTTCTCAGAGTCCCGTGGACCATGACTGAGGAGACAAACCATGCAGGAAACAAAAATTTAAATTCCTAAGGCTTTTGGTATGTCAACTTTAGGAACCTGATGTTTGTGTTGTTTTTTTTTTCCCCTCTTCCAGGAAAGAAGAGAATCAGCGGGGGCACCTACTGAATAGTTATTATATACAGCGTGCTAAAATTTTGTCTGTTACAGCCTCGGCCATTAGAAGCTGGGGCAAGCTTTTCTGCCTACTTAACTCTGGTAAATACATTTCTTTTGATAGGTTATGTCTAGATTTGAGAACCTTCACCATGGTTCTCATTTTTTGAGGTCCCAACAGGTTTCCCCCAGACCATATTATATAAACCATATATGTCATTTTTCTGTTCCCACATTCTCTGTAAGATTATTGTCATAAGTTAAAATCTGAATTAAAGCATTTGAATGTCTTTTCCTGTGATTTAATGTGTGTGTGTGAGCAGAAGGCTGCAGGTGGGTCAGGATAAACCCTGAGTGAGTGCTTGGTCCCTCCAAATACTAAGATTGTTCCTTCCTCTGCTCTGGAGTGTGAGATAGGAAACTGGTCGAATGGATGAGTTATGTGGGAAGTTAGTCCCAAGCAGTTCAACATGGATAGGCCTAACAGGGGCCTTATGATATGAGGTAGACTGGTCCCTAGGTCATAATGGAAAATTGATGACTCTGCTGCCTGCCTTGATCATGGAAAAGTTAAGACCCTCAGTGATGGGGCCACTGGGGAGATACCTTGAAGGTAGGCCTTAGAGATGCTGTGTTTCCCTGTTCTTGAAAATGGGTGTGAGAATTGGTGGCCTCTGGGGTTGGGGAGTGTTTGCACTTAGACCAGAAGGGATGTGAAGCAAAATGGAGCTGCAAGACTGGCTAGTGGAGCCCCTAGGTCTACTTTTTTTTAAAAGAATGATTTATTATATGAAAGTACACTGTAGCTGTCTTCAGACATCCCATAAAAGGGCATCAGATACCATTTAGGTTGTGAGCTACTACATGGTTGCTAGGATTTGAACTCAGGACCTTCAGAAGAGCTGCTCTTGCCTGCTGAACCATCTTGCCAGCCCAGACCTCTGATTTTTAAAGTAAAAAGCCATTTCACCTGCCCTTGTTTCTTGTACCTGGTCTTCCAGGTACAGCAGAAATTTCTGCCTGTGTTTCTTCACTTGTGATGAGCTGCCTGCCACTACCATGGCCAAGTGCTTCAGAGTGTTATTTCTTCCCTTGTGCAAGTACCCTTGATTGCCAAAATTTAATGGTTGTTTTGGTGACCTTCAGATGTCCTACCCATGTATACAACATGCTTACAATTCACTGTTTGACACAGGGCTGGGAGTATAGCTTAGTGCTTGCCTAGAGTGCGCGATGCCCTAAATTAGTAGGAAAGATTAGTTCCTAAACTCTAGAGCAGACCTGTCAAATTTAAAGCCTTCTAGGTTTACATGGTGAAATTCTGCAAAAGATAGGGAATCTTAGCAGTCGTAATTGGTACACACCTAACTGGATAGAGTGGGTGGGATGGCTCAGCAGTAAAGAGCACAGAACTATAAATGTCTAGTTCTATAATAAACTATAATAGCCTGTGTAGTCCTGACCTGGAACTCTAGACCAGGCTGGCTTCAAACTCCCATCTGCCTCCTAAGTGCTGGAATTAAAGGTGTGCCACACTACTACCCAGTCATATACAAGGTCTTATAAGAATAATGGGGTTGGGAATGGTTCAATGGTTAGAGCACCTACTACAGTATCCATGTAACATCCTGGCTTCCTGAACGCAGGTATGTATCGGGACAGTATGTACACAAGTATTTAACAAAAATGATTGGTGGGGATCTGAGCTAGCTTAAAAGTTAGGACACTAGTCTGGCATCTGAGAGGCCCTGAGTTCAAGTCCCAATGTTGACATTAAGTTGATAGCTCAACCCTAAACAGAAACAAGGTCCCAAAACCCCTCTAATGACTGACAACTTCTGGGACTCTCCTTTTTGTCTTTCAACACAGGGTTTCTTTGTGTAGCTTTGCTATCCTGGAGTTCCTTCTGTAGACCAGGCTGCTCTAGACCTCAGATTTGCCCCCCTGTGCCTCCCTCATTCAGGGATTAAGGTCCTGCACTGCTAACACTGGGCTGATTTCCCCCATTTTCTCAAGATTTATTATTTTATAAAGGCTTTTTAAATATATAATTTGTGCATCAGTGTTTTGCCTCTATAACTATGAAAGTGTCAGGTCCCCTGGAACTAGAGTTAGATGCTTGTGAGCTGCCATGTGGGTGGTGCAGAAAATTGAACCTGGATCCCCTGGGAGAGTGCTCTCAATGGTTGAGGCATGTCTTCAGCCCCCTACTAACATGTGAATGACTCCTGTGTGTTTGTGTACCATGTGCATGGAATCCCCTAGAAATGGAGTTAGATGGTTAAGAGGCTGCTCTTTCAGAGAACTGGAGTTTGGTTCTCAGCCTCACATCTGTAACTGCCCCAGAAGCTTCAACACCCTATTCTGCAGTCTGCATGCACTGGGCCCTCATGCACAAACCCACACACAGACAGACATAGTTAAAAAGAAATGATTTGAGGGGACTGGAGAGATGGCTCAGTGGTTAAGAGCACTGCCTGCTCTTCCAGAGGTCCCAGCAACCACATGGTGGCTCACAACCATCTGCAATGAGATCTGACGCCCTCTAATGGTGTGTCTGAAGACAACTGCAGTGTACCTTTTTATAATAAGTAAATCTTTGGGCCGGAGTGAGCAGGGTTGACTGGAGCAAGCAGAGCGAGCAGAGGTCCTAAATAAAATTTCCAACAATCACATGAAGGTTCCCAACCATCTATACAGCTACAGTGTACCCATATGCATTAAATAAATAAACAAATCTTAAAAAGAAAGAAAGAAAGAAAGAAAGAAAGAAAGAAAGAAACGGTTTGAGGACTGGAGGGATGGTTCAGCCATTAAGAACACTGCCTGAGTTCAATTCCCACAGTGGTTGTGACTCAGGTTGAAGATCACTGATTTAAGCACGGTCTAATCTGGGAAAGGGTTAGTACATGGGCTTCTAGGAGCAGGCCCTTGCTTAATTGTCTTCACACACACACACAGCTGGGCTTCAAAAAGTCCCTTGAGAAATGGGAATGACCATGGGTGGTTCCTGGGGTGCACTGGATAAGATCATGACAGATAATACCCTATAAGTTTACTGTAAGTATTGAGATACCCAGAAAATGCACATCTGGGAAGGCAGTAGGGTGATACCCAAGTTCATATATGTGCAGACTTTAAGCATCATTCATTGCTTTTAAGTCCCCAACCTCACCCCATAAGATTTATGCATATGAGCACACTGTAGCTGTTCAGACACACCAGAAGAGGGCATCGGATCTCATTACAGATGGTTGTGAGCCGCCATGTGGTTACTGGGAATTGAACTCTGACCCTCTAGAAGAGCAGTCAGAGCTTTTAACTGCTGAGCCATCTCTCCAGCCCTGTTTTAAGTCTTTGTTTGTTTGTTTGTTTGTTTTTCAAGACAGGGTTTCTCTGTATAGCCCTGGCTGCCCTGGAACTCACTTTGTAGACCAGGCTGGCCTCGAACTCAGAAATCTGCCTGCCTCTGCCTCCGGAGTGCTGGGATTAAAGGCATGTGCCACCACGCCTGGCCCTGTTTTAAGTCTTACTTGGTCATATCTCTAAGACAACCTTCACACCAAATGTTTACTGGAATTCTTAGCTGGCAAGGGACTCCAGCAGGCTCTGGAATGAAGGGCTTCATCCTTTTAGTGTTTCCTGTCCTACTCCTGACGTAGTGTTACGGGTACATGGTAGCACACAACCATCTATAATGGAATCTGATAACCTCTTCTGACATGTAGACATACCTGCAGATAAAGCATTCATACATAAAATATATAAGTGGATTTTAAAAGTCAGTGAGAGCCGGGCATGGTGTCGCACGCCTTTAATCCCAGCACTCAGGAAGCAGAGGCAGGCAGATTTCTGAGCTCAAGGCCAGCCTGGTCTACAAAGTGAGTTCCAGGACAGCCAGGGCTACACAGAGAAACCCTGTCTGGAAAAACCAAAAACAAAATGAGATTGAGGGACAGAGGCTTGGTGCAGTCCTAGCACTGGGAAGCTGAAGCAATTAGGATTTGGAGTTTGAAGATAGCCCGAGGCTTTACCAAAACAATAAAAAAAAATCATTTATAAGGCAAGATCAGTGATGGGCCTTTTTCTATAATTACATTAAGCCATGTGAATGAATACCATCTTGGAGAAAGACCTCAGTTTCCAGGGTGAAGCTTGGAGAAACTTCACAGTTTACCATCCAGGAGAGGAGGCCAGGATGGAAGCAGAAGTCAACCTGAAAAGGTAAGACGACATCAGGGGGTCGCTTTGGAGCTGGCACTGCACAGCAGGGGAAATGCAGCTGACAAGCAGTTGTCCAAAGGAGGTGGCTCTGTTGGTAACGGTGTCTGCTGCCAAGCCTGAAGGCTTGACTCTGCTCTCTGGAACCCACAAAGTGGGAAGACAAAACTTGGTCCTGAGAGTTGCCCTCTGACCTCCACAAGCAGGAACAGACACAATGGTAGGTGACAGCTGTGTATGGTGAATGACCCCTCCCCCAGCTGGCAGCCCTTTTCAGGTGCCAATTTTGCTCTTTAGTAACTGGGCGTGATGGAAGATCTTTTTAGTCCCATCTCTAAGGAGCTAGAGACAGGAGGGGCTCCCAGTGAGACCCTCTCTCATAAAGATAAAGAAAACTGTTTAAAATGCTAAAAATGTCAGTTTAGGACAACTTGGAGTCAGAAGTGATTGCAAAACACAGAAAATACTCTGTACAGATCACTGCTCTCAGGAAAGCCATACCCAATTAAATGTTTTTTTTTTTTTTTCTCCTCAGGGACACTTTAAATCTTATAGGGCTGCTTGTGTAAGGATTTTAGTGAGAGTTTTTTGGTTTTTCTTTTTCTTTTTTCTTTTTTTTTTTTTTTTTTTTTTTTTTTTTTTTTTTTTGGTTTTTCGAGACAGGGTTTCTCTGTATAGCCCTGGCTGTCCTGGAACTCACTTTGTACTTTGTAGACCAGGCTGGCCTCAAACTCAGAAATCTGCCTGCCTCTGCCTCCCGAGTGCTGGGATCAAAGGCGTGCGCCACCACGTCCAGCAAAGATTTATTTATTATTATACATAAGTACACTGTAGCTGTCTTCTGACTCGCAAGAGGACGTCAGATCTCATTACGGGTGGTTGTGAGCCACCATGTGGTTGCTGGGATTGGAACTCTGGACCTTCAGAAGTCAGTGCTCTTACTTGCTGAGCCATCTCTCCAGCCCCTCCTCCTCCTCCTCCTCCTCCTCCTCCTCCTCCTCCTTCTTCCTTTTTTAAATTTGTTTTTTAGTGTAGGAGTGCGTACACCTTCAGGCCAGAAGAGGGCATCAGATCCCTTTTATAAATGGTCGTGAGCCACCATGTGGTTGCTGGGAATTGAACTCAGGACCTCTGCCAGAGCAGCCAAGGGTTCTTAACCACTGAGCCATCTCTCCAGCCCTAAGCCATTTTTCACAGTGTTCTGCTTCTGGTGTTAGCTCCCAACTCCAACAATTCCCAGCTCTGAGTCATCTTTTCCTGCTCCCAGCCCTTACTCCCCCCTCCTTCCCTTACTATCTTGTAGTTGAGCCTTGCACCGCACACTTAGACAAAGCACTCAGCCACTGAACTACAACCAGTGCCCCTCTTCTCGCCCCAGGTTTTTTTCCTTCTTCTTCTTCTTTCTTTATGGGATAGAATCTCACTATGTATCCCTCCTGCCTCAGCTTCTGGAATGATGGGATTGTAGGCGGTGCCACCAACCCAGGCATTACCGAATCTACTTCCTGCTTGCTCTTTGCCTCTCCATTCTTGGTTACACTTTACCCAAAGTCCATTAAAGTTGTGAACATTTCATCTTGTGAGCAGAACCTTCCCATAATCACACACTGTCCCCGTAGACTAGACCTTTACCCTCTACTTTCAGACTATATGGCAGTTTCACATGTCTTACTCTCTGTCATTGCAAATGTCACCTCTCTGGGACAGGAAAGATGGCTCAGTGGTTAAGGGTGCTTGTTGCTCATGCAGAAGATGGGAATCCCATTCTAGCACATACATGGCAGGTCGCATCCATTTGTAACGCCAGTTCTACTGCAACCAATGCTCTCTTTCTGGCCTTTGAACTGTATACATACGTGGTACACAGATGTACCTACATGAAAAGCACTCATACATATAATAAATAAGGAAATGTTATTCATCCTGAATGCCTCTTCCACTTAGACTAATTAGCCGTTCCTGAGCCCTACCTAGACTGAATCAGATGGCTCTGTATAGATTGGGGTCTTTTGAGCCTTCTGCATATATAATTTGAAAACAAGAACCATCAGCCTTGTTTTGTTCCGTGCAGACCTCACGCACCAGATTTTCCTAAACAAACAGGAATTCTAGTAGTTCCTCCAGTTGGTTATTTGTCCACTCATCCCACTTTGGGGAGGAAATCTCCCAAGTACAGAATGCTGTGTACAAACTAGGAGCAGCCGCTCGCACTTCCCGCGGTGGCCGCCAGGGGCCGCCCGGCTCTGTGTTTTCCCTTCTGGCCAGGGTCGCGGCCGGAGGCCCGCAGAGCGCATGCTCGGGGCAGTTCACCGCCGGCCGCCGAGCGCCGGAGTTGCTTGTGGCCGCCCTGTCCCGAGGTAGGTCGCGCTCCGGTTCGTAGGGAGCCCTGGGGACGGGAAACCCGGAGGTGCGCGAGGTCGTGGTAGGCCGAGATCGCAACCTACATGGCGGGCTGCACGTGAAGCCGGCGGCGCTCCAGGCGCACGAGCTCCGGCCCGCGTGGGCCCCGCCTCGCCGGCGCTCGGGCCCCTTAGCCGTCGCGCTTGGGGCGCGCACTCCGCTCCGTGGCGGGAGATTCAAACGACTGATGCGCGGGGACCCGGGCGCGCGCGGCGGCGGGGAACTTGGGGAGCCGCCGGTGGGGAGGGGCCAGCAGCGTTCACAGACCGTGGCCTGTCCTTAACCCTCTTCAACCCCGTGTCACCCGGTTGTTCCGTGCCGCTGGGGAACAATGGTGACAAAGGCGGGTCTCCGTGACCTTTGCGGGACGCAGGGGCTCCCAGGCGAGTCTTCCGTGGGTCCACAGTTAGGGTCTCCTGAGATCAGCAAAGTATGCCCGTGGAACTTGAACGTCGCTGCTGCCACGTCTTTGGTTCATCCTAAATTAAGTCCTCCGACCACGTGTGCCGTGGGACAAGCTGAGGGTATGAAACAGACCCGGAAACTCCAAAGCAGAAGCCGTAACCGGGCTGTGGAGGGTTGGGGATAGCTTTCCAGGTGAGATTTTAATATGTTTGGGGTAACAGAATCAGGGTGATCCAGACATGGGGTACATACAGCACATGCAACCACTCGAAGAGTTTGGGTCATAGACATTGGTGCTTGTGGGGAGGGTGTGGAGGATACAGAGAAGGCTGCGTCACCCAAGAAGAGCATGCTAATGGAGCTCAGAAAAGATGAGTTAGAAGTGATTCACCAGGTTCTGGTTGCAGAGGCAACCAAGAGCAGGAGTCTGGATCGGGCAGGTCCCACTAGGTTCTCTTAAACCTTAGTCTCCTTGCCTTTAAAGGGAAAGTAATGTGTCCTATAATCTGTGCAAAGCTAGTTACTCAAACATCCCCCAGAACTATTGCCCCTCTCTCTCTAGGAAAAAAAAATTAACAGATAGCCCGAGGCTGTATCACTTACTTCTGGACCTGGGTGATGGACTTCCTGGTGTGGCTTGAGCGTGCTCAGTTCTCAGTTAGTTACTGGCCGCACACAGCAGCAGCCTGCCCAGGCTTTGCCTTCTCTCCTGGTAGCCTTTCTCACAGAGATATTCTTCCCTAAGTCTAGCTGGAAAGTTCTGAGTGTGGGGGGAAGGGAGGGACCACCGCTGGGGTTACCAAATGCTCCAGAAGTGGGAGTAACTGGAAAACCCTCCTCCTGGTGGGTTGTCTAACCTAGTCTACCCACCCCTTTGACTTAGCAGGTAAGGCTGTGAGCAGCTCCAGTCCTGGGTGTGTGTGTGTGTGTGTGTGTGTGTGTGTGTGTGTATGGGGGGCATCCTCTCAGCTGTCATCTCACCCATGGATGGTGTGCAATTCTATTCCTGACATGGGGACAGGTCTGAACTCTTAACGGGGTCATACACCGTAGGTGCTTATTAATGAAAGTTGACTCCTTCCTGGATTTTATTCTGAGTCTTGTCCGTTTTTCTCCCAGTTTTTAAATTCCCTGAAGATGAATCCCAGGGAGTGGAAGTAGGGGGTGTGATTACAGTGACAGAAGACAAGTCTTTTTAGGGTTGTGTGTGTGTATGTTTGAGTGCTTTCCTGCATGTATGCCCAGGTACCACATGCATTGGCCCAGAGAGGCCAGAAGAGAGCATTGAATCCCCTGGGACTGGAGTTAGAGGTGGCTGTGAGCAGCCTGTGTGCTAGGAACCACACCTGGATGGTCTTGAAGAGTGGCCAGCACTGAGCCATCTCTCCATTTCTTTTTTTTTTGTTGTTGTTGTTTTTTGGTTTTTTTTCGAGACAGGGTTTCTCTGTATAGCCCTGGCTGTCCTGGAACTCACTCTATAGAGCAGGCTGGCCTTGAACTCAGAAATCCACCTGCCTCTGCCTCCCGAGTGCTGGGATTAAAGGTGTGCGCCACCACGCCTGTTGTCCTGGCTCATTTCTTGAAGCAGGGTATGTCTCACTAGATTTTTGTTGGCTGGCCTTGAAGTGTGGCAATCACAAACCCTGCCTCTGCCCACCGCGCCCAGCTGGCCCCACCTTTTGGAAGGTGCTGCCCTTCCCTGCCCTGCTTCTGGGTTTGTGCAGTATCTAGAGTTGCCCAGGTACAGATGAGGAATGTGTGGCTCAAAGACAACTGGGGTATCTCAGGGTCTCTCCTCTCAGTGGGGGACCTGTTGGATCCGGCTACAGTCCTTCTAGGCAAATCCCAGCTGCCGTCTTTTCCCTCCCTTGACTTTTGCTTTCTGCTTTTTGAATTTGGCCAAACCCATCAGGAATTCTAAGGGACTTGGCTTGGGCCATCTTAAATTCCAACCTGGGTTATAGTATTTGGGTGGCAAGGGTGAGACAGGGTCTTGCTCTGTGGCCTGGTCAGTCTTGGTCAGCTTCCTGTGTTCTGGGATGACAGGTGTGTGCCACCACAAATGGCAGACTTTTTTCCCTATTTTTTAAAAAAAAATGCTTGTGTGCTTTTCCTGCCTGTCCTTTGGTGTATGGACGTGAGCAAGTGAATTTACCTTTCCGAGTGTCCAGTTCCTCAACCATGAAATAGGAGCGACTGTGTCTTCAGTTCTCTGGACTGGGTTGAGTTTGTTGTGTGTGGCATACACGTGTTGTACATTCGGACACGAATGAGGGACTGCATGTGCATGTGGGGGTCAGAGGCTTGGCGACAGCTGTCTTCATTGATTGTGCTCTGCCTTCCTGAGACAGGGCTTCTCCCTGAACCGGAGCTCCGCCATTGGGTGCATTGGCTGTCCACCCTGCACTAGGGTTGTGGATGTGTGCTGTGTGTGCTGTGCGTGGATTGTAAGTGCTGGTGTTCTGAAGTCAGGGTCACGTGCTTGCACAGCAATCCCTTTGCTTTGGCTTCTGAGTCAGGGTCTCACGCGGCCTAGGCTATCCTCAACTTGACTCTGCCTCACAAATGCTAGGAGTGCAGGCGTTTGCCAACGTGCCCAACTTTAGCTATTTTTTTGTGTGTGGGAAGGAAGGATGGGTTGGGAGAAGGGGAACAAGGTGTGACTTTTGTGCGTTTATGTTTTTTGGGGGAGTGGTGGTGGGGTTTTGAGACAGGGTTTCTCTGTATAGCCCTGGCTGTCCTAGAACTCCGCTGCCTGGCTAAGGTGTGACTTTTGTAAGCTTACTTTCTTCCTGAAGATAAAACTCCTGAGTACAGGAAGCAGGGTGGCCGCCTCTGTCTTTGCCATGCATCTCAGCCCAACCCCAGGCACTCCAGAACATCTCTGGGATGGGTGTCACTGTCTGAGCACTCTCTCTGCTAGGGGTGTGCGGTGTAGGCTTCTATCCACCCTAAGAGGTCGTCATCTCCTTTATTTTTAAAGATTTATTTATTTTATGTATATGAGTATTTTATGTACAGTATATAGCTGTACAGATGGCTGTGAGCCTTCATCTGGTTGTTGGGAATTGAAGATTTATTTATTATTATAAATAAGTACACTGTACCTGTCTTCTGGCACACCAGAAGAGGGCACCAGATCTCATTACAGGTGGTTGTGAGCCACCATGTGGGTGCTGGGATTTGAACTCAGGACCTTCAGAAGAGCAGTCAGTGCTCTTACCTACTGAGTCATCTCACCAACCCCAAGGATTGTTAAAGATTGAGGAAACTTGAGTCCTGGAAGATAACTTGAGTTCCCAGTGGTCCCGTTTTCAGTGTGGGGGAAGGGGAGGGTCCCATGGCAGGAAGAGTGGAAGCTGGTCAAAGTTCAGAATGGCCGCCTCGTGACAGAGCTGGGCCAGCCACAACCTACAGGGGCTCTGCAGGATCTGGGCCTGTGTAAAATGCATTGGTCTCCTCCCTCTGAGTCAGAAGTCCATACCTTCTGAGTTGACAACTGGGAAGCCTTGAGGCATCAGCCTCATAGAGGTGATGGCAGCGGGGAGGAGGCAGCTGGGAGGAGGCATGGGGTGGTGCTGACCAGATCCCCAGGGGACACTGAGAAGGGCTTTTGCTGGGCTCTTGTTGCCTTGAGCAGAGTTTTCACTCCTGTCTGTCAGAAGAAGGACCAGTGAGTGAGCTAGCTTAGATTCTGATAGGTTTAGGTCTCAGTGTTACATGGGGAAGACCCTAAATACCATAGTACCACTAACATTAATTTCTTTTTTTATTTTTGAGACAGGGTTTCTCTGTATAGCCCTAGCTGTCCTGGAACTCACTCTGTAGACCAGGCTGGCCTCGAACTCAGAAATCTGCCTGCCTCTGCCTCCCAAGTGCTGGGATTAAAGGCGTGCACCACCACCGCCCGGCAACATTAATTTCTTGAGCAAGCATTTACTGTAGGACCGTTTTTCATTGATTGAGGTTTTTTTGTTTTTGAGTCTGGGCCTTTTCTTTAAAGCCCTGACTGTCCTGGCACTCAGTATGTAGACTGGGCTGGCTAGTCTGCTGGGGTTTAAGGTATGTGTCACCATTCTCAGCTTTATTTTATTTCTTTATTTTTATTTTTGTTTTGATTTTTTGAGACAGGGTTTCTCTATGTATCCCCAGCTAGCTGTCTTGGAACTTACTCTGTAGACCAAATCTGCCTGTTTCTCCCTCCCGAGTGCTGAGACTAAAAGTGGACACCTAACCTGGCTTTATTTGAATTAAAACTTCTTTTCCTGTTATGGCATGAAGCCCAGAGCCTCAGACAAGCTAGGCAAGTGCTCTGCCCGTGAGCCACACCCCAGCACCTTGTATCAGCTCATTTAACCCTGCATGGCAGCTACTTGTGGGAGCACATGCCTGTAAATTCAGCTTAGGGGGTGCAGGCAGGAAGAAGTGTTTAAGGACATCTAAAGCTGCAGTGAACCCTATTTCAAAATAATAGTTGTTACTACACTAGAATGGATAGCAGCAGCATTCAGACGGCGTGGCTTGGGCTTGAGCGTTTTGATTTTGTGTTGTTTGGTTTGCTGTTTTGCTTTGTTTTGAGACAGGGTCTCCCTGTATAGCCCAAGCTGGCCTGGAATTTGCTATGTAGACCAGAAATTCCCCCTGTCTCTGTCTCCTGAGTGAGTGTTGGGATTAAAGGCCTGCACTATTTGTTTTGGTTGGTTGTGTGTTTGAGACTTGCTGGCCTGGAATTTGGGGTACTGCAGTGCTGGGTCTTGAATAGGCACCGCACCCAGCTCCTGTCATCTTTTCTTTGTCACAAGGACTATCTTTCCGTTCGATAGATTCATTTCTAGTAATATCATTTTTGATGGCTTTGTATGATTCCCTCATGGATATTCCCATGTGCGGCCAGTCCGCTAGTTTTGATTGACCTCTTCTCAAGTCCACCTAGTGCTGAGATCATGCTGGGCATGTGCCACCAGGCTGTCTGTGAAGTGCTGGAGAGAGACTAGGGATTGGACTTGGCTTGGCAGATTCTCATGGGGCTGAGCTACATCCCCCGCCTTTAGTCCATACAGTTCTGGGATAGATGTCAAGAGCTGTGTGTGACTGCTGGGTGAATCCTCTTATTCTTCAGGCTTTGATAAATATGCACAGGACAATGTTTGTTATTCTGACATGGAGTATTTGGCTGGGTTTTCTTTTTCAGGACAAGAAGATGCCACCCAAGCGCATAGCTAAGAGAAGGTCACCCCCAGAAGATGCCATCCCCAAAAGCAAGAAGGTGAAAGGTGAGCTGGCTGGGATCCCTTCTGGGCTCTGAGTATTCTCTCAAAGCGGTGAGACATCTGGGCCTACGCTCCTTCCTCCCCGGCTTGAAGCTGTGAGGGGCTTAGATGTCCAAGGCCCCTGCTCAACCGGGGGTTCTCCTGCACCTCCCCTAGTTCAGTTCTTTAGCAGTCAGAAAAAAGGCCCAAGCCAAGGCTCATCAGAGAGCCCTCAAAGCTATGTTGGTACTCCCAACCCCAACCAAGATCCTAGAACGTGGCCCCCACACGCATGTATGGTTTTGCCCGTCTAAAGCACTTCGGTCTTCTCCCCCGATAATCAGAAAAGTCCTCGGCCTCAGATCCCCTTGCTCTGAATTAACAGCTTGAAAGCCCGAGCTTCTTGGACCTACTGGGCTTTTAGATGTGGGTTGGTTCCTAACTGCCACGTTGTCACTGTAACCACAGGCAGGTCACTTCATCTGGCTGAGGCTGAGAGCCTCCCTTGATGGAATGGAGACAAGGGCTCCGTCATCCTGGGTCGTTGAGAATTAGAGGAGATAACGTCCCAGCTTTGTTTGAGGGGCCTGTTCTGTCGTTTTCCTCTCTCCTGTAACCCCAGAGTGTTGCGAGGTCGAGGGAGATTGACCCCTAACATGGGAGGGAGGAGCGTAGGCGCACGCTCAGACAGTGTCTGTCTTTTGCAGACACTCGTAATCGCGGTCCTGCTACTCGCTCGTGCCAAGGTGCCCGTGGGCCAAGCCCAACTGACCAGAAAACCCAACCAGATGGCTCCCTGCCCAGTGCAGCCTCTGTGCAGCAGCAGTGGCCCTGGCAGCTGGGCCTCACCCATGGGAAGGGGACTGAATGCCATTGACTAGAGGGCTGTGGCAGGCTTTGATTGGCTACCAAAAGGCCTTGCACTACCCACTGGTTGGCCCACACCTCTGCAAATATATCTGAGGGTTCGTTCTTACTGTGCCTTCCTTCCCGTTCCTCTGAGGCTGCCAGTGTCAGCTGAATACTGACCGAAGGGTCAGTCTGTTTTCCTCCCATGGCCAGGAGTTGGAAATCACGGCCTGGGGGTAGAGGGTCATTCAGATGGGAGCTGATACCAGGTAGTTGCCCTAAGCAAACTCTGGTAATTAGCTTTATGACCTAGGAAGGCTTTGACCCTCTGTTCTATATCCTGTAAAATGGTGTCTTCTATTTTTGATGTTTGTTTGTGATAGGATGGCCCTGGCTATCCCAGAACTCACAGAGACCTGCCTGCTTCTGCCTCCAAGGGCAACAGGCTTTTCCAAATATGGGAGGTCTGCAGAGCCAGCTAATGTTGGTAGAGCAACCGGTTAGTAAGGTTGGCAGTGTGGATCACGCCTGTAAAATGGGCTCACCTGGAAATTGTCTCTTCACTGTCCTGGTGCCTTGCCCAGATCCATTTCACTGTGTGGCGTGTCTCCTTGTTTCTCTTCCTTTCTCGTGTCAATAACATGCATGGATTTTAATCCTCAAAAAATCCCTACGAGACAGATACCCTTGTCATCCTCTGTTCACAAAGGGAGAAACTTAGGTCCACAAAGGTCTTACTTATGGCCTATTGACAGAGCAAGGACTTGAACCCCTGGCCATTACGATCCCAGAGTCCATGATATGACCTCTGCTGTCTGCCCTCATCCTATACACTCAGGGGCTATCTTCTCCACCTTTTAGTCTCACACAGGTCCCACAACACAGAACCAGGCTTGGTGCTGACACTGGGCCAGGGCGACGTGGGCCAGCTGGGGCTGGGTGAAAGTGTGCTGGAGAGGAAGAAGCCGGCCTTGGTGCCCCTTCTGCAGGATGTTGTGCAGGCTGAGGCCGGGGGCATGCATACTGTGTGTCTGAGCCAAAGTGGCCAGGTAGGTCAGAGGGTTGGGACAGGTTGGATAGGGCCTGGGTGCAAGGGTATGGAACAGAACCTGGCTATAGAAGCAGGGAGGGGCCTAAGCAAGGAGGCCACAGGGCCAGGCTTTGTGTTAATGGGACATCCTGGGCACAGGTCTACTCCTTTGGCTGCAATGACGAGGGTGCCCTGGGAAGGGACACTTCAGTCGAAGGCTCAGAAATGGTCCCTGGGAAAGTGGAACTGCAAGAGAAAGTGGTGCAAGTGTCAGCGGGGGACAGTCACACAGCAGCCCTCACCGAAGACGGCCGTGTCTTCCTTTGGGGCTCTTTCCGGGTAAGACTGGGGCTGGCAGGCAGAAATTAACTCAGGATCCCCAAATGATCCACATGCATGGGTAGGGCCCGGATTCTAATCCCTGGCATCTTCGTATGGGCCTGTCCACTCCACGGCCTATGTGCTTGAGAGTGATGCATGAATTGTGTGTCTTTGGGAAGGGATGGGTCAGGGTTGCCTCTGGGCTGAGCTGGCCTTGGAAGCCACTGAGGCTCATTTCCTGCCTCCTTCTCTTTTGCACCCCCTTTCTGGAGTCTTTGAGAGAAAGGTCTGTGGGTTTGAGAAATGTCACTTCTTGGTCTCTCTAAAGCAGGGGGTGTAATCTTGGTGGTTTTGTTTGTTTGTTTGGTTTTCTGAGACAGGGTTTCTCTGTGTAGCTCTGGCTGTCCTGGAACTCACTCTGTAGACCAGGCTGGCCTCAAACTCAGAAATCCGCCTGCCTCTGCCTCCCAAGTGCTGGGATTAAAGGCGTGCACCACCACTGCCCGGCATAATCTTTGTGTTGTTTGTTTGTAGGTTTTTTCCCCTAAGATGAGGTCTTGTGTATCTCAGGTTAGCCCCATACTGACTATGTAGCTGAGGATAACTTTGAATTTCTGATTCTCCTTCTTTATCTCCTGGGTGTTGGAAATACAGCTCACATTCTTGTGCAGAAGAAGATCCAAAGGAGGGCTTTGTGGGTGCTAGGCAAGGACCCACACTGTCAAGGGAGCTATAGCCCCAGGGTAGGGCATTACAGCTTCAGTGCTGTGGCTAGAGATGCCAAGAGGGACTCGGGTTTGGTTTCCAGCATCCACATAGCAACTTATAGTTGGTTACAACTCAGGGTCCAGGAGGGCCAATGCCGGTTGGCCTTTTTGGGACATTAAAAGTAAATTAAAAAACAAAGCAGAATCTTATGATTATTTCTTTATTAAGGCTACTATAAAAGCAATTACTCATTCACTTTATTTACTTACTTATTTTTTGAGGCAGGGTCTCTCTATGTAATTCTATCTGTTCTATAACTTGCCTTGTAGACCAGGCTGGCCTCAAAACTCACAAAGCTCCTCTTTTTTTTTTTTTTTTTTTTGACTTATTTATTTATTATATGTAAGTACACTGTAGCTGTCTTCAGACACTCCAGAAGAAGGCACCAGATCTCGTTACGGATGGTTGTGAGCCACCATGTTGTTGCTAGGATTTGAACTCAGGACCTTCGGAAGAGCAGTCGGGTGCTCTTACCCACTGAGCCATCTCTCCAGCCCCCACAAAGCTCCTCTTGCCTCTAGGATTAAAAGTGTGGCCACTATGCCAGACCCACATTGATACTTTTGAGTTGGGTTCACACTGTGTAGCTGGGTTGGAACTCACTGTGAGGATGAGGTTCAAACGCAAAGATCTTAACTCACACCCACTAGTGCTGGGTTTACAAAGTCTGTCTGCCCGTCCGTAGAGTCATTGTAAAAAAAAAAATTTAATTATGAGGATGTTTTTAACACGGAAATGTTCAGAATAGCCTGGAGGTGGTGATGCACGCCTCTAATCCCAGCACTTGGGAGGCAGAGGTAGGCCAATATCTGAATTCAAGGCCAGCCTGGTCTACAGAGTGACTTCCAGGACAGCCAGGGCTATAGAGAGAAATCTTAACTCAAAAAAAAAAGGAAGGAGGAAAGAGAGAAATGCTTAGAATGACATGTTGCAAGAAGATAGATCAAGAACCTGCTGCTTCAGCAAGTTCCTTAGAGCCAGGTTTGCCCCCGCCCCCCAACACAGTTCGCAGACTCTGGACATTTCCATTCTTCAGGATTTCCATGTGTGGCCAGGCCCCTGCTGCTGTCTCTCTGTCCATATCCGCTGTCACTCACTGCCAAGCAGCTTTCTTGACCGTTTCAGAGCCGCAGGACTGGCTGCTTGAGCCTCTGGCCCTCTCTTTAGGACAATAATGGTGTGATCGGGTTGTTGGAGCCCATGAAGAAGAGCATGGTACCTGTTCAAGTGCAGCTGGATGCGCCCGTGGTAAAGGTGGCCTCGGGTGAGTGTTGGGCACCCGGGCAGGAGCTGGCTGGCATTGTTCAGTCTTGGGTTTTAGGCCCTTCCTGTGCCCGCTCTCACCTCAGGGAAGTGTTGGGCACCCGGGGCAGGAGCTGGCTGGTATTGTTCAGCCTTGGGTCTTAGACAGGCCCTGCCTGTGCCCGCTCTCGCCACAGGGAACGACCACTTGGTGATGCTCACGAACGATGGCGACCTCTACACCTTGGGTTGTGGGGAGCAAGGTCAGCTGGGCCGTGTACCTGAATTATTTGCCAACCGAGGTGGCCGTCAGGGCCTTGGTAAGTGGCTTTGGTACCTCTGGTGGGAGGATTTGGTAAGCCCTCCCCTGGTGAAGTTGAAAGGCAGGTGGGATTCTGTGTTGGCTTATATCCAGTGCACCTCCAGTGTTGGTTAAAATCAGGCCTTACGCATGGTGTTGTACACCTTTAAAATCAGCACTGGGGAGGCAGAGAGGCATGTGTCTCTCTTGAGTTTGAGGCCAGCCTGGTATACATACTGAATTCTAGACCAGCCAGTAAATAATCTCGAAGGGATGGGGCTCCGACTTTGGGGACTGATTCCTTATCTCTAGCTCCTCCCCCACCTCCCTGCCCCTAATTGGTAACTGTGAAGAGAGAAATGTCTTGGTCAGAAAAATATCTGGCGCAGGGTAAGTTCCCCTTAAGCTTCTCATTTCAAGAGTTAAATTTTTGAGCAGGGTGTTTGATCAGGAGGCCAATCAAGGGTGACCCTGATTAGCCTCCTTTGGGAAATACCCTGTGTTTGTCACTGACCCTGGCTTCCTCTATACTTACAGGGCGACTCCTGGTCCCCAGATGTGTGCTGCTGAAATCCAGGGGGACCCGGGGCCGTGTGCGGTTCCAGGATGCCTTCTGTGGCGCCTATTTCACTTTTGCCATCTCCCGAGAGGGCCACGTGTATGGCTTTGGCCTCTCCAACTATCACCAGCTCGGTGAGTCCTCCTCAGACCTGACTCAGTGCCTGGATTCCAGTCCCGGGATAGTCTGACCCCCTTGGAGCCGTGGTGGATATAAGGTGGCATTTCTGGGGGTGGCAGAGAAGCTTCTGGAACTCTGTCCCCCTTGACAACAGGGACTCCAGGCACTGGATCTTGCTTCATTCCTCAAAACTTGACATCCTTCAAGAATTCCACCAAGTCCTGGGTAGGCTTCTCCGGTGGCCAGCATCACACAGTCTGCATGGATTCGGAAGGTAGGACTCCCATGTCTTCTGCATCTTAGGGACAGTAGTCCCTAAGAGCCGCATCACTAGGATTGTGGTTTGGGCCAGACATAGATTTGCATCCATGAGGGTTGTCGTGGTGCTTCCGAGTATGAAGGCACAGGGGAGTTGTGTAGAGTCTTACCTCCCGTGGTGTGCATTCATCTTACTTAGCACATGCCCCCGGCTGATGGTCTTTTCTCCTTCTTCCCACAGGGAAGGCGTACAGCCTGGGCCGGGCTGAGTACGGGCGCCTGGGCCTTGGGGAGGGTGCTGAGGAGAAGAGCATACCCACCCTCATTTCCCGGCTGCCCGTGGTCTCCTCAGTGGCCTGTGGGGCTTCTGTGGGTTATGCTGTGTCCAAGGATGGTAAGTGGGGCTCCTCAGACCTGGTTGGGTTTTGGAAAGTGGGGGGGTCATGATATCTAGCAAATTCCTTGGTGTGCTGTATCTCCTGTCACAGGGAGTCAGATGCAGTGTTAGAGATGACACAGTTTTGACACTGACTCTCAGACGCTCTGGCATGTTTTTGCTTTTGTTTTTGAGACAGAGTCTCACCATGTAGACCAGGCTAGCCTGGAACTCATGGAGGCCCACCTGCCTCTGCTTCTGCCGTTTGAGTGCAGGGATCAAAGGTCTGTTCCATCATGCTTGGCTCATGAATTTTTTTTTAATGTCTATGTTGTTTTACCTACATGTATGTCTATTTACTGTGTATGTACTTGGTGCCTACAGAGGCCAGAAGAGGGTACCAGATCCCCTGGGACTGGAGTTAATGATGGTTGTGAGCTACCATGTGGGTCCTGGCCTGTCCAGCAGAAGAGGGTGTTGACACATAGCAGCCAAAGCCTGAGAAAGGTGCATAGCCAGGAAACCTTCAGATTTCAGGCTGGTTAAGGTGTCTGTGCTTATCTGGAAGGACTTCCTCATGAAGTGGAGTTTGCACTGCACCATGGAGGTTCAGTCCTCTGTGAAAGCAGGGATGGGATTGGGAGGGTAGGGGAGGGTAGGTGGGGGGAGGCACACACTTAGTCCCAGTACTCAGGAGGCAGAGTTGGGCACATCTCTGTGAGTTTGAAGCCAGCCTTGTCTAGATAGTGAGTTCTGGGCCAGCCAGGGCTACATAATGAGACCTGACAAAAACAAAAACAAACAAACAAAAAAAAACATACCAGAGGGTGGCATAACAAACCCAAGAGCGTCCTGAGCAGAGTAAAGGTGGTGGGTTTCAAGAACAGAGATTCAGGACGTAGCCCCCTGGGTGCTGGGTGCTGTGCCTGGGGTAAGAGAATGCAAAGGAGGGGGGCATAAGCTCCCTGGTTCTCCAGTCTCCCTTGAACTCTTGGGCTGGGACCTTGCCAGACTGCTATTAGTCAAGGCCAAAGTTCACCACCATGTCCCAGGCATCTCCTGGTGTGGAAACGCAGGGCTGCAGACCCCAAAGATAGCTGCTTCTATTTCTGTCCCTTGCAGGTCGTGTTTTTGCCTGGGGCATGGGCACCAACTACCAGCTGGGCACCGGGCAGGATGAAGATGCCTGGAGTCCTGTGGAAATGACTGGCAAACAGCTGGAGAACCGTGTGGTGTTAACTGTGTCCAGTGGGGGCCAGCACACGGTCTTACTAGTTAAGGACCAGGCACAGAGCTGATGAAGTCTTTGTGGGCCTGGCTTCTGGCCCCAGCTCAGCTTCTCAGGACAGGAAAAGAGCCAGCTACAGATTCCAACCCTGAACAGATAGCATCTCCTGTCTTTTCCCATCACCACAGCAGAATCCTTTTTCTTCTGTTTCGTCCGTCCTCTTTCTAGAACATACTGGTACTTGTAGGATGTGTGGGGATGGGAGGAGGACCTCAGAAGGATCTTTGCTTACTTTATTAGACCTCCCCCCCTCCCCTTTGATACCCTCCTTCCTGTGGTCCTAGCTGGCACTGGCTCATTACCTACAAAACCCAAAACGGTAGCTTAAGACTACGTGCAACATCCTGCCCCGGGGTTTTGCTGCCCAGACTCTGAAAAGTTGGGACTCTGTGAAGCCCTGCTTACCACGAGCCTCTTTCTGTTCCTAACAGTAGTTTACAAGGACACAGATGGTTTGTATTGTCATCGGATCCAGTTGTCATGGACCCATGCCTGGGGAGATCTGGACAAAGGCTTTTCAAGGCTCTGAGTGATCTAAGCCAAATATTTGACTCTAAACAGGTGTCCATGGGCAAAAACACTGACCCACTTGAAAAAAACCAACTGTCCTCCCAAAGCACAAGGCATCCCAGTATCCCTTGGGTGTCACCTGTCCCTTCCCCATCAGCCTTTCTGCCATAGAGGACTGGATAGCCATGCTGGGCTCGGCTGGGCAGTCAAGGCAAGGCAGGGTATTGGGAAAGGGGTGGGAGTTGTTTTATAACGGTGCTGAGGGAGGAGTGGAGGGGCGGAGGCTGGTCCTAAGGAAAGTAACAGTGGCTGAGAAAATAGTTTTGAATTTTTTTTAATTGTATAATATTTTGGAGGGGAGATTAAAATCTTGTAACACTTTAATAAACTTAGAGTTTTGTAAATGGGCTTTGTTTTTATGCGTGTCCATGGAGTTGCTTTGTTGTCTTTAAAGGAACACCTGCTTATGAGCCTGCCTTTGTTAGGGTTATGGCTGATACATCCAATCCAAAGTCTGGAGAAGGCAAGAGGTGTTTGAGATAGTTGTGCAGTAGAAGCCACTGCAGTTGCTTCATGGTTATGAGACGGGGTAGCTTGTTAAGTAGGCTCTCAGCATAGCCCACTGACAACCTGGTCTTCCTGCCTCAGCCTCGTGAGTGCTGAAATCAAGGCCTGGCTTTGGAGTAGAATTTTTAAATCCTAAACCAGAGGTTTTTTCTTTTGTCCCTGTCTGGTCTAGAACTCAAAAATCTAGCTGCATCTGCTTCCTGAGTTTTTGTCTTGTTTTGTTTTTGATTTAAGTTATGTAACTACCACACCTGGCCCAAATTCCAGTTTTTTGGTTTTTGGTTTTTCAAGATAGGGTTTCTCTGTGTAGCCTTGGCTGTCCTGGAACTCACTTTGTAGGCCAGGCTGGCCTCGAACTCAGAAATCCGCCTGCCCCTTCCTCCCGAGTGCTGGGATTAAAGGCATGCACCCCCATGCCCGGCCTCCAGTTTTTAAGTAGAGCACATTATTAGAAGTTCTTACTGATTTGCCTGCATTTTCGACCACTGGCGTATTTAAGCCTTTTCCTTGGGGGTTGTGTGGCACATCTATTCACCCCAGGTAGGGAGCCCAAAACACATGAAATTACAGATCCCAACAAAGTCTCATTTGGTGAACCAGTGAACTTACTGGGGATTACTTACTGGGGCAGAGGTGACACAACTTACCCAGCATGGGTGACAGCTCACTGTACAGCTTAGGAAGTCAGAGTTCCCTTTCTAAGTGACCCTGGTTTAGAATTCAGGCAGCTTAGCTGCTTTCTGCTTCCAGGCAGCTGGTCAGTCTTTACAGCTTCTCTGAGTCATGTCTTTGCAGCTCAGCCTCTAGGTCTGAGAGGGACTCTGCTTTTATTGCTTACTCTGGGGGGTGGGGGGTAGGGGTCCTGATTGGTCCGTTTCAGAGGCTTCTTTTGAGTTGTAGCCTTCCCTGCAGGGTGGAGAGATGGCTCTGATCTGATTAATAGCACTAGTTGCACTTGGAGAGGACCCAGGTTCAATTCTCAGCACCCACATGGTGCTACACAACGATACTAACTCCAATCCCATGGGACCCAAAGCATTCTGTAGTCTCTGAAAAACTTTTTTTTTTTTTTTTTACATTTGTGTGTACATGTGTGTTTGTCAGGTTCAGTGCAATGCACTTTTACCTGCTGAGCCATCTCACCAGTGCCTTAGCATCATTCATACAGTAACAGAAGGGAACAGGAAATTTATACTCATAGTTGGCCTCTGGTTTTCAGACTTGAGTTCTTGGCTTGGGGAACTTTCTAAGTTAAAGGACTTAGGATGAACTTGGTTGTCAGAACCAATCTGAACGCACAGGACCTTCCCACTCTGCTAAGTTGGCTACCAACTGGATGTTGAAGCATGGATACAACCACCTTAGGAGCTCTCAAAAACCAAGTTTACTGAGGGTTCTGTAAAGGTCCGTCTGTGCTTTGTGGTAAAGTCTTGGTGAATTGGATTAGAATAATAAACGGGGAAGGAGCCAGGGTTGGTGTCCTTCACTTGTAAAACTAGCACTTAGGAAGCTGAAGCAAGATTGCCAAGAGTTTACAGCCAGCCTAGATTATATAGCTTGTACCAGGGACCAACATGAAAACTTGTCTCAAGGCAAAAAAAAAAAAAAAAAAAAAAAAGTGTGGGGCTGGAGCCAAAGCTCAGCCGTTAAGGAAGGAATGCTTTGAGAAGACTGGCGTTCATTAAACAAACAGGCAGAAGCAAGTAGATCTCTGACTAGAGACAGACTTAAACAGGTCAACAAGGATTACAGAGACCATGCCGACGCCGACTCTCCCCACCCCCAACTACACACAAAACGATGGACTTTGAGTGTACCATCAAGAACCGTCCTTTAGTTCTCTCCACCTCAGGGCTTTAAGAAAATGAAGAATCCCACTACATCTTCCAAAAAGTCCTCGCTGGGATGCAGGGCAAGAGGACCACTGTGCGGCCGCGGCTCCTCCACAGTCCCTCGGAAGCTTATCCTCCGCGCTCCCAGAGGGGTTTCGGTCACTAGCTGTCCTTCCGTTCTTATGCTTGGTATTCCCTACAGAGAGCAAACCTTAACTCAATAATTATAGACGCATTTGCGCGGTTTTATTAAAGAGCGGGGCAGTCCGCCCACAGAGACCCTCTTCAGAGCCGGTGCCAGCTAGGCCTACTGTGCCCCAGCCGAGGCCACGCCCCTATCCCGTGGAGCCACTCCCTAGCCCGTAGAAGCAACGCCCCCTGGGGGGGCCGGAAGCGGCGGACAGGTCGGAGGAAAACCCGGATCGCTCTGGCCGCCGAGGCAGCGTGTGCGCAGGAGGTGCTGCAGGCTTAGGCTCCGGGCGGGCCGGGTCGCGCAGACTGGCGCGGTTGCGCGCCACAGGCCCTCAGGGTCCCCGCCCGGGTGCGGGATGGCGGCCAGCCTATGGATGGGAGACGTGAGTCAGGGTCGCCCCTGCTCTGAGGGGAACAAGAGGGTCTCGAGTCGTAGGGGGAGGAAGGGCCTGAGAGCAGAGGGCCTTCGGATCCCAGAAGGGTGGCCGTGAACAGGAAGGGTTTTGGTGACAGCGGGAAGCTAGATGGGGTGTGGTGGCCAATGCCTTACTCCCTGCACTTGGCGAGGCAGGAAGATCGTCACCAGTTCGAGACTCCATAGTGAGTTCTAGGCCAGCTTGGGCTTCGTAGCGAGACCTATTCACCCAGTCTTTGAAAGTGGAGTCTGGGCATCAGAATGAAGATTCCTCAGATGCTGACTCTATGGGGTAGAGGGTCTGGAATCCCCCTTTCCAGTTTGGAAAGATTTGGAGTGGGATGATTTGGGCGGATGGAGTGGGAGGAACCCCAAGAATTGTTATTAGGACTGGAAGCACAGGGAGTTCTATAAAGGGGAGCTATTTTATTTGTTTTTGTTTTTTCTTTTGTTGTTTTTGAGATGGGGTCCTTCACATAGTTCTGTCTGTCCTGGAACTCGTTATGTAGACTCACAGACTCCACCTACCATTGCCTCCCTAGTGCTGGGATTAACGGTGTGTGCCACGCCTCCCAGCAAGGGGAGCGATTTGAAGTAAAGGAGTTGGTTGGGACCGTTCCCCATTGCGTGGTAGGAAGCTTGGCTCTCTAGTGCTGTAGAGGGGGGTCCTGGACAGAGTGGGAGGGGCTCCACCCCTTACAGGGCTCCGGGTCATGGGCCTGAGCCTCTCCTCTCTGCTCTGGTTTTTATGCAGCTGGAACCCTACATGGATGAGAACTTCATCTCTAGAGCCTTTGCCACCATGGGGGAGACCGTGATGAGCGTCAAAATTATCCGAAACCGCCTCACTGGGTACACCTCCCTTTTCATCTTTCCGTTCAGTTCTCGATTAATAGAGCCTGCTGCCACTGTTATTCAAGGGAATAAATATGGCGGGAGTAAGAGCTTCTCGCCATCCCTAGCAGTAGTGAAAGAACCACAGAGGGTGGCTTACAGAGCAGAAGCGTTGAGTATTTCAGGTGTTGAGTATCCCAGTGATTCAGGGCAGGATGCTGGAACCTATTTTTGAAAACTGTTGTGTGATCTTTGCTAAGTTACTGTGTGTTTCATTTAGCTTTAGTTTATTTTGCTCTACGCTGAAACAAAGTCTTCCTGTAGTAATGTAGGCTGTAATGACAACCCTGCCGCTGCCTCCCAAGTGCCACAACCACAAGGTGTGCCAGCAATCCTGGCTCTTTTGTTTGTTTGTTAAATATTTATTTTATACACTGTCACTTTCTTTACATACATCAGAAGAGAGCATCAGATCCCATTACAGATGGTTGTGAGCCACCATGTGGTTGCTGGGAATTGAACTCAGGACCTCTAGAAGAGCAGTCTTAACCACTGAGCCATCTCTACAGCCCCTCTTGATTTTTGTTGTTGCTGTTGTTGTTTTTATTTATTTTTACATTTGATTATGTTTGTTTATTATGTATGTGGGGAGCAGGGTATGCAAGAGTGCAGTGCCTATGGAGGCCAGTGGTGTCAGATTCTGTGATATTCCCTTCGGTGGTTGCTGGATACCAAACTGAGGTCCCTTGGAAGAGCAGTACAAAACTCATAACTGCTGAACCATATCTCTTTTATATAGTTTTGAGTATATGTGACCTCACACACAATCCTCTCCCTCTCCCCCCTTTTTTTTCTTGCCAAGAAATTAGGAGCATTCAGAAGTACAAGGTTTGGGGATGGACAGTGAGGTGACCCAGCAGGTACAAACACTTGCCTCGTAAGCCTGTTGACCTGAGTTGGAGACCTTGGATCCATGATAACATTGCATAGAATTCTCAAATAGTTGCTGGGTTGTAGTGCATGCATGTCTTTCACCCCAGTATTGGGAGGCCACAACAAGCCAGAGCTAACATAGTGAGACCCTGCCTCAAAAAAGCAAAGATTTAGCCGGGCGTGGTGGCGCACACCTTTAATCCCAGCACTTGGGAGGCAGAGGCAGGTGGATTTCTGAGTTCGAGGCCAGCCTGGTCTACAAAGTGAGTTCCAGGACAGCCAGGGCAATACAGAGAAACCCTGTCTCGGAAAACAAAACAAAACAAAAAAAAAAGCAAAGACTTCTCAAATAATATAGATATTAAAGAATTTTAGGATCTGGACGTGGTAGGACATGCCTTTAATCCCAGCACTCTGGAGGCAGCAGTTGAGGTAGGTAGATCTCTGTGAGTTCAAAGCCAACGCAGCCTACATACTGAGTTCTGGGACTGCCAGGAATCCAGAGTGAGGACCTGTCTCAAACAAATAGTGTAGAAGACAGGGTCTCATTTTCAGGACTGGCATTGAACTGGAGGCAGTCCTCTAGCCTCAGCTTCTAAACTTGAGAATCTAAAGTGTTCTGACTACAGGCAGGTGCCATCATCCTGAATTCCAGACTTATAACGTACAAAGCCAACCTTTTGCTTTTCCCGTGACACCCCCCTGCCCCTTAAAACTGAACAAAGAATCAGTGGCCTTTTGTATACTAGGCAGGTGCCCTAATATGGACTGTTAATTTTTGTTTTGTTTGGCTTTTCAAGACAGGGGTTCTTTGTGTAGCCCTGGCCGTCCTGAAATTGGTCTGTGACCAGGCTGGCCTGGAATTTACAGAAATCCACCTGCCTCTGACTCTTGAGTGCTGGGATCAAAGGTTGCGCCACCACTGCCCAGCTTAATGTAGCCTTTGAGTAAAAGTCAGCACCTTCTTGATTAATTTATTCTGGCATTTTCTCTGGGACGACTCTTGATTTCTAGTAAGCTAGACAAAGGGTCTGAAGGGTCGGGTGGGTCACATTAAGGGTTTTTGGCAGTATTTCATCACAGGTAATGTGACATATACATAATTGGTTATTAAATCAGTCAGGGACTGGCCAGATTGACTGTTCTTGTACTTAAAGTTATTTCTGATTTGGAATATAGAGTGAAATAAAAATAGTTTGGTTCTATCAGAAAAAAAAAAAAAAACCCACAGTTTTGAAAACCATTTTTTTCAAGCTGGGTTGTGGGGCACACGCCTTTGGTTCCAGCACTTAGAAGGCAGGGGCAGGTGGATCCCTGTGAGTTTAAAGCCAGCCTGGTCTACAGAGTGAGTTATAGGACAACTAGAGCTATATAGTAAGATCCTGTTTTAACAGAAAAGGAGAGAGAGAGAGAGAGAAAAACAAAGAAAGAAAGAATCCATTTTTTTCCTCTCCTCAGGCCGAGATGTACCTGGGCATCCTTATCGCTCTTTCTCTGCTTGCTTCCAGAATCCCAGCTGGCTACTGCTTTGTGGAATTCGCAGATTTGGCCACAGCCGAGAAGTGTTTGCATAAAATTAATGGGAAACCCCTTCCGGGAGCCACTCCTGTAAGGACACTTGGACGATGCTGGCCTTGCCGTTTTGGTTGTCTTTAATTACTACCACGTAGTGAATTGCCCTGGACACACAGCTTTTCATTTAATCCTGTAGCCCTGCAGCATAGGTACTGTTAGCTTTGATCGACAGGACCCAGGAGCTCAGGGAGCTGCAGTGATTGCTGAAGGCAATGCAGGCAGTAAGTGGCAGGGCCAGGACTCAGACAGAAGACCGCTCGCCTCCAAAACCCAGGCCCTTTCCAGTCTTCAGCACTGCCTTTATGACAGAAGACTCAGAAACCGGGCTGGGATGTAGCTCAATGGCAGAGTGTTTGCCTAGCATGTCCAAGGCCCTGAGTTCAATCCCCAGCCAACACTCTTTAAGTCTTTTGCCTGATTGAGACTCTGGAACAGGCTGGTAGCAGCAAGGACACATCTCAAGAGGGTTACATTCTGCTCTTCCCACAGTTACTTAGCTTACAGCTGCCACACCTGGGCTCATAGAACCATGGAGCTGGCAGTGCCCTTCACGGTCAACCGTGCAACCCCTTCATTTTATACGGGAGAAAAGCTGAGGCTTAGAGAGGGGGAGATGTTTTGGCCAAGGTAATTTATTTCAGTTTTCTTCAAATATTGTTTGACTTTGGAAAGATGCTTCTCTGTTTTAATTTGTCTCCATGTGTTTTTAAATTTCCAGGCAAAACGTTTTAAACTGAATTATGCCACTTATGGGAAACAGCCAGACAATAGGTAAGTAAGGAGCCGCCCAAATGGAGGTCAAGCCTCCCTCAGTATGTGTCTAGACAGAGGCACAAGATGTCACGGTGCCTGTTACTGCCATAGGATGGTGGAGAGTTTAACCTGCTGTAATTTGCTGCCTTCTGAAGGACATTGTCCTACTCCCTGACCTCCATTGTGCCAAGGCAATGTCTTTCCTTCTTTGGATGGCACAGGACAGTCTCATGTATTCCAGACTGGCCTCAGGCTCCCTGTGTAGTCAAGGATGACCTTAAATTCTAATCCTCTGCTTCCATCTACCTTCCACGAGCTGCGATTAATATGTGTGTTCCCCCCTCCCCCCACCCCCACCTCCCACATGTAAGTGTTAGAGATGCAGTGCTCCTGAGTGAGCCCTGCACTTTGTGCTTGGAAAGTGTCTTAGTCACTGTTCTAATTCTGTGACGAGAACACTGTGACCAACGTGACTTTTGTTTTATTTTGTTTTTTCAAGACAAGGTTTCTCTGTGTAGCCCTGGCTGTCCTGGAACTCACTTTGTAGACCAGGCTGGCCTCGAACTCAGAAATCCGCCTGCCTCTGCCTCCCGAGTGCTGGGATTAAAGGTGTGCACCACCACGCCCGGCCCAACTTGACTCTTAACTGGATTTAAGAGTTTCAGAGGTTTAGTCCATTGTCATGGCAGGGAGCGTGGCAGCAAGCATTGCTGGAGAGTAGCTGAGTAGATGGACTTGGCATGGCACACTTCTGTTATGGAGGCCACCTCCTGGTCCTTCTAATCCTATCAGAGTTCTACTCACAGAGACTAAGCATGCAAAGATTGCGCCATGGGGGGGGACCTTTCTTATTTGAACTTCTACAGAAGGCAAAGCTTATCCTCAGCTCTCCTACTTGTTTGTTTACTGGTTTTTTTGTTTGTTTTTGTTTGTTTGTTTGTTTGTTTGTTTTTGAGACAGGGTTTCTCTGTGTATCCCAGGCAATCCTGAAACTCACTCTGTAGACCAGGGTAGTCTCATACTTAGAGATCTGCCTGCCTCTGCCTCCCAAGTTCTTGGAGTAAAAGCATGCACCACTGCCCCCTGGAATTACTTTTTGTTTTATGGAGGGTGTCATTCTGTAGCTCACACTGACCTAGTCATTAGGTTGCCCAGACTGGCCTCAGCTCACAGCAGCCCTCCTTATACTGTGGGTGTGTACCACCATGCCTGACAGGGCTGTGTCATCTCTCTGGTCCTTCCTCAGCCTTCCATCCCATTAACTTTTCAGGTTTTGAATTTTCAGTGGCTGTCTGGAAGTATTTGTCTTCAGAGTTAGAAATTTAACAGTCCAGGCAGGACCAGGCACTCCAGTTTTGCATTTCCACATTGGAAGCAGTCCTGCCCATGTCACAGAGCTTCAGCCCCATCGCAGCCTTTAGAGACAGCACTGTGGTCAGGCTTGGTGGCTCTCTGCCAGCCCTGCTCTCAGCACTTGGGAGGTAGAAACAAGAGGAAGATGGCAAGTTGGAGGTCATTGTGGTCTACATAGTGAGTTCGAGGCTAGCCAGGGCCATAGAGTGAGACCCTCACTCAGAAAAAATTGAGTTGCTCTCCATAGGCTAAATAGTTTTCAGAAATTCTTAAGACAGTTTCTCAGATGCTTTCCAAGCTAGTTATGCAGTGACTGCAGGAGAGTGTATTGTTCCTGCAGAGCTCCACTCTTCAGAATGCGTTCATGGTTGTGTGCAAGGAGCAGCCTCACAAGTGCTCATTAAAACGTGTGTGATGTGGAGATGTGGAGAGGAATCCCAGACAGCCTGATAATAGAAAGTGGGTCGGTTATAACACATTCATTTACTAGACTGCTCACAAGTCATGTTCTAGACCTGACATCATGGTGTTGACGATATGGCTGTGTTGCCCAGGCTGACCGCAGACTCCTACGGTAGCCCCTGATGGCCTGAGATTTACAGGGGAGATTCACTGCATCCAATTTGGGCAATATGTGAGAACTAAAAATAGCAGAAATGAAATGTAATGGATCATACTGAAGTTTTGTAAGTTCAAAAGAAATGACAGGGCTGGGGGGTGTAGCTCACTGGGCAGAATGTTTACACAAGGAGCCCTGGGTTCAAAGCCCAGCACCAAGTAAAATGGCATAGGGACACATATTTATAATCCTAGCACATGGGAGGTGGGGGCAGGTAGATCAGACGTTCTAGGTCATCCAAAGCAAACTATGGAGTTTGAGGCTAGCCTGACGTATATGAGACTGTTTCAAAAAGCAGACAATGGGCTAGAGAGATGGCTCAGCAGTTAGGAGCGGGTCTTGCCCCACTAGAGCTCCTTTCCACCACGTGTATAGGCATGGAAGCAAGGTCGCATGTAAACAAGGCCAACTTTGAACTTGCTGTACAGCTGAAGCAGGCCTTGAACTTGTGAATCCTCCTGACTCCCTGGGCGTGAGCTACCATACCTGGTCACTATTTTATTTTTCTTTGTGAGTTTTTATTTGTTGTATTTTTGTGTTGTTTCATTTATTTATTTTTGCTTTTTGAGACAGGGTTTCTCTGTATAGTCCTGGCTGTCCTGAAACTCACTCTGTAGACCAGGCTGGCCTTGAACTCAGAGAGGTCTGCCCACGATTGACTAATTGGTGCTGGGATCAAAGGTGTGTGCCACCACTGCCCAGCTTCTTGGCGAGTTGTTATATTCTAATTTTTCACAAAGAATATGTATCATGCTTGAAATGCTAAAATAAGACCTGGTAGCACAAGACAAAAACTGAATCTCACACGAAATACATTTGTAAACATTTCTAGAAAAAGTTTGCTGGCCATGTTCCAACAAAGTTTGAGCATTTCATCTTGACTAAGTTTTAGTTCTTTAGGAGATAAAGGTCTTGTTTTATTTTATCATTACATTTAACATATGTTTAGCGTTTTTTTTTTTTTTTTAATCCTTGCATGACTCTGATCTGTCCCTTTATCTGATCATATTCTCTCTCTCTCTGTCTCTCTCTCGTGATCTCGATCTCGCTCTCACTCTCTGGCTCCCTAGCTTTTTTTTTTTTTTTTGAAATAGGTTTCGCTGTACTAGAACTCTCAGAGGTTGGCCTGCCTCTGAAACTTGCTCTGTAGACCAGGCTGACCTCAGAGTCACAGAGCTCTTGATGCTTAAAGACAGACAAGTTTTGTGCAGTGTCCTGGAAATTCGGGGCATGGTACTATTTCCATAACTCCTCTGCCAATGCAGCGTGTGCCTGTCGCTCAATTTCGGCATTCAGGAGGCTTTGGCAGGAGGATTGCTGGGAGTTTGAGGCTAGCCTGGACTCTATAGCTGTCATTTTTGTCTTAAAAAAGCAAAGTGGAGAAAGGAGATTCAGACACTGACCGTGGGGTTTGACGTTTTGCCGCCTCTTCTCTTCTCTCAGCCCTGAGTACTCCCTGTTTGTGGGGGACCTGACCCCCGACGTGGACGATGGCATGCTGTATGAGTTCTTTGTCAAAGTCTACCCGTCCTGCCGGGGAGGCAAGGTGGTTTTGGACCCAACAGGCGTGTCTAAGTAAGGCCTTACCTGCTGTTTATGTTTCCTCTCTGTTGTGCATTCCTACCCGCTGGGGGGAGTATCAAAGAGACCCTAGGGAGGGTGGTGGCTCATAGTGCGAGCTTTCCAGCCAGGCAACCTAGTTTGAACCTAGCTTCATCACTGACAAGGACTGTGTACTAGACAAGTCACAGATAGTCCCTGACTATTCTCTAATCTGTAAACTGAGGCAATCGAAGAGTGTGGCACTTATTTGGTTGACATAAGGATTAGGGGAATTAATATATAGAGCTGTTTGTTGTTGTACTTACCTCTGTTACTAAGGTTTTCTGCGCAGTTAAAAATGTTATAGTTTAACCTCCTGTGGCAGTGCACGCCTGTATTCCCAGCACTTGGGAAGTGGAAGACTGGAAAATGAAAGCCATCTATCTTGGAATATTTGATGCGTTCAAGACCAGCCTGAGCTACATGAAACTCTTTCTTAATCTACCTCCCCTAAAAAAAAAAAAAAAAAGAAAAAGAAAAAGCTTTCCATTTTAAAATGGAGAGACCTGTCATTGGAGGGTAGAAGCTAAGGATTTTGAACTGAACCCAGCTTAGACTACAGAGCAAGCCCCTACATTAAAATATAAAACAAGAAAAGTCAGGCTGGACATGTGGACTTTATAATCCCAGTTGCTCTGCCGAAGCACAAAGATTGCAAATTTGAGTCTCTGTATGCTGCACAGTGAGTTTAAGGGTAACCTAGGCAACTTCGCAAAACCCTGTCTGAGAAAAATAAAGGTGACAGCTTAGTCTACAGAGCAAGTTCCAGGATAGCCTGAGTATGAGGACTAAGTACACTAGAGAAACCCTGTCAATAATAATAATAATAATAATAATAATAGCAATTATTATTATAATAAAGCACAGTCAAGTGGCTAGCACGTAGTTCAGCTTTAGGGAGCTTACTTAGTGTGGACAAGGTCCTGAGGCTGATTTCCCAACTCCAGGAAGGAAGGAGGCTCTTTTTTTTTCTCTCTCTCTCTTAACTGCATAGAACTGCTGAACCCAGTCATACACCCCATTCCAAGAAATTTCAGTACTCAGGGTTGTACCCAGGTACTTAGTGTGCCAAACCAGAGGCCTACCAGAGCCGCGTCCTCAGTCCTGCCTCCCTATTTTCCTTCCATGTGGCCATAGCTAGCCTCAGACTCACAGTTCCCCATGCTCGGCTTCCCCTGTGTTAGAATTACAGGCATGCGCCTCCAGCAGCAGCTAAAAGGCTGGCTCTTTTTGTTTTGGTTTTTTGTCTTGAGACAGGGTTTCTCTGTGTAGCCCTGGCTGTCCTGGAACTCACTCTGTAGACCAGGCTGGCCTCGAACTTAGAAATCTGCCTGCCTCGGCCTCCCAAGTGCTGGGATTAAAGGTGTGCGCCACCACTGCCTGGCAAGGCTGATTCTTGATTAAGTGTAGTCCTTACTCTCAGGCTTTGGGAGTGTGACCTAAAGTTAAGGCCTAGTTTTGTTGTGTGTGACTTCCATCAAGTTTTCAAACCTCTCTGAAGTTTAAGGCTGCTTTTTAGTGTGGGGTAGCACTCCGTGTGGTGAGATACTGAGAATGTCCTCGCCAGCACGTGGTGCCTGCTCACTAATGGCTAGGGTAACATAGTAGGTTCTCACTAACGGTAGGGGTACATAATAGGTACTCACTAACGATGGGTGTCATGAACAATCTTTGAATAGAGTCTGACCTCCAAGGAGCAGGAGCCAGGACTGTCCCTAAGTGCTTTCCCACACAGCAGAAAGTGAAAAGTCTGCAGGCTGATGTCACCTGTCCCCACAGCTACACCACACCGTGGTAACAGTGATTTGGGAGGGAAGCTACTGTTTGAGAAGGAGCCCTGGGTGACAGTGTGGAGGAGAATAGGGGACTAGACTGAAGAAGGACTTCCCACAATGTCAGGTTCACACTGTGCCTGCCACTGACTGCTCTGTGCTGTTTGATGGGACCCCCTCTCCCTTCCCCACCTTTCTCTACCATGTTCCAGCCCACCTCTTCCTACCCCTCTTGTCCGTGATTCTTCCTGTAGGTTTTGTCACATTGTGATCTGAGCAGTGTGTTGGTTTTTTTCTCCCTCCAGGGGCTATGGTTTTGTGAAATTCACAGATGAGTTGGAACAGAAGCGAGCCTTGACGGAGTGCCAGGGAGCAGTGGGACTGGGGTGTAAACCCGTGCGGCTGAGTGTGGCCATCCCTAAAGCGTGAGTCCTGCAGAGAGCCAAGGCAGAGTCAGGACAGCAGATGTGGGATTCGAAGCTGTAGAGAGGCAGAGATCACAGTTATCATGTGCTTTGGTTGGGCTGGGGGGGGGGGGGTGGGAAACTAGTGTAAGCCACACACCCCAGAAGCCATAGGTAGGGAGTCAGGCATTGAGGGTAGGAACTGGAAATTGCTATTTGGTTCTCTGTCCTGACTTTCTGCCCAGCAACTGCTATTGGGAAAATATATAGAGAAATAGGTAGAATGAAGCAGAGGGGAATTTTTCTTCCAGTTTTAGCCATATTTATATTGAGGCTCCTAAAGTTCCTGATAGGGT
This sequence comes from Mus musculus, assembly GCF_000001635.26. Lineage (NCBI taxonomy): Eukaryota > Metazoa > Chordata > Mammalia > Rodentia > Muridae > Mus > Mus musculus. The sequence continues at coordinate 132,319,119 of NC_000070.6, read as the reverse complement.
CTCTTGCAGTGGGAATGACTGGCTAAGAACTCTAAGCAGTTGAGGCTGCAGAGACAGTTCACTGACTGCTCTCCAAGAGCTTCCAGGCTCAATTCCCAGCACCCACATAGCACCTCACAGCCATTTACAGCTCTAGCTCCAGGATCCAACACTTTCCCATAGATAAGACGTGCAGGCAAAACACCGTGCATATAAGATAAAGAGAAATAAAGTATTTTAAGAAAAAGAACTCTAAACAACTTCTGAAATACTGTGTCTCACTTAACTGTCATGCTAGGTCGGTAGAAAGTTCTTGTGAGCCCAAGTGTGAATCTTACACAAACACAAAACAGTTTTTCCATCAGTGACATCTGGAACTCACAGAAACCCACCTGCCTCTGCCACAAAGTGCTGACATTAAAGGTGTGTGTCACCAGGCCTGGCCCCTGAGTGACATTTCTTATCCTTCAGCCAATGCAGTACTTCTGAGCAGGTGGAGATTTCACTCGCTCTCCAGGAGGTGTTGGTGGCATCTGAAAATATTTTAAGTCATTATAACAGAGGATGTGCTAGCAGCATCCAGGCGGTCATAGTTAGCAGTGCTGCTGCGGTGCACAGGGCAGCCCTATAGCTAGGACTTAGGTGGCAACAACCCTACCACTGTCAGGAACGAGGCTGAGATATCTTTACCAAAATGAACAAGGGCAGCCAAACTTCAGGATGATAGACCTTCCCCATGGTCCTGTTGAAGCAACAAAGACTTCAATGTTCAGTATAAAGTGATCAGAGTAGCCGGGCATGGTGGCGCACGCCTTTAATCCCAGCACTTGGAAGGCAGAGGCAGGCAGATTTCTGAGTTCAAGGCCAGCCTGGTCTACAGAGTGAGTTCCAGGACAGCCAGGGCTACACAGAGAAACCCTGTCTCGAAAAAAATACAAAAACAAAAACAAACAAACAAACAAAAAAAACAGTCTTTCTCTGCTGGGCCTCCTGGTCCATAAAATTACTCTGATCACTTCTTTTTTTTGTTTGTTTTTTTGTTTTTTTTTTTTTGGTTTTTTGAGACAGGGTTTCTCTGTGTAGCCCTGGCTGTCCTGGAACTCACTCTGTAGACCAGACTAGCCTTGAACTCAGAAATCCACCTGCCTCTGCCTCCCAAGTGCTGGGATTAAAGGCGTGCGCCACCACTGCCCATTGAGAAAGACTGTTTTTATTTGTTTGTTTGTTTTTGGTTTTTCGAGAGAAAGACTGTTTTTAAAGGAAGTTGCAGGTCTAGGGAGATGTTATTCCAGAGGACCTAAGTTCCTCTTCCAGCACCCACTTTGAGCCGTTCACAGCCACCTATGACTTTAGCCCCAGGGGATCCAATACCCTCTTCTGCCCTCAGTACACATCTCCACACAGAAACACACAAGTAAATCATTAGAGTCCTTATTTCATTATTCTGAATTGGCTGTAATGCCAGAATTAGTGCCACATGCCTGTAATTCCAGTACTCGGGGCTGAGATGGGACAGTCAGACAGACTCCAGGACAGCGCTGTAAAACCCTGTGGTGCAGACAAGCAGACTGAAAATGTAAATAGTAATTATCACCTCTCAACTCCCTTCCAAGATCATATGCTACATATAAGTCAGTTACAAGTGGTAGGATTTATTTTTTGTAACTCTGGGATTCAAACTCAGAGCCTTGCATTCAGTTTTGAATTTCATAAGTAATATGTATTTTTTCCTTAGCTTATTTCATATACACACTTTTCCATGCAGTGGCACGCTTGTATGACTATGGTTTTATTTTCTGTTTGGTGCCAGTGGGTATTAAGACCTCACATTCTCTTCATTCAAGCATGCTCCTGTCTATGATCTTATTTTTAAATACTGCAGCATATTTCTTTATTTATGAGTTCTGGCCAACAATTCCTCTGTTGTCCATCATTTTGCCTGTTTCCGGTATATTCTTAGATTTGTTTCGTCATTAGACGCTGGCAATATAGATATAAAAAGAAACAAAGGCCCATGTGCAAACTCCTAATTTGTTCTATCTGTGCCACACTGAACACTGTTGTTAGTAATCCATGCCCACCCCTGGGGAGGTGCCCTCAAGCCCTCAGGATAAGGATTGGCAGGCCCTGGAGAGAGCAGAGCCTAAAAGAGACACTAGGAGCCCAGGTGAGGGAGACTAACTTCAGTTACCATCAGCACAGTGGATTACATCAGTAGATTCATAGAGGAGGGGTCAGAATGGTGACTGGTGGGTGCACCTGCCTAACACTGGCAGGTAGGACACAGCCTACAGAGAGGCATCCTGGTCCACAGCTGGCTGCTTCCGTAATCAGCAGTTGGTTTTGCTTAGCAGTAGCTGAGTCCCCTTCCCTAAGAAAGCAGCTTAAAAGTGCTCAGCCAAGTGTTGCCTCCTCTGCCCTGCCAGGTGTTCTCAGGTCATGCTAACAGCTTCCTGTGTGGCTTGGTTAGCATAGCAGTGGAGGAGTCGGCCTCTGGCTCTGGCATGTTTCTGGTGTCACAGGACACTCTTAGCTCATATTCCTGAGTGGAACCATGTCAATTGCTTGAGCGTCACTTGTACTCCTGAGATTTTCTCAGTTAGGAAGGATTACCACTGAGATGGTAATGGCCTGATTCTGAAGTTCCTCAATACTTGGCTTTTATGTCTTTGAAAGCAGTGATCCTTTGTGGATTTGGCATCCTGTCTTTGGTTGGGAATGGCATTGGTCACAGGACCTAAAGAAGAAAGGAACGTGAGATTGGTGTGTCGCCCTGGTCCTGTAATCAGCCTTGGGCGAGTCACTGGACTTGATTCTTTTTTTTCCAGGATGGTCAGACTATTTAGCCCTGCCTCCGCCTTCCAGGGGCTGGTATTGAAGCCCTCACACCTGGCACAATTTTTAATTCTTAAGACATTTTCAATCATTTTACTTATTATATAGTACGTCTGTGTGTGCCCACAAAGGTGTGCACGGCCCACTAAGCACAGGCCAGAGGTTAGCTGTGTGGAGCTGGTTCTCTATCTGTGTGTGGGCTGCCAGGCTTAGGCATCTTCATCCACTGAGCCGTCTGTCCACTCCCAACTGTTCAGAGGTTCAGTTTTCTCCATGGGATGAGGGGACGATAAGTATCATCACCCTATTATATTTATCCCCAGCACTGTAAAAGTCACGTCCAAAGCCCAAGGAACTCAACAAATAAGGCAGCTGTGGGAGGGGAGCGCTCAAGGTCGAGCATTGCTTAGCATGAGCAAGGCTATTCATTCCACAGCAATTAACATTCCTGCAGAGACTAGGGGTGCTGCAGTGCAGGCAAGGCGATGTCACAGGCTAAAGTTTGAAGTCCATCTTGAATCATCTTAAACCCAGATTTTCTATTTTTTGTTTGTTTTTGTTTTTCGAAATAGGATTTCTCGTATAGCCCTGGCTGTCCTGGAACTCACTTTGTAGACCAGGCTGGCCTCGAACTTAGAAATCTGCCTGCCTCTGCCTCCCGAGTGCTGGGATTAAAGGCGGGCACCACCATGCCCGGCACCCAGATTTTCTATTTATTTATTTATTTATTTATTTATTTATTTTTTAAAGATTTATTTATTTATATGTAAGTACACTGTAGCTGTCTTCAGACACTCCAGAAGAGGGAGTCAGATCTCGTTAGGATGGTTGTGAGCCACCATGTGGTTGCTGGGATTTGAACTCCGGACCTTCGGAAGAGCAGTCGGGTGCTCTTACTTACTGAGCCATCTCACCAGCCCTCAATTTATTTTTTTAATTGTATGTTTTTATCATTTTGAGGGCAAGAGTTTCTCTATGTAGCCTTGTCTGTCTTGGAACTCACTCTGTAGGCCAGCCTGTCCTCCAACTGTGCCTCCCGAGTGCTGGGATTAAAGATGGTGTGTCATCACTGCCCAGCTAGCCCAGATTTTTTATGCTGTGTTTTCCTGAGTTTTTGCAACTGTCTCCCAAGATCTTGAGAAAGGGGTTGAAGAGATGGCTTAGCGGTTAAGAGCACTGACTGTTCTTCCAGGGGTCCTGAGTTCAGTTCTGAGCACCGGAATGACAGTTTACAGCTCTCTGAGATCCAATGCAAAACATCCATATATGTAAATTACATAAAAAACCCTTTAAAAAAGATTTATTTATTTTATATGAGTACCCTGTCACTCCCCTCAGACACACCAGAAGAAGGCATCAGATCCCATTACAGATGGTTGTGAGCCACCATGTGGTTGCTGGGAACTGAATTCAGGACCTCTGGAAGAGCAGTTTTCTTAACCACTGAGCCATGTCTCCAGCCCAACAAATCTTTTTTTAAAAAAGGATTTGGAAGCCGGCCATGGTGGCGCACGCCTTTAATCCCAGCACTTGGGAGGTAAAGGCAGGTGAATTTCTGAATTAGAGGCCAGCTTGGTCTACAGAGTGAGTTCCAGGACAGCCAGGACTATACAGAGAAATCGTGTCTCGAAAAACCAAAAAATAAAAAAAATAGAAAAGGATTTGGGGGAGAAAAAAAAGGCCTGACAAGGCGGACAGCTGAGCAGGAAAGGCCTTCATCTTAAGAGCCTGGGTTTGCAGACTGCCTAGGGTTCTGTTTGTTCCTTAGTCATGTAGCCCTGGACCAATTACTTAAAACGCTCTGTTCTGTGTCCCCATCTGTATAGCAGGGATGGGACAGGGAGTGTGCAGGACAATAGGTGTGGACCCTCCCAGAGCACCTGCACAATCCTTGGTCAAAGGAAATGTCCTCTTACTCCTTGTTTTGTTTCATGTTAGGAGCCGGGTAAAGCCAGTGGAGTACAGCCAGATGTACAGTTACAGCTACAACCAGTATTACCAGCAGTACCAGAACTACTATGCCCAGTGGGGCTATGACCAGAACACAGGCAGCTACAGCTACAGCTACCCCCAGTATGGCTACACCCAGAGCACCATGCAGGTAACCATGGTTGGCAACCCTCGGGTCTCACTGTGCCTCCAGGGACCATCATTCCACAGAAATTTGTTCATGGGCGGGAGCCTTGAGGACGTGGGGAGGGCTGGAGAGACCCAGTTCCACTTGTCCAAAGCCAGCCAAGATTTTTCAAGTTCCTCACCATCCTATCCTCTCTTCACAGACATATGAAGAGGTTGGGGATGATGCTCTGGAAGGTAAGAGTCCCTGCATGCCCCTGTCAGCTGTCACAGGGACATAGCCCTCAGCTGGATGCTAAGGGACACCCAAAGATGTGTGTGCTTGCTTTTTGTTGTTTTTCAAGACAGAGATTCTCCATGTGGCCCTGGCTCTTCTGGAACTCAGTGATCCACCTCCCTCTGATCCGGGAGAGTGCTTGTAATAGGAGTAGACACACCCACCATTGCAGCCATCTGCTGATAGGAAATGAGTGACTGTCCCAGGAGCCCATTATTCCCAAGTGTTGCTCTCTGCCCACCCAGTGTCTCTGTAACAGAAACACTGTTACTCTGTATTTTTTGTTTTACATTTATTTTGTTTGGTTTTTATATTTTGTGTGTTTTGGTGGTTTGCCTGCATGTGGGTCAGGGATCTTCTGGAACTGGAGTTACTTACACAGTTGTGAGCCACTGTGTGGGTACTGGGAATTGAACTCAGGACCTCTGGAAGAGCAGCCAGTGCTTTTAACCACTGAGCCATCTCTCCAGCTCCTACTTTTTACCAATTGTAAGGTTTATTTTGTGTCTTTATAGTCTTCTATTTTTCAGATTGCTTTTTCTTTTAGTACTGGGCATAGAACTTAAGGCTCCCTATTATGCTAGGGAAGTTCTGACACTGAGCTACATCCCTCTATACATTTTTGAAATGACATCTTTTGATTAGCATTTGGGAGGCTGCCATAAGCACCCAGGCCAGCCTGTGCAGTGAGTTCGAGGGGAAAATACAGTTCTCAAGGAAAACTCAGTGGGCTTCAAAATTTAGAGAAAAAACAAACACTGGAATAACCCTAACCCCACAGTCTTTGTTTTGGTTTGAATATTGGGGTGACTTTCACTGTAGCTACAGATGATCTTGAACTCCTGCTTCCGCCTCCCAAGTGCTGGATTACGGGAGGCCTGAGCTACCATATCCAGCTACAAGTTTCCCTAAAACACAGCTAATAAGCTTTAAAATGAGGTAAAATGATGACTTTGAGTTCAAGTTGGATTACACACTGAGACTTTGTATAAGAGAGACCAGGTGTGGTGGGCAGCACAGCCTTTAAACACACCTCCTGCCAAGCAGAGACAAGGCTAGCTCGGAATCTGAGGCCAGCCTGGTCTACACAGTGCCAGAAAACCGAGGTGGAAAGCAACTCAGCGTGGTGTGGTAGTGCCAGGCTTTAGACCCAGCATTGGTTCCCGAGCAGACAGGGCCACACAGTAGGACTCCAGGAGACACTGTACTGAGGACTTCTCTTTGTAAAACTCCTTTCATGCTCAGCATGGTAGAGCACCTCAGAAACCTCCAAGCTGACCTAGGATTGAGTTTAAGATTCACCTGGCTGGGCAGTGGTGGCACACGCCTTTAATCCCAGCAGGGAGAGGCAGAGGCAGGTGGATTTCTGAGTCCAAGGCCAGCCTGGTCTGCAGAGTGAGTTCCAGGACAGCCAAGATTATACAGAGAAACCCTGTCTCAAAAAAACAAAAAAAAAGTCTCACCAGGACTAGACTCTGTCTCAAAACCCAAAGGTCTGATAAACTCAGGATTCATCTACCTCCACCTCCCACAAATAGTTATATGGGTGCCACTATACCTTGAAAATTTGTGATCTCTGAGACAGGACTATATATTCATTAACTTAAATGTTTCCCAAGCCCACATTTCATTTTTTTAGGTTTTGTATGAATACACTGTAGCTCTCTTCAAACACACCAGAAGAGAGCATCAGATTCAGTTATAGATGGTTTAAGATGGTTGTGAGCCACCATGTGGTTGCTGGGATTTGAACTCAGGATCTCTAGAGCAGTCAGTGCTCTTACCCACTGAGCCATCTCTCCAGACCTGAGACAGGCATGGCTTTGAGTATTGGAGGGACAATAGCTGCCATGCTCCAAATCCCAATGTTCCTCTTCCTCAGACACCCACCTAGGAAACCTGAACACTCAACCCTCCACTTTCCTAACCTTGTCCTTTTCCTGCAGACCCAGCCCCACAGCTGGATGTGACTGAAGCCAACAAAGAGTTCATGGAGCAGAGCGAGGAACTGTACGATGCTCTGATGGACTGTCACTGGCAGCCCCTGGACACTGTATCCTCAGAGATCCCAGCTATGATGTAGCCAGGACGTGAAGGCAGAGGCCTAGAATAATGACCTTTTTCTATTGTGAAGCTTCTATCTTTTTGAATGTGATTTATAATGTTTTAATAAATTACTGTTTCCTTGAATTGGGCTTCTTCAACTGTATTGAAAGTCATGGTGGGCAGTGGTGGCACAAGCTTTTAATACCAGCATTTGGGAGGCAGAGGCAGGCAGATTTCTGAGATGTCTCAAAAAACCAAACCAAAAAAAAAAAAGAAAGAAAAAGGGCTGGAGAGATAGCATAGGTTTATCTTCTAGAGACCAGCTTGGTCTCCAGAGTGAGTTCCAGGACAGCCAGGACTACACAGAGAAAGCCTGCCTTGGGAAAACCAAAAAAAAAAAAAAAAAAAAAAAAAAGCCATAGAAGTTACTTTACAAGCAGATGAGTCACATGACATTTTTTTAAGTACCCTAGCAGTTCTAGCCTGTCAATGCTAAGCAACTAGTGGCTTTAATTAGAATGCCCACCATAGGTTAACAGGCCTTAACAGCTTCCCGTGCCTGCCTGATCCTGGTGTGCTCATCAAAAAAAAAAAACTCCAACCCCAGAATACCTAATGGTTGGCCAATGGTAGGACATGGCAGCCCTAGAACTCACAATGCAGCAGACCAAGCTGCCACTTAAAATTCAGTTACAGAGGGCTGGTGAGATGGCTCAGTGGGTAAGAGCACCCGACTGCTCTAGAGATCCTGAGTCAAATCCCAGCAACCACATGGTGGCTCACAACCATCTGTAACAAGATCTGACTCCCTCTTCTGGAGTGTCTGAAGACAGCTATAGTGTACTTACATATAATAAATAAATAAATAAATAAAAAAGAGGACACTTTCCAAAAGTCTTTATTGAACCAACTGCATGTTAATTGACAAAGTATTTCACTTTCCCAAAATGAGGTTTCTCAATGTAGGCCAGGCTGGCCTTAATCTGACTGCAGCTCCGATTCCAATGGCTGCCTGGCAATGTACAAGCCAAAAACTTCTGCTAGCTTCCAGGAGATCCTCTTGTGGAATTTTTCTGAAAAGGAAGTGCAAGTCTATGTTAGTTCCACCTTCAGGCTCATTCCCCAACTCAGGCTTTCCTAAGAACTGGTCTCAGTCCCATATCCGCATTTCTCATCCATAGATGTCCACTGATAATGGGTTTCATCATGGACCAGTGTCTGTACTCATGCAATGTTCAATTGACAAATACCAGCCAACATGGCACACATCTTTGCCCCAGATGTGAACAGCTAACTAGTTCAGACATAAATTATGGAGGTGGCTTATAGATGGCTAGCCACTATGCAAACCTGAATTTCTGCTATACTACTTAGGAAAAGGGTTAACAATCCTTAAGCTTACCCAACAAGTGTAGACCAAATCATATATAATGGCTGCTTCACTGGTTACATGGCCCTTAAAAAAAAAAAACCATGAAAGTAAGCCATTACTCAGCAATACTGATCAGTTCTCAAGTTTTCCCACTTCAAAGCCCAGGCATGTCTGAGTCTGGCCTGCTGCTCTACAGCAGACTGCATCGCTGTGAGGCCAGCTTCAGGGTGCTCTTCCTCCTTAACGACCACCAAGACCAGCGTCAAGATCCGATGGGAAAGGGAAACCGGAGGGTCAGGCTGTCTTAGCCAGCAATTACCTTAGTGTTAGGAGCCTGACAGGCCGTCTTCTCAGACTCTTCCAAGAAATAAGCTCAAGTGTAACCTGCAGAAGAAACATTTGTTGTAAATACCACAGAACAATAGCCTCACAGGTAGAGGGCGCTCAACTTGAGGCCTGATATACATATATAGGAAAGATGAGTGGCAGCTGCAGGCACTGTGCTGACCTGAGCTGTCAAAGTCTCTCCATTACTCTGGCATGCAGTTGGAGATCCCATGGCTACAGGCAGCCACAGCCCTTGGAAACATGCCTCAGGTCTCCCCGGGTAGTGCAACTAAACGGAGCTTACCAGACCCTTCTGCTGTATCGTTGTCCATTATCTTCTGGTCTCCCTCCTCACAATCTTCATCAACAGCTAAGATGAATGGCAACAGAATTAGCCACAATAATCTTGTTCCATATTCCCAGTCATTACCTTATAGGGACTGTGACAGTGACCAAGGCATTGTTTATTTACCAATAGATGATCAATACAGGCCTGAATTGTAAATCAGATTGAGCTCACTCACCGGTCTACCTCCTATCCCCTCCCACCCCCCCCAGGAATAAAAGCCTAAAGATTGCTACATACTCCAGAGAAATAGTAAGGTGAAGCTGTCATTTTCCACAATGTTGCAGATCAGTTACAGGAAACAGAACTGCGACCGTCAAGGAAAATTCTTTCTCTGGGCCACCTTTTTGACCACAGCAGCTATGTAGAAGCTGCTGCAGCTTCGATAAGGGCCACAGACAGCGATAGCAATTGCTAGACCTCAAACCCACAAGCCACATGCCTCACCACTGCCTACTAGAGAGACGCCTGAAAAGGCAATCCTGTGGGCTCCGATGGCTCCTAGTTCAATACGTGAAGCTTTAGACATTGGGATAGGTTCCTGACTATAACCCAAAGCAGTCTCAAATTAATGACCCTACCGCCTACAAACGCTTTTTAACGCGCTGTGGACATCAGGTTTAGCTGAATAAAATGGCGGCTTTTTGCAATCAGAAAGCGAGAAAGCCGAGGTTGTATAATCCTTGCCCAACTCTGTAGGGCCCATTATCCTGACTTTTTTTTTTTTAAGGCTTTAATACTATGGTTGACATAGCGATCGCCTAGCACGTGGTAGGACCCAAATTCCACCCAACATAGGAGCGAGGTTAATCACAAAAAGGTCGCTCGGAGGTAATGGTCACAGGCCCTTCCATTGGCGTCATCCTAATAAGGTTACTGCACCCAAGCACGTAATCCAGTAAAGGCACAAATGCTCTTACCAGATCCCGTCACCCCCAAGCCTACAACACTCACGGGTCAAAAGGCGTGGGGCCCTGAGTTATCACTGCGCATGTGGCCATAACCCGTGCTTCCTTGGACCAGACGGAAAAATCCGGTCCCTTCCCGGCAGGCTCGGTATCTCACGAATCATCCGGAGAGGCGGACGGAGCTGGTGGGCTGGGAAGATGGGGGGCGGGCAACGTTGGGTAGAAGTACAAGGCGCCATAACGAAAACAGACAGGGACCGCGGATGAAGCGAGAAAGGACTGAGAACGGCCTGCACCAGGATTATATACTCTCGCGCCCTCTACTGAGTCTGCGTCATCCACCTGACGCACGGCGCCTCTGGGAAATGTAGTTCTTAGCAAAGCCGGGTTCCTGCTCCTTGTCTGGCCCTGATAGTGGTTTCGACCCAGGCCAGAGCGCTCAACTCAAATCTCTGACCAACTGCCATCACTATGGATTAAGTTCCCGGGCGACTTTGAATTACACCGATCTTAGAAAGGGTTTTCCACATTTGGATGTGCTTAATAAAGAGATTTTGCAAATTAAAAAAAGAGAAGAAAAAAAAAAATGGAGTTTTCCCCCGGAGCATCCCGGGATGGCCTAGAGGGTAACAGCATGCTGGCAGATCTTCTTAAAGAATGACCCTCAGAAGCCAGGCGTGGGGGCGCACGCATTTAATCCCAACACTCGGGAGGCAGAGGCAGGCAGATTTCTGAGTTCGAGGCCAGCCTGTTCTACAAAGTGAGGTCCAGGACAGCCAGGGCTACCCAGAGAAACCCTGTCTCAAAAAACCAAAATTTTGTTCTTCTTTTTTTCTTTTCTTTTCAAAGATTTATTTATTTATTTGATGTATATATGAGTACACTGTCACTGTCTTCAGACACACCAGAAGAGGGCATTAGATCCAATTACAGGTGGTTATGAGCCACCATGTGGTTGCTGGGATTTGAACTCAGGACCTTTGGAAAAGCAGCCAGTGCTCTTAACTGCTGAGCCATCTCTCCAGCCCACCTTTTTTTTTTTTTTTTCTATTTTATTTTCTTTGATAGGGGAATATAGTTTATTTGGCTTATAATTCCAGATTGCAGTCCTTCATGACAGGAAAGTCACGGTCGGGGGTCCGGGGGGATGGCTAGCAGGTTGTATCACGTCTACAGTTTAAAGTAGAGAGGTGACATTTTCTTTTCTTTTTTTGTTTTGTTTTGGTTTGGTTTTGGTTTTACAACACAGGGTTTCTCTGTAGAGCTCTAGCTGTCCTGGAACTCACTTTGTAGGCCAGGCTGGCCTCAAACTCAGAAATCCTCCTGCCTCTGCCTCCCGGGTGCTGGGATTAAAGCCATGCACCACCACACCCGGTAACATTTTCTTTTTTTTTTTATTTTTTGTTTTTATTTTACACAGCATCTCACTAGTTTGTCCAGGCAGACCTCAGCCTCTCAAGTAGCTGGAATTACAAGCATCCTTCCAGGTCCAATTTCTTTCCTTCCCCAATGTTAGGAAGGGTGTCACTGGACTTACCACATGCTGCTCCCAAGCTATTCCCCTTAGCTCCTACATACACCTGAAAAAATAGGTTTCCAGGCAGGAGAGATGGCTCAGCAGTTAAGAGCACTGACTGCTCTTACAAAGGTCCTGAGTTCAGTTCCCAGCAACCACATGGTGCCTCACAACCATCTGCAATGTGTCTAAAGACAACTACAATGTACTCATAAAATAAATAAATAAATAAATAAATAAATAAATAAATCTTTTTTTTTTTTTTTAATTTAAGAAAAAATAGGTTTCAGGCTGGAGAGGTGCCTCAGAGGTTAAAAGCATTTGCTGTGCAAACATGAAGACCACAATTTGGATCCTACCACCCCTTCTCCCCTCCCCCAGCAAGCTGGGAGTGGTAGTTTAGGGAGCTTGTTTTTTTGAGACAGGGTTTCACTATACAGACCACGCTGGCCTTGAACTGCCTCTTCCTCCTGAGTGCTTGGATTAAAGACATGCACCATACTGCCTTGCCTTGCCTTTTTTAAAAAGGATTTTATTTATTTATTATATATATATGAGTACACTGTAGCTGTACAGATGGTTGTGAGCCTTCATGTGGTTGCTGGGAATTGAACTCAGGACTTCTGCTCACTCCGGTCCACTCCCTCCAGCCCTGCTGGCTCTGGCCCAAAGATTTAATTATTACATGTAAGTACACTGTAGCTGTCTTCAGACACACCAAACGGGGGCGTCAGATCTCATTACGGATGGTTGTGAGTCGCCATGTGGTTGCTGAGACTTGAACTCAGGACCTTTGGAAGAGCAGTCATTACTCTTAACCGCTGAGCCATCTCTCCAGCCCTTTCCTTGCTTTTGTTTAAGACTTGGTTTCTCGGGCTGGTGAGATGGCTCAGCGGGTAAGAGCACCCGACTGCTCTTCCGAAGGTCAGGAGTTCAAATCCCAGCAACCACATGGTGGCTCACAACCATCCGTAACGAGATCTGATGCCCTCTTCTGGAGTGTCTGAAGACAGCTACAGTGTACTTACAAATAATAAATAAATAAATCTTAAAAAAAAAAAAAAAAAAAAAAAAAAGACTTGGTTTCTCATTTGCCTGAAGTTTGCCCATGGAGTAAGAGAATGTCCAGCGATTGCCTGTCTCCTCCTCCCAGGGCTGAGGTTGCTGACATCCTCTTGGCTTTATTACGGGTCTTCTCAGGATGGCACTCATGTCCTCAGGCCAGTGTGGCAAGCACTTTACCAGCTGAGCTATTTACTGCTTTAGCCCAAGTACGTGTTTCCTTCCTTGTCTTCCTCATTAGAATGAGAGCTCCCCAAGAGCAGGAACCCCTCCTCTGTCTGCTCCATGCTCTGTGCGTACTTGTATATAACAGATGGAACGGAACAGATGGTGATGCACGCCTGAAATCCCAGCACTTGGGAGGCAGAAGCAGGCGGATTTCTGAGTTCAAGGCCAGCCTGGTCTACAGAGTAACAGGACAGCCAGGGCTGCACAGAGAAACCCTCTCTCGGAAAAAAAAAAACCAAACCAAAACAAAAAAACCAAAACAAAAAGATGGAACGGAGCTGCGGGTGGTGGCGCACGCCTTTAATCCCAGCACTCGGACCAAAAAAGCAAAAAGAGATGGAACGGACCAGTGAGAGGGCTCAGCAGGTCACGCACGACTCTGAAAAATTGAGTTCAATGCCCAGAACCCACACAAAAGGTAGGGATAGCTGACTCCACAGTTGTCCACTGGCCTCCACATGATGATTGGGGGGGTGTGGGGGGGGTGTGAATGAAACTTGCCTGCAGTTGCATAACCAGTAAGTGGCCCTTGAACCACAACTCAAAATCTCCTGGATGGAAATGTGCAGACCTTTGCTGCTGAGGTTGACAGTTCCGTCTGAGCCACCCCATGAGGATTGGCCTTAGCAGATAAAGAAGCAGGGTATAGGGGAGGGAAACTGCTAACCCGTTGGGTTACCCACGCCTTATCTATGGCATGGATCAGCTGAACTGTGGGTTCCGGTGTCAGGTGCAGTCAGAGACGGCCACACGTGACCCCAGTCCTAGTGGGAGCCTCTGAAACAGAAAATGCAAAGTCCAAAGGATCTGATGCTGACACTGCACATCACTGACCGGAGTGCTGTGCAACCCGTCTTTGGGGGGGACTCAGTTCCAGCTGTCTCACACCTCTCCGGCCCTGGCTAGGACTATTTACAGATAGTGCATAAATGGCTTTTGTTTCTTTGTTTGGAGTCAGTGAGAAGAGAGAGAGCCATGGAGCTGGCTTATTGGGTAAAGATACTTGGTGCCAAGCTTGAAGGCCTAAGTTCAATCCCTGGAACCTACAGGGTAGAAGGAGGACCTACATCTTCAAGCTGTCCTCTGGCCTCCATACATGCATACACATAAGTAAATTCAAAAGAAAGGAGGAAGAGGAGGAGGAGGAGGAGGAGGAGGAGGAGGAGGAGGAGGGCTGAAGAGATGGATCCGCAGTTAAGAGCATTGACTGCTCTTCTAGATGTCCTGAGTTCAATTCCCAGCAACCACATGGTGGCTCACAGTCATCTGTAATGGGATCTGATGTCTTCTTCTGGTGTGTCTGAAGACAGCTATAGTGTATTCATATACATAAAATAAATAAATAATTTTTTAGGAGGAGGAGGAGGAGAGGGAAGAGGAGGATGGTAAGAAAAACCCTGGGCTGTTCCAGATCTCGGACTGGTCCTGTGAGAAAATTAATAATAAACAAACCTTGTCTAGAAAGTGAGTTCCAGGGCAGCCAATGTTGTAACACAGAGAAACCCTGCCTCAAATAAAATAAATAAACAAACAAATAAACAAAACTCTGGGTTTTGCCTGCTGTTGAAGTCTTCCTTAGTGAATGAGCTTGGGCCTGCCATGTAATTTCTCTGAGCTTCAGTTTCTTCCATTGTAGAAGTGAGTGGAGTAACCACCTCCTTGTAAGGTTGAGAACTGCCTAGGCCCATGCTGGGTGGTGGTGACAGAGGCAGGCCAGCCTGGTCTACAGAGCAGTTCCAGGACAGTCAGGGCTACACAGAGAAACCCTGTCTTGAAACAAACAAACAAACAAACAAACACTGCCTGGGACCAGCCAAAACTCCAGCTGTGATTCCTTCCTTCCGCTTCTAGAAGCCAGATCTGAGTGCACACGTGCTGCCTCATGTGAGCTTTCATCCAAACGGAACCCAAGACCCAACCGGGTCATCCTGGCTTTCTGACTGTCTCTTTTTAGGCATCAAGGGAGTCAGTCATGGGCTTAGAGTCACTATGACTCTAAGAAGCACTGTATGACCTGGGACAAGCCACATGGGACAAGCCACACCTTTGAGCCTTGGACTCCTAAGCCTAAGCCTAAAATAGTCCACTAAAGCTGAATCTAAGTGGTTTTTTTTTTTGTTGTTGTTGTTTTGTTTTTTAGACAGGGTTTCTCTGTGTAGCCCTGGCTGTCCTGGAACTCACTCTGTAGACAAGGCTGGCCTCGAACTCAAATCCACCTGCCTCTGCCTCCCAAATGCTGGGATTAAAGGCGTGTGCCACAACTGAAGATTTATTTATTTATTATATGTAAGTACACTGTAGCTGTTTTCAGGCACTCCAGAAGAGGGAGTCAGATCTCGTTAAGGATGGTTGTGAGCCACCATGTGGTTGCTGGGATTTGAACTCTGGACCTTCGGAAGAGCAGTCGGGTGCTCTTACCCACTGAGCCATCTCACCAGCCCGGCTTTCTTTTTTTAATCGGAGACAAGGTTTCTCTGCATAGCACTGGCTGCCCTGGATGGAACTTTGTAGCCCAGGCTGGCCTCCAACTCAGAGATCCTCCTTTCTCTACCTCACCAGTTGTGGGATTAAAGACTTTTTAATTCCTTTATACTGTGAAGCAAAAGTGGTAACTGTCCCATTTTACAGAGGTAGTGATTTAGGTCTTGCCCGACCAACTACATCCGGGATTGCCTTCCAGGATCAAGTTCTCCAGATCTTGACCCTTCCTGGATGCTGTACCAGTAACAGACTCATGGGGGAGTGGGGGTGGGGGGAGAGGGGCGGAGCCACACAGAAACTGTCTGAGGTCAGCGGGGAGCCCAGATCCTATGGAGGCGGCCGGCTGCAGCTACCAATTTCGGATCGCGCTGCTCGGGGACGCAGGGGTGGGCAAGACGTCACTGCTACGGTGTTACGTGGCGGGCGCGCGGGGGGCGGCGGAGCCGGATCCCGAACCCACTGTAGGCGTGGAGTTCTACAGCCGCGCGCTGCAACTACCCGCTGGGCTGCGAGTCAAACTGCAGCTCTGGGACACCGCAGGCCAAGAGTGCTTCAGGTGCGGCGAGAAGTGGGTAATGTCAGTCACTTGGGGGGACCCTTTCTCACAGGTGCCAACTGCAGGGGCTCAAGCAAGGATCCATGGTCCCTACCCTGCACCCCTCCCTATTCAGTCATTCATCCTTCAAACTCCGCGGAGTGGGCCAAGCCCCCAGCCCCAGCTTGTGCTGTGGTCTTTGAACCACATCCCCACCCCCAAAGGCCTTACCCAGCCCTAGAGGAACAGCAGCATAAAGAGAATTGGCACTAAAACTCTGACTTTCCCAGAGATGCAGAGAGCCGAAGCAGACATGTCAAGGGGTGGGAAGGAAGACTTGTATGCAGGCACAGGAAGCTGCCTGTGGATCTCGGGGTGGAGGTGGGCGGGCTCTAAGACTGTCTTAAAGCCATTACAATTTTCCCGATTATACACACACTCCCCTTCAGGTGCATCACCAGGTCTTTTTACCGGAACATGGTGGGCGTTCTGTTGGTCTTTGATGTGACGAACAGAGAGTCCTTTGAACACATCCAAGCCTGGCACCAGGAGGTCGTATCCACTCAGGGCCCTGACAAGGTGGTCTTCTTACTGGTTGGCCACAAGTGTGACCTGAACACCCGATGCGTATCCTCTCAGGAAGCAGAGGAACTTGCTGCCTCTCTGGGCATGGGCTTCATGGAGACCTCGGCCAAAAGCAACTGCAATGTCGACCTGGCCTTTGACACTGTCACCAGCGCCATCGAACAGGCCCTGCAGCAGGGGGACATCAAGCTGGACAAGGACTGGGCGGGTGTCCGGCTCCTCCATAGATCTCCAAACCCTAGATCCTCTAGCAGGAAGCAGGACTCAGGCACATGCCAATGTTGACTCCAGGAGAGAAAGGGTTAAAGTGGTAACTGCCTCAGACTCTCTGGTGACACAGGAGGACAACAGACAAAAAAAAAAAAAAAAAGACTAATACCAACAGTCTCCTGACATGTCCCTCCCTGCCTTCTAATTCTTGGGATTTTTTTTTTTCTTCATCAGAAATTCAACACAGGGCTAGCTAGCTATAGACAGCCTCAACTCTTTTATATTTTCAGAATGGATCTTGATACATTGCCTAGTCTGGCCTTGAGCTAGTAACCTTCTTGGGTGCTTGAGATTACAAAAGTATTCCACTAGGGTAGACTCTCTCTGGGTTTTTAGTTCTCTGCACAACTCCGTTCTAGAGGAAAAATCTAAGATCAGGTATGGGATTTGTTGGGACTTGTGGTGGCACACAAATACCTGTAATCCCCAAGCTTGAAAGGCAGAGGCAAGATCAGGAGCTTAAACACATTCTCAGCTCCGTAGACAGTTCAAGGTCAGCCTTGGTGGCTGGCTCAGGGGTAAGGGCACTGGCTACTCTTCCAGTGGACCAGGCTACATGCAAAGGCCAATAGAGATAGGCCTGCTCACTCAGCGCCTGCCAGCTTTGACAGGTGAATGGTAATACCATGCTTCCGGGCTTCTTTCTTGGCTTCCACATAGTTATTCTGGCAGCGTTTCTGGGCTGGAAGACAGCGTCCCAGTGTCTGTCCACGGCTTTGCTGGCAAGGCAGTGTGGGGAATTCTAGTGGAAGTTTTAGAGCTTCCCAGCCCTTAGTAACACATGGTGCTTCTCCCAGCTCCCAACTCAAGCTCAGTGCCTAGAGTTGACTTTCAGGGTTGGCTGAGTGAGCAGCAGATTTGTTAGGCAGCATGGAGGTGTCACCAGGGTGTCTGCCGGGAGTACCATTGCATGATGGACCTCGGGATTCTGCGCTGCCTGGAACCTGACCATCCTTAAGGCAACCCGCATCTGTCTATGAGAATGGTGTTCAAGGCGTAGAACATATTCCTTTCATCTCAGTACTGAGGAGGCAGAGATAGGTGGATCAGCCTGATCTACATAGTAAGTTTCAGGTTAGCCAGAGCTATGCTACTCAGTAAGATGATATCAAAACAAGCAAGCAAACAAACAAAAGAGGAGACAGGGAGGGGCCTGGAGAGATGGCTCAGCAGTTCTGAGCCCTTGTGAATAGTGTAGAGTAGTAATTCAATGCTTTGCATCCACAGTGAGTTACAACCACCCATCACTTCAGTCTAGCCTCCAAGGACACCAGGCTTGTATATGGCACACATATACAGCTAGCAAAACATTCATATAAGAAGTGGCTCGGGCTGGTGAGATGGCTCAGTGGGTAAGAGCACCCGACTGCTCTTCCAAAGGTCCAGAGTTCAAATCCCAGCAACCACATGGTGGCTCACAACCATCTGTAATGAGATCTACGCCCTCTTCTGGTGTGTCTGAAGACAGCTACAGTGTACTTACATATAATAAATAAATAAATCTAAAAAAAAAAAAAGTGGCTCAGCTAGCTAGGTGTGGTGGTGCATGCCTTTAATCTCAGTACTTGGGAGGCAGAGGCAGGTAGATCTCTGAGTTTAAGGCCAGCCTGGTCTACAGAGTGAGTTCCAGGACAGGTAGGGCTACACAGAGAAACCCTGACTCAAAAAAATGAACCAACCAACCAACCACAAACCACAAACTACAAAACAAAAATTATCTGAAACCTAGATTTCTCCAGGTGGTTGCAGCCAGTCCAAAGCCTTCATGTTTGTCATGGAAATGGATTTACTTACTTCTGGTCTGTGACAATAAACATTTATAATGTCTTGTGTCATGTATGTTGTGTTTTGAGACAAGGTTTCATGTAGGATAGTCTGGCCTCCGAGTCTATAACCAAGTAGGGTGACCTTGAATTCCTGATCCTCCAGCCTCCACCTCCCATAGTGATGGGGCTACAGGCATGCCCCACCATGCCTGGTTACTTCGTCCACAATGGGATAGGTTATTCAGGTTAACTTGAACCAGTTGTTTCTTGTCATTGTCACTTAGAATGGTTGAGTGGGTAACACTCAGAAGTTGTGACAGGAGGATCAGGAGTTCCAGGCCTCTCTGGGTTATGCAGTGAGAAGGATCTCAGAAACAAAATGAAACAAGCCTTCTACTCAGGGTTGGGAGAACAAGTCTGGAAATCCCCTGTCACCCAGGTGGGAGCCACTCAGGGAAAAGATGATGTCATTGTGCCCAGTACCTTCCTGTAGTGTCTAGAAGGCTACAATCACACAGCTGCAAAACAGGAATACCAGCAGCTTTGGTCTCACAAGGGTGTGGTGGGACTGACCTGTTATAAGAACTCTTCCCACAGTGTGGACTCATGTCTATGAGCTCCTGTGGCTCAGGTCTTCTCCATAGCAACGCAGTAACCCTCCAGGTCCAAAAGTCTTGACTGTTTTCTAGACAAAGACTCTCATTACAACCAGTCAAGTGATATGACTGAATTACAGAGGCCAGTTCACGGCCCCACATTCCAGTAGCCAGACCCAAGATGTATTATCTCTCTCTCTTTTTAAAAGATTTATTTGTTTTATGCATGAGTTGCTGTCTTCAGACACACCAGAAGAGGGCATCGGATCCCATTACAGATGGTTGTGAGCCACCATGTGGTTGCTGGGATTTGAACTGAGAACCTCTAGAAGATAAACCTACGTGCTTAGGCTGCTAAGCTATCTCTCCAGCCCTTCTCTCTCTCTCTCTCTTTTGGTTTTTCGAGACAGGGTTTCTCTGTATAGCCCTGGCTGTCCTGGAACTCACTTTGTAGACCAGGCTGGCTCAGAAATCTGCCTGCCTCTGCCTCCGGAGTGCTGGGATTAAAGGCGTGCACCACCATGCCCCACTCCCTTTTCTCCATAGACCAAGTTGGCCTTGAACTCAGAGATCCTCTTGCTTCTGCCTCCGGAGCGCTGGTATTAAGCCACCAACACCTGGCCCAAAGTGTGTTCTGCCTCATACTTTGTCCCACCTTGGCAAGCTGCATTGATGTGAGGACATCTTAGAGACTCCAAGTGGCTCCAATGTGTGTGTGCATTATGAAGAGGTAGTCCTGAAAGCTGCAGTCTCCCCTCCTTCTATCCTGTGGGCTGCGCCACCTCTGGAGGGCTTCAGGCTTGCAAGGTCTTCCCTGTGACCCAGCAGTCACATCCCCCAAAGGGTCCTTATGCATGTGCTCTGCCCCCAGACCTAGCAGGGTGGCCTTCCTCCCTCCTGCCTGTCTTCTTCCCGTTTCTGTCCCTTCTTGGCCTTATTATCTTCCCCCTCTTCTGCTTCCTCTTGGACAGGATTTTATGTATCAGAGGCTGGTTTCAAACTCAAAAGTATTGATAAAGGTGACCTTGTCCTCCGGATGCTCCCACCACAAGCTCCCAACTGCTGGGATTATAGGTGATCAAACCCAAGGCCTGAGGGCAAGCACTCTACCAGCAGGGCTACATTCCCAGTTCTGTTTCTTTTTAAGGTAAAAGCTTTCTATGTAGCCTTGGAAGGGAACTCATGGCAATCCTCCTGCCTCTGTCTCCTGTGTGCTGAGGCTATAGATACATGCCACCATACCTGGCTATTGAGGCCTTGTCTTTTCTAACTCCATTAAGGCCTTATTTCAGTTTTTCACTCCTTTTCCTGACCTACGCCATACAGGCTTCTTCATGATGGCTTCCTGGTCCTAGGTGGGCCAGACACACTTCTTCTTTTTTTTTTTTTTTTAAAGATTTATTTATTTATTATATGTAAGTACACTGTAGCTGTCTTCAGACACACCAGAAGAGGGCGTCAGATCTCATTACAGATGGTTGTGAGCCACCATGTGGTTGCTGGGATTTGAACTCTGGACCTTTGGAAGAGCAGTCGGGTACTCTTACCCACTGAGCCATCTCACCAGCCCCAGACACACTACTTATTATTATTATAAAAAGCTCTCCCAAGACTCCCTCCAACCCCCTGATTTTTAGTGAATTCTTCCTCAGAAGGCTCCCTCAAGGGTTTATCTTTGGTCCAAATAACTACAGCAATATCCCAGATAGCCCTTTCTGTCTGTTTCTAACTACACCCTGCACCCAGCAATGCTTTTTTTTTTTTTTGGTCACTAGAGGCATACCTGCCTTCACCCAAAACTTCCTGGCCTCTGACTATCTGCACAGACCCCTGCTCTACATGTCAATCTTTTTTTTTTTTTTTTTTTTTTTTGAGACAGGGTTTCTCTGTATAGCCCTGGCTGTCCTGGAGCTCACTTTGTAGACCAGGCTGGCCTCGAACTCAGAAATCCGCTTGCCTCTGCCTCCCGAGTGCTGGGATTAAAGGCGTGCGCCATCACACCCGGCTCATGTCAATCTTTTTATTTGGTTGGCTGGTTTTTGAGACAGGGTCTCTCTACATAGCCCTAGATATCCTGGAACTTACCATGTAGACCAGGTTAGCCTTGAACTCACAGAAAGAAAAGGCATGTGCCAATACAACCAGCCAACATGCCAGTCTTTTTAAAAAATACATTTCTTTTCCTGTGAGGTAGGTTTTCTCTGTGTAACAGCCCTAGCTAACCTGAACTCACTTTGTAGACCAGGTTGGCCTTAAACTTACCTGCTTCAACCACCCCAGTGCTGGGATTAAAGGCATGTACCACCACACTGGCTTTTTATTTTATCTATCTATCTATCTATCTATCTATCTATCTATCTATCTATCTATCTATCTATCTATCTATCTATTTTTTGAGTCAAGGTCTCATTCTGTAGCCATGGATGGCCTTGAGCTTGCTATGTAAACCAAGCTGGTCTTGAACTCACAGAATTTACCTGCCTCTGCCTCCTGAGTGCTAGCATTAAGTACATATGCACCATGTCTCTACTTATTTATGTGGGATGCCTGCATGTATGTCTGTGTATCATGAGCATGTAGTGCCAAGGAGGTCTAGAGAGGGCATCAGATCCCCTGGGACTGCAATTGTAGAGTTGTGAGCTCCCATGTGAGAGCTAAGCATCAAATCAGGGTCTTCAGGCCATCTTTCCAGTCCCTATGTGCCAATGATGAATATCAGAATTCTTTCTTGGATTCATTTTTTGGGGGGCTCAGAGGAGGGAGTCCAAGTTTTGTTCAACAATTTAAACAGACAAGCTGGCATAGTGATGTATATCTGTAATTTCAGCCACTCAGTAGACTGAGGGAGGAAGATCATGAATTTAAGGCCAGCTCCAGACAGTCTCTCTCAGTCTCTCAGTTGGTCTCTCCACCCCTTCTCTCTGTCTCTCTGTCTCTGTCTCTCTCTGTCTCTTTCTGTCTCTCTGAGATAGTGTTTCTCAGGACTTCTCTATGTAAACCAAGCTGGCCTCAATTTCAGAGATTCACCTGCCTCTGCCTCCCAAATGCTGGCATCAGAAGTGTGTGCTGCCACGGCCACTACCTGGCTGAGACTTTCTCAAAAGCCCTGTGTTAGTTGGGCAGTGGTGGCGCACACCTTTAATCCCAGCACTTGGGAGGCAGAGGCAGGCGAATTTCTGAGTTCGAGGCCAGCCTGGTCTACAAAGTGAGTTCCAGGACAGCCAGGACTACACAGAGAAACCCTATCTCGAAAACCCAAAAAAAAAAAAAAAAAAAAAAAAAAAAAAAAATCACCTAGATCATATTCATTTTAGTTCCTGGGCAAGTAATTTGCCATTAGCAGCTATGAGCAAGCAGCCAGTCCCACACTTAATATAGTCTTCACTAATATAGGTGATTCTTCATCCAATATTTTTGTCGAGGTATTCCAAATATGGTTTAAATTTTATTTAGGCCAAGCATCTTGGCACATTCCTTTAATTCCAGCATTCGGGAGGCAGAGGCAGGTGAGATCTCTGCAAATTCAAGCGAGCCTGGTCTAAAGAGCAAGTTCCAGGACAGTCAAGAGTTGAACAGTGAGACCCAGTCTCAACAAACAAAAACAAAATGATTTACTTGGGACTGGAGAGATGACCGGCTCTTCCAGAGGACCCAAAATCAATACCTAGCTCCCATCTAGCAGCTCCCAGGCATCTCTAACTCTGGTTCCAGGGAATCTGACGCCCTCTCCTGTCCTCCATGGATACTGCGTGACATACATCACAAGGCCCATCCGTGTACAGTTTGAAAAACATTTATATTATTGTCTGCCTGCCTCTCTCCCTCCACCTTTACAGGACTTCTAGGGATTGAATTTAGGTTGACAGGTTTTCACGGCAAACCCTTTCCCCACTAAACCCCCACTGGGTCAGGCTTCAAATACCTTTTGGGAAACCCCTTGCTCCTTCCTTCAGGACCCCCAGCCTCTTGCTAGCTTTAGTCCTGGGGGAAAAACTTGACACTGACATATGCAATCCCCTGCGGAGCCGAGTGAGGGCAGCATCAGAGTCTGCTCCCTGCCCTCATCCCTTCAGGTGCATTATTGTTTCCTGATGTCTGCTCAGTCTAGGCAGGGCACCAAGGACAGAACAATTCCACCCAAGTCTATCTTGGTGAACCAATGAGTTTATTTGGCTTACAGGACATGGGTGACCACCAAACAGCTGCATCACTGAGAAGTCCCACCCCAGCATTGGTGGCAGCCTCCCCCAAACAGCAGAGATGGAGTTCTCTCTTTGGCTGGCCTTCCAGCACTGCCCAGGACCACATGTGGCTGGAGTGGACTAGCAGGCAGCTTGTGAGGAGGCAGGCTAGAATCCTCAGTGAGGGTCCACTGACCCCTCTCACCCCCTTCCTTCTATGATAGAATGCTGGCAGACCTGATCTTAAAGACACTTGCAGATAGTCACTCACAGCTGCTCTGAGTGGGATGGTGACAGCCTGCAAGGTTGGCAGTACACAGCGGTCATCCCAGCACTTGGGTGTGGAGACAGCTGGATCTTAGACACATAACAAAGTCAACATCAAAAGAACTGAAACAAGGCTGGTGATGTGCTAGTCAGTATTCAGCCTGCTATTCCTTGCAGTGTATTCAATAAATCTGTTTACCTCAAGACAACGGCAACTAAACAATCAAGATGGTAACTGGGGCTTGGGAGATAGCTAGATGCTTATCCTAAGAGCACAAGGACCTGAGTTTGATGCCCAGAACCTACATAGAGATGCTGGACGTGGTGGTACACACTTATAATCCCAGTGGTGGGGATGTGTAGACAGGAGAATCCTTGGATAGCCAGTCTACCCTAATTGGTAGGTTCGAGTCCATGGAGAGACCCAGGCCCAAAGTAGGCAGATGACCTTCCTGAGGACCACACCTGAGGTTTCTCTTTGGCCTCCACATCTACAAGTGAATATGCATCTGTGAGTATAACACACACACACACACACACACACACACACACACACACACACACACACGTTCTGCAGAGGCAGAACAGGCTGTATCATCCTGTCTAATGCAATCTTTCCCACATCGCAACAGTTAAGACATGGCTCAGCTGGGTAGTGGTGGCACACACCTGTAGTTCCAGCTCTTGAGAGGCAGAGCAGGCAGATCTCTGAGTTCCAGGCCAACCTGATCTACAGAGTGAGTTCTAGGATAGCCAGAGCTACACAGAGAAACCCTGCCTTGAAAAACCAAAGACACTGTTCAAGTGAATTGGGTGGGAAGCCAAGAACAGCCTGCTGCCAACATAGCTCACCAAACCAAGGGCTCCAATGCCTGAGATGTCAGAATGAAGCCACACACTGAATCTGAGGACTGTCCACCCCTTTCTTCCTTTTATTATGGCTTCTGCCTACTGAAGGAATGGGCACAGCTTACAGAGACATGAACAGTCCTTCGGTGTGCTGGTAAGACAGTAAGACTGAGACAGAGAAAGCCACCTACCTGTCACACAGCTGATCAAGAATGATAATTTGACGTCTTATGAGTCCCTCACTTCTGTCATTGTACTTCCCCAATTCCCCTGTCCCTTTCGGTCCTCAAAAGAGGACTCAAGAGTCATTCCAGATTCCATCTTGGCTGCTGGCATCAGTTACTTGTTCCTATCCGGACTCAGTGGGACCCCTCTGCTGTCTGGTGTCACCAACAGAGCATCCTCTGAGAACATCTTCCAGTGGCTGTAGGTTCTGGAGAGTTAAGGCCCTCCTGACGCTAGGCCACATACCCAGAAGCTCAGTGTCAGGCGTGACCAGGGAAGAAGCTGGTTGTCCCCTTGCTGACTCTCCAGGCTGAAACCTCAGCCAAGAAAACGGCAACAGAAGCATGGCCTTTGAACTCCTCAGATCTATGAACTGTGTCACGTCTCCGACCAAGCCTCAGGAGGAAGATGACCAGAGCAGGGACCAAAGGTAGGTGTGGCTGTGCTGTGGCCCCTAGGAGGAGCAGCCACCCTCCCCTAAGCCCATGGTCCCTCACAATCCACAAGGCTTGTGCTGGGCGTGGGTCAGGATGATGACAGGGAAGAACATCCTGCTGTTGAGAGAGGCCCTGCTTTCCTCCGATGACAGAATCCCAGCAACAGGACTTCCCCCAGAGCTATTCACATCCTTCCTCAGGGACAAGGATGAATACAATCTTCTATGGAGATCCAGAGAGGTCTAAAGGGGCTCTAAGAAGCCAGGCATGATGATGCACACCTGTGGTCTCAGCTCACTGAGAGGGTCAGTTCAAGGATAGTCTCAGCAAGATACCAAGAGTTTGAAGCCAGCCTGGCCTACCCCAGAGCTTGCCTCAAAACACACACACCCCCCGAGAGCTTGCCTCAACACACACACACACACACACACACACACACCCCGAGAGCTTGCCTCAAAACACACACACACACACACACCCCGAGAGCTTGCCTCAAAACACACACACACACCCCGAGAGAGCTTGCCTCAACACACACACATACACACACACACACACACACACACACACACACACACACACACGCACACACACACACACACAAAAAGGTCCTATGGACACTAACATTATCAAAACTAGAATGCTTGTTTATTTTGGGGCTTAGCAGAGGTCACTGTGTCTGGTGGCAGAGAAAGTGCTCCAACTCCTACTGCTGGCTTGTTCCTTTGGAGTAAAACAGTGGGAGATCCCTGCCGGTTTCTCTAACAGGATCACTGCCTGTACTGCCACCTGCTGACTGCAGCGCTCCCAGCCTTGCTGGGACCCTGGCATTTCAAAGGCTCTCAGCTATGCACCCTGTGTCTTCAATTAATAACTCCTTTATTCTGGAAAAGCAAATCAAGTTCATATTCATAGAAACACTGACATTACAAAGTACAGGGACGGGGGGAGGAGGAGACAGACCCTCTACAAACTTGCTAACACTGTCTCACCCAACACGACCAAAATGCTCTTCCTACAGCCAATCACTTCTATAATAAACCACAGGCAAAATCTTCTCTGGTAGATACACTGCTTCTCTTTGAGACGGCAGGGAAAAGGGACCAGAAGGTGGGCAGGAGGCTTTATTCTTTTGGCAGATCTTCTCAGTCATTATAGATATTGCTGCACTGTTAATAAAAAATATATGCTTCTCTGTAAAGCATTTAAAAAAAAATCCAAGGATGAGATGGCTGAGGTCTCAGCTCAAGTATCTCCAAATACACGTTGTCCATTCCCTGACCGTTCCCTGTGTTATTTCTTGGTTGTTTTCCGGATCAGTGCCATTCTCTGAAAGGAGACAGAAATGAGCAGTTAACAGGGGCCAGAGTCAGGAGCCTTCTGGCACATCTAGAAAGCCACTAGCAAGTAGCACAGTCTATATTATAGGGAGCAGCACACAGGGCGGAGAGATGGTTAACGCCCAAGAGAACTCAGCCATGCCTGCCGAGCTCACGTGCAGCTGGCTTTTCCCATCAGGGAAGCTGTTGAAATCACAACAGCAAGGAGGCCAGGCTTGTCAGTGGGAGGCCAGTGCCCTTACTGGACTAAGGATGAGGACAACTAGTTCTTGATCAGAAATGACATCCTCACACTGTCAAGAAAGGCAGAGGACAGCAGCTATCGTGGCACATAACCCAGAGTGTTGGGCAGAAAAGCCTGGGTAGCTCCCGGCACAAGCCTGACACACCTCTTCCTCTGACCTGCGTGGTGTGTGACTTTCCAGGCCGGGTTTCAGTATGAGAGCAGGTGGGCGTGCCCACAGGAGATCTGGAATCAAGAGCTCTAAATGAAAATGCAAAGCGCGCTTGCAGCAGCGCAGCATTGGGGGAGCTATGACAGAGCTTCCTCTGACCTCTGGTGCAGTCACGTTGGCTGCACAGGGGACTGACACTCCAGGAGGCAGCTGCTTGTACTCCCTGTGAGATGCACACAGGCTCCAGTCCTGGCTCCCCAGCTCCTCACCTGTTTGTGAGCCTCTGTGGTACATGCTTTTTTGTAGGGTCGGATTTCCTCAGAGCCAAAGCCTGGGATCCACATGTTCCACTGGCGCTCTGCAAGGAAGACACCAGCACAGAACTGAGGCTGCAGCCAGAGGGCAGTGCAGCTGCAACAAGCTGCAAGCAAAGACAGACCTGGACTCCGAGTAGACACACACAGTCTCTCCAGGTTTCATTGTTTTTTAGCACTGGGTTTAGTACATACTAGGCAAACACTACCACTGAGCTATATCCTCAAGTTCTTTAACCTGTTTAATTTTAATTTCTACAAAAACATTATTTAGTAACATTAATTTTATGTGCATGAAGTCATGTGTTTTACCTGTATGTATGTATGTATGTATGTATGTATACACTGTGCAAGTTTGTCCCCAAGGAGGCCAGAAGAGGGTGCTAGATTCCCAGGATCTGGAGTTAAAGATGGTTATGAGGCACCATGTGGTGCTGGGAACCAAACCTGAGTCCTCAGGAAGATCACCCAGTACTCTTAATCACAAACTCATCTCTCTAGCTTTTATTTTTATGTAGTTTCTTACTTATGTGTATGTGTGAGTATATGTGGTACCCACAGAGGCCAGACAAGGGCATGGCATTCCCTGGAGCTTGAGTTACAGGGAGTCACCTGATGTGGATCAGGAAGCTGACCCTGGGACTTGGGAAAGAATAACAAAGGCTCTTAACCACTGAGGCGTCTGTCTTCTGAGCCCCATTTGTATAGCTCTGAGGCAAAGTGTAACGCGCCTCCTAGAGCAGAACTGAGCTCAGCCATCCAACTGCCTGTGCTGGAACAACGACACTGCTGGCTGCTGCCTGGCTTATGTCTTATGGTTTCAAAATCTTTGTTTGTTTGTTTGGTTTTTTTTTTCGAGACAAGGTTTCTCTGTATAGCCCTGGCTGTCCTGGAACTCACTTTGTAGACCGGGCTGTCCTCGAACTCAGAAATCCACCTGTCTCTGTCTTCCAAGTGCTGGGATCAAAGGCTTGCACCACTACTGCCTGGCTAAAAATCTTTATTATGTTCTTATTTATTTTACTTTTGGCCAGGCATGGTGACATGTGATTTTAGTCCCAGCAGTAGGAGGCAGAGGCAGTTGGGTCTTTGTGAGTTCCAGCCAAAGGTTACTCACTCCTTTCCTTTCCTTTCCTTTCCTTTCCTTTTTCCTTTCCTTTTTCCTTTCCTTTCCTTTCCTTCCCCTTCCCCTTCCCCTTCTTCCCCTTCCCCTTTCCCTTCCCTTCCCTTCCCTTCCCTTCCCTTCCCTTCTCTTCTCTTCTCTTCTCTTCTTTCTCTCTCTCTCCCCTCCCTTCCTTCCTTCCCTCCCTCTCTTCCCCCCCCACCCCACCCCACCCCAGCCCCGAGCCTCTTCCTTGTTTTGTTTTTCAAGACAAAGTTTCTCTCTGTAACAAGCCCTAGCTGCAGCTGTACTGGGAGGAGACCCTTTCTTTAAAAAAAAAAAAAAAGTATATATATACACTTAGAGAATAAGTCACATTCAGAAGGGTTTACCCAGACACCATTATTCCTTTCCATATTTTACCCTATCTTCACATTTAATTGCAACATGAGATTTCTTTAAAATAGGAATTGAGTACAGTATCACAGGCCAGTATCACATTTGGCTCCTAACCTGTCCCTAGTTGTATACAAGTGGGTCCCTTTATTATCCATCCCATTAGTGTTCCCAGAGCACAGAAAACAGCATTGGTTTTATAAAATTTATTTTACTCTAGACAGACCAGCTACTTAAATCAAACTGAAGTTATATGTGTGTATTATACATGCATGTATATGTGGTGCACGTATGTATGTGATGTATGTATGTTTGTGTGCACAAGTGCCTGTGGGTCAGAGGACATCTGGTGTCTTCCTCTCTGACTCTGCACCTTCCTCTAGGACAGATCTTCGTGAATCTGAAACACACTGTTTTCCAGCCAGGCTGGCTGCCACAAGCCCCAGCAGCCCTCCTGCATGTCCCCACTCCCTAGGGCTTTGATTTCAGGGCTGCAGAGGTCTTTTTATGTGGGTGCTGGGGACTGCATGGAGGTCATCATGCATCCATAGCAAGTGCTCTGACCCACCCACTGACCCATCTCCTTGGCCCTCAAACAGAAATTCTGTGATTTTATCATTATATGCTACATCTGATGCACATACATATTATGAGAGTAACTTGTGTTCAGTTGTAGAATATGCCCTTTTCCCCCCAGTTCATAAATATAATCTTCAAGGAAGACATTACGATCTTCACTTTATGAAATGGAGACAAACTCTCAGAAGTCAAGTACGCAGGCTGTTGTACAGATGGAAAGTGGAGGACTGTTTTAAATCTGACTTCCTGGGCATCCCCCTTCCACAAAGGTCTTCCCTTTTTCTATTAGACAATGCTTCAGAATTGAATGCATTTAATGGCATGAAGGTTTCTCTGACATTTGTCAGAGGTCCTATGGACTAGTCATGGAGGTACTCCAGGGAGAAGTGAACCCACATACCTAGATGCAGCTGGACGTCTTTTACCTCTAGGGTGCTGGACTTGCGGTGCCGAGCAAGCTGGCAGGCAGCTGTCACCACACTCTCAATAAAATCATCAGCGATCTGTAGCAGCATCTGGAGGGGGGAGATGGGAGCGTGAGTCTGGCTCTGGCAGGGCAGGGGAGATGGGAGCGTGAGTCTGGCTCTGGCAGGGCAGGGGAGATGGGAGCGTGAGTCTGGCTCTGGCAGGGCAGGGGAGATGGGAGCGTGAGTCTGGCTCTGGCAGGGCAGGGGAGATGGGAGCGTGAGTCTGGCTCTGGCAGGGCAGGGGAGATGGGAGCGTGAGTCTGGCTCTGGCAGGGCAGGCTCCTGCTGCTGGGACAACTGTGTGCTTCCTGAGCCTCCATTAGTAAGTAGGCTGGACTCAGCATCTGGGCCAGTGTGGATGAGGAGTGGGGAGGGCAAACATCCCTCAGAGCAAGAGCAGCCCGTACTATCCTGTGCACATTTTCTGTTCTTTCTGCATTCCCTGAACCTCTGCCATCTCCTGATTTAATCATGAAATAAAGGTGATCCCTTGATACTCACTGCTGACACAGACAGACTTGCTATTTCTGTCCTTTTACATACTCTTTTGTTTTTGTTTGTTTGTTTTTATTTTTAGAAATAAGGTTTCTCTGTATAGCCCTGGCTGTTCTGGAACTAGCTCTGTAGAATAGGCTGACTTTGAAATTACAGAGATTCTACAAAGAATCAACAAAACCAGGAGCTGGTTCTTTGAGAAAATCCACAAGATAGACCCATAGCCAGACTAACCAGGGGCATAGAGACAGTATTCAAATTAACAAAATCAGAAATGAAAAGGGAGACATAACATTTGAAACCAAGGAAATTTAAAACATCATCAGATCCTACTACAAAAGCCTATACTCAAAAAAGCTGGAAAATCTAGATGAAATGGACAATTTTCTAGACAGCTACCAGGTACCAAAGTTAAATCAGGATCAGACAAACCATCTAAACAGTCCCATAAACCCTAAGGAAATAGAAGCAGTCATTAAAAGTCTCCCAGGACCAGATGGGTTTAGTGCAGAATTCTATCAGACTTTTCTTTTTTTTAAGATTTATTTATTTATTATATGTAAGTACACTGTAGCTGTCTTCAGACACACCAGAAGAGGGTGTCAGATCTCATTACGGATGGTTGTGAGCCACCATGTGGTTGCTGGGACTTGAACACTGGACCTTTGGAAGAGCAGTCGGGTACTCTTACCCACTGAGCCATCACACCAGCCCCTCTATCAGACTTTCAAAAAGACCTAATACCAATTCTCTTCAAACTATTCCACAAAATAGAAACAGAAGGAACACTACCCAATTCATTGTATGAAGCCACAGTTATGCTGCATATTCTCCCTTGGAGTTGAACAGTTTCTGTGTAGTCAGGAACTTGTAACAATTTCCTTTCATAGAGGACTTCATAAGAGATTCTCTTCTACTTCTATCATGTTTAATATTCCAAATAGGTTTTAAAAAACTGATTGAATGCATATTACTTTTAGCTTTAGTATCACATATATCTAAAAGGCATTTATTATAAATTATTTTGGTTTAAAAAAATGTCTATACCGGGCTGGAAAGATGGCTCAGCGGTGAAGAGCACCGACTGCTCTTCCAGAGGTCCTGAGTTCAATTCCCAGCAACCACATGGTGGCTCACAACCATCTGTAATGGGATCTGATGACCTCTTCTGGTGTGTCTGAAGAGAGCAGTGGTCTACTCATATACATAAAATAAACAAATCTTTAAAAAAAAAAGTCAATACTGAGTTGAATATTTTAAAATGAATTGTATTAGTTTTAAAAAAAAGAAAAAAAAAAAAAGAAATGACAGAGATTCCTCAGCCTCTGCCTCTGTACTGGGATTAAGGCTTGTACCACCACACATGGCCCATGGCACTGGGTCTTTTTTATTTTATGTTGTTTTGGGTTTTTTTTATTATGTATGTATGTATGTATGTATGTATGTATGTATGTATGTATGTATGAGTATTCTGTGTGTATATATAGTACATGCCAGAAGAGGGCATCAGATCCCATTGCAGATGGTTGTGAGCTACCATGTGGTTGCTGAGAATTGAACTCAGGACCTCTGGAAGAACATGCGGTGCTCTTAACCACTGAGCCATTTTTCTAGTCCTCAGACAAGGTCTTATGTAGTCTGGGATAGCTTTGAACTCCTAATTCTCCTGCCTCTACCTCCTAAATAGTGGGATTATAGGCATGTGACTTCACACCCAGTATATACTCAATCATTTTAAAATTTTGTTTTTAAGATTTTTATGTTTGGGGCTGGAGAGATGGCTCAGCGGTTAAGAGCACTGAATGCTCTTCCAGAGGTCCTGGATTCAAATTCCAGCAACCACATGGTGGCTCACAACCATCTGTAATGAGATCTGATGCCCTCTTCTGGTATGTCTGACGACAGCTACAATGTATGCATATGTATATATGTATGTGTGTATCAGAGTGTATACATACATACATACATATGCGCATACACACACACACACACATATAAAATCTTTAAAACATTTGTTTGTTTGATATATTTTTGAGACAAGGTCTCACTGTGTGGCCCTGATTGACCTTGAACTCACAGAGATCTGCTTGCTTCTACCTCCCAAGGGTTAGGATTAAAGGCATGAGCCACCATGCTTGGCTATTTGCATTTTTGAGACAGTGTCTCACTATACAGCCACAGCTGGCCTGGAGCTTGCTATGTAGACCAACCAGGCTGGTCTTGAACTCACTCCAGGACTGCCTCTGTTTCCCAAGTGCTGGGATAGACATGTGCTACCATACATTTATCTATGTTCAGTTGCCCTAGGAGGTCAGAAGACCTAAGAGGGTGTCAGATCCTCTGGAGTTGGGAGTTACAGGTGGTTGGGAGCTGCCTGACACAGTTGCTGGGAATCAAACTTGGGTCTATCTGTAAGAGCAGCAAGTGCTCTCAACATCTCACACATTTCCCCAGGGCCATTTTTTTTTTTTTTTTTTTTTTTTGGTTTTTCGAGACAGGGTGTCTCTGTGTAGCCCTGGCTGCCCTGGAACTCACTTTGTAGACCAGGCTGGCCTCAAACTCAGAGGTCCACCTGCCTCTGCCTCCCAAGTGCTGGGATTAAAGGCGTGCGCCACCATGCCCGGCATCTCCAGGGCCTCTTTGAGGGGGTTAATAAGGACACCAAGTATCCTCCATCCACCTTGGATATTTCTATGAGGCAATGTCTCTCTCTGAACTGACCCTTTCTCAGCACACACTGAGAAACCACATGTCTCTGCTCCTTATAGAGCTGGGGTTACAGGCCCAAGAAGTGCCTACCTTCTCACACTGGTTCTGGGATCTGATCTTTAGCTCTCATGCTTGTATAGCAAGTGCTCTTAACGGTCCAGCTATCATCCCACTAGACGTTTATCCCCAGACATTAAAGGAAGATGGCAAGACTATGACCAACCTGCTCAGGGCTGTGTAACCAGTGAGCAGTGGAGACAGGACTCAGCCTTATGGGTTAAGTTCAGATCCTGAGCTCTTTTTATTTTTGTTTACTTTTAAAACTGCTCCCCACCGTCTCCCTCTCTCTCTCCCTCTCATATATATGTATGTATGGCTTACATGTACATCTGTGCCTGGGCCTATGGAGGCTAGGTGTCAGATCTCCTCAATCTAGAATTACAGACAGTTATAAGTTGCCGTCTGGGTGCTGGGAACTGAACCCAGGTCCTCCGGAAGAGCAGCCTTGCATAAAATTTATTTTTATTTAAAAAACTTTTTTTTTTTAGATTTTTACATTTTATTTTCTGTTTATAAGTATTTTGCCTGCATGTATGAATATAAAGCATGTGTGTACCTGTACCTGCATAAGTCAAAAATGGGTATCAGATCCCCTGGAAATGGAGTCATGGATAGTTATAAGCTACCACATGGGTGCTGGGAACTGAGTGTCCTCTGTAGGAGCAAGAGCTCTTAAACGCCAAGCCGCCTCCGGCCCCACATTTTTACTTCCTATGTATCCATGTGGGTGTACGTATATGCCCGTGTGTGAGGATACCCCAAGAAGCCAGGGCACCAGATTATTTGCAGCAGGAGTTAAGGCAGTTGTAAGCTGCCCGATTCAAGTGTTGGAAGCCAAACTGGTGTCCTCTGTAAAGATCAGTAAATGCTCTTAACTGCTGAGCCATCTCCCCGACCCAGCGTCTCTGCTCCTTTTCACCATGCATGCTGCCTCAACAGCAGGGACACACGGCCTTTGGTAGCCAAGCCCACCTTACCTCTTCCACATCTTCATCCAGCTGCTCATTAGGATCTACTTCTCTTACTAGGTCTTGTAATTTCTTCTTGGTCAATACCTTCAGTGAATCGAGGAAAGAGTTTTTATAAGTATGAAGGAAGCAAATCTATTGTGGCTACAAAAGACAGGTTGTCAACTTGCTGGGTTTAGTCTCGTTCAGATAGCCCTGCCATGTGGCACAGCTACAAAGGTACAGTCCAGACACAAGCTGTCATGGGAAAGAGAGCAGTGTGGAGGGAGAGAGGTGGAGAGTAATTCAAAGCAGAGGCCAGCATCTAACTTGTCTGGCAGCTTATGCAGTTTCGTCTTCCACACTCTCTGCATCTGGCTAACAGTTCCAACTGGTGTGGAAGATCCCAGCACCAGGTAGGCAGAGGCAGGCAGACATCTAAGTTCGAAGTCATCCTGGGCTACAAAGTGGGCTACACAGAAAAACTCTTGTCAAAACAACCCTTCCCCCCCCAAAAAAAAAAAATTAAAGAGGAAAGGAAGGAACGAAGGAAGGAAGGAAGGAAGGACAAGACAAGAAAAGAGAAAAGAAGCCAGAAGCCAGGCAGCGGTGCCGCACGCCTTTAATCCCAGCACTTGGGAGGCAGAAGCAGGCAGATTTCTGAGTTGAGGCCAGACTGGTCTACAGAGTGAGTTCCAGGACAGCCAGGGCTACACAGAGAAACCCTGTCAAAAAAAACCAAAAAAAAAAAAAAAAAAAAAAAAAAAAAAAAAAAAAAAAAAGAAAAAAGAAAAGAAAAGAAAAAAAAAGAAAAGGAAAGAGAAGAAAAGAGAGAAAGAAAATCTAACAGTTCTATGAGGGCAACCAACATGTAACCACCTAAATTATTTAGGTATCTGAGTATACCTAAGTAATGTGTAAGCAGCTAAAGTTACCACCCCTCTTTCCTAAGGAAAGGGATGCCACATCTAAATTACATTAAAACATGATGAGGGAGCTGAAGATTCAGCTTAGCTGTACATTGCTTGCCTGGCTTGATCCTACAGTGGATTCCCAGCACCACAAACACAAACAAACAACAAACCGTGTGTACTCCCAACCCCTTTTTGTGAGACAGGTCCTCACAATGTAGCTCTGGTTGTCCTGGGGCTCACTCTGTAGAGCAGGCTGGCTTTGAACTCAGAGCTGCCTGACTCAGCCTTCTGAGTGCTAGTATTAAAGGCTTTACAGCAGTTAGGTGTGTGTATATGTTTACATGTGCCCACCATAATGCATATGTGGAAGTAACTTGAGGAATTAGGATCTCTCCTTCCACCACAGACATGGGGACTGAACTCCGATTGTCAAGCTTAGCCGCATGTGCCTTTACTGGCTGCTACTTGGTGACCCTCTGTTTCTTTGAGACAGGGTCCTGAACTTGTTTCCTGACCTTCCTCCTACCACCTCGAAAGTGCTGGGATCACAGGTGTGACCTCCACACCCACTTTCTCTTGTTCTTTTCCAGTGGCTTCCAGAGTCAACACAGGCTGGTCTCTGCTCAGCCAACCGTTCCCCAAGCAGCTCGGCCAGTCCTTCTTCCCACTCCCTTGAAATTGCTCCTCAACCGTCCTATGCAGCCTACACGATCCAAGGCAAAGGTGTACTTCTTTTCTTGTTGCTCTAGAGGGTGGAATCAGGCTCACAGGTATGAAGAGGGAATCCCTGCTGACATTGATGGCAGCAGTAAGATAAACTACAAGAAGGAACAAAAGAGCAAAAACTGATGCTGGAGAGATGGCTCAGCGGTTAAAAGCACTGACTACTCTTCCAGAGGTCCTGAGTTCAATTCCCAGAAACCACATGATGGCTCACAACCATCTGTAATGGGGAGCCAATGCCCTCTTCTGATGTGTGTGAAGACAGCTACAGTGTACTCACATACACGAAATAAATAAATAAATCTTAAAAAACAAAAAACAGACCTGACACTGTAGACAATAATTCAATAAAACTGGTAGAGTGGAAGACCTTCTTCAACAGAAAGAATGAGCGCCTGACAACATCCATCTCTGTATGGACAGGGCCAAATTAGAGAGGGGGCTCTGAGGAAGAAAGGCTCGGGAGTACCTGGTTGTTTTCAGGGCTGAGACGACCACCTGTCCCAGGAGTGCCTGCTATCTTCCCCACGGTGGTGCTATTGGCCATGGAGCCTTGTGGCGGGGTGCTAGCTGGCTCTGGTTTTACAGATGAGAAACTGGAGAGGTTGATTAGCGCTGAAGGGCCAAACTGGTTCATAATCTGCCGAGCTTTAGACTTCAACTCATAGAGCTTGTCAAGATCCTGCTTCTTTTTAGAGCTGTGAGGACCAAGGCCAATCAGCTGTAGAAGGGAAACAGACAGGGTTACTCTAGAGACACCTGCAGTGCTGGCTGAGTTCTGAAAGTAACAGGAAAGCTGTCAGACTCTGAGTCTTATCTGAGAGGGTGACCTCTTGACGTTGACATTAAAATGGAGGGAATAAGGAATTTCATTGCTCTCACCTGGTTTTTAGAAACCATCTTGTCTCCAAAACGGAAATGAAATAGTTCACAAAATTGAAATAAGGAAAAAAGTAAGTGAAATCAGCAATCTTATTTTAAAAAGTAAACTAGAATAAGTAAGACATTTTAAAGGGTTTCATACAAGCAGAATACTGGGTTAAGTACGTACATGCATTATTTTAAGTATCAAATAATGTTAAATTCAAATAAACAGAAGCACAATCAAATACTTGAAACTCAGTCACAAAGCTTAAGAAAACAATTAGTTCACTTTCAAAACATGGTGAAGCATTCCAAAACATGCTTACATCCAAGGCAGGGCTCTGCCCAACAAACACAACTTTTAGCAACTATTAAGAACTCTGCTTTCCTGGTAACAAACTTTTTCCATTGTGTTTTAGCATTCTTCAAGACATGCTGAGGCTCTTGCCTAAAGCAGCCAGAAATCCTACATTTTAGAGCCATTAGACTGACTCTGGACATCGGCTGTGGTGTCAAGATCAGAAGCACATTCACCAAGTTCTGCCCATGGCAGCCTCCAAGAATTTACTTACTGCTATCTGAGTGTCTAGATCTTTAATTACATCAGCAACTGCTGTAAGCCCACTGTAATGAGAGGCAGCCATTTTCAAAAGCTACCTGTAAACAAATAACTAGTATCAAGTACCACCCTGGCCAAAGAAGTATTCCAGTCGTGTGGCATGGTGCAATTACACCAGCAGGGATCCAGCTGAAGATGCAGCTCAGTGCTAGAGTGCTTGCCTACTATATGTGAGGCCCTGGCTTTGTAACTCCATCAAAAGAGTACTGTATCAGATGTGGCTGCTGAGGCAGGAGAATCTTGGGTATGAGGCCAGAGTCAGTCATCCAGGTAGCTGTTCTTACTTCAAACAGTAAAACTATAGGCTGCACGGTTGAGAGTTCAATTAAATAACCAAGTCTAACCTCCCTCATCCCATCTGCCACAGCTAAGCTGGGGTTGGCAGACAGAATGGCATGCTCTAACGGCCTTTCCTTTTAAAAGCTTTCCTTTGCTGGCCAGTGGTGGTGCATGCCTTTAATCCCAGCACTTGGGAAATAGAGACAGGTGGGTTTCTGAGTTCAAGGCCAGCCTGGTCTACAGAGTTCCAGGACAGCCAGGGCTACACAGAGAAACCCTGTCTTCAAAAATAAAAACAAACAAAAAAACAGCTAAAAAAACCAAAAACACATTGTGATCACTTTTTAAAGTAATAGTGGCCCAGGCTGGCCTCGAACTCGTGATCCTCCTGCCTCTGCCTCCTTCAGTAACCGGCATGCGCCACCACAACCAGCTTAAAGTAAAAGTGGATGTTTTTAATTACATAACTCAGGAGGAAGAGGCAGGCAGATCTCTATGAGTTCTAGATTAACCAAGGGTATACAGTGAGACCCTATCTCAAGAAAAGAAAAGAATAAAGGAAGGATGGAAGAAAAAAGGAAAGGAATGAGTGAAAGAAAAAAGAGGGAAAGTTGGGAGACAGGGATAAAAACAGATTCTATTTAAACAATTTTACTTCTGTGATGGTCAGGAATTTTATTATTGAAACACAACATCGGAGTCAAGGGGACTGTTTGCTGGTGGCAGAAAAGCCTTGTGACTATGGTGCTCGGCCTGACTTCATAGTTGGGTTTTACCTGGCTGTTTGTTTCCTCTCCAGCTTCTGGCTGTCTACACAGATTAGTATTTCATAGTCTACTGAACTAAAAAGAACCAGTG
Organism: Mus musculus; assembly: GCF_000001635.26. Taxonomy (NCBI): domain Eukaryota; kingdom Metazoa; phylum Chordata; class Mammalia; order Rodentia; family Muridae; genus Mus; species Mus musculus. The sequence goes on along the minus strand of NC_000070.6, from coordinate 132,280,894 downwards.
ATCTGAGACTAGGGAGCAAAAGAAAAGGTTTTTGTGCTGGGCGGTGGTGGTGCAGGCCTTTAATCCCAGCACTTGGGAGGCAGAGGCAGGCGGATTTCTGAGTTTGAGGCCAGCCTGGTCTACAAAGTGAGTTCCAGGACAGCCAGGGCTACACAGAGAAACCTTGTCTCGAAAAACCAAAAAAAAAAAAAAAAAGAAAAGAAAAGAAAAAAGGAAAAAAAAAGTTTTTTGTTTTTTTTTCCTTAAAATGTAAATATTTATTTATTTATTTTATGTGTATGAGTACACTGTAGCTGTCTTCAGACACTCCAGAAGAAGGCATCCGATCTCATTGTAGATGGTTGTAAGTCACCACGTGGTTGCTGGGAATTGAACTCTGGAAGATTGGTCAGTGCTCCCATACACTGTGCCAGCTATCCAACCCTATTTTTGGACAGTTGGACTTGTGTAGATTGTTTTCAATTAATAGATTGGTGGTTGAGCATGTGTCTCTGGGTTCAAGTACCAATTATATTACCTTGAACAAGTTATTCAGTCCTGTGGATGTGTGTACATATGCATGTGGAGATTAAATCCAGGTATAGTTCCTTACTCAGGCCTTGTGTACTTCTTTTCTTCAAGACAGGGTTTCTCTGTGTGACCTTGGCTGTCCTGGAACTCAACTCTGTAGACCAGGTTGGCTTTGAACTCAAGAGATCCACCTTCCTCTGTCTCTCAGGATGCTGGGATTAAAGGTGTGTGCTACCACCTTCTGGCTCCCCAAGTTCCTTTAACTAAAAAAACAGTTACAAAGTGTGTCATGAGACCTGACACTGATTTTCTGGTTCACTGAGTTTCTGAAATGAAAGCACATGGAAGAGTGTGTATGGATACAAATGTTTTCTAATATTATAAACATGCATATGCTCCATTCTCTTCTAAATCATAGTTACAAAAGTCAGCTTTGTGGGAGTTTTGTTTTGTTGAAGCAGGAACTCTATGTAGCCCTGAGCAGCCTGGACCTCAGATCTGCCTGCCTCTGACTCCAGTGCTGGGATTAAAGAGGGAAGGGATCAGCATCGTTGTCTGCTGGAATTCTTTTTGCTGTTTTTGAGACAGGGTCTCATGCGCTTATTGTTCTGGCACACACTGCACAGACAAGATTAATCTCAAACTCACAGAGAGCCACCAGCCTCTGCTACTCAAGTGCTGGGACCAAAGGTGCACAGTGGCAAGATCGGTATATTAAAAAGCTTTGCTCATTTTAATAACTCATTATACTGCCCATGCATTATAACCATCCCGGTTTTTTTTGGGGGGGGAGAAGTTATTTTTTATGGTATGTTTTTAGGGTCTTGCTATGTACCCCAGATTGACCCAAAATTCACTAGGAGACAACGGAACTCATAAACAACCTTCCTGCCTTAGCCTCCCAGATGCTGGCATTACAGGCCTGAACCACCAGACCCAGGTCTTTCTGAGACAGAATGTTGTTATAGACCCTTCGTTAGATCAGCACTTGCTAGCAGTCCAAGTTGACTTTGAATCAGGGCTGCTTCTCCTGACTCACCCATCCTGCTCCATGTGCTAAGATCACAGTGTATGCCCGACTTCTGTAATCACTTTTACAGCTAGAGAATTTTTTTCTACTTACTACTTCTTTTATGTTGGGCAAGGGACAGACATGGGTCATAGAGAGTATGGGAGTCAGAAGATAACTCTGGGGAGTTGGTTCTCTCATTTCACCATGTTGATCAAGCTTAGTTAGGATTGACAGCAAGCACTTTGGTTCTCTTGAGGTATCTTATTGGCCCTAATGGTGAGAGTTATTTTTGAGGGTTTTTGTTTGTTTTTTAGGGAAGAGACTGGCTATTTAAGTTAGGGTAAGATATTTTGCCTTGTATGTATGAGGCTATGGGTTTGATCTCCTGCACTGGGTGGGATGGAGGAAAGACTGAAGCCTGCAACCCCAGCTACTTGGAAACTCAGGCAAGAGGATCACTTAAGCCCAGGCATTCAAGGGCAGCCTGGGCTTTGTTGTAAAACCCATCTCAAAGGATAAAAATAAATAGCTGGGTATGGTGGTGAGTGCCTATAATCCCGGTACTTCTGAGGTGGAGGCAGGAAGTAGTCTTGAGCTGCATAGTCAGTTCAAGGTACTGTAGGCTACATGAGATACCACTTTTAAAAAAAGGACTAGTGAGTTCCAGGACAGCCAGGACTACACAGAGAAACCCTGTCTCAAATAAGAATAAGATGAACAAGAAGGCCGGGCGTGGTGGCACATGCCTTTAATCCCAGTACTTGGGAGGCAGAGGCAGGCGGATTTCTGAGTTTGAGGCCAGCCTGGTCTACAAAGTGAGTTCCAGAGCTACACAGAGAAACCCAGTCTCAAAAAACTGAAAAAAAAAAAAAAAAAGATGAATAAGAAGGAGAAGAAGAGGAGGAAGAGAAGAAAAAGGGGAGAAGAAGAAGGGAGGAGGAAGAAGAAGAGGAAGAGGAAGAAAAAAGGAGGAAGATGAGAAGGAGGTGGCATGGCAGCGGTGGTGGCAGACTAACAGAGTGTGCAGGAGGCTTATGAAAGGTACTGTGGAAAACCCACATGAAGAGAGCTAGGTGCCATCTGTGACCCTAGTTCTACATCTGTTTTAGCAACTGAACCCATGCAGATTCTAAAGTCCCTTTAAGGTTCAACAAGCAGTGTAAGTTTAAAATTAAGTCCATATGTGAATATTTCAAGATGATTCTAATTCTAGCACACCTGTTGTTTCACAGTGCAGAACACAAACTGGATGTTGGGCTGGGATGTAACTCAGTTGGTAGTGTGCTTGCCTAGCATAGGCCATACTGTGGGCTGGATACCTAGCACCACATAGACTTGGTGTAGTGGCCTATGCCTGCAATTGCAGCACTCAGAGCATCAGAATTCTCAGAGCATCCTTGGCTATATAGAGTTTGAGGCCAGCGTGGGCTAGTGACCCTGTCTCAGAAAAGAACACCATAGGGAGCTGAAGAGGTGGCTCAGTGATAAGAGTACATCTGCTCTTTCAGAGGAACCACGTTAAGTTCTCAGCACTCATATCAAGGAGCTCACAATGCCCCAAACTCCCATCTCCAGGGGATCTGACTTCTCTGATCTCTAACGGTACCTACATTCACACATACAGACAGACAAACACACATAATTTAAAAAGAAAGAATTCAAGTATTTTGTAAATATAGGTAAGAATGCTAATTCAGCAATCCATTATCACTAGTTGAACTATCAATTGTGGTGCATACCTATAATCTCAGCATTCAAGAAACCAAGGCAACAGAGTCTTAGGTACACAGTGAGACCCTAACTAAAAAAGACGGCCACCTCCCAAATTAAAATCAACAAGATGGTGATAAAGGTATGCTTTTGCTCATAACTTGGTATAAAAAAATGCTGATCACTTTTATGCAGGCTTCTGAAAACAGTATCAGGAACAGGAGATGGGTCAGTGGTTAAAAGAACTTGTTGCTCTTGCAGAGGGCCTAGCTTCTGTCCCCACCATCCACACAATGACTTACAACCCAGTTCTAGGGGGACTCAATGCCCTTTTCAGGACTCTAAATCAAGCACCGATGTACACAGACACATAGTGAGGCAAAACATTCATACACATAAAAAATAAGGAGGCAGAGGCAGGAGGGTCTCTGTGAATTTGAGGCCAGCAGAATTGGTCTGCAGAGTTCCAAGGCAGTCAGGACTACACGGAGAGACCCTGACTCAATGCCCCTTCCCGATAAGAAATGAATAAACAAACAAACAAATCTTTAAAAATGGTACCAGAGGCTTTGGCTTCAAAAATCCCCCCTTTGCTTTGTGGATGGTTTTTCTCTGTGTGCTGGCTGTTCGGGTCTCATCACCTTTAGTAAAACCTTAAAAAAAATAATAGAGCAGCTAAGCTCCTGGGAAAATAATAGCTTCAAGTATGTTAAAAAAAAAAAAAAAAAACAACCTTTTCTTTATTCAGTGTGTCTGTGCTGATGTGGTCAGAGGATAATTTTGGGAGTTGGTTCTCTCCTTCCACCATGCAGGACTCAGGGACTGAACTCAAATCATCACTCCTTGTGGCAATCACCTTACCAGGAGAACCACCTCACCTGATCTGCTCTTCTTCTGTTTCTCCTTGAGATAAAGTTTTATGTTGACATTGAACTCCTGATCGTCCAGCCTCCACCTCCAATGTAATGGAATTATAGCCCGAGCATTCACAACATCGAGTATATGCTAGCAATTAACTGCAAAGTTAATCTGATGTCGCCCTAATTAAAAAATAAATAAATAAAAATAACCTACTCTATTATGGGAAAGATTCTACCTGGAATATTTATGCTTCTGTGAAAACACAGGAATTCAGATGTCAAATACTATGGAAGTATCTTAAAAGTTACAGTCCTTGACTTGAAAAGGAGTTAAGAAGCTGGTTTTGGTGATGTAGCCTTGAATCACCAGCGCTCTGAAGTCAGAGGCAGGTGCATCTCTGAGTTTGAGGCCAGCCTGGTCTACACAGCAATTTCCAGGCTAGGGGGAGCTAAGTAGTTTGGGGAGGAGGGGTGTGCTTTCATTCAGTGGAAGGATTTATAAATATTACTTATATTTCATTCACATGCATACTACACATGGCAGGAAATCCACTTAGAAAAGCTCAAGAAAGCTTTGGAGGCACATTTGCAGATAAGCTACTCAGTACTTTATGACAAACCCCTTAACCTCTCTGGACAGACAACAGGACTAACCATACTTAACTGTGGGGCTGTGATAAGGAAGGGGTGGAATACTTAAAAGTGTTTAAGTTGTTCATGGTGGAGGTGCACACCTTTAAACCGAACGCTCCGAGGCAGAGGCAGGTGGACTTGACTTTGAAGCCAGCCTGGTCTACACAGTGAGTTCCAGGACAGCCAGGGCTACACAGAAAACCCTGTCTTGAAAACAAACAAACAAACAAACAAACAAACCAAAAGAAAACAGAACAAAAAGCCCAAAGTGCTTAAGTTGTGCACGATTCATCTGAGTAGGTTTCAGTCCTGGGTCTTTATGAAGGGAAATGACAGGGTCCAAGTCACTCTTCTAAAAGCAATCCCTAGAAAATGTTCTAGGCCACATTTACTTGTGAATTTCTCAACATCTTATTGAAAAATAAAATTTATAAATAAATAAAATAAATAAAAGACTTTTCACTTAAAAGTTTGTTTCCTCCCTTGTAACATTTATGCCAATGCCATACATAATAGGTACTAAAATATTAAAATCCGTTAGAAAAAAATCCCTTCTGAGTTTGAGGGTAGAGATTCTAAAAGCATTTATTCAAATAATTTCAAGCAAGCATCTCTTCTTCGATGTACATGGTAGAGTACTGTATAACCTAAGAATCTGGCTCACAGTGATCCTAATCCCTCTTTGCATCCTCTTTTTCTTAAATGTAAAAGAATTCAAAGTGTTCTTTTGCTGCCCTTCCATCTATGACAGTTTGCTAGTGATATAGAGATCTGTGCTCAACGGGGGCTGAATGGAACAGGGCTTAAGGTACTTATCAAGTATATAACTGAGTTCAAACTGCTTTCAGCTTCACATCTGATTCACAATAATGAAGAAAAACGAAGACGTTTCATGTGGCTTTTCTAGGTTAAGTAACGGACACAAGAAAAAGCCTAAATGCCAAAAGCCAAATAGGCAGCGCCAAGAAGTCTTCCCCCGAATATATATATCCTAATCCTCCGGGTACAGAGAACAGATCGCTAAACCTTTTCAACTTTTCTCCCTTGAAGGCTGATCTCCCAGCCGTTAAGGACCCCCTAGTTCCTTCACTTTTAGGAGCTCGGGTCCTTACATCTCTGTCCCTCCAGAAACTCTTGAGTCTGAAAGCCCGGATCTTGTCCCCAAAGAAGACCCAGTCCTCACTGCCCGCTTCGATTCCCTTTCAAATTCAAGTCTTCTCTGCCTCCTTCTCTAGCTCCAGTCCTCAAGTCTTTGCTGCCCGGTTTCTGAATCCTTAGGAGCTGGGACTTTACTGTCCCGCTTCTGTCTCTTAGGAGCCCGAGTCCTCTCGGGCTCCACTTTTACCTCTCTGGAGCCTGTGTCTTCACGCCCCGTTTCGTTCCTACCCTCGCCTCCTATAAAGTGCGGGATCCTCACCATCCTGTCCCTCTCAGAAGGCTTTCCCTCAGATGCTGCAGAATCCACATCCGTCCCCGTTTCCTAAGTCTCTCATTCAGAGCTCGAGTCCCCAACAGCCGCTGCTTCTGCGAGCCCGAACCCCTCAAGTCCCGTCCCAAGAGCCTGGGCTCCTCAGCCCCGTCTCTTCCACAGCCTAGTTCTTCCAGCACTGACCCGCTGTGGGTCTGGGTCCTGACACCCTCCTCCCGCTCTTCGTCCTCAACTGCCAGGGCCCAAGACTCACAGGCAGCAGCGTCTATCTCCCCATGATATGCGGAGACTGCCCCAGTGAAGCTTTCGTCTCAGCAGCCGGTCCGACTGCGCGGCCCTCCCCAAGCACTTCCGGCACCGCTCCCCGCCTCCAACCCGGAAACGCGCGGCTCTTCCGGCCGCCGGGCGCGCGCCTCACTAGCGCAGGCGCAGATGGTACTACAACACGTGGTAGGACTGTGAGCCCAGCGCCTGGCTTGGCAGGTCGGGCTTTCTGCTCTGTGTGGCTTGCTGGTGGCGTGGGTCTACTCTGCGTCCCCTACCACGGCGTGAATCCCTGTCCTAGATGTTTCTTTACGACTCATCTCTTTCACGAGCGTGACCGGTAACCGACGGCCTCGGAGAGCTTCCAAGTCGCCATTTTTGGTTGGTGCCTTTGTGGTGCTATAAGGATGGGACCGCAGTTCTGCATAGATACCAACTATGGGACTCTCAACCAGCACGAGAACTTGGAGACTAGAGAAGCTGATTGTGCCTATTAGTTAATCTGTAGTCAACATACACTTGGACGAGAGCTGTCTGTGAGGGACTGGTTCAGTCCCTCACTTGGAGTATGTCATGTAATAGTGGAAGAAACGTGAAATTCCTAAGGGATGTAGGTTCTCAACTTGAATTGAAAATTCTTACTCCAAAGCCCGGGCTGGTACAGTAACTGTTAAACCACTAAGCCCTGAGATTTGAGTACTTTTTTTTTTTTTTTTTTTGCTAGGCATGTAAGCAACAGGCAGTTTCAGTCCCCGGCAAGGATTCTTAGTAAAATAGAGATCTCGCAAACGAGTGTATAGAAGTCTGACATCTCAGAGCTATCAACGGTTCCTGCCCATAAAGAATCCATTCTATCTTTGTATCTTCATCCCATTAGGCTCATCCACCCTCTTGGTCCAAAATCCTGGATGCAAGGGCTTAACCATTAAGTGGCAAACTGTTTATAACCTTATTTTTCTTTTTGGATTTATTTTATGCGGAAAAGTGTTTTGTCTGCATTTATATATGTACACCATGTGCATTCCTGGTGCACAAAGAGGTCAGAAGAGGGTATCTGAAGCCTTGCAATTGAAGTTACAGATAGTTGTGAGCCACCATGTGACTGCTGGCATTGACCCAGGCCCTCTGCAAGACTGCCAGGTTCGAGAGAAAGCCACCTCTCAAGCCCCAGCTTTATTTTTCTATCATGGTTCTCAGAGTTTGGCCAATCAGTTTTTGTGCTTGCATCCTTGGATGTACTAAACTGTTTTTTTGTTTTTGTTTTTGTTTTTTGCTGTGTGCTGGGTATATCCTGTTGGGGAAGTCAGTCATCATTGTCCTTAAGAGTTTACAGGCGCTAGGCAGTGCTAGCTCATGCCTTTAATCCCAGCACTTGGGAGGCATGGGCAAGATTTCTGAGTTTGAGGCCAGCCTGGTCTACAGAGTGAGTTCCAGGACAGCCAGGGCTACACAGAGAAACCCTGTCTCAAAAAAACAAGCAAACAAAAAAAAAGACTAGATGAGCAGTAAGGCTGAAGTTTGGTTAGGGGACAGGAAGGGACAGGTGGAAATGGGGGGTGGATTTTATTCAGTGTTCAGTGGAAAGGCATGAAAACTGAGGATTGAGATGGTAATTTGTATTTAAGGAAGCATTGGGTGGATGGGTAGGGTGGATGGGTATCTTGGCTCAAACCATTGGCCCCTACTCTCGGGAGGCAGAGGCAAGTCAGTTTCTGAGTTTGAGGCCAGCCTGGTTTTCAAGCTAGCCACTGCTCCACAGTAGGTGCATGTGTCAAATAAAGTGTGTGGCGATAAATGAACACTTGGATTATAGAAGGGCCCCTTGATGGACAGAGGGTAGCACCACTGGGCTCCTCACCAGTTTCTTTTCTTTTCTTTCTTTCTTTTTTTTTTTTTTTTTTTTTTTTTTGGGGTTTCCAGACAGGGTTTCTCTGAATAGCCCTGGCTGTCCTGGAACTCACTCTGTAGACCAGGCTGGCCTCGGACTCAGAAATCTGCCTGTTTCTGCCTCCCAAGTGCTGGGATTAAAGGCGTGCACCACCACGCCCGGCTTCACCAGTTTCAACTACACCTCTTCCCATTTATGAATCTCCTTTCTTTTGTAGCTCCTACTTTATAAAGGGCAGGGAACTCCATACGTTATTAAAGTGTAATGCCCAACAGTCTATTTTTTTGTTTGTTTGTTTCAAAAGTATTCATCTGCTTCTTCTACACACTCTTTTTAATGTAAGAACATTAGGGGCGGGGGAAGGGCTCACGAGTGGGTAGGAACGTTAGGAACGTGGTGTGCAAATGTAAGGATCTGCATGCCGTCCCCAATATCCTGAGGAAAAGCTGGGCCAGGCTGATGTCAGTAAGCTCTGGGAGCTGAACACGGGGATCTCTGCAACTTTCAGAGTAGAGGACCCTGGAGACAGGCAGCGTAGTGAGAGCTAACATGCACACTTTTTTTTTTTTTTTTAACTTTTTAAATCTTAAAAAGCACTCTGGGAGCTGGAGGGATGGCTCAAGTGGGTTAAGAGCACTGACTGCTCTTCCAGAGATCCTGAGTTCAATTCCCAGCAACCACATGGTGGCTCACAACCATCTGTAATAGGACATGATGCTCTCTTGTGTGTCTGAAGCCAGCTATAGTATATATATATATATATATATATATATATAAAACCAAAGCACTCTGGAGGCTGAAGCAGCAGGCACTCAAGTTCAGCCTGCGCTACCTGATGAAACCCTTGCTAAACTTCCTTCCTTGGAGGAGACATAAAGTCTACATTTGCAGTCCCAGCTGCAACCTGAGGCATGATCCCACCACAGTTCACTCTGGGCAGCCAGTTAGTTTATGTGGCTTATTTACATAGCAAGTGAAGGGTTAAACAGGGGTATGGTTAATTTGTCCCCCCCAAATCTGCACCTTCAAACACATTTTTAGCCTGGACGAATCTTCTATAGTGCATGAATAGAGCACCCTCCCCTACTGTTTTACATGCTATAACCTTTCTTGGATACCACCGACAATTAATAGTCCCACGTGATAGCTTGTTCATTCTAGAGCAGCTGGCTATTCAGTGAGTTTTCTGACTACCCACCCCACCCACCTCTTTGAGAGGGTATACACAGTCAACAAACTGGGATGATCCTTTGCAGGTAGGCTCAACTGAACGCCCCAAGATGGTGATCGCTTAACTCAGGGCCTAAGTCACACAAATCTACCATTCTTTTTGGGGGCGTGCTTTGTCCTTTGATGCAGATTCCTCCAGAAACCCAGGCCGACCAGAAGACAGAGTCATCCTGTAGCAGCCTCCCATGTAAGATTACATGTGCCATTATACTCGGTTCAGTGTTTTGGCTTTTGTTGAAGTGGGGTGTCATGTAGCCAAGGCTGGCTTGGAACTCAACTTGCTGTAATGCTCCTGTGTCAGCCTCCTGATTTACAGGCATGAGCCATCACACTCGGTTTATTTTAATTAATTAATTTATTTATTTTGGTTTTTCGAGACAGGGTTTCTCTGTATAGCCCTGGCTGTCCTGGAACTCACTCTGTAGACCAGGCTGGCCTCCAACTCAGAGATCCACCTGCCTCTACCTCCCGAGTGCTGGGATTAAAGGCGTGCGCCACCACGCCCGGCGGTTTATTTTTAAAACTATCTGATTTCATTGAAATTCAGAATAAATCGCCCCGCCATATGAACACAGAGCGCGTGTCAGCTTTTTTTAATCCCTCCCCATCACCTAGAATCTAGGTCTTTGATGATAAATTTACTCCGTTCTTTGCTTTTACAGACCGTCTCCTGTGTGTCCCTGTCAGAGACCTGAATTCGGTTCCTAGCACCCATATGTTAGAACATAACGTCCAAGTTGGAGGCTACAAGTGGCACTAAATTACACATTATCAGTTTTGACAGGTTGGGGCACCGTGTAACCCTAGTAACTTAGCGAAAGGCTCCTCGAACCCAACATCCCACCTCTAGCTGGGAGCAGCTGTTTTGCACCAGCGCCGCCTACCTCTCCCTCCGCGTCGGCCAGAGCATTCCCAGCAAGCACTGCTCTGATTTGCATATTGACTCACGGACTTTCCTTTACTGCTATACAAAAAACGACACAACAGTTCTCTTTGTGAAGAGCTTTCCCTCAGCCCGAGAAGAATCGATAGTTTGCCTTTTAGCTTCGACAATATACAGTTGAAAGTTGGTTAGACTTTATTTTCACCTTTACCGTAAGATGGGTGGACCGACAATGCCACTGTGCTTCCGAACGCGCTCGAGCAAAAAGGGCTTCTGTCGTGAGTGGCACACGCAGGGCAACTCGATTGCTGTGCGTGCGGAATCGACATCAAGAGATTTCGGAAGCATAATTTTTTGGTAATTGGGCAGCTGGTGATCGTTGGTCCCGGCGCCCTTGAATTTGTTAAATTACAGGAGGAAGCTTTTTTAGTTCATTTTACAAATACTTTCTTGTTAGGTAGATAATACCTTCTAAGGTTATTATCTGGATCTTCTAAGTCTTTTTATCGCTAGCAAGTCTAAGTTTCTGGACTTTGGAATTAGAAGTTAATGTCGTAGGCGGGCATGGTGGTCCACGCCTTTAATCCCAGAGTTTGGGAGGCAGACGCAGGTGGTTTTCTGAGTTCGAGGCCATCCTGCTCTTCAATGTTAGTTCCAGGACAGCCAGGGTTATACAAAGAAACCCTGTCTCGAGAAACAAAACAAACAAAAAAAGAGTAGCTGAGTGCTCTGAGTTGTCTCTCCAGCCCCTTAGCTATTTATTTTCATTTAAATTATTTTTGTTTTATTCGCTTGTGTGCCTGAGTTTGAATTTCCCGGGATTAACAGTTGAAGACTAGGGCTGGTGAGATGGCTCAGCGGTTAAGATTGCCGACTGCTCTTCCAAAGGTCCTGAGTTCAAATTCCAGCAACCACATGGTGGCTCACAACCATCTGTAACGAAATCTGATTCTCTCTTCTGGAGTGTCTGAAGACAGCTACAGTGTACTTACATATAATAAATAAATAAATATTTTAAAAAAAAACAGTTGAAGACTGGTAATGAGCCACCCTGTAGGTACCTGGGATAAAATTTGGGACTCTTAAAGAACAGCCAGTGCTCTTAACCAATGAGCCATCTCTCTAGCCCTGCAACTGACTGCTAAGAGGAGTGGGTATGGCTCTGCTTCACAGGTTAGAAAATTGAGGGTTACATTGTATTATGCAGGCAAAAGGAATATCCCACTTCCAAATGCCTCCCTGGAAGAGTAAGGGAATCATAAAACTTGACTGAAATTTCCTCCTTCAATATAAATTTCTTTTCTTTTCTTTTCTTTTCTTTTCTTTTCTTTTTTTAAGATTTGTTTATTTTATGTAAGTACACTGTCACTGTCTTCTGATACACCAGAAGAGGGCATCAGAGCCCATTCAGATGGTTGTGAGCCACCATGTGTTTGCTGGGAATTGAACTCAGTCATGACTTCTTGAAAAGCCATCAGTGCTCTTAACTGCTGAGACATATTCTCGCCAGCCTTTTTGATCTACATCTCATATGGAGTATTTAAAAAAACTTTATGTCTGGAGTTACATATTTTGGTGTGTATACCTCACATATGTCCATATCCCTTAAAATTTTTTTTTTTTTGTTTATTTTTGAGACAGGGTTTCATCGTGGCTGGCCCTTTTTTTTCTTTGTAGACCAAGCCTGGCCTTAAATTCAGAGATCTGCCTCATGAGTGCTTAGATTTATTTTTGCTTGTGTGTGTGTGTGTGTGTGTGTGTGTGTGTGTGTGTGTGAAGTTATTCTCAGAACCCAAATGGTGGAAGGAGAGGGTGAACCCTGTCACTTGTCTTCTGACCTACATATGCCATCCATGGTGTACCCCTCCAATAAATTAATATAATTAAAAGTCTTTGAAATAACTACTCATATCTACAGATACACAGTTCAGAAGTACTGGACTGCCATTTTGCCCAGCTTATGTTAGCTTTAGAAAAGGATGTGGGGGCTGGAGAGATGGATCCACAGTTATGAGCACTTATTCAGTTCCCAGGACCCAGCACTCCCACCTCCTCTGGTTTCCTTGGTGCATAATACAAATGAAGTATGTATACATGAGTGTAGACAAACACACATAAAGATAAATAAATCATTGTTTAATACTGTCTGGGTGTGGTGGCACTTTTTTTGTTTTGCTTTGTTTTTGTTTTTTTCAGGCAGGGTTTTTCTTTGTGTACCTGTATTAGTCAGGGTTCTCTAGAGTCACAGAACTTATAGATAGTCTCTATATAATAAAGGAATTTATTGATGACTTACAGTCTGCAGCCTGATTCCCAACAATGGTTCAGTAGTAGCTGTGAATGGAAGTCCAAGGACCTAGCAGGTACTCAATCCCACACAGCAAGCAGGCGAAGGAGCAAGAGCAAGACTCCCATCTTCCAATGTCCTTATATTGTCTCCAGCAGAAAGTGTAGCCCAGATTAAAGGTGTGTTCCACCACACCTTTAATCCCAGATGAACTCGGAGATTTAATCTTCTGGAATCCATAGCCACTTTGCCTCAAGATCTCCATACCAAGATCCAGATCAGAAACTTCTATCTCCAAGCCTCCAGATAAGGGTCACTGGTGAGCCTTCCAATTCTGGATTGTAGTTCATTCCAAATATAGTCAAGTTGACAACCAGGAATAGCCACTACAGTACCTGTGTAGTCTTGGCTGTCCCGGAACTCACTCTGTAGACCAGGCTAGCCTTGGACTCAGAAATCTGCCTCCCAAGTGCTGGGATTAAAGGCCACCACTGTAATGGTAGATATCTTTATCCTAGCACTCAGGAGGCAGAGGTAGATCTCTGTGAGTACCAGCTAGTGTTGTATAGTGAGACTCTGTTTCAGGGAAGGCATGAGTGAAAGAACAAAGGAAAACAGAAGAAAAGAAAATGGGGAGTTTTTTTGTTTTTGTTTTCTGTTGGGGAGGTCACAGGCTCAAGGAGCTTACACTCCAAAGGCTCGCCCTGTAAATCAGACTGGACTAGAACATAGAGATCTGCTAGGATTAAGGATTTATGCCAACACACTCAGCTCCAGCTGGCATCCCCACCACCACTTTTCTTTTTGTCTTTTGAGACAGGATTTCTCTGGGTAGCCCTGGCTGTCCTGGAGCTCACAGAGATCCTCCTGCTTCTGCCTCCCAGTGTGGTCCTGACCTGCATCTCCTTTCTCTACACCGGGATGCTGAGGCTGAAACAGAGACTCATAAGCACAGTGCCAGCAGGATTCAATTCTTATCCTTCCTCCTAAGCCCGAAGTCAGCTTTTTCCTTTGATGTTGACATGGCAGATGGGGCAGAGGTGGCTGAGGCAGTGACTAACCTGTCTACATCTACATTAGTCTCAGGGTTCTTTTTTTTTTTTTTCTGTTGCTGTTGTTTTTTGTCTTTGGGGTTTTTTTTCCCCCCATCAATTGGCAGAGCTTCCTCTCTTTCTGATTCTGCCTTCTTTTCTGATTCACATCCCATCTGCTACTAGATTCTGGTTTCTCAAAGTGTGGATGATACAGAAGGGAGGGACAAGCTGTGAGGGGTGGGGAGGGAGGGACAGAGAGTGCAGTAGTTCTTAAGCAACAGATTATTTTGAGAGTTCTGTGTACCAGGGAGTCCTCCGAGACTAATATAACCTGTCTGTCCGAGCCCTCACAGAGAAAGTATGTATTGTGGAGGGAGAACAAGGGAGAGCAAGTCCAGGCAGAAGGAAGCCCTGTTGGATATGGGTGTATCAATCAGAGTTCTCTAGTGTCACAGAACTTATGGGTCGGCTCTAAGGGAATTTGTTATGGTGACTTACAGTCTAGTCCAACTCCCAAACAATGGTCAGCTGTGAATGGAAGTCCAAGGTTGACAAGGCAAGTAGAAGAGTGAATCCCCCTGCCAACGTCCTTATGTAGGTCTCCCAGAAGGTGTGGCCCGGATCAAAGGTGTGTGTCATCACACCTGGATCTAGGACTTGCTTTGTCCCAGATGACCTTGAACTCAGAGATCTCCTTGCCTTAGTCTCCTGGGATTCACAGCCACTCTGCCTCAAGATCTCCATGCCAAGATCCAGGTCAGAAACTTGTCTCTCCCAGCCTCAAAATCTGGATCACAGGTGAGCCTTCCAATTCTGGATGGTAGTTCATTCCAGATATAGTTGACAACCAGGAGTAGCCACTACAATGGGTAAGAACATTAAAAGATGTGGAAGCCGGGTGTGGTGGCGCACACCTTTAATCCCAGTGGGATTGGGAGGCAGAGGCAGGCGGATTTCTGAGTTCAGGACCAGCCTGGTCTACAAAGTGAGTTCCAGGACAACCAGGGGTGTGGGAAGCCGTTGCAGAGTGGCAGTTACAGAGTGGCAGTTACAGAGTGGCAGTTACAGAGTGGCAGTTGGCTACAGCTGGCCACCACACATACATAGCCAGTAAAGGTTCTTTTGCCAAGGTGAGGTTTTGAGAATTGACAAAAGTTAACCAATCAGATGAGAGACAAGTTAACCAATCAGATGAGAGACAAGTTAACCAATCAGATGAGAGACAAGTTAACCAATCAGATGAGAGAGAACGCCTGTCCTAGGCCTATAAAAGCAGCACCAGTTCTGGGCTCGAGGTCTTTTCGCCTCTACAATCAAGCTCTCCCAATAAACGTGTGCAGAAGGATCCTGTTGCAGCGTCGTTCTTCCTGGCCAGTCGAGCGCGCACAAGACAGGGGAACACAGAGAAACCCTATCTTGAAAAGCCAAAAAAAAAAAAAAAAAAAAAAAGAAGAAGAAGGAGGAGGAAGAGGAGGAGGAGGAGGAGGAAGAGGAGGAAGAGGGCAGGTAGACTGAAAAAGGAGTTCAAGTTTTCAAGTTTGGTTCTAAGGACCTGTGGGGCATTAGAAGACTGAATACTTAAAGCAGCAGGGCAGAGAGCAGGCCGACGACCAGGAGGCTCTGACTGCTAGAGCCTCAGGAGGAGACCAAGCCTAACTACAGAGAAGAGGGATGGGCTTCTCGTTTTGTTTAGTTTTTTGCTCCTTGAGACAACAACTCACAAGCTGGATTAGAACTCACTATGTAGGGCTAGGGAAATGGCTCAGTGGTTAGGAGCACTGGTTGTTCTTTCAGAAGGTTTCATTCCTGGCATCCATAGGGCAGCTCACAACTGTCTGCAATCCAAGCCCCAAGAGATCTAACACCCTCACCTAGACTACTATGTAGACAAAACACCAATGCACTAAAACTAAAAAACAAAAACAAACAAAAAAAACCCTCTCGGGGGCTGATGAGATGGCTTAGCAGTTAAGAGCACTGACTGCTCTTCTGGAGGTCCTGAGTTCAAATCCCAGCAACCACATGGTGGCTCACAACCACCCGTAATGAGATCTGAAGACAGCTACAGTATACTTACATATAATAAATAAATAAAATCTTAAAAAACAAACACACCCTCTCTATGTAGCTCAGGCTAGTCTCAAACTCATAACCCTGCTTGCTTCGCCCTACCCAGTGTTGGGAGTATAGAGGCATTTCAGATGTATTTGTAGGGACTGGAGAAGATCGTATGTCAAAACAAAAATCAGAGAGATACACTTAAAACATTCAAGTCTCAATCTTTCCTCCAAAGCTACTGCCTGAGGTCCCCTGGAGAGCCCGTCCTGGTATATGCATACACCATTATGTGCACACAGCCTCTCCCCAGTAGACGCCCCTTCAGAACAGTTGTCTCCTCCATTGGTCAACTTCCCTTTTCACTCAAACAAACAGAATCCTCCCCTGATCGAAATCGGCTAACCCCCGGAATGATGAAGGGTGAGACAAATCCAGACCTGGCAGCGAGCATCTCTATAACATTGTATTATATGTTTGGTTTGGGTTCCTAGAGAAAGAAGCTAGCACTTCACAGGTACTAGAAAATTCACCGTGTCTCAGGCTGACCTCGAACTTGTGATCTGTATGCCTCTCCCCAGTAGCAGAGGATGTAGGAACTGGGCTACCTGGCTGGGTCCAAGCAACTTTCTTTTTCTTTCCTTTGCTTTTTTTCTTTTCTTTCTTTTCTTTTCTTTTTTTTTTTTTCCGAGACAGGGTTTCTCTGTGTTGCCTTGGCTGTACTGGGACTTGCTGGCCTTGAACTCAGAGAGATCTGCCTGCCTCTGCCTCTCCAGGGCTTAACCATCACCTGACTGTGAAGTAAATTCCTAGTATGCACCAGACACTGGGTTTGATCCCAGTACCCTCAAACCAAATCAAAGCCCAAATATACTAACACCTCTTTAATTCCTAAGAAACAGCTTTTAGTGAGCTAAAAAAATAAAAAGTGTAATTCAGAATTGTGTATGTATAATAAATCATGAAGGTAAAGAAGGAGGAAAATTAATAGAAAAATATTGGCTGGGAATATGTCAGTTATAAGTAGAAATACATTCTGTGTTTTCCAACCCTTTGTGAGCATTTGGTAACAGGAGGAGTGATTAAGTGGGGGTGGGGTCTCTCATAGCACTTACCTCGGAAAGCCAGCAGTCATCTTATTACCTTGGTTTATTATTTGTTCCCTTCATTCAAGCAACATAATAAAGAAACACAATCACAGTTGTCGCTCCTCCTCGGTGCTTTCCCTACAAGCTCCATTCACTGCCATCCAGCTCCATTTAGTCCCCAGCCTCAGAGAGGACTCCACCCAGCAGGAACAGCTCTCCTGCTGAACCCAGTGGCTGACCTAGGCTTTCCCCTTCAGAGCTGTCGCAGTCTCCAGACATACTAGAAAAGGGCATTGGATGCCCATTACAGATGGTTGTGAGGCACCATGTGGTTGCTGGGAATTGAACTCAGGACCTCTGAAGAGCAGTCAGTGCTCTTAACCAATGAACCAACTCATCCAGCCCCTAAGATCTTATTTCTTATTTATAACTGTATGTGTGTTTGTTCGCGTGAATGCAGTATCACCGGAGGCCAGAACAGGAGTTGGATCCCCTAGAGATAAGAGTTACAGGCAATAATGAGTCAACCCACATGAGTGCTGGGAACCTGACTCAGATCCTTAGCAAGAACAGTACACACCTTACTTGCTGAGCCATCTCTCCAGCCCCCAATGTTTCTTTTCGTGCTTGCTCAGTTAAAATGCTCTCACATCCAAAAAAGAAAAAAAAGAAAAGCTGGGCGTGGTGTCGCACGCCTTTAATCCCAGCACTTGGGAGGCAGAGGCAGGTGGATTTCTGAGTTTGAGACCAGCGTGGTCTACAAAGTGAGTTCCAGGACAGCCAGGACTACAGAGAAACCCTGTCTCAAAAAACCAAAAAAAGGGCTAGAGAGATGGCTCAGTGGTTAAGGGCACTGACTGCTTTTCCAGAGGTCCTGAGTTCAATTCCCAGGAACCACATGGTGGCTCACAACCATCTGTAATGGGATCTGATGCCCTCTTCTGGTGTGTCTGAAGACAATGACAGTGTATTCACATATATGAAATAAATAAATAAATTCTTAAAAAACAAAACAAGGGCTGCAGAGATGGCTCAGCAGTTAAGAACACTGACTGCTCTTTCAAAGGTCCTGAGTTCAAATTCCAGCAACCACATGGTGGCTCACAAGCATCTGTAACAATATCTGATGCCCTCTTCTGGAGTGTCTGAAGACAACAGTGTACTTACATATAATAAATCTTAAAAAAAAAAAACCCGCTCTCACACACTTATATATCTTTTTTAAAAATCACATTTAGAGTGGTGGCATACTCCTTTAATCCCAGCACTTGGGAGGCAAAGGCAGGCGGATTTCTGAGTTCGAGACCAGCCTGGTCTACAAAGTGAATTCCAGGACAGCCAGGGCTACACAGAAAACCCTGTCTCAATTAAAAAAAAAAAAAAAAAAAAAATCACTATGTAGGTTCGAGTGGTGGAACTCAGGTGGTCAGGAGCCTGCACCCAACGTGCCATCTCTACACACACACACACACACAGCCCACAACCTGCCCTTTGGAAGCAAAGAAGACAGATACAACACAATGTCTATAGGAAGAAAGATGGGAAATAACCCTTGTGGGTCTTCTGCACGTGTTCTACCTACCGACCTACTTCCCTCCTCACACCCCTCATCTCTACGTTTGGCTTGCTTTTTTTTTTTGAGACAAGGTCTCATTATGTAGCCACAGCTGGCCTAGAACCCACTATGTAGACCAGGCTAGACAGGAATTGTGGAATTAAAAGCGTGTACCACCAGCACGTGCCGACGTTCCTGTTTAACTTTCAAAGATGAGAATGAAAGAGTAAGGTGGCTCTGAGGAATTTATAAACCAAAAGCATCTAACCCCAAGGCCTGACCACATTGCCTTAAAGCTTGTCAGTTACTATTCCCCGGCCTCAGAAACTTGCCCAAGTACTTTTCAAGTATCATTTCATTGTACATGAACGACATGTACCTTTCGGGAAATAGGTGGCTTAGAGTTGTCAAGTCACTGCACAGTTGTTGTACCGGTTCCAAGGAAGTTCAAATTTGAACTCCGAACCCGGACAAGCAGGAAAACCTGCGCAAAGAGCCATGGTTTGGACGCGGGAAGGGGTTACTATCTATGCTCAGCAGCATCTTTTCATTCCACATTGGTAACCTGAAATCCTGATAAATTGTAAGCGTCAATAAAGAGGATTTGGAGAAAGAAAAGCCCTAGTCCTCCACAAGAGTCAGGGCGAGATGACCTCTGCATCTAAACCTTATTCAGTCCCCTGGGGCCTCCCGCGACTTCTCCAACACTGCCTTTCTAGGACCGAAGGCCTAAGCTCTCAGGCTCCCCTAAATCGCTAGGCTGAGGGGGGAGGTGTATCCCCTGCGCGGCCCGCAATAAGGACGCGTCCCCTTTAAGGCGCCGGCTCGCCCGCCGCGGCGGCCGGAAGTGCTGGAGCCCGGCTTGGCGGCGGCGGTGGCGGCGGCCGCCGTGGCGGCTTTGTGCGCATGCTCCGTCGCCCGCCCGCCCTGGCCGCTCGCCGCCCGCCCGCCCGCCCGACGGAGACGGTGAGGAGGGGGAGGGGTGGGCGCGCGGCGCGGCGAGGGCTGGGGGCGGGGGGGGGCGGGCGCGGGGGCCGCGCGGCGGCCGGCGACGGCGACGGCGAGGGCGAGGGCGAGGGCGGGCGGGCGCGCAGGGGGCGGGGGGCTGCTGCCTCCGCGGGCGCCTCCCCACGCCCTGTGCGTGCCGCCGCCGCCGCCGGGGAGCGAGCGGACGTCGCGGCGCCGCGGGGGGGGTGGGGGGACGCTGCCGCTGGGTCCGCCCGAGCCGCCGGGCCGCCCCCAGCGTGGCCGGCCGGGCCTAGGCTCCGGGTCCTACGAACCCCGTACTGGGCGGGGGTTGGGGGGGTGGGGAAGGCTCGGCGCCCCCGGACCGAGGGGCCCGGAAGTCCTCGCGGAGGGGCCAGGGGAATCCCTCCCCACCCCAAAAATACGGGGTTTGGGAGCTTGGGCCTTGCGCGGAGGAGCTGGGTCAGGCCTGGGTCGGGCCGGGTCGGGGGAGAGGGCGGCGTGCTGGGGTGGGGGTGGGGTGCAGGGAATAGGGTCAAGCCTTCGCCCGAGGGGAGAGGCCTGGGCCACCAGACCTGGAGAGGAGGAGGAGGAGGAGGAGGAGGAGGAAGGTCCTTTGGAGGGCTTAGGAGAGGAGGCAGCGTCCTTCCCAAGATGAAGGGCAGTAAGAAGGAGAAGGGTCCCCGTGAGGGCTTCAGAGTGGAGGGCCTCCGGTGGCTAGGTGGAGAGTAGGGTGGTTTCCTGCGTCAGGAGACGAGGGAAGCCTAAGGTTATGGGGTTAGTGAGAAGGTACTTGCTGGGAAGAGGGTACCCCTTGCTTTCAGAAATGACAGGGAATTGGCCAGGTGTCCTCGGTTTGAGAGGCAAGAGAAATGTGGGCAGAATCTTACCCGAGGGTCTTGACCTGGCTGTCCAAGGAGCAAGGAAACCCTGAGCTCTCAAAATGCGACCTGTTACTGACTCTAGGAGAACCAGGAAGTAGGGGTTTTCTCCACATCTGTACACTCTTGCCATCTGCCCAGCCCCCTTTCCTTGGCTAGTATTATGGAACGTTTTCATAAGAGCTTGGGCCTAACGCTTCTAATTTTTCAACCATATAATAACTTGTTTTTCTTTTATACTTAAGTTCATTGAGTAGGTGTATTTGAGCTTTGTTGGGTTAGTTTGGGCCCTGTTTTGATTTCTTACACTCTTAGAGGGGTGACTTTTAAAAACGTATTCCTTGATTCCTTCAAACACCTATATAGGAGTCTCCATCCAATCTGTGATTTATATAGAACTTCACTTCCTCTGGATACTTCCTGCAGAGTGAAATGACCTTGGGTTCATTATATCTGAGTTCACTTTGGCTGAACAACCAAGTGCATACGGTGGACTTAGTGAGTTTTGTGCTTAAGTAATAAAGTTGCAAATTGGAGACTTGTTGTTGGTTTTGGCTATTTATTTGAGACTGGGTTTCTCTGTGTGGCTCTGGCTGTTTTGGAACTGGCCTCCAATTGTTTAGGTATTTGAGACAGGGTATCTCTGTAGTCCTTACTGGCCTTGCACTCAAGAGATTTACCTGCCTCTGCCTTACGAGCGCTGGGATTAAGGGCATATGCCATCATTGCCTGGCTTTTGTTTGTTTCTTTTTGAGATAAAGTCTCCTTTTAGTTTGGCTGGTGTCAAACTCAAAAGAGATTTCACCTGCCTCTGCCTCCAAAATATGCCAGGCTGCTCTGTATGTTAGTTATTTGACACCGGGGCTCACTATGTAGCCCTGGCTGGCTTTGAACTTATGGTAGTCTTGCCTCAGATGCCCAGGTTCGTGCTTGTAGATGGGAGATGATCATACCAAGCACGTGCTTGCTTTTCTTTTCTTTTCTTTCTTTTTATTTTCTTGGCATCTTTCTCTGTAGCTCTGGTTTGACTGGCACTTGCCGTGTAGACCAGACCGACTTTACACTTGCATATCTTTCTGCTTCTGCCTCTCCTGGGCTAAGATTTTAAATTTAGATTTATTACCTGGCACGGTGGCACACGCTGTTCTTCCTGTCCTCACTCACTTGTAAAGCAGCAGCAGGCAGATATCCTAGTCTGAGGCCAACTACATTGCATGTTCCAGCCTGTGTCTCAAAACAACAGCAAAAATGTATATGTTCCTGTCACTGTCTGTGTGTGTATATTGGTGTGTCTGCCTGCCTGCCTGCCTTGCTGGTATACTTGTGGAGGTCAGAGGACAACACAGGATTTGAGTCTCTCCTTCCACTGCCTGTGTCCTTCAGATCAAACTCAGGTTTTTATGCTCCATAACAATAGCCTGTCTTTACCTTCTGAGCCATCTTGCAGGCAGGCACCCATCTCCTTTTTTTGTTTTTGTTTTTATTTTAAACAAAGGTTTTGTATAGTCTCAGCCTTCTTATGTAACTGAAGATGACCTTGAATCCCTAACACTTCTGCTTCTACCCCCAGAGTGCTGCTATGCCTTGTTCCTGCTCACTTTAAATATTCTTAAGTTTATAATGCTATATGCATAATGTTGGGAGGGGTGCCTGTGCCATGGTGTGCAGGTGGGTAGAGGCTGGAGGATTTTATGGAGTTGGTTCTCTCCGTTTATCTTTACATGAGGTTTAGAGTTATAACTCAGGTAACCAGGCTTTTTTTTTTTCTTCCCTGAAAATAATTGCAGAGCAGCAGCCGGTTAGCACTTGTCTGTAATCCCAGCTCTCTGTAGACTGAGCCAGGAGGATTGAAAGTTCAAGCCCAGCCTGGACTACTTAGTGAGACTTTTCTCTCAAATACCCAAGTAACTGAATGTGGAGGTTTTTGCCTTCATTCCCGAGCTTGGTAGAAGCTGGAGGCTCAATAGCACGAGGTCACCCACAGCTACATAGAGAGTTTGAGACCAGCCCAAAACTAAGCAAGGACTAAAAAGCAAACTACAGAGAAAACTGTTTTGCTGTAGGTTGACCCCATGGCTCATGCCAAGCCTCGGCCCTGAGCTGTACTACCCCTGCAATGCTTCTTTCTACATCCTTGACTAAATTTTATTAAAATTATGTCATGGTTTTGTACGTTCTCATAGAATTACAGAGCTCACAGCGGTGCCATCTCATGAGGGATATTGCAAGGCCTCCTCTGTGAGGTACCCATGGGATCAGCTCGCTCATCTCACCTCTGGAGTTTGTGTTGCTATACACAAGGGGCAGGCAGGTTTGTGTTTATATATCTTAGAGCAGTCTGTGCTGGTCTGGAGGTGCTCACTGGAAGTGGGATACTTAAGATGATGACATTGAACCTAGACTTCATTTTACTAAGAATTACCAGTTGTCTTGTTGGAGTGGACTCTTCTCTGTCACTAAAAACATGTTCCAGATGACTCTTAGGCTCGACTGTTAGAAGTGGGTTCCAGGTATGGAAGGAATAAAGTACAAATTCTGCAGAGAGGGTTAACAACTT
Organism: Mus musculus; assembly: GCF_000001635.26. Lineage (NCBI taxonomy): Eukaryota > Metazoa > Chordata > Mammalia > Rodentia > Muridae > Mus > Mus musculus. The sequence continues at coordinate 132,258,052 of NC_000070.6, read as the reverse complement.
AGCCACCCTCCTTCTTCAAGATGGCCACAGGAACTCAGTCTTTCTGGGAAGAAGGTTGAAATTAGAAGCACCATTCTAAGAACCATAGTTCTTCTGTGACCCAGTAACTTATCTGAGCTATTTATTGAAAAAATAAAGTTCGTGGTGGGCAGTGGTGGCGCATGCATGCCTTTATTTCCAGCACTCAGGAGGCAGAGGCAGGTGAATGTCTGAGTTGCCAACCAGCCTGATCTACAGAGTGAGTCTCATGATAGCCAGAACTACACAGAGAAACCCTGTGTACCTGAAGACAGTCTTTGGCTCAACACATATAGTCCCAATACTCAAAGGCAGTAGGATTCTTAAACTTTGAGGCTAGCTTGGGCTGCATAATGAGTCCCAAGCCAGGAAACTATTATATAACAAGACCTTGTCCCATCCTCCTGTCTCCCTACAACCTCCCAGAATTAAAACTCTGCTCCTTTTTTTGGTGGAATAAATCTTGACTTGGGAGTCAAATTTGTACCTCAAATGTTATTTGTTTGTTTTGTTAATATTTACTTTCTTATTTGGGCCTGGTGGCGCACAACTTGAATCACAGTATTGGGAGGCAGGGGTAGGTGGATCTATGTGAGTTCAAGGCCAGCCTGGTCTACATATTGGGTCCCAGGACAACAGCCAAGACTATATAGAAAAACCCTATCTTGAAGAAAAAATTACTTTCTTGTTTGAGGCCAACCTGATTTAGTGAGTTTCAGACTAGTCAGAGCTATATAACAAGACCCTATCAAAAAAAAAGGCAAGCCAGGCAGTGGTGGTGCGCACCTTTAATCTACTTGGGAGGTAGAGGCAGGTGGATTTCTGAGTTTGAGGCCAGCCTGGTCTACAGAGTGAGTTCCAGGACAGCCAAGGCAACACAGAGAAACCCTGTCTTGAAAAAAAAAAACAAAAAACAAAAAAACAAAGGCAAAAGGTTTATTTTCTTTTTGTATGTACATGAATATTTTACCTAAATGTATGTATGCGTGCCACATTTGTGCCTAAAGAAGTCAGAAGAGGGTATCAACCCCTCTGGGCCTGGAATTAAGGTGATTGTGAGCCCATGTGGGTGTTGGGGATCTAACCTGAGTCCTCTACAAGATTAACAAGGCTCTTACCTGATGCTACATCTCTCCAGCCCCTACTTCAGACTTAGGATGTTACTATTTTATACAAACCCTCATACTGCAAAGCTGAGCGCAGTGGCACACATCTATAATGCCAGCATCTGGGAGCTGAGAGGACCAGGTCACGGTCATCCTCAGTGACACAGTGGTTTTTCAAGGTCACCGCAAAATTAGTAAACCTATAGTTGGATGACTCCGGAGGTTAGAGACCAGCCTGTCAGCATGGCAGAAACAAGCTGTGGGGAAGACAGCCTGCACTTACAACTAAGCAGAAGAGCTTTCACCTCAATCCTCAACAGCCCCCACCAACCCCTCACCCAAAGAGGTAGAAAAGCATAATGGGAAACCAGCACAAGCTCAAAGCCTGTGAAGGAAGTCACTGGAGGCCTTTGCACAGAAGTAATGATTCAGAGATCTCTAAAGGTTAACAGAGACTAGCCTGAAGGAAGGGGAGGACAGGCCTTGAGGCAGAAAGCAAGGTTGAAGCTCAGTCCAGGAAATGTGACCTGTTTGAAAGCTGAAAAACAGTGACAGGAGCTGATATGCCACCTTTGAGGAGGCTGATTTGCAAGACTTTGTAGGCCACAGTGAAGTGCTTGAATGTTCTTCTCACCGCAGCAGGAGTGCATATTAAGGCTTGGCCTTAGGATCACTTTGGTTATGTGGGGAATGAATTGGAGGAATCCAAGACCAAAGGTTGGGATATAGAAAAAAAAAAGCTGGAAAACTCCAGGTGACAGTGTTGGTAGCACAGGTGGAGAATGGGAGGAACACACACACACACTCACACACACACACACACACACCACACACCACACTACACACACACACACACACACACACACACACACACACACACACAGAGGAGATTGGATGGGGTTTTGTGGTTGATTGGATTTAGAAAGAGGAGGCAAAAATAATTCTTGAGCTCCCTTCTTTTGAAAACAGGTGGAGGCTAGCACCACTTAGGGAAACAGGAAATCTAGGAGCAGGTTTAAGAGAATATGGTTCAGTTTGATGTAGTAAAGGTCAATAAATACAAAGATGTAGTATCCGTTAAAACAAACCAACAAACAAACAAACTTGAATGGAGTTAAAAAGCCAGATATGAAGGAATTTGACCAGGTGACATATACATGACAAGTGAATTCACACTATTTCTCGTCAAAGCTGAGAAGAATTATGGGGACACAGACTGTCTCAATAGGACAGTGCCTAAGCACTGGGTCCAATGAGGGCGGACATTTGAGGCTAGCCTGAACTACATAGCAATACTTTGTCTTGAAAAACCAAGATTAAGGGCTGGAGAGATGGCTCAGTGGTTAATAGCACTGACTGCTCTTCCAGAGGTCCTGAGTTCAATTCCCAGCAACCGCATGGTGGCTCACAACCATCTGTAATGGGATCTGGTGTGTCTGAAGTCAGCTACAGTGTCCTTACATATAACAAATAAATCTTAAAAAAGAAAAGAAAAAAAAAAAGAAAAACCAAGATTAAGCTGGGTGTTGCGGTGCATACCTTTAATTCTAGCACTTGGGAGGCAGAGGCAGGTAGATCTTTTGAGTTCTGTTTTACAGAGTGACGTACAGGACAGCCAGGGCTACACAGAAAAAGTCTTTAAAAAAAAAAAAAGAAAAGGGGCTGGAGAGGTCCTGAGTTCAAATCCCAGCAACCACATGGTGGCTCACAACCATCTGTAATGGGGTCTGGCGCCCTCTTCTGGGGTTTCTGAAGATAGTGACAGTGTACTTAATATATAATAAATAAATAAATTTTAACAAGAAAGGACTGAAGGGCCTTAATCCAAGTCCTCTGGAGGCAGAGACTAGCCTCGTTTATAGAATGAGTTCCAGGACAGCCAGGGCTATGCAGAGAAACCCTGTCTTGAAAAACAAAAACAAACAAACAAAAGGAAAGCAACAAAGAGCTATGGTTTAGCCGGGCGGGGTGGCGCACGCCTTTAATCCCAGCACTCGGGGGCAGAGGCAGGCAGGTTTCTGAGTTTGAGGACAGCCTGGTCTACAAAGTGAGTTCCAGGACAGCTAGGGCTACACAGAGAAACCCTGTCTAGGAAAAACCACAAAAGAGGGGGGGAAAAAAAAAGCTACCGTGCATGGCCCTGTGGTCAAGCACCAGAAGAAGCAGAACAAATACCCAAGAAGGCACAGGCCAGCCATGGCTGTCAGGGTCTGCACAGGAGAAGGCACAGGCCAGCTATGGCTGTCAGGGTCTGCATAGGAGAAGGCACAGGCCAGCTATGGCTGTCAGGGTCTGCACAGGAGAAGGCACAGGCCAGCTATGGCTGTCAGGGTCTGCACAGGAGAAGGCACAGGCTAGACATGGCTGTCAGGGTCTGCACGGGAGAGGGCACAGGCCAGACATGGCTGTCAGGGTCTGCACAGGAGAAGGCACAGGCCAGACATGGCTGTCAGGGTCTGCACGGGAGAGGGCACAGGCCAGCTATGGCTGTCAGGGTCTGCACAGGAGAAGGCACAGGCTAGACATGGCTGTCAGGGTCTGCACGGGAGAGGGCACAGGCCAGCTATGGCTGTCAGGGTCTGCACAGGTAACTGGGTAGTGTGGAAACAGCAGGAGAGAGTGACAGGCCACATTTGGGGAGAAGTTCTGAAAAGAAAGTGCAGGGATAATGGCTTTGCTTTGTGCCTGGACTTAGAGAATAGAAAGGTTAGAGTGCTAGAAACACATTAGTGTGTGTTCAAAGTATAGCAAGTGGCTGATAGGGTTGGAGATGAATACTGTAGATAAAACTGGAGTATTCTGAGGCCAGACAGGTCCACTTTGAACGACATGTTACGTGTGTGCAAACAAGGCTGGCAGAGCTGAGGGTGACTTGGGTCTCTGGCTACCAGTGACACATGCCAGCTTGAATCCATGATCACTATGGCTGTCTCCTGCTGCTCTCACATGCCCACCAAGACTGAGGTAGGACATTCAGTGTATTTTCTTGTACTCTATACCAACTGCAGTTTCCCTTCTTCCCTCCCTCCCCCTCTTCCTCCTTTTTAAAAGACAGGCTGCCCTTCAATTTATGTATCTCAGGCTGTATTCAAATGCGTCATAATCTTCCCTATCAGTCTCCCAGGGTGACAGCACCTGGCGCTCTCTTTTCAAGTATAGTGTAGAGGACTGCTCCTTATCCTTGTCAGAGCACTTACCCACCATGCACAAAGCTCTGATCTGAGTTCCTAGCCCTGAAAAAAAATCTTTTTTTTCCTGAGTTCTGAAGTCTAACAGCTGCAGGATATCCTGAGACCCTCTGAGTTTTCATAAAGATTAGGACAATGGAGACAGCAAAATGGCGCAGTAGGTAAAAGTGCTTGCCATTGTTGCTGAAGGAGAGAACTCTGGAAGTTGTCCTATGACCTCCATGTGGGTGTCTCAGCACGTGCACAGACATACAACTATTTAAACAACACAAAAAGACTGGGTGGGTCAGTGCGTCAGCTCGAAGGAGCACATGGGACTTGGTGGTGTCCTCAGTAGCTCTGCAAGGAGCTGTCAGACGGTGTCATCTCCATTCACTCTGAGCAACTGATTTGTTTCTGTGACTCATGTGGAGGTGCAAACCTTAGTCCCAGCATTCCCAGTGGAAGCAGGCAGATCGAGAGTTCAAGGCCATCCTCAGCTACAGAGAAAGTTCCAAGTCAGCCTGGACTATTTGAGACTCCGTCTCGAAAAATAAGACAAAAGGAACAAAGTTCTTAAAGCCAAGTCTGGCGACTTATACCCTGTAATTTCAGCACATTGCAGCAGAGGCAGAAGGATTGCTTTGCGCTGGAGACTTGGTTTTGGACTAGAGAGCTCAGTGGTTAGAGCACTCTCTGCTCTCCCAGAGGGTTAGGTTTGACACCCTTACAGACATTCATGCAGGCAAAACATCAATGCACAGAAAATACAAATAATTTTGTTTTTGGTTTGGTTTTTTTGAGACAGGGTTTCTCTGTATAGCCCTGGCTGTCCTGGAACTCACTCTGTAGACCAGGCTGGCCTCGAACTCAGAAATCCACCTGCCTCTGCCTCCCGAGTGCTGGGATTAAAGGCATGTGCCACCACCGCCTGGCAAAAATAAATTATTTTTTAAAAAAGAAAGTTCTTGGCCACGTGGTGGCTCATGCCTCTAATGTGAGTTGTAGGATCTCTGAGTTTGAGACCAGCCTTGTCTACAGTCTGAGTTATAGAACAGCCAGGGCTACACAGAGAAACAGTGTCAAAGAAAGAGAGATAGAAAGAGAGAGGTTTTTAAGACAGTGAAGTCAGCTGTTACAAACAGCTATATACCTGAATTCAGATATTTACTGAGTGTTGATTAAAGATAGAGCACTATATGTAATATCACATACTTGATATGAAATGGCTACTTGCACTTAAAATAGGTATGATTCCTACTTTCCAGGGGCCACTCTTTGGGATGGAAGTAGTCTATGCTGTAACTTGATCCACAGAAAAAACAAGCCAGGTATGCTGCATGCTTGCAATGCTGCACTTGGGAGGCAGAGGTGGAAGGATCAGCAAAGTGGAGCCAGCCTGGAATACTTCCTGAGAGTCCCTTTTCAAAACCAAAGCCAAGAGCAAAGTTCTGTGATCCCAGAATTCAGGAGGCAAAGGCAGACTCATCTTTGAGTTTGAGGCCAAGGTGGTCTACGTACTGATTTTCATGTCAGACAGCATTACATAGTGAGACCCTGTCTCCAAGAAACAAAACAAAGAAAACCCCAAACAAAACCACCCTTACACTCTAGTGCTGTTCATTTCTGGGCTGATGGGATCCCTCCCAGGGCCGATGATGATCCCAGGCTACCAACTTAATTTCTCCAAACTTGAGAGAGATGCACAGTTAGGTCTGAGGAGCAGGTAGCATTGGCTCTGGCAAACCACTGGTGCGTCATATGTCTATGAAAACACGCTAAGAGCCCGTGTGCGCCTGTCAGCTCCTCTCAGTCCTCATCCTTTACAGAGGACATCTTTGGGCACTCTGAGCTGTTCCTTATCTGGCGCTCCTCTCCTGTAGCTGTCTCTTTCAAGGTGAAGTTACTCATGCTTCTCGTTCCCCGCAGCAGCCCCAGCTAGCTGACTTCATGTGAAAGATGGCCAATGCAGAAGTGAGCGTCCCAGTGGGAGATGTGGTTGTGGTACCCACTGAAGGAAATGAAGGGGAGAACCCGGAAGACACTAAAACTCAAGTGATCTTGCAGTTACAGCCTGTGCAACAAGGGTGAGTGGCTAGCAATTTGGCTATTCCAGACAGTTGTTACTGCGAGGTTGAAAGGATGGGAAGTAGGAGCTGTACAGTGCTTTAGTACAGCATAAACATTTGCTTCAGTTAGAGCTTCTCGGGTTTCCATCTCTGTCATCTTAGAGCTCTTCCCTAGTACCCATCTCTGCCTTTACAGTGTGAGCTCTCGGGGGTGACGTCTGTGGCTCCCTCATCTCTCTCCACACTAGTTAGCACAGGGCCCAGGCGCATATTTCTCAAATGTGGTGCTGACTCAGAAACTAAGAAAGACACATCCAAAAATATTTCTACTATAAGCTCTCAAACACTCATGGATAGGCGCATTATCAAGCTCAGTCTATCAAAAGTATCTGTGCACTCCCATCACCATGAAGATGCACTGTGGAGGTGTTAGAAGAAACAGTACAAGGTCCTTGCCCCCGTGAAGCTTGTGATCTATTGTAAAAGCCAGAAGTGCATGGATTAAGTATGGAATCCCTTACCTAGTGAAGACAAAGGGCTAAGTGGATCACTATCTGTTAGAAAAGTTGACTAAAATGCCTTTGCAATGTTCAGGGTCAAACCTGGAACCTGTCTTATGCTGCACAGATGATCTGTCCCTGAGCTATGTTATATATTAACCCTAAAAGATAGAATTTAGGCCAGGCATGGTGGCGCATGCCTTTAATCCCAGCACTCGGGAGGCAGAGGCAGGCAGATTTCTGAGTTCGAGGCCAGCCTGGTCTACAAAGTGAGTTCCAGGAGAGCCAGGGCTAAACAGAGAAACCCTGTCTCGAAAAAAACAAAAAAAAAAAAAAAAGATAGGACTTAGGATGCATTTCTTTGGGCTGGGCAGTAGTCTCACACTCCTTTGATTCCAGCACTTGGAAGGAGGGGCAGGTGGATCTCTCGAGTTTGATGCCAGCCTGGTCTATAGAGCAAGTTCCAGAATAGTCAGGGTTACACAGAGAAACCCTGGAGGGAGCAAGTTGATGGTAGTGATCTCTCTGTCTGTCTGTTTCCTTCCTTTCTTTTTCCTTTTTTGGGACAAGGTCTTGTTACGTAGCCGAGATTGGGCCCAAGTTCACTCTCCTTCTCCCTTAGCCTCTTCAGTGTTGAGAGGATAGGTGTGTGGTGCTGCCATGCCTAACTTTAAGGGGTGATAAAAAAAAAAAAAGCCTAGTGGTGGTGGCACACGCCTTTAGTCCCAGCACTTAGAAGGCAGAAGCAGGCAGATCTCTGTGAGTTCAAATCCAGCCTGTTGTACAGAGTGAGTTCCCTTAACCACTTAGCCATCTCTCCAGCACCAAGGATGTTTGGTTAAATACTGACAGCGCTGTAACCAAAGCTCAAGAACAGTCATACCAAAAGAGGAGTGAGTGGTTATCCTGGAGGCATTAGATAGAAGGAAAAGCACCTAATATTTATATTAATGATTTATTTTTATTTCATGTGCATTAGTCTTTTTGCCTGCAAGTATGTCTGTGAGGATGTCAGATCTCCTGGGACTGGAGTTGTGTCAGTTGTGTACCATCATGTGGGTGCTGGGAATTGAACCCAGTCCTCTGCAAGAGCAGCTAATTCTTTTTAACTGCTAAGCCATTTGCTATTATTGTTTAATTAGCATTTATTTATTTATTTATTTATTTAATGTAAGTACACTGTAGCTGTCTTCAGACACTCCAGAAGAGGGCGTCAGATCTCGTTACGGATGGTTGTAAGCCACCATGTGGTTGCTGGGATTTGAACTCAGGACCTTTGGAAGAGCAGTTGGCGCTCTTAACCACTGAGCCATCTCACCAGCCCTTAATTAGCATTTTAAAATTTGATTTGTTCATACAGTTTTATAACTACCATTAAAAATTATATTCAGAATCCAAACACTTTGGCAACACATGGAACATAAAACCGGCTGGTGCAGGCTTAACCTCAGAACTCAGCTGCCCTGGAGCTCACTCTGTACAGCAGGCTGGCCTCAGCCTCCTGAGTGCTGCCACTAAACACCAGCACTGCCTGGCTTGCTTCTCCTTTTTCATTGCACAGAATCAATAACTGATTTTTATAGAAAATAACCAGATCCTTAGCTTAGAGTCTTCATCATATACTTAGGCCATACCTGAAATCTATGGGTAGCTGAGAACACGGTCACGTGTGACTGTTACAAGTCCACCTGAAGTAAGGAAGCTAATATCTTACTGAGTCCTGGGCAGGTGTGCTCCTGAGTTTGCCTGTCCTGAAACACTGCTTGACATAACTGACTTTTTTGAGGCAGACTTTGTGTAATAGCCCTGGGTGTCCTGCAGCTCTCATTGTGTGTAGACCAGGCTGGCTTTGAACTTACAGCCTGCCTCTGCTGGGATTATAGGAACAAATTACTATCACTCAGGGAGAAGACTGACTTTTTGTTTGTTTGTTTTGTTTTGTTTTGTTTTTTGTTTTTTGAGGCACGGTTTCTCTGTGTAGCCCTGGCTGTCCTGGAACTCACTTTGTAGACCAGGCTGGCCTCGAACTCAGAAATCCACCTGCCTCTGTCTCCCGGGTGCTGGGATTAAAGGTGTGCGCCTCCACCACGCCCGGCTGAAGACTGACATTTTGGTTCAAGTAATTATCAGCGCAGAATGATATGTTTTACAGTCAGTAACACACTAGGAAGACACTCACTAGGAAGAACATGACAGATTTTATCCGAAGACTAGTGATTTAGAGCACAGGGTGGAGGCTGGCTGATGTCCATTACCTGAGTGAGCTCCCCCATCGTGCCCGTGGCAGCATTGCTGGTCTCCTGAGCCCAGTAAATACCTGTCTGGAGAAGGACTGATTCCTCCTCCTCTGAGTCTCCTTACCCTCTCTCAACATCAGTAATCGTCACCAGCCTGGGGCTGGGCCACCCTTTGGCAGTTCCAAGTGATGGGCAAACTGCTGAGACAGGTGGAGAGCTGAGCTCAGTCAGTTCACTGCTTGCCTAGCTGCCTCTAAGTGTGAGGTCCTCAGGTGGATTTGGTGGTGGTGGTTTTTTTTTGGTTTGGGATGTTCGTGTGTGCGTGCGTGCGTGCGTGCGCGTATGTGTGTGTTTTTAAGACAAGGTTCCTTTGTATAGCCATGCTGGCGCTCCTCTGTAGACCAGGCTGCCCCTGAACTCAAATAGATCTACCTGTCTCTGCCTCCCCAGTCCTGGGATTAAAGTCATATGCTGCCACTTCCAGGAGTCATGACTATTATCCCTAGCAATGCAAAAATAAAAAATAAACTCAACAATGGAGGCTGGGGATGAGGGAACTTCCTGTAATTTCAGCACTGTAGAGTCTGAGGCAGAAGGATCACTTGAATTTGAGGCCAGCCTAGGCAACTCATTACTACCATGTCTCAAAATAAAAGTGAGAGATGATTCGGGCAGTGGTGGTGAACGCCTTTAATCCCAGCACTCGGGAGGCAGAGGCAGGCGGATTTCTGAGTTCGAGGCCAGCCTGGTTTACAAAGTGAGTTCCAGGACAGCCAGAGATACACAGAGAAACCCTGTCTCGAAAAATAAACCAAAAACAAAAAATAGTAAGAGATGAAAAAAATAAATAGCAATTTAGCTGAGGGGTAAAACCCTGGACGCACGTGAGAGGTTCTGGGTTTAGTCCTTAGAACTGTAAATACAAAGAAACCCAATTTTTAAATGTTTTAAGGAGGAGAACCACATGATTTTCTGGTAGGAGTATACAGGATTAATGAGAGTCTAGGCAAGCTCTTCCAAGGCTGGACATAATGAGGCCCGAGTCAAAGTAGCAGCAGTGGTGTTAGAGTCAGGGACGAGGCTGGAGTTAAAGAGTCTGTCTGGCAAGATTTGACAGCTGTTGGAACTGAGGGCACAAAGCGGAAAACTAGCAGAAGAGCTGGGTATGCAGTTTAGTGACAGAGTGCCTGTCTACCATGTCTAAGGGTCTATTTTAACGTCCACTGTACAAAAGAAAGGGAAGGAAATAGACGCAATCACCACTTCACTCAAAGGCAGGAAAAAGAGGAAGAGGTCTAGTGTAGTGCCCAGTCCCCATGCAGTGTGCAGGGTGACAGCCCTGACAGGGACAGAGCATGGGGTAAGACAATGGCTTCTGTATTGTTTGGGTTTGTTTATTGGAACAGCATCCTGCATTCCAGGTTGACCTAGAACTCCTGGCCCTTCCTGCCTCTTCCTCTCAAGTGCTGGGATGGCAGACATGTGACATTATACTCAGCTCAGGAATAAAAATAGCATGGTGATTATTGCAAACATAATTAATTCAATGGGGAGGTCTGCACAGTAGAGGTGCCACCAGGTGGTGGGTCAGCATCTGCAGAGACCAGTGTACCGGTGGTACTTTCAGATACCAGTGTGTTCAGGTTAGTGCGCAAGACTGATGAGAGAGGAAACAAAGGACACTCGTGTGACATGTTAGGTCATCTGAATGTAGAGACATTTGGGAAGATCTGCTTTACCTAACCGACTCCATCAAAGTCCACATAGGCACAACCCTGATTAGCTTCAAAGAGCACATGAGAGAGGTTGTGTTCATTGTGGTACGGTCAGAAGATTGCATAACCTCCCATTTAGTGGTACCTCTGGTGATTGCTGGGTACACGGGGCAGATTCATGTTACTATATACTTGGTTTATGCCAATAATTTGCTTCTGAAAGACTAAAAGGCTATAAAAAAAAAATAAACCCCAACTCTATAATGTGCAGATTTCAGCAAGAGCCATCCATTTCTGGGTCATCAGGCCACTTTCTGTCTCATGCTGTGTGCTGGCTCTGTTTTAGTCAGGTGAATTTTATGAACAGGTCTGTCCTATACTTGAAGCAGTATTTACTGTGTGTTGAGCATTTGCAGCAGTAGCTCTCAGCCTGCGGTCAAGACCCCTTTGAAGGTTGAACAACCCTTTCACAGAGGTTGCCTCAGACCATCAGAAAATACAGAAATTTACATTAGGATTCATGCCTGGGGCAAAGTTAGAGTTACGAAGCAGCAAGGAAATAATGTTATGGTTGGGGTCCCCACAGCATTAGTAGCTGTGTCAGAGGCTGCAGCGAAAGGAAGGTGAGAACCTGCCCTCCAGTTATTGAGGAAGGGCTGAAGAGACGGCTCAGCAGGTAGAGAGAACACGTCGCTCTTCAGAGGACCCAAGTTTGGCTCCCAACACCCACATCAGGCAGGCAGCTCACAACCACTTGTAACTCCAGCTCCACGGTATCTGACATCCCCTCTGTTCTCCATAGGTACATGCGTGCATGTGCACACACATACACACATGTGTAGATGTATATAAGCAATCATCTGGTTTTATACCCATAAGTAACACAGATCTGTAAAGTTATGAAGGAGAGGGTCCATGGAACATAGTAGCAAAGGGAATCAATGTAAGAAGGGTTCATTGACTTGGGGTGAGGTGAGCTGTTTCATCTTCTGGCAGTAACTGCTAAGTGGTCTGGGCCTCTTGAAGTTTACAATGGGAAACCTGTCAAAGTCATGCCGAAAATACCCTTATTTTACTCCTTTCTGATTAAAACACATGTCTTCACCCCTTACTATGAATATTAATTTTTCATGACTTATATAGTTTTTTATTGATGGACACTTTCACTACAGGATTTATGAAGCTGGGTCGGAGAATAGCGCAGCAGTTGTAGCCGTAGAGACCCACTCAATACACAAAATCGAGGAAGGAATTGGTAAGTCTTTCTGCCATTCTACCCAGTACCTTTGACTTCAGCTTGTTGGTGAGTTTGTGCATGTTTTTGCTGTGAAATCTCTGGAGATAAAACCCAGAACCCTGTCCAAGCCAGCAGGATGTTCACTGCTGAGCTGGGCCCCCAGCAGGATGTTCACTGCTGAGCTGGGCCCCCAGCAGGATGTTCACTGCTGAGCTGGGCCCCCAGCCTGAGTTTGCTGGTCTTTTGTGCCCTATTTTCTGTCCCAACCAACCCAGTGTACCAACTGATAATGCCACTTAAGATGGCAGACTTGGCAGGCATGATGGAGCATACCTTTAATCCCAGCACACAGGAGGCAAACACAGGCACATCTCTGAGTTTCAGGCTCTTGGACTACATAGAAAAACTCTTGTCTAAAAAAAACAACTAAGCTGGGTTGTGGGTGCACATGCCCTTTATCCTAGCACTGGGGAGTTTGAGGCCAGCCTGGTTTACAGAGCAAGTTCCAGGACAGCCAGGGTTTCATTGAGAAACCTTGTCTCAGTGATACAAAACCAAACCAAAAAACAAACATACAAAAAGATGGCAGACCTGTAACTTGATCACTTAATATCAATATATTATAGTAGCCAAAAAGTTTGGGTTTTTTGGTCTAAAAAGAATCCTGCAAGAGTGCAGGACATCTGTCTTTGAGTCCGAATGTTCGTGGTGTTGACCAGCCCGGATCGAATTTAAAAATGAGTGATGTTGAAAAAGGCAAGAAGATTTTTGTTCAGAAGTGTGCCCAGTGCCACACTGTGGAAAAGGGAGGCAAGCGTAAGACTGGACCAAATCTGCATGGTCTGCTTGGGTGGAAGCCAGGCAAGGCTGTTGGATTCTCTTACACAGATGCCAACAAGAACAAAGGCATCACCTGGGGAGAGGACACCCTCCCTGATGGAGTATTTGGAGAATCCCAAAAAGTACATCCCTGGAACAAAAATGATCTTCACTGGAATTAAGAAGAAGGGAGAAAGGCAGACCTAATAGCTTATCTTAAAAAGGCTACTAATGAGTAATTCCTCTGCCTTATTTATTACAAAACCTGTCTCATGGCTTTTAATGTATACCATAATTTAATTCATACACCAAATTCAGATCATGAATGGCTAACAATGTTCTTGTTGGGCAGTCCTGATTTAAGTGAAACTGACTTGTCATAAAGTGGGTACGGTCTTTTTTAAAGCAACAGTTCCAGTTTTATACATGCTACCACTGTTCTCCCTTTCTCAAGATAAGATTGGACTTAATTAGTAATGTTTTACTTTCCATGGATGTCGCCTCAAACCTATTAAATGGTTTTATACTTAAAAAAGGGGGGGGGGGCGGGTGAACTGGCTCAGCTGTTAAGAGTACCTACTGCTCTTCCAAAGGTCCTGAGTTCAAATCCCAGCAACCATGGTAGCTCACAACCATCTGTAACAACATCTGACTCCCTCTTCTGGAGTGTCTGAAGACAGCTACAGTGCATGTACATATAATAAATAAATAAATAAATAAATAAATAAATAAATAAAATTTAAAAAATCTTGCAGAGAGAGGTGGGGTAAAATGCTTAGCTTGAGCCTCTATGTGGGATCCGTAAGCACCATTGGGGGGAAAAACAAACAAATTAAAAAGAAACAAACAAGCACAGGACCTGTGATGTGAATCTGTAAGTCTGGCTATTTGAGCAGTTGAGGCAAAAGACTTACAAATTTAGGATGTATCTATACTGCAGGGCAAGTTCAAAGTCAGAAGATCGGGGGCATAAACTCAATAGTAAAATGCTTGTCTTGCATGTACCAGGACCTACATTCAATCCTTAGTCTTCTGTCCCCCCTCTGAAACTCCTCTTTGTGAAGCTCATATATTTATATGTAAAATATAGAAAGTAATTCCCATCTCAAAAGATCATAGGAAGAATTAAAAATTCTGGGTGTATTGTCTCATGTCTGTAATCCTGGTACTTTGGAAATAGTGGCAGCAAGATCAGGGGCCCCCTAGGCTACATAAAAAGTTCACAGCAACTTGAGGTACACAAGACCCTGCCTCAGAAAACAAACAAAAGAATTATAATATTAAAACAAGTAAAGTAAAAACAAAACAAACAAACAAAAAACCCCAAAGGTTTATGGTAGGGTTGGCCATATTGTTCAGTAGTACAACACTTAACTAGCATGTACAAAGCCCTGGGTTTGATCCCCACCAACATACAAAACAAGAGAATCTGAGGGGCTGGAGAGTGGCACGGCAGATCAGAAGTACTTGTCAAGTAAGCAGGAAAACCTTCAAATGAGTTTAATCCTAGAACCCACGTGAAGGTGGAAGAAGAGAAGGACACAAGAGTTGTTATCTGGTCTCTACAGGCATGGCACCATGCTCCCTCCAGTAAGACATAGCTGTTAGGTCAAACTCTACAAGGATTCCTGGGGCTGGAGAAATTAAGTAGTTAATAATCTCTCTTTTTTTTAAGATTTATTTATTTATTTTATATGAGTACACTATAGCTGTCTTCAGACACACCAGAAGAGGGTATTGGATCCCACCACAGATGGTTGTTGAGCCACCATGTGGTTGCTGGGAATTGGACTCAGGACCTCTGGAAGTCAGTGTTTTTAACCACTGAGCCATTTCTCCAGCCCCAATAGTTAATAATCTTTTGTTTTGTTTTGTTTTGTTTTGTTTTGTTTTGTTTTGTTTTGTTTTGTTTTTTCAAGACAGGGTTAATCTGTGTAGCCCTGGCTGTCCTGGAACTCACTCTGTAGACCATGCTGGCCTCGAACTCAGAAATCTGCCTGCCTCAGCCTCCCAAGTGGTGGGATTAAAGGCGTGCGCCACCACTGCCCTTCTAATAATCTTAAGTAAGCTGTGAGGACCTGGCTTAGATTCCCAGCACTCACATGGCAGCTCACAATCGTCATAACTCCAGTTCCAGGGGATCCAGTGCTTGCTTCTGCTCTCTGCAGGCATCAAGCAAGCAAGCGGTATACAGACTTGCATGTAGGCAAAACATCCATGCACATAAAATGAAATAAAAATAAAATAAAAAATAATAATAATTTAAAAAAGAGTTCCCTGTTGGTGCTGGGGATATAGCTGTTGGTAGAATGCAGGATCCGTAATCTAAGATAATCATTGCTGTATACTCAGTTTAAGGCCACCCTGAGCTATATGAGACCCTATCCAAAAGAAGAGAGGAAAGGAATGAAGGAAGGAAAGAAGGAAGGAAGGAAAACAAAACAAAAAAAACCCATGGTCTGGCCGGGTGTGGTGGCTCACGCCTTTAATCCCAGCACTCGGGAGGCAGAGGTAGGCGGATTTCTGAGTTCGAGACCATCCTGGTCTACAGAGTGAGTTCCAGGACAGCCAGGGCTACACAGAGAAACCCTGTCTCAAAAAAAAACCAAAAAAAAACCAAACAAACAAACAAAAAAAAAAACCAACCCATGGTCTGAAAGGAACCCAAAAATCTTTGTTGGAACTTGGGTTTAGGAAAGAATCATTTAGTAATCCCAGATTCCTTTCCATGTCAGATGCAAGCAGTATAGAAGGGAACGAGGACATGGAGATCGCTTACCCTATAACCTGTGGGGAGAGTAAAGCTGTCCTCCTCTGGAAGAAGTTCGTGTGTCCAGGAATAAACGTGAAGTGTGTCAAGGTAATTTCTCCTGTCTTGAGGTCTGATTTCAGTGCCTTCCCTGTGTCTCCCTCACCAGATCAGCTTCTGCTGGGAAATGTAAGGCTCTGATTCAGGGTCTCAGCATCCCAGGCGAGGGCTCTGCCACGGAACCATCACCAGCTTTTTATTTTGCAGCTGTTTTCACCTATGCTTTATTTTTATTTATTTATTTATTTATTTTTAACATTTATTTCGTTATTTTGCGTGGCAGCCATGCAAAGGTCAGCGGGAACGTGCCATCCTCTTCTGTCTTATACCATGGGTTCACCTGAGCATTGAACTCTGCTTGCCAGGCTCGGCAGCACAGCTGCTACTCCTTCCTGACTTGGGTCCTGCAACCCTGGCCGGGGCATCGAGAGAGTGAAGAAAGGGCAGCCACGTGTACAGTAAAGCTGGGTCAGGTGGGGTGCTCTTAACCGCTGCCTGGAACCTCAGCACAGAGGGAGAGATTAGCTGTTCTCGGGAGCGGGTCTCTGTGGGTGAGCAGTCTCAGGCTGGAAAGCTCTCAGAGGAGGAAGAGGAGGAGGCCGCCATGGCTGGCCTTTGCTCACAGTGACAATTATTCATAAGCACTCACTCGTGCTGGGGCTCGTGAGCCTGGTCTATAATGGGTAAAGATTTTGCCACATGGTCTGAAGCCTTGAGCTTCCTCAGCATGGTTGTGCCCACATCACAATCTCCAGCCCAGCATAGAGACACACCTTTAATTGCAGCACTTGGGAGACAGGCAACCAAGCTGGTCTACAGAGTGAGACCCTGTCTTGAAGTAACAATACACTGTCTCGGAACTTCACTGGCACAGGCCTTTCTGCTTCTGACAGGCAGCACGTACCTTTATCTGCTGAGCCATCTTGCTGTCCACACGGCTGTTTTCTTATGCTATGGCAGTAGAAACATGAAGATTTTGAAGTAAAATGGGCCTGGTGCCAGTTCCACTGGAGCATGTGTCTTGTCCAAGCAGAGGGCACTGTCTGTTTTCACAGAGATAAACCTAATACATAGTATGATGCCTTGCTGTAGTGACAGAACCTGTACATGGCAGTGCTGTCCCTGTGTGGTGCCTAATATATAATAGTGTTTGATAAGTACTTGGTCAACAATGAGTGAATGGCCAGAACTCGTCTCTATGTCTGCCTAGCCATGTGATTTTGAGCAAGGTATTTAATAATTAATATTTCAGAGCCTTACCAGGCATTGTGGTGTACAACTTTGATCCCAGCACTTGGGAGGCAGAGGTAGGCAGATTTCTGAATTTGAAGCCAGTCTGGTCTATAAAGAGTTCCAGGATAGCTGGAGCTACACAGAAAAATCATGTCTCAGGAAAAAAAAACTTCAGTCTTATGAATTAAAATAGCAATCATTCTTAACAATATGTATACACATAAATGTACACACATTTATATAGCACATACACTGTGCTGTAGTGAATGAAATCATATGTAACATGGCTGGAACTGGTATTCATCATAATAGCCTTATTTTAATTGCTATTGATAAGAATAAGCAGATGTAATATGTCATGACCCATCATGGAGGCACAAAGATTGTTTTGTGGGCAAGAGGTAATTAATGAGTGGCACCCTGTAGTCATCCAGTCTTCTGCTACTTTGTGGATTCTTTTTTTCTTCTACCTTTTATCACACTTTCAACTCCCTAACATTAGATAAGAGGAAAAAGAGAGGAGGGAGAGGAAAGGAAAGAGACCCCTGGGGAAGTCAGATGGGAAAGGAGGTGAGGAATCAGTAGACAACTTCCTGCTGATAGGGGCCTTGAGGCCTGGGGGCAGCGTTGATCTTTACCGACAGGATAGCTAATTTTTTTTTCTTGTTTCTTCTTTGTGCATTTTACTACTTAACAAACTGAGACCAACGCAACCCACTTATCAAGGCCCTAGCATTTATATACCCTCTGAAAAGTCCCCAGAATTCCACACATCACACAGTCACAGAAACTTATCTGCACAGGAGGCAAATCATAGTCAGCTGCTCTGGACAATCGGAGGCAGCCCCATAGCCCACACCTGGGATTAAAACGACAACATAAAGCCAGGCATGGTGGTGCACGCCTTTAATCCCAGCACTCGGGAGGCAGAGGCAGGCGGATTTCTGAGTTCGAGGCCAGCCTGGTCTACAAAGTGAGCTCCAGGACAGCCAGGGCTACACAGAGAAACCCTGTCTCAAAAAACCAAGAAAACAAAAAACCCCAAAAGGTATGGTGGCTCACACCTTTAATGTCACCACTTGGAGGCAGAATAGTGCACTCAATGAGTTCAGGGTCAACTTGGTCTACACATAGGGAGTCCTAGACCAACCAGGGCTATATAATGAAACCCTAGCCCCCCAAAACCAAGCAAGCAAATGAAAAATCTCATGAGAACCTGTCTTGGTAGTTTACATATTTGATCCCAGCACGTGGGAGGCAGAGGCAGACAGATTGCTGTGAGTTTAAAGCCTGCCTAGTTTACATGTTCAGTTCCAGGCCAGCCAGAGCTGCACAGTGAGACCCTGTCTCAAGAAAAAAATAAGGGCTGGAGAGATGGCTTAGTGGTTAAGAGCACTGACTCCTCTTCCAGAGGACCAGAGTTCAATTCCCAGCAACCACATGATGGCTCACAATCATCTGTAATGGGATCTGATGCCCTCTTCTGGTGTGTCTGAAAATAGCTGTAACTGTACATAAAAATAAATTAATCTTTAAAAAAATATTAATTTAATTTTAAAAAAAAGAAAGAAAGAAAGAAAGACAGATCTCCCAAGAGCATCTGTAAGTAGTAGTTTGTTTTGCCTCCCTTGGTGGCCACAGTGATCCCTGCAGATTGTCACCATGGGGCTTTGTGGTACCAGCCTAGGGCCAAGAAGGGTTTCAGGGTTTTGAAGCTTGTTTACTATACTTAGGTTTTCTAACATCTTGAATCCTTAAAAAGTAATAATGATGGGGGCCGGAGAGATGGCTCAGCGGTTAAGGACACTGACTCCGCTTCCAGAAGTCCTGAGTTCAATTCCCAGCAACCTCATGGTGGCTCACAACCATCTGTAATGAGATTTGATGCCCTCTTCTGGTGTGTCTTAAGTCAGCTACAGTGTTCTCATGTATATTAAATAAATAATTCCTTTAAATAATAATAGTACTGCTAATAATAATGAGTTAGGGGGCTGGAGAAATGGTGCAGTGGTTAAAGGCACTGGCTGCTTTCCAGAGAACCTGAATTCAGTTCCAGCACCCACATAGCAGCTCAGAACCAGTCCATAACTCCAGTATCAAGGGATATTGCAGTGGTTACGTTGGGCGCCATATGTTTCAAGTTTTTTAACTGCTATGCTTTGAGCTCCTGGCGAGTCACAGGCGTGCTCCACAGATGAAACACACACACACACACACACACACACACACACACACACATTAGGTCATTTTTAACCTACCCTACTGGCTCAGTGGCTAAGCTCTTCTAAGCCTCCTGCGGCTAGTGTGTCCTTACCTTTTCTCCTAACTCAACATCTCTAAATCAGCTCTCAGCTTAGTTGCACAGTTATCTTCTGTGAAGCCCATTGGTCTTGCTGCCCAAGACACTTTCTGGCTGCCCTTCCATGGGCCGGTTTCCCTTTCCGCCTTCATTTTGGAAGATCTTCCCTGTAGCTCTGAGTGTTCTGTTTTTCTCCCCCAGGTATCTTCATTCTCTTCCTCCTCCTCTCTCCTAGCCTGCGGGAACCTGGAAGTCCCGCCTCTTTCTTACCACCCAACCATTGGTCACTGGTATCTTTATTGATTGATCAAGAACCAATTGGAGACAAGGACCTTTGGTGTCAGTACTGGCAGATTCCAGATTAAATGAGAGCATCTAAACCAGTCCCCTACAGGACCTGATGCCTTCTTCAGGGTCTCTGTAGGCACTACATGCATGTGGTGCACAGACACATATACAGGCAAAACACCCACTCATACACATAAGATAAAAAAAAAATCTTTAAAAGAGTCTTCAGTGTGTGTGTAGAGTGCAGGTGTGTGCATGCGCAGTGTGTATATATGTGTATATAGTATGTGTAGTGCATGTGTGGTATGCCGTGCATGGTGTGTATAGTGTGTGTGCAGTATATATATATATATGTGTGTGTGTGTGTGTGTGGTATGGAGTATGTATGTGTATGCAGTGTATGTATACAGTGTGTGTTTGTGTGTGATGTGCCATGTGTATATGTGTGTGTACAATGTGAGTGTGTAGGTATTTGGTATGTGTGTGCAGCATGTGTGTGTACTGTCTGTATATATGCAATGTTTATGTATATGTGTATATGTGTGTGCAGTGTTTGTGTGTGTATGTGTGGTGTGCAATGTACATACATGTGTGTGCACAGTTTATATATGTGTGTGTGTGTGTGTGTATAACTGACTTGACTTCTACTGCCGTATCCTATGGAGTATTCCAAGCTAACTGGTCTTCTAGCTTCTGTCTCTGAGCTCCATCTTATAAGAGTGCTGGAACTAATCAGATGATGGTGGTTCAGGCCTTTAACCCCAGCACTCAGGAGAAGAGGCAGGGTCTCTGTGTAGACCCAGCCTGGTCTACAGAGTGAGTTCTAGGATGGCCACAGCCATACAGAGAAACTCTGTCTCAAACAGCAAAACAAACAAATAAAAGGGTGCTGGGGTTACAGATACAGCTCACTGCATCTGCTTTTTATGTGGGTTCTGGGCTCGAGCTCAGTGTGTAGCCTTACACAATTAGTGCTTTTACTGTTGACTTATTTCCCTTATCTGTCTTTATTACTACTTAGATCTCTTCAGTTTACTTAACCAACCTGTGGAAGACTAGACCTACCCAACCACCCAGTCACCCCCCCTCCCACCCATTCCCCCACCCCACCCCCACCCCACCCCCACCCCCACCCAGCTTCAAAGTGGATTTGTAGATGCTGTTTAGCATGTTTTCACCCTCATCTTCTGTGATGTTGTCCTGGGGAAGTCAGAGACTGAGAGAGGGATGCTGTCTGGCAGCCCAGGACAGGAGGTGGCTGTGACGTTGTCTGGGAGCAGTCCTTCATTCTTTCCTTGCTGACCCACCTGCGTTGACACTGGCCCACTTTGCATTTTTCAGTTTAATGACCAGCTGATCAGTCCCAAGCACTTCGTTCACCTGGCTGGCAAGTCCACCCTGAAGGACTGGAAGAGAGCCATCCGTCTAGGCGGCATCATGCTCAGGTAAGTGCTGGTGACAAGCACTCAGTCGTGGGAGTGTCTTCCCTTCAGCTTGACACTTGTATCCATTCTGAAGGGTTAGCTCAGGCAGTCTACACCGTTAGGCTTTCGTAACTTATCTTTAATCCTTTTCTTCCTTTGTGACTCAGGATGGAACCCAGGGCCTTGTGCCTGTGAAGCTAGCACTCTGCTGCTAAGTTACCCCTGCAGGCCCTAACTAGTCAATCAGTTTATATGAGCAGCAACCTATCTATTAAATCAAGCAAGCCAACCCAGCATCTACAGCACATCTCTTAGTTTTTCTAGTTGAGGTGAGCCTTGAACTTGCCCTGTAGCCAAGGCTGACAGCAGTGTGCCTGGCTGAGGCTGCTGGTGTCAGGAGGTTAGCAGGATCCTCTCTTGGCAGAGAAGCTCTGAGTAGCTGAAAATTCTCCCTGTCCTCAAGTAGAGGCAGTAGTCTCGGTGCTGAGTAAGTCTAATGGCCATGACTGACAGACCCTGGGACCATCACTGTCTGACAGAAACAAGTCAGTGTGTGGAGTAGCGCCCACCACACCTTTGCTCCATCAGGGTTAGGTTGTGGTTTTCTCTCGTGAGTGCATTAGTTAGTATTCCACCTTTGACTTTCACCTTCTGATAGAAAAAAGTCAATGCAAAGAGTAGAGCAATGACGTGGCTGTTACGAGTGCTGCCTGCTCTGTCAAAGGAGCTGGCTTCCCAGCACCCACCTGGCAGCTCACAACCGTCTGTAACTCTAGTTCCAGGGGGTCCGGCACCTTCTTCTAGCCTCCACAGAAACCAGTATGTATTTAATGTACAGACATGCGTGCAAGCAATGTGCCTATACACATAAAATTCAAAAAAAGAAAAAAATGAAGGTCAAGAGTCCTTCGTGCTCAGCTAGGTGTGAGTGTCCCTTTTAATTCCAGCACGTGGGGCGAGCAGGGCTACATTGCAAGTCCCAGAGCAGTCTGGGCTACAGAAAGAGACCCTGTGTAGAAATAAAAGACAAGGGGCTGGTTCCACTGGGCACAGTTTCTCAGTGGTGGAGACTTACTGTCAGCAGAGCCCAGGCCTGAGCCTGCTATATAGTTTGAGAGAAATGGCTTTCCTTAACTTTCTGCTCTGTTCTTCTCAACTTATTTATGTGCAGGAAGGCAGGCATGTGCCCATTTCCCACAGATGTTAAAAGGACACAGAATGTTCAAGGATCTGTTAGTGGAACAGGTGACAGGATGGTATAAAGTGTAGTGTAATTAAACAGCTTCCTAATGATGTAGAGTGTACTATAATTTGCAGGCTTCCTGGGTTTTCTCAGGGTCTGCAACAGCAGGGGCTCATGGGTCTCGTTCCAAGGACACTTTCCAGAAGGGGCCTTATATCATCAATGTTGTGCAGTATTTCTAGGAGACTTCTTAATTTTATAAATTTTATTTAGTTTTTGTTTTTGTCTTTTTTCGAGATTATTTAGTTTTTAATGGATTATTTTTTTGCTGTTAGATTGAACTGGCTGTGTCATATGTGCAAGACAAGGACTCCACCGCTGTGCCATAGCTTCTAGCAGCTAGAATATTACCCCTTCCTTTTCCTTTCCTTTCCTCTTTTACTCCTCTCTCTGTCTTCTGAAATGTTATATCTCTAAAAGTGGCAATAAAATAGGTGTTTTGTCAGTTCCTAAGAGATGAATACAGGAATCAGGGGTTCAAGACCATCCTGTGTATCACAGTGAATTGAGGCCTTCCTGGTCTAAGAATACGAATTCATCAGGATCTCTTTCAGAATCCTAATTCTGCGATATACTCTAGCATTCTCAGCTTGAAGTTGTTTTATTTTTTGTTTGTTTCTGAGACAGGGTCTTAACTTTGTAGCCCGGGATAGCTTGAAACTTGCTATGTAGACTAGGTTGGCCTCTGCCTTCCTTGTGCTGGCTCTGTCAGGTTTGGTGATAATGACATTCCTGACTTCTTTAGTGTATCTGCAGTGTGGTGAAGAACACTGACACTCCACAGTCTCAGAAGAGTAGTGGTGGTTATGTGGGCGGGACCAACGGGCGTTTGTAATTCTAACTAGAATTTTCAGAATTTGATGACCTCAGATATTATTAGGCTTCTCTAATCTTCGTCATGGACATGTCCCCACCTGCCCCTCTGGCCTACTTTTTCAAAGGTGAAATGCAGGCTGACCTGCCCTTGTTTCTCCCTGTACAGGAAGATGATGGACTCTGGACAGATCGATTTTTACCAGCATGACAAAGTTTGCTCCAATACCTGCAGGAGCACCAAATTTGACCTCCTGATCAGCAGTGCGAGGGCTCCAGTGCCAGGACAGCAGACAAGTGTGGTGCAGACCCCCACCTCGGCCGATGGTAGGGGGTAGGAGACCACCTGGAGTCTGCCCTTTTCACCAGCCTTACTTTGTACAGCGTCACGCACCACTTCTCTCTGTGGTTTTGTGGCTTCACTTTTGCATTTGAGACCCTGTCTCACCACGTAGCCCAGGCTGAACATGAACTTGCTGTGATTCTCTTGCTTCTGCCTCCCAAGTGCTAGAACCACAAACATAAGCTACTATGCCAGGTGCCCCTGGTATTTCTCCAATCTCCAATTCTTGTGAGCATTGATGCTTTGTTGTAAGGTATTATAGCAGTCGTGGGTAGGATCTTACCCTGGAAACAGAGTCCTTTTGTTTTTTAAAGGTTTATTTTATGTATGTGAGTACACTGTAGCTGTACAGATAGTTGTGAACCTTCATGTGGTTGTTGGTCATTGAATTTTTAGGACCTCTGCTTGCTCCAGTCAACCCTGCTTACTCAGTCCCTGCTTGCTCCATCCCAAAGGTTTATTTATTATTATACATAAGTACACTGTAGCTGTCTTCAGATGCACCAGAAGAGGGAATCAGATCTCATTATGGGTGGTTGCTGGAATTTGAACTCAGGATCTTCAGAAGAGCAGCCAGTGCTCTTAGCGGCTGAGCCATCTCGCCAGCCCGTCCTTTTTTTTCCTTTTAAAAATGTTTCATTTTTGTTTGTTTGAGACTATGTTTCCATAGGCCAGACTCTCCAGGAACTTACTATGTAGCCCAGGTTGGCTACATAGTGTTCTCATCTCTCAATCTCTACAGTCACAGGTTTGACTCGCCCATGCCTACCTCACTCTCTCTACTTGCTTTTTTTTTTTTTTTTCTTGCAGGGCGGGTAGGGGGATGGTGATTTTGAGACAGTGTTTCTATGTGTTACCCAGAGATCCACTTGCTTCTGCCTCCTAGTTGCTGGGACTACAAGGACTAAAAGCATGTAACACTACTCCTAGCCTGCCTGGCTATCTTAATTGATTTTTTTTTTTTTTTTTTTTTTGGTTGGTTGGTTGGTTTTTCTTCTTTCTTTCTTTCTTTTTTTTCCTTTTGTTTTGTTTTGTTTTGTTTTCTTCCAGATAAGGTTTCTCTGTGTATTACTGCCTGTTGTGGAACTCACTGTGTAGACCAGGCTGGTCTGAAACTCACAGAGAGCAACCTGCCTCTGGCTTCTGAGTGCTGGGATTAAAGGCATGCATCACCACCTCTTGTCCTGCTGGAATTAAATTAGAACTTTAATTTCCAGCACTCATTTCTTTCTTACAGTGCATACCAAGTATTGGAAAGATGGTTCTGTTCTCACAGTGCTCCCATGGTGCTCTCACAGTGCTCCCACAGTGCTCTCACTTTCATGGCCCTCTTGAGGCATGTCAGGCTTGAAGGAGACTTGATAAGGTTAGAGCAGTAGATTGGAATGTAGTAGATTGGAATGACAAACCCATCAGTGGCTGAGAAGACTACTATGTGCAACAGGTGTTCTGCCTGAGTGAGCCCGAGCTTACTAGGCTAGACTTCCTCACAGATGAGCAGGGTGGGCACACTGTTTGTTTGTTCGTTTAGATACAGTCTTCTTATAGCCTGGCTAGCCTGGAATTTGCTGTGTAGACCAGCTGCTCTCAAACTTAGGGTGGTTGTTTCATCTTGTTTATATGTAATCAGACATAATCTGATTATGTAGTCCCAGCTGGCCTAGAACTCGTGTCTCCTGAGTGCTGAGGTGACAGTATGCTCAACTGAGCTTTTGTTTTAAGATTTATTTCATTTTATTCGTATTAGTGCTCTATTTGCATATGTACTTGCATGAAAGAAGAGGGTGTCAGATCCCATTGCAGATGGCTGTGAGCTACCATGTGGTTGCTGGGAAGTGAACTCAGGACCTCTGGAAGAGCAGTCAGTGCTCTTAACCTCTGAGCCATCTCTCCAGCCTAGCCTTTGGGGGGTTGGTTTTGGTGTAGTTCTTGGTGAACCCTCATATCCTGAGAGTAACCAATAGGTGAGAAAAGGGAAATCTCTCAGCGCCTAGGCGCCCTTAACCAGCAAGTGCTCTTGACCACTGAGCTGCCCATCACTGCAGTCTCAGGCCTGTGCCTATTATCCATGGATCTTTACCTAATCAATTGGGTGTTTTGTGTTTTGTTTGGTTTTTGGTTTGTTTGTTTTCTTTTTTCCTTTGTTTCTCTTGCTTTCGCATCCCAGGCTGACCATTAGCTACGGCAGCTTCAGGTGTTCTAGCTACATGTTTGTAGTAGGGCTCCCGACAAGCACACTGTTTTAAGTGATCCTAGCTCTTCCTCGTCCTCACTAACTGTGGAGTGGGCAGCCCGGAAGGCACATCTACCCTCAGTAACTTTCAAAAACATCCGACTGGGAAGCAGATTGTCCTAGTATGGCTTTCTGTTCTTCTGTTCAGAGTAAGAAGAAAGCTTTTTCCTTTGCAGGGCACGTTTTCTTTGGGAAACTCAGTAAACATCCTGGCTTACCTAGAGATGTGGGTTTTTAAATATGGGCAAGAGGCAGCATGCTGAAGTCTCAGGTCTCTGTGTCTCTGAGGATGAGAGATGATAGCTAGGGCTGTTCTCATAAACTTGACTGCTTTGTGTCTAATGGACTCTCCTTAGGGAACATCACACAGATCGCCATCTCAGAGGAGAGCATGGAAGAGGCAGGGCTGGAGTGGAACTCAGCTCTCACCGCCGCTGTCACCATGGCCACAGAGGAGGGTATAAAGAAAGAGTCTGAAGAGATTTCAGGTACTTTCCCGTACAGCTCAGGGTTATAGACCCCTTTGTTACCTCTGCTGGTTTTCCTCATAAACATGAGCACTGATGTAACTGGGATCATCTCCTCTCACCCCCAGCAACCGTCCTGCAAAAGCACAGTTTAAACATGCGTGGGGTGTGACTTAAGGTGGCCTGAGACCGGTTACACAGTACAGATGGGCGCTATTGGACTTCATTGTCTCTGCTTCTCTCTACCCAGCAGTCCCATCTCTAGCACATTTCTCAGGCAAATTCAACTGGGAGATATTAGAAAGAAAATTCTGGTAGCAGGCAGCATAGTGTAGTGATTATTAATTCCCTTAGAGGGACTAAGAAAGCGCCTTCCCTTTCTTCTGCTAATCATTCCCTAATACATATTTGTTGCTATCTGCTGGGTACATAAAGAGACTTAGTGACCATTCCAGGGAAACCTGCAGACCCTCCCACCCAGGTGTTTGCTTTAATATAGAACTAATAAAGATTAATCTTTAATTAATATTTAGTGTACTATCTTTATTAGCTAACCTTCATAACATTAAATCTTATCTAATCGAAGCAAAATTAAAATTAAATTTAATCAAGTAATACTTAGCCTTAAATATTGAATGGCTAATTAATATTTAACTGAATATCTTTTGGAGTGAGATGCCTGTTTTTATAGCCAGAATCAGAACAAATCAAGGGTCTGACAAATTGAGGTAAATATCCTAAACCCCTAGTGACTGCAGGGGCTAATAATTACGTACCAACTTGTGGAAGCAGCCAGTCTTTCATGTTTTAACACAGAATCCTTTGGAATGGAAATGAACGTTGTAGCCATGTGCTGAGGTTTCTGGGTAATGTGTCTGCTCCCCTTCTGTCTCATCCGGTTTGTGCCAGAGGACACTTTGATGTTCTGGAAGGGGATAGCTGATGTAGGGTTGATGGAGGAGGTCGTCTGCAACATCCAGAAGGAGATGGAAGAGCTGCTCAGGGGCGTTCAGCAGCGGCTCATTCAGGCCCCTTTCCAGGTCACAGGTGAGTCCACTCAGTCCGGAATTAACCAGCATTTCAAATACTCGCAAGTGGCCTCACAACTCCAGAGGCAGAGGCATCGCACCTTCATTTTACAGATAAGAAAAGTAAGGCTTGGAGAAGTTAAGGCATTGTCTTTTACCGTTCACCACTGTGCTTTGTTTATGGGGTCCTAGGGATTTAACTTGGCCTTAACTTGCTAAAAGCCTCTTCCACTGAGATTTCTCCCCAGCCTTACTTTATTTTATTCATTAACTGGGTTTTAAACTTTGGTTTGTTCATATCTTGTTTTTTCAAAGACTTCTTTTTCAATTCTATTGCTGTGATGAAACAGCATAACGGAAGCAACTTGGGCGTGTGTTGGGGAGGGCTTATCTCATCATAAGCTTCTAGGTCCCACTCTGTCACTGACACTCTTACACCTCACCTCTGGAGTACAAAAAAAAGCCTGCCTTAGCCGGGCGTGGTGGCGCAAGCCTTTAATCCCAGCACTCAGGAGGCAGAGGCAGGTGGATTTCTGAGTTCAAGGCCAGCCTGGTCTACAAAGTGAGTTCCAGGACAACCAGGGCTACACAAAGAAACCCTGTCTCAAAAAAACAACAACAACAAAAAAGCCTGCCTTTTCTTCCTTGTGTGGATGGCGAATCTCCAGCCTCTGACTCTTTCCCAGACGTCCCCAGACGTCCCCTATTTTCTCCTTCTTTGCTATAGGCTCTGCAGTTCAATCAGGAGGTGATGGAGAAGATGGTTACAAAATGCTGAGACAGGTGAAGCACCATAAAAATAACATTACCAGCCAGGCAGTGGTGGCACAGGCAGGTGGATTTCTGAGTTCGAGGCCAGCCTGGTCTACAGAGTGAGTTCCAGGACAGCCAGGGCTACACAAAGAAACCCTGTCTCGAAAAACCAAAATAAATAAATAACATTACCAAAGTATGGCCGATAATCAGATCCTTGCCAGTACATAAATCAGCACTTGAATAATAAAAAAACAACCTTTACACTGTGCACAAAAAGATCATCCCTGCAAAACCCTGTCTGAGGGGTGGGGGTGGGAATGCATCGCAGGCTTGCCCACAGACCACTCTGGTACGGATATTTTCCAAATTGTAGTTTTCTCTTGGAAATGATTCTAGCTTGTGTTGAGTTGATATGAAACTTTAGCACACGTGTGTGTCTGCATGTGACATAAGTGTGAGTGCTCGTGGAGAGCAGAAGCATCCAGTTCACCAGGAGCCGGCAGTTGTGCACTGATTGACGTGGGTGCCGGGAACTTAGCACGGGGCTTCTGGAAGAGCAGAGTGCTCTTAACCACTGGCTCCGCGGCTTTGAACGGGCTAAGTATACACTGTTCCATTTAGCCACTGTCTTGAGATGACTGTAAGGTCTTCAAATAGAAGGGTCAGCGAGTTAGGTGGGGGTGTGAGTGTGGAACACAGGAAACAGTGGAGCTGGGGAACTACATGTGGGAGCTCTCAGCTTTTATATGTATAAAACCATTGCGTTGGACACACTAGCACCAGCCTGTGGTCTCGGCTCCTTAGTGGATTAAAAGGCAGACACTGTGCTCTGCCTCTCTCTCTCTCTCTCTCTCTCTCTATATATATATATATATATATATATATATATATATATATATATATAATCCCAGTCCACAGGAAGTGGAGGCTCAGGGGTTTAAGCCTAGCTGGTTATATATCAAGACCTTTTCTCTAAACACCAAAAGTAACACATAGAACTGGGTGAAGTAGCTGTGGAAAGAAGTGTATGTAAAGTGGTCTGATTTGAAGAATTCATCTGTGTATAGGTATTACTTAGCAGTATTGTATGCAAGGCCTCATGTTTGACATGTGTGCCTGTGTATTTGTATAGGTATTTGTTGTTATTTGAGATAAGGTTTCTCTATATGTAGCCTTGGCGGTCCTGGAATTCACTATATAGAACAGGCTAGCCCAGAAGTTGTCTCTGCCACCTGAGTTCTGGGAAAGGCATATACCACCACACCTAGCCATTTATTGATTTTTTTTCTTTTTTCATTTATTGATATATATAATCATACACACATATTGAGACAAGGCTTTACTCTAACCCAGGTTGGTCTTCAACTCAAGGCAGTGATCTCACCTCAGCCTCCTAGATGCTATGATTGCAGTGTGAGCCATCATCCCTGGCCTATTGTGTTATTCAAAGATGAAGTTCCACCATATTGCTCAGGCTGATCTTGAACTCCTAGGCTCAAATAGTCCTTGTGCCTCAGCTGAGGCTGTGGCTGCCCACTGCTACACCCAGCTTTTACCATCCTGTTTTCTAAACAGTGGGTCAGAATTTAAAACTAGATGCAAGGCTTAAAGTTTGTTGTGTTTGGTGTTCTTTTGTGTGTGTGTGTGTTTTTTAAAATATTATTTCTCTTCTTCATTGATTTTGGCCTTTGTTTTTACAGTAGTCGGAATGGAATCATCACATGAGCAAGCACCCTGCCACTGCGCCATACTCCTACCCCTGTGTGATTGTTTACGTAGGAAGCTCTGCAAATATGTTACAAAATCAAAATTAAATCCATGTGATAAATCTTGGCTTAAAAAAATTGCCAGACATGGTGATGAGCACCTGTCGTCTCGGAACTAGAGATGTGCAAGTAGGAGTGCAGTTATCTTAGACAAGTTTGAGGAGAGCCTAGGCAGTGAGATCCTGTCTCAACCACCACCACCACAATTGCTGAGATGTAGTTAAGAGAGTCCCATAATATCTTGATTCTTTTCCTTGTAGTGAGTAAGAGAGGTGTGGTTGAATCAGAGTCTAACATAGCTCAGGCTGGCCTAGAGCTCACTATAGCTTAGGCTATCCTTGAACTCCTGACCATACTGCCTGTGTCTCCCAAGTGTGCTGGGTTTGCAAGCATGCACCGCCGCTCTTCTTTCAGGTCTGTAGCTAGCACAGGAGGGAGCTGGTAGGAGCTTCTGTCTTGACTCTACAGGCCTGTGCTTTGTTTAATAGATGCTGCTGTTCTAAACAATGTGGCGAACACATTTGGCCTAATGGACGCGGTCAAGAGAGTTTTGGACAACAGACGGAAGCAAGTGGAGCAGGGCGAGGAGCAGTTTCTCTACACCCTGGCAGGTAGGTGGAGCTCCCTCTTCTCAGAATGTGCTTATTCTTGAGTGCCTTTTGGAGGGCTGACATGTCACTAGGTTGTTCTAATAGTCTAGGAATGATGGTGACAGAACAGTCCGCTTTCCCTTGTCACATTATTTTATTGCCGTTTTTGCTAACTGTGGATTTTGTACATTTTCCTTTTTTTTTGTCATAACCATAAATTGTGACTGGAGAGATGGCTGGCTGAGTTGTAATGTATTGGCTTTATACACATGAGGACTTCCTGTTAGATCCCCAGCACCCACACGAGAAGTCCAGGCTTAGGGCATTCACCTGCAATCCCAGCACTGGGGAAGAGGAGACAGGAGATGCCTGGAGCTCATTAGCTAGCTACTTAGCCAAATTGCGGAGCTCCAGGTTCACTGAAAGACCCTGTTTCAAAAACATAAGGTGAAAAGTGATCAAGGGAATAGCTCTCCGCACACTTGGGCACATCCCCACACTAACATTTACCTACACCCCAAACACAAAAATACTCAAACAAAGCAGTCAGGAACTATGAGCATCTTGGTAATTTAATTCTTCCACCTACTTTGTTCATTGCCAAAGAAGCTTTAGAAATGTAATATGGAACAAAATAGCCTCTGTCTCTTCAGGGTCGTTAAGGAACTTAAGGAAAAGCAAATGTAGAAACAGATAAAGACAAGAAAATGCTCAGGTGTGTAGGTGTGCTAGAAGAACACAAAGACTTTTCCTGTAGACCCGGGGAGAGCTGTGAAGACTGAAGGGACACGCCTCTGCTCTTATACTGCCCGGCTGCTATAAGTGTTCTTAAAAGATAGCTCTAACTGATACACTATTTAACTCAGCCCAAGAGACAGCCACTGGAGCCTAATTGGTGAGTTGCAGGCTAACGAGAGACCTTGTCTTGAAGGAGATAAACAGTGCTCCTATAGGTGACACCTGAGTTTGTCCTCTTGTCTGCACAGAAATCCACATACACAAGGATACATGCTCACACATGTGTGCAGGTGGGAGCTGTAGCTCCGCCAGAGCACACCCTTAGCGTGTCCGTGGTCCTGAGTGTGAATTACACACTGGTGAAAAGGAAAAGGACCATGGCAGCTTCTTGGATTTGTGTTTTGGCAAGAGATGAAAAATTTGCAGAGGAGTGTGTGATGAATTAAGTAAGACCACAGTTTAAAGGCTCCGAAAGGCCCAGCCCATAATCCCACCACTAAATGCAATTCCTGAAGGGTTAAAAAGAGAAAACGAATCCTCTCTAGGACTCACTTGAGAAACAGTGGTATGCTGTGCCTGAGGTTACATAATGACAGGACCCTGTGTCTCCTGGCCCCCGGTGAATATTCCCAAAATAACATTTCTTTCCACAAAGTCTGGCTGGTTTTGTTTTGTTTTGTTTTTCCCCGTAGACTTGGAACGGCAGTTGGAGGAGCAAAAAAAGCAAGCCCAAGATCCCAGACTGAAATCCCAGACAGTTCAAAATGTGGTACTGATGCCCGTGAGCACCCCAAAGCCTCCAAAAAGACCCCGGCTCCAGCGGCCAGCCTCCACCACCGTCCTGAGCCCTTCTCCCGTCCAGCAGCCTCAGTTTACTGTCATCTCTCCCATCACCATTACTCCTGTGGGCCAGTCCTTCTCCATGGGCAACATCCCAGTGGCTACCCTCAGCCAGGGCTCCAGTCCTGTGACTGTCCACACACTGCCTTCTGGCCCTCAGCTCTTCCGCTATGCCACGGTGGTTTCCTCTGCCAAGAGCAACTCACCAGACACAGTGACCATCCACCCTTCCTCAAGTTTGGCACTGCTAAGCTCCACCTCTATGCAGGATGGGAGTTCCCTGGGCAACATGGCCACCATGGTGAGCCCCATGGAGCTGGTGGCCATGGAGTCCGGCCTGACGTCAGCAATCCAGGCTGTTGAAAGCACCTCTGAGGATGGGCAGACCATCATTGAAATCGACCCTGCCCCAGACTCCGAGGCTGACGACACTGAGGGCAAAGCAGTCATCTTGGAGACAGGGCTGAGGACTGAGGAGAAAGTGGTAGCCGAAATGGAAGAACACCAGCATCAGGTCCACAATGTGGAGATTGTGGTCTTGGAGGACTGATTGGGGACAGGGCCAAGAGCTGTGTTTTGGTTTGGAATTTTAATTATGTTTATTTTTATCATTGTCCCGCTCATTTCCACATAGAACTTTTTTTAAAAAAAAAACAAAAACAAACAAAAAAAAACCAAACTACAAAATCTCGTTGTAACTGCAAATGTTGGGTTCCTCCTACTTCCTCATTGACAACTGGACAGAACAAGCTGCCTTTCCAGAAGTTAGAAACAGGGCACCCAGGGTCTGAACCATCTTTCCCCAAGGAAGGTAATTGCTTTTAGGGGAAGTGTCAAAATATCCAGGAATCCTTTCCAGAATAGTCTGTCTGTGTATACACGCATGGTCTCACTCTTGTAAAGACGCATTGACCAGACCCTGGAACACAGATCTGACTCCAGAAGATGACCAGCTCTGCTGTGGATACAGAAGCACGCTTGCCTCTGTGTCCTGGATATGATGGCCTCAGATGCTGGTGTGCAAAACTGAAAGAACAGGAGGTTGGCTCTGCTTAGGGTGGAAAGTAGTGTGATCAGCAGCTCATAGGGGGAGCCCTTTGACAGGGAGGGGCCGAGGAATGGTCTTCCAGAGGTGCATCTGATGCCCCTTGCGCTCTCTGAGGGTTGGGTACCATTTTCAATTTCAGAAGAGGACAGAGATTATAGAAAGACACAAAGCAATCAAAAGATTGTCACAGCTGTGCTTTTGGGATAGCTCACCTTGCCCCCAGCCTTGTCAAAGCCCTCACCCTCCTCGCCCAGGACTATCAGTCCATTCCTTTGCAGACTGTGATGTGGTATAAATTGTTCTAATTCTTGGACTGTGGCTGTCATGGAGGTGGGGCTCCAAGGCCATCATTTTTCGTTTCTTGACTCCAGGAATGGCAGAGTCCCTCGTGCAGACCAGCTGCTATTTTTGGTGGAGCCCTGCACGTAAGCATGCAAGTGTGTGTGTGTGTGTGTGTATGTGTGTGTGTGTGTGTGTGTGTGTGTGTGTGTACATGTTTCGGGTTTGGAACCAAAAGCAGTCATTTCCCTGGTGCTTCCTTTTCTTTTCCTTCCGTCTGCTGGACCCCATGCTCAGTAGCTTTTTGGCAGACAGCAGTGACAGGTGCCTGCCTGCCTTCATTCTCTTTGCCATTCTCCTCTTCTGATACCACAGATGTTTCTGTGAGATACCGAACTCATAAAATGGCTTAGGCTTGGCAGGGACAACTGGTAACACCTTTCCTGAGGTGTGGACTAGATGGCTCCTGAGTGAGCTGCACTTTCTGGGAAAGGGACATTGTATTTGACATTGTAAGAAGTATGACAGGAGTGTCAGTAACGTCCAGGCGTGGGGCTTCTTCCTAAATGCTGTTTGTACATTCGGTACTACTAGGTCACTCTTTCTGCTGTGATCCCATGTCGTTGATTCTCTTCAGCGTTTGGGGGAGAGTAAGCAGTTTCTGGTTTCTTTAATTATATTGTTTACTATGTTAGGGAAAATATAGAGACTCTCGAGGTGACTTTATAGGTCAAAAAAGCATACAGCTTAGGAGCTGGAGGATTTATTATTATTATTAAAAGTAAAATTTTGGCTTTTGTTTAAAAAAAAAAAATAGAGAAGGATGCCTGTCTAAATCTGTCTTCCTGCCTGCAGGTTTTGAAAACCCTGTAAGCAACCAAAAGTTGCACCTTCCATCTCTTAGACGGCCATGTGTCACCAGGGAAGCAAGCCCTCAGGGATCACTCTGAAGACCCTGAAGAGTGCGGCTTCTGAACTCTATTCAGATTTGTTTCAGCTTTAAAACTGGACTTTTCTTTTCAGACTCTTTAGTTAGGCTGGGGACAGAACTGAATTGGTAAAGTGGTCACCTAGCGTTCATGAAACCCTGGGCTCAGTCTCCAGCCAGAAGTAAACTGGGCATGGGGCCACATATCTGATCCTAACACTTGGGAAATAGAGACGGGAGACTTAGAAATTCAAGGTCATACATACCAAGTTCAAGACCAACCTGGGATATATGAAATAGTGTCTCAAAAAATTTTTGTTTAGGACAAGCTTTTGGTGAAAGAAGGAATTTATTCCTGCCTTCCTTACACTTTGTTAATACATAGGAATTTTTATTACATTTATTTATCTGTGTGTGTGTGTGTGTGTGTGTGTGTGTGTGTGTGTGTGATGGTGAGCTTGCTACGGTATGTATGTGAAGATCAGAGAACAACCTGCAGGAGTCTGTTCTCGCCTTCCACCATGTGGGTCCTGGGAATTGAACTCAGGTTGCCAGGCTTGGTGGTAAGCACCCTCATCCATTGAGCCATCTTGCCTGCTCTAAAAGTTTCGGTCTTCAGACCAAAACTGTTACTTGAACCTAGAAAGCCACATCGCATCCCTGTTGTGTCCTTTAGGTCATTTCTCTTTTCCAGAGATGGGCAGACCAATTCAGGACACGGGAGGCACCCTAGAGAATAGAGGCAGGCTCCTTCAGGTCCTGCCTTTTTGCTCTTCACAGCTGTTGTGTCATTAAAGGTTGTGTGAGCAGCATGCTTCCAAAGTCAGATTTCCTTCTTGAGACAGAGCCTGTTTACTTAAAACAGATTACATGAGCTTTGCTGTTTTCCTGGTCTTCCAATTGCTGTCATTGCTAGCTGCAGTGGTACTTGGAGAGATGAGATCTCTCACAGACCTGGTCTAGATTATTTTAGGTGGGGTGATACACATGCAAGCTTCTGATGTGTGAATAGGCAGTTGCAATGAAATTACTCCTCAGGCTGACTTGATGGTAGCTATCTTTTCTCTAGCCATTCATTAAATAAACATTTGTAAGTACTGTCTATGTATAAGTACTAAACGCCAACTGATTGCGTCACCTAAGCCCCAGTAAGTACCATGAAGATGCAGGTTTTGTGCTAGACACTGATCTTGCAGACAAGACAATTCCTGTTCTTAAGAAGTTCATACCCAGACATCTTTGCAGTTAACCACACTTTTTGTTTGTTTGGTTTGTTTTTTGAGACAGGGTTTCTCTGTGTAGCCCTGGCTGTCCTGGAACTCTCACTATGTAGCCAGGCTGACTGGAACTCACAGAGATCTGTTTGCCTCTGTCTTCCAAGTGCTGGGATTAAAGGTGTGCACCACCACTGCCATAGTGAATAGTCAACCGTATTTTAATGTCATTGGTTTCTTTTGTGATCCTGTTTTATCTTAAATATTGGGAAGGACTCTGAGTCTTTAGTTCCTAGGTTTCAACAGGCAAAGTCACAGAGGTGAAGCCACCCCTGGTGAGATTTTACCTTAGGTTGAGGTGACTGTAGCTATGGTCTTTTTTTTTTTTTTTAAAGATTTATTTATTTATTATATGTAAGTACACTGTAGCTGTCTTCAGACACTCCAGAAGAGGGAGTCAGATCTTGTTACAGATGGCTGTGAGCCACCATGTGGTTGCTGGGATTTGAACTCTGGACCTTCGGAAGAACAGTCGGGTGCTCTTACCCACTGAGCCATCTCACCAGCCCCAGCTATGGTCTTTTGGCCTGGAGTTAAGCACAAAAGATCAAGCACTTACTCAGCTTGGGGTCTGAATGGCTTCCGCTAATCTGAGGCAGTTCTCTGCATACCCTAGTTGCCCTTGAACTTGGCTATGTAGAGTAGCCTGGCTTTGAGCTCATAAAGGTCCATCTGCCTCTGCCTCCTAAGCATTGGGATTAAAGCTATCACACTTGGCTCTTGCTACTCCTCAGTTTCTAGGCTTCCAAAGAGTGGTGCTGCATGCGTGCCTGGGGCCCCGGCCCCAGAGGGCAGGGGCAAGAAGAGAGAAAGCTTCAAGATCCTGTCTCACAAACCAGAAATTTAGGCTTCCACATCCCAAACCCAAAGTTACTCTACTTTTGTTTGTGTCGCTCCCCCCTCCCCCATGGACAATAGACATTCAAGATTCAAACCCACTTTGGTGTGTCGTTCCCTCACCTGCCATAGCAGGAGAGAGAACTAATATAGATGAATAGCAGGTGATTCTTTTAATGTTGCTGGTTTGTCCCATTTCATGAGAGACACTATAGATAAGTATATATGGGGAGTACTGATTTTATTTACAAAAAAAAAAAATGTACATTTAGTGTGCTTGTGTGTGTGTGGCATGCCGGAGTACATGGTGTCTTTATCAATGAACAGCTTTCAGGATTCAGTTCTCGCCTTCCACTGTGTGGGTCCCAGGGGTCAAATTCAGTTTGCCAGGCTTGGCAAGCAAGCACCTCTACTCACTGAGCTATCTTGCTGGCCCAATGAGATTTTTTCTTTTTCATGTATTTATTTTAGTTTATAATTGTTCTTGCAAGTATGTATGTGCACCTCACCTCTCACGCATGCCTGGTATCTGACGTGGTTGGTCGGAGAACATTTCTGATCCCCTGGAACTGGTGTTAGAGATGGTGTCTGCTACCATGTGGGCGCTGGAAATCCAACCCAGGTTCTCTGAATGAATACATGCTCTCAACTGAGCTGTCTCTTCGGGTGATATTATAAATAACAAAACTGTTGTGAAATATGGAGTCATTGAGTCAGAACTGACCCATAATGGAGGACTATCTAGGAGATGGAAAAGAATCCTTCCCTCAACCCTCCCCAAAAAAGGTTGAATTCTGAAATTAAGCACAAAGTGGTGGTGGCACACATCTTTGATCCCAGCACGTAGGAGCCAGTTGGATCTCTGAGTTCAAGGCCAGACTTGTCTCGAGGACAGCCAAGGCTACACAGAGAAATCACATCTTGAAAAAAAAAAATAAATGAAGTTGTGGTTTGCTTTGGTCAATCCTGAGGACAGGATAAACTCGGTGAGAGAAAGTCCCAATGCAACCTCCAGACGATTTCCTCCAGACGATTTCCTCCAGACGATTTCCTCCAGACTATTTCCTCCAGACGATTTCCTCCAAGCAGTCGATCACTTAGAGGCGAGGCATATTCCTTCCACCTAGAATAATTTTTCCCTGGGAAATCCTAGTGTAGAGGCAGCGGTGTGATTCAAAAGCCCTTGCCTAGCAGGTGCAAGGCCCCAGATAAGAATTCTAGTATAATCTATAGTGTGCTAATAAACAACCAAGGTTGCCAGATGTGGTGCATCCTACCTGTAACTCCTCCTGTACAGACCAGAGGTCAGAAGAGCTTGAACTTGAGGTCAGTGTGGGTTCTAAAGTGAAATCCTGTTTCAGGTAAACACCCAGAGCCCAGTTTGTCCAAGGGACCCCAGGGGACTCTTTCCTCTTCAAAGCCTGTTCTCTGTCCCTCTGTTCAGGACTGAGGAGGACATCAGAAAGAACTCAGAATCCGCACTCTTTCTGCCATCTTCCCTCGCCGCCACCATGGTGCGAATGAATGTTCTGGCGGATGCTCTCAGGAGCATCAACAACGCTGAGAAGAGAGGCAAACGCCAGGTCCTCATCAGGCCATGTTCTAAAGTCATCGTTCGGTTCTTAACCGTGATGGTGAAGCACGGGTACATTGGTGAATTCGAGATCATTGATGATCACAGAGCTGGGAAGATTGTTGTGAACCTCACAGGAAGGTTGAACAAGTGTGGCGTTATAAGCCCTAGATTTGATGTTCAACTCAAAGACCTAGAGAAATGGCAGAACAACCTGCTCCCTTCACGGCAGTTTGGCTTCATTGTGCTGACAACCTAGGCTGGCATCATGAACCATGAAGAGGCAAGACGAAAACATACAGGAGGGAAAATCCTGGGATTCCTTTTTAAAATGTAAAGCATAAATAAAAAGCCTTCGTGGACTGTGAAAAAAAAAAAAAAAAGAACTCAGAATCCTTGATCTACACTCCTCTTCTGCATCATCTTTTCAGCTCCTAAAAAGCCATAGTTTGATT
Source organism: Mus musculus (assembly GCF_000001635.26). Taxonomy (NCBI): domain Eukaryota; kingdom Metazoa; phylum Chordata; class Mammalia; order Rodentia; family Muridae; genus Mus; species Mus musculus. Next base: position 132,219,920 of record NC_000070.6, on the reverse strand, counting down.
CTCATGCTCTGCCACATTAGTAACTTCCTGTCCCATCTTTGTTTATTTATATATAATTTAGTTAGTTAGTTAGTTAGTTAGTTTTTTTGAGACGGTTTCTCTGCGTAGCCCTGGCTGTCCTGGAACTCATTCTGTAGACCAGGCTGGCCTCGAACTCAGAAATCCCGCCTGCCTCTGCCTCCCAAGTGCTGGGATTAAAGGTGTGCACCACCACTGCCTGGCTCCAGGCTGGTTTTGAACTTCCTTCCTCAGCTTTCTAAGAAGCAGTGATGACCAGTCTGTACCACCAAATCTGGTTTTGAAACACCCTTTGTCATGTACTGGGTATGTACACAAGGTAAGTTTTCCAGAGCACACAGATTCTAAGAGCACATCTGGGTCCAGGGGGATGGCTCACTGGGTTGGAGTACTTCCTGTGTAAGCTAGAGAACTTCACTTTGAGTTCCAGCATCCATGCCAAAAGCTTGATGTGTCCTCATGCACACACAGAACCCACTGCTGTGTGGGCAGAAATGCCAGTGTTGGGAGGGCTCACAGGCTGGGAGTCTAGCTCCAGGTTCAGTGAGAAATCCTGTCTCAAGAAAATAAGAAGGGGACTGGAGAGATGGCTTAGTGGTTAAGAACACTGACTGTTCTTCCAGAGGTCATAAGTTCAATTCCCTGCAACCACATAGTTGCTCGAAATCATCTGTGATGGGATCTGATGCCCCCTTCTGGTGTGTCTGAAGAGAACAACACTGTACTCACATAAAATAAATGAATAAATCTTAAAAAAAAAAAAAAGAAAGAAAAAAGAAAAGAAAAGAAGAATGGAAAGAACAGGAACCTGACATCTTCAGACTTCCATATGTGCATGTGATATGCATATCTGCATATGCATGTATCTCTATATACATTTGTCTTAGTTTTTACTGCTGTGAACAGACACCACGACCAAGGCAAGTGTAATAAAGGACAACATTTAATTGGGCTGGCTTACAGGTTCAGAGGTTCAGTCCATTATCATCAAGGTGGGAGTATGGCAGCATCCAGGCAGGCATGATGTAGACAGAGCTGAGAGTTCTACATCTTCATCTGAAGGCTGCTAGTGGAAGACTGACTTCCATGCAGCTAGGGTGAAGGTCTTTTTTTGGGGAGCGGGGGAGCATTTCGAGACAGGGTTTCTCTGTGTAGCCCTTGCTGTCCTGGAACTCACTCTGTAGAAATCCACCTGCCTCTGGCTCCCAAGCTCCCAAGTGCTGGGATTAAAGGCGTGTACCACCACTACCGGATGGGTTGGGGTAAAGGTCTTAAAGCCCATCCCCACAATGACACACCTACTCCAACAAGGCCACACCTCCAAGTAGTGCCACTCCCTGGGCCAAGCATATTCAAACCATGACAACCTGTGTGTGTGTGTGTGTGTGTGTGTGTGTGTGCACACGTGCTCGCATATACACACACACACACACACACACACACACACACACACACACACACACACACTAAAGCCTATCTTTTACACCTGCTTCATTCTCTACCCAGGATCATGGACTGTGTTAAGACACACCTCAGTTTTCTGGATAAATAACTTCTGTTGGGTAGCATTACCTGAAATTCCTATTATGTCTGGTAAAGCTGCTCAACTGTAACAGAGCTCTGCCTTGGAGACTTGCCCTGGGTTCTCACACATCTCTGGTCTCCTGAGAGCCACAGCTTAGCCACTAGTGTGAGAACAGGATGATCAATACATGTGTATAAACCAGTGAAGGTGGGTGGCACTGGTGGCCCACACCTGCAATCCCCAATAAGATCCATTCCCAGAAATCTAAACGGGAAGTCAGCTGCAGTGCATGCTTGCGACTCCAGCACTCAGGTGGCCAAGGACCTGAACCTCAAAGGCAGTTCTGGCTACACTCTGAGTTGGAGGTTAGCCAGGTCTATGTGAGCTCCTGCTTCAAACAGAAACAGAAGCAACTGCTACAAGAAGTTCTGATAACAGTGTTTCCTCCCAGAGCCCTTGGGATGCATCTTACTTGGGGCCTGGCCTTTTCACAGGCTTCAGCTAGGTGGCCACCCCACATCTCCTGATCTTGGCAGTGTATGGTCCTGCTTCTGCAGTCTCTTCTGCCACCCCACAGATATGCCCAGCTCCTTCCCTCACTCCTTCCCAGTCTCTGTTCACATGCTGTCTTGTTAGAGAAGACTTTCCTACCCCCACCAACCCTATGAAAAATGGCCACTTCCTCCTGTTCCTTGCTCTCTGCTTCCCATTTTTGTTCATTTTGCTTTGCTTTATTTCTCTGGTTGGTTTTTTTGTTTTTTTAAGATTTATTTATTTTATTTATATGAGTACACTGTAGCAGTCTTCAGACATACCAGAAAAGGGCATCAGATCCCATTACAGATGGTTGTGAGCCACTATGTGGTTGCTGGGAATTGAGATCAGAACCTCTGGAAGAGCAGTCAGTGCTTTTAACCGCTGAGCCATCTCTCCAGCCAGTTGTTTTGAGACAGGTCTTTCCATGTATCTCTGGCTGTCCTAGAACTGGCTATATAGACCAGGTTGGCCTTCAACTCAGACCTGTGCCTGCCCCTATCTCCCATGTGCCCCTATTTCTGGCCCAGGCTATTAAAAAAAAAAAAGGAATTAAAACTGGACTATGAAGCTGGGCGTGGTGGCACACACCTTTAATCCCAGCACTTGGGAGGCAGAGGCAGGTGGATTTCTGAGTTCGAGGCCAGCCTGGTCTACAGAGTGAGTTCCAGGACAGCCAGGGCCACACAGAGAAACCCTGTCTCAAAACCCAAAAAAAAAAAAAAAACAAAAAAAACAAAAAACAAAAAAAAAAAAAAACTGGACTATGAGCTAGGCATGGTGGCATATGCCTTTAATCCCAGCTGACGGCAGAGCTGGATGGACTTAGGCCAACCTGAGTAGCATAGCAATACCTTATCTGAAAAGATTTTTTTTCTGAGTACAATGGTACATACCTTTATTTCCAGCACTCAAGAAACAGAGACTCGTGGATAAGTGAGTTCCAAACCAGCCTTATCTACACAGGGAGTTTTACCAGCCAGGGCTACATAGTGAGATACTTCCTCAAAATAAAATAAGTGAAATAGTAAAATAAAACTTGAGACAAGGTTCCTTGTAGCTCTGGCTCCATGCAACTTGTAATATAGCTGAGGTTGACCTTGCCTCTCCCTAAATCTTGACTCTACCTCCCAAGAGCTCAGATTATGTCCATGTGCCACCACAGGCTGATATGAAGACTCATTGCTTTCTTTAACTTCCTTCTTCTAGATTTCTAACTGAATCCAAGACTTTCTTTCATTAAATGTTTGTTTGAGACTGGGTCCCTCTGTGTTGCTCTGGCTGTCTTAGAACTCAGAGAAATCTCCCTGCCACTGCCTCCTTAAATGCTAAGATTAAAGGCATAGACTACCACACCTGCCTTCTGGGTTTGTTTGTTTGTTTCTTTTCTCAGATAAGCTTTCTCTGTATAACCCTGGCTGTCCTGGAACTTGCTCTGTAGACCAGGCTGGCCTGGAACTCAGCACTGAAGGAAAACAAAATCAGTAGGAAACAAAATCAGATAGAAGCAGCCTATAATCCTAGTTCTTTGGGAACCTGAGGCAGGAGGATCAAAAATTCAAGGTCTAGCTGGGCTACTGAGGAATTCAATGGCTAGGCACAGTATCATTGATTCCAGCATTCCAGAGGCAGAGGCAGGCAGATATCTATTAGTTCAAGGCCATCCTACTCTTCAGAGTGAGTTCCAGGACAGCTATATGTTCCAGGACAATATATGTTTCAAAACCAAACCAAACTAATTAATAAATTAGCTAAAATACATTTAGCAGAGTGTGGTGGTCCCTGGCTTTTAATCTCAGCACTCAGGAGGCAGCAGAGGCAGATGGAGCTCTAGGACCTTGAGGCCAACCTGGTCTAAATAGAGTGATCCTCTCTCGAAAAACAAACAAAAAAGTTTTTCATGTGTTTGAATGTTTTACCTGCATGTATGTAAAGATACTAGAAGCCAGGGCTACATACATGCTGTCTTGTTAGAGAAGGCTTTCCTACCCCCACACCAGATCCCATACACCAGGTCCCCTGGATGTAGAGTTAACAGATGGTTGTAGCCTCTGTATGGTGCTGGCGGTCAAACCTAGGACTCTGCAAGAGCAACAAGTGCTTTGAAAAGCCGGGCTGTCTTTCTACCTCCAACTGAGATTTTTATTTTGTAGAGTTTATCATTTTTAAAGTTTACTTATTTATTCTTTTTGTCTTTTTGCTTTGCTTTCCTAGACAGTTTCTCTACATAGTCCTGACTGTCCTAGGACTCACTATGTAGATCAGGCTGCCCTTGGACTCACAGATTTAAGGATATGGTGATGTGCCACCACACCTGGCAAAATTTACTTTATTTTTAATTGTGTGTGTATGTGTGTATTCCACATGTATGTGGGTGCATATGGAGACCAGAGTTTTTCCAGTCCCTGTAGATTTTAGAGAGACTCTCATGTAGGCAAGATTGCCCTTGAAGGTATCCTGCCTCCTACCTCCACCATGACTGGTTAGACCTCTGTTGTGGCTACAGGTCAGTTTATACTAGATTTGCTGCCATTATTTTTGGCCTAGATTTAGTGTCATGATCTTCTAATCCCTAATCTTTTCCCACAGTGCACTGGGACTTACTATACTTTTAACCTTTTATTGGCAGACCAAAATTTGTAGCAAAAGAACGAGGTCCTTACAGTTTTTCTTGCTTACTTCTCCAGTCTCATGTGGTGCCACCCTCCCTCTTGGCATGAGCCAGCTATGGCAACCTCTTATCAGTCCCTACTGGTGCCTGCCTCTTCCTCATTTACGGTCTTTGCATATCGTGTTCTTGCTAGCTTCCTTCCTTGTCTGGTTAATAACTCATGGTCCTTCAAGTCTGCCTGGGCTACAGCTCACTCCTCAGTGAACACTTCCATGCTCTTCTGAAGAGGTCACCTGCCTCTACTTCCTCATTGCACTTTGCACAGTGATAATTGAGTCACTTTGAATAACTCTTTGCATGCTCTCAATGTCCTTAACGAGTCTATAAACTCCAAGGGAAAGTGAACTGTAAGCCTTTCTCCCTAGCACATTGCTTAGCGCTCTGTAGGTGCTGTTAAGAGGCTCCAGTGGCAGACCCTGGACTAGAACCTCAACTCAGTTCCCATATAATAGTCTCTAAGCCCTAAAATACTATCATCCACTCCAGCCTTCCCTTCCTGCTTCCCAGGGATTACACATATCAGTTTGGTATGTTCTGTTTATTTAGGAGTCTGTGAAACCAATTTGGTAAACGAACCCAGGGTTAGCATTACCCTTCCCCACAAGGATATTTTAGCGTTTAACTGGGAACTCCTGCAGAAAAGGTGATCGCACAGGAGCTAATCAAGGCTCCCTGTAGCTGAAGAAACTGTCAGAAGCACTCCTCCCTCCCCCATCTCTTAAGAAGATCACACGAAAGGAACCCACAGCATACCCACCATTTTCTAATGTTTTCAACTTATTCCTTTCTTCCTTCCTTCCTTCCTTCCTTTCTTTCTTTTTTTTTGGGGGGGGGGGTTCAAGATAGGGTTTCTCTGTATAGCCCTGGCTGTCCTGGCACTCACTTTTAGACCAGGCTGGCCTTGAACTCAGAAATTCACCTGCCTCTGCCTCCCGAGTGCTGGGATTAAAGGCGAGCGCCACCACGCCTGGCTCCTTTCTTTCTTTCTTCTTTTTTTTAACCTTTATTTTTGTGAGAAACTTGTTAGGCAGGTGGTATTATCCTCTGTCTTAAGGGAGGGAATCTGAGACAGGTGTAATAATTTTCCTAGTGTTGTACCTGGACTCGGGAGACCAGTGTTTAGACTCTCTCTCGTTCTCAGGAGATGATGTCTAGTCTAATTCTCTTTTTACAAAATCAAGCTGTCTCTAAATGCAAGCAATTGCTGATACAGTTTATATACAAAGCTGAGCCATGAGGTTGACTGGCTAATTATCTTTCATAAAAAAACCATTACTAGGCTTCTCTCATTCAATTAATGGGCTCTCCACCCTGAGATGTGACATTTTACTAAGAGTTCTTTAACTTTGGTGTCTGATCTTATTCACTTAAGCCATAAATGTGAGTATAAGCAGACAAGAAATGCTTTGCACTTACTTTGAGCGGTTTACAAAGTAAAATCCAAGAGTCTTGGCTTTTTCCTCCTGAATCTGTCAAATCCAAACCTTCTCTATCTAGCAAGCAGATGGCATTAGGTTAACAATAGTGCATTGCTCAGGTGTCTACCATTTGCAATAGCAAAACCTACTACTAAATATCCTTGTCCAGAGTGATTTTTTTTTTGTTTGTTTGTTTGTTTTTTGAGACAGGGTTTCTCTGTGTAGCCCTGGCTGTCCTGGCACTCACTTTGTAGACCGGGCTGGCCTCGAACTCAGAAATCTGCCTGCCTCTGCCTCCCGAGTGCTGGGACTAAAGGCATGCACCACTACGCCCAGCTCGTGATTTTTTTTTTTTTAAATTAAAAATGCCTTTGGTGGTGCATGCCTTTGATAACAGCATTTAGGAGGCAGAGGCAGGCAGAATTCTGAGTTCAAGGCTAGCCTGGTCTACCTAGTGAGTTTGAGGACAGCTAGAGGCACCCTGTCTCAAAACACAAACAAAAAACCCTACAAACAAAAAAAAACCTGCCTTTGCTCATCCTTTGGCTCTCCAGTGAATCTTAGCTCATGAATACAGGATTTCTTTTCTAGCTGTTGAAGAATGATATTATGTTGTTCTTTGTGTCAAAAGCACAGATCTATTTAATAACTTGATAACTTTGGCAGCATGCTTAATCTCCCTTTTCCCAGCTGTAACATTGTTTGATAGGCACTTTGAACTTGTTGAAAGTCTTTAAATTTAATGTGTCAGAAAGCACTTAATGACAAAGCCCTGCACACAGCACATACTGGAATAGCGTTCATTTTCCAGTCCTTAGATCACGAATATTTCCTCTTAGGGTCCAACAGACTTCAAGAAAGTGTGTGTGACACTGTGCATACGGGTGAGGTGTCTTTTTCTTGGGAATAAAGTCCAGAGTTTACTAGATTATTTTGGGGTCACTGACTTCTCTGAAAAAAAGAGAGTGTATATTTTTCTCCCTCAAAAGTCAAAGGGGTAAATGTCTTGTGTGCAGGGCAGTGAGGGCCGGCTTTTTAATATTTAGTGGAAGTACTGCTCCTGGGTGTTTTTTTCAAGTCCCTGAGGAAGGAAGGTGACAATAGTCTTAAGGAAGGGCGCGGGTGTCTTCTGGGCCGACCTCCATGAAGTTTTCCCTGTGAGCTCTTAGGACCTCTCTTCTGGTTCCTTTTCAAATTGGGGGAGAGTTATCAAATGCAGTTATGAGTTAGGGCTCAAGTCCTACACAGAGTAGAAGCCTCTGCCCCATTAAGAAAGGGGCTTCTGCGTGTTTTCTTAAGACAAAACAATTATTCTCTAGGTGTTTGCCAAAAAACTCCAGTGGTGACCCCCGGTGCCACCCAGGGCTCCTAGGCCCAAAGCGGCGGCGGTGGGGGCGGGGAGACCGCGCGCGCACCGCTTCCGCTCCTCCAGCCCAGCAGAGGGCGCCACGGGCGCGGCTCTCCCTTCCCGAGATGCTTCGCGCCGGGCCCTTCCGCGTGGGTCAGCGACTGTGAGAGTCAGCGCTCGCGCCGCGCGCGCCGCCCGCCTCTGCCGCTCGGCCTCCCCCATTCGGGCTGCGAGGGGGCGGGCGCGCGCTCCGGAGCATAGAGACGGGCGTTGAGCTCGGCGGCCTAGAGCGTCGCCGGATCGGAGCCGGAGCCCGAGTCGCGCGCTGTGTCTCTGCTGCGTCCGCCGAGGCGAGGCTCCGAGTGTCAGGGACAAAAGCCGCCGCCGCACCCTCTGCTCCCGTCGTCGGGGCTCATCCGCCGCCGCCGCTGTCCCGACGAGGAGTCCGCCGCCGTCGTTCCCCGTGAGGATCCGAGAGCCATGTCGGCCAGCAGCCTCTTGGAGCAGGTACAGGCCCAGCCCGCATGTCTCGGCCATTGTGTGAGGCGAGACGGGGCCCGACTAGGCCCGGGCCCGCCGCTCCTGGCCGGGCCGCGGCGGGCGCCTCTCGCGGCTCGGGATTCGGGCCTCAGACCGGCCGCGCCCTGAGTCTCCCGCCCGGCCCGCTCTTCCCGCTCCTCCCCGGGCCGGGCCGGCCGCGCCGCGCTCCCTCCCAGTAGCGGCCCGGGCTTCCCTTCCTCGTTTCCTCTCTTTCCCTCGTGTGGCTGCCGGGTGGCCGGGCTGCCGGGGCTGCCCCGCCGGCCTAGCGCTCGTCCCCGCCTCCCCCTCACCACGCGTCCCCCCCAGGCCGGTTCCTTTCTTCCCTGCTCGGGCCCCGCGTTCATTTGTCTTTCCTTTTCCGTTTTCTTCTCGGACGACTTGCTGCTCGGCGACGTCCCCTCCTCTCGCAGAGACCAAAAGGTCAAGGAAACAAAGGTAAGACCCCGCTCCTCCGGGTGGCCGCCGGCCGGGATGGGGAGGGGGGTCCGCCGGGCCGTGGGGGCGGTGGCTCGAGGACGCGCCCCGGGGAAAGGACCTTTCCGAAGCCGCTCGGGTCGCAGGTGCCGCGCGCGGGGCGGTCGCCCCTTTTGGTGTGGCCCTGCAGCTGGCGGGCAGCTTTTTTCGTTAACAACGAGTAATTCATGAGCGGCCGGGGGTGGAATGCATTTTGAGAAGCACCAGGTCCTTAGTTTTCTCGTAGGTCTTAGGAGCCCTTTGTGTTTCCTCCTCGTGGAGCACTTTCTGGAAGTCACTCACATGTGAAGGAAGCGGGGAGAGAAAGCCGGAGGGAATTGAAATTCGAAGGAGCCAATACACTGACCTTTTAAAAAGATCAGCTCGCTCTGGGGTGGAGACTCTTTTTCACTGTCCGGCTCTTGCTTCAGCCCTGGCGCTCATCGTTATTCCCCGGAGTTTCAAACCAAGTGACTCTTGGAACTAGCATGGTTTCTTCCTGGTGTGAATGTAAACTGATGGATGGGTTTGGAAGGGAGCTCTTCGGACCAGGGCATTGCTAATTTAACTTTTCCCCTCTAGTACAAAATGGTTCTGTGCATCAAAAGGATGGACTAAATGATGATGATTTCGAACCTTACTTGAGCCCACAGGCAAGGCCGGTGAGTAGTAAATTGTTCTATATTATCTGAGGGGACAGTGTACTGTTAGACTTTCTCTGCCCTGTCTCACTTTTGTGTTTGGGTGTGTTTGGGTGTGTGTGTGTGTGTGTGTGTGGCTGACTCCTAATACAACTTACTAATTTGTTATATAAAACATTAAAGATATAAGCTGTGTGGTCAACAAAGCATGTGCTCTGAGACTGCATTACTGATAACGCGAGTTGTATAAGAGCTGTTATGCTGGCATGAGTAATTGCCCCTTGTTTGCCAGGAAAGGATTAGTGCACAGCTTAAGAATATTGGCCAGAGTTTAGCCTGAGCTCTAAAGAAAACAAAACCTTGTCTTTTAGGGAAATTGGGATGATAATGTAGTGAGGAAATTCTAGTGAATGATCACCTGAACCTCACCTATACAAAACTTACTTCTCTTTTGTCTCCAGTGAGGCTCTTTGTGTATTAAAACTATTTCAAAGTGAGACAGTGGGGCGCTAGATGGTGATTTTTGGTTGTTTAGTATCTGTAGAGAACAACTTTGTGCATAGCTCTTTTGGCTAATGTGTTTGTTAAAGGAGGCTAAAACACTGTTGAACACAGTTGACATTCAGACCAAGAATGATTGCGGTTGCAGGTAGGGCCAGGTAGAGGGCTTATGCATCAGTGTGTCCTTCTAGTGTAGTTCCCATTGCCACCAAGAAAAGTTTGAGATACATTTATTTGATGGGAGGACTAGTTGCATATATATGTAGATACTCCTAATATGAACTGTATGTATGAATTGTTTGATTCACCAGCTTTATTGTCTCCTCTTAGGACAGCCACACAATTTTGGTTAATGTAAATTCACAGATAAATGTATCCAAAAGAGTTGAAGGTTTTGATTTTAGGATGCTGTAGCATAGATTAAGAAGTTTGTGGAACATTGATATAAAAATTTGAACCTGTTCTGTAGGAAAAACATATGGCTGGTTTTCAGTAACTTGACATATATGTATGTATTCAGTAACTTGACATATATGTATGTATTCAGATTTGGACCCGATTGTTCCCTAAGGTTTTTGAGATAGCTTATCTAAAAATCTTCATATTGAGAGTACAAAAAGTTTCCACACTGGCTAACCAGCCAATCAAAGAAGCAGAGGAATGAAATATTAATAATTGCTGTTAATGATGTCGTTTGCTTTCCTAATCATTGTAACTGAGTGGGAGCATTTAGGACCCATTCTAGGTAGTTCTTGCACAGTATTGTGTAATTGAGAGTGTGGAGCTCTGGCATGTGTGAACTTGCCATCTCAGGTATAGCCATTCACCTGTGTCTTGGCATAACCTGTGCTGGTGAGAGCGTTTTGTCTTCTTAGAGAAGCTGAAGCTTAGTGACTTTTAAAAACTGAGGTATGGCTATAGACCTTGAAGGACTATGGCTGATTTTGTTTTGTTTTGTTTCTTGTATATAATCTAGAGTAATTCACAGAGCTGGGTGTTGTGCCTCATGCCTTTAACTCAAGGACTAGGGAGACAGAGGCAAGTGGATCTTTTGAGTTTGAAGCCAGTCTGGTCTTAAAAGAGTTCTGGGCTAACCTTTACATGATGACTTTAGTCCCAGCATTTGGGAGGTAGAGTAAGATGAGTCTCTGTGAGCTTGAGGCCAGCCTGCTCTACAAAGTTGAGTTCCAGGGCAGCCAGGTCTGTTACACAGAGGTTTAAACATGCCTTTTTCTTTTTTTAAAAAAGAATTCTAGGCTAGCCATGACTACAGAATATGCTGTGTCTAACACAGGGCCTCATACTAAATCTTTTCTTTTTTCTTTTTTCTCTTTTTGGTGGGTGGGGTGGGAGAGTCTCCCTATGTAGTCTCGACTAGCCTCATACTTACTGAGATCTGTTTGCTTCTGTCTCCTTAATCCTAGGATTAAAGGCATAAGGCACCATACTTGGCTTTATCACGGTCTTATCAGTTGAAAAATTTATTGTGTAGATGTATTTAGAGGCTAAAGAATACAGTTTATACTGTTTCCTGGCCTTGGTAATACAAGTTTAAGTACTAAGGTACTTAGTTTTCTAAGTCTCTTCAGGATAAATCTACCTATTGGTAGCTATGGATCGGCAAATAATGAGTTGCTGGAACTATTACAGCTAAGGCAGAGTATTTTGAGTTGGGTTATGTACTTATGGGAATCAGTGTTATATACCTCTTGTTTTAAACTTGATCATTCTCTACACTGTAGGTTCATTTAATTAAGTTTTGAGATAGAGTCTTAAGAGTATTGCCCAGGCTGGCTTGGAACTATGTCTATGTAGATCAGGTTGGCTCCCAATAATTGAGATTTACCTGAGTCTGCCTCTCCAGTGCTGGGATGAAAGGCATACACACATCAACCATGCCCAGTAGTTCTGTAGGAATTTTTTTGCAAAACCCAAACAAAACATCAAGGCTTTCATATAATAATAATCTGTATACTTGATGTGAAGAGTAATTGTACATAATTTTGTATTTCTGATTATTTAAGGTTATAGACTTATTTGTATTATATTTTTCTACTTCTAATGCAAAAGGTAGTGTGAATTTCAAATGGCAGTCATTCATTTTATAGATGAGACGAAACGGGAACTAAACTACCCCCCCAACCCCCCTTGAATCTTAAGTCCTTTGGAAACCACTATTTCCCTTCCAGATTCTTACACAGTTTACTTAGTAAACACTAAGTTTATGAGGGAAGAATGCTTAGACTAGGCATGTGGACTAGAACTTGAGATTTCTAGTTCTTTCCATTTTGTTTTGTTTTCTTTCTCCTTCCTTCCTTCCTTCCTTCCTTCCTTCCTTCCTTCCTTCCTTCCTTCCTGGTTTTTTGTTTTTTTGGTTTTTTGTTTTGTTTTGTTTTTGGTTTTTTGAGACAGGGTTTCTCTGTATAGCTCTGGCTGTCCTGGAACTCACTCTGTAGACCAGGCTGGCCTCGAACTCAGAAATCCCCCTGCCTCTGCCTCCTGAGTGCTGGGATTAAAGGCGCCTGTGCCACTACTGCCCGACTCTCCAATGTTTCCTTACACACACACACACACACACACACACACAAAAGAACTGGGCATATATGTGCTACCACACAGAGAACAATTTGCAGAAGTTGGCTTTCTCTGTTCACCATGTGGGATCCAGGATCAGGTTCTTGAGCCTGACTACTGAGCCATCTCACGGAGCTTTGTTGTTTTACATATCTTCTTATGTGGGTGTGGACCTGCCATGGCATGTGTGTACAAGTCAGAGGGTAACTTGACAGTGCCAGTTCTTGTCGCCATATGAGTGCTGGTGATTGAACTCCGGTTATCAAGCATGACAGTAAATATCTTTACCCTTTGAACCATCTTTTGGCCCTCATTTTTAAGACTTACCAATTTTATGTTTTGAGTGTTTTGCCTGTGTATATGTATCTACAGCACGTGTGTGCCTGGAGGTCAGAAGAGGTTATCAGGTTCTTGTTGGATATGTTATCTGGTTTTGTGAGGTCTTAAACTTACTATATAGCTAAGAAAGACCTTGAATTCTACCTTCATGCCTGATATCCCCCCCTTCCCCCCCCCCCCCCCCCCCGTTTCCCCAATTGCTGGGATTATAGGCATGTACTATGAGGTCTGGCTCTTGTGCTGGGAAACTCGAACACTGATCTTGCATAATTCCCACCTTTTTTGGTTGTTATTGTTGTTTTTGTTTTTCCAGACAGGATTTTTTTTCTGTGTAGCCTTGGGTTTTCTGGAACTCACTTTGTAGGCCAGGCTGACCTCATACTCATAGAGATCTGCCTGCTTCTATCTCTCAAGTGCTGAGATCAAAGGTGTGTGCCACCACCATCCAGCTTCAAAATCCCCACTTTTTTTTTTTTTTTTTCCGAGACAGGGTTTCTCTGTATAGCCCTGGCTGTCCTGGAACTCACTCTGTAGACCAGGCTGGCCTGGAACTCAGAAATCTGCCTGCCTCTGCTTCCTGAGTTCTGGGATTAAAGGCGTGCGCCACCATGCCTGGCTATAAATTTTAGCCCCCATTTTTTAAATTCAAAACTAAGAAGTTTTAATAAAGACATCATCTCCACTAGACCTGGATTAGCAGGAGTTAGAAGTTGCCCTACCTCTTTGGGATATAGAGTAAAATCCTGTTATTCTGCACCAAGCTGGGCATGGTGGTTCAAGCCTTTAATTCTAGCTCTTGGGAGGCAGAGGCTGGAGGATCTCTGGGAGTATAAGGCCAGCCTGGCTTGCCTGCTACATAGTGAGAACTTGTTTAAGAGCAACTGTCAGGCCTGGTTTTTTTTTTTTTTTTTTTTTTAGATGTATGTATACATGTATGTGTGTGTGTGTAGATAGCGATTATAGAGATAGATAGATATGTATGTATGGATGTTTTGCTTGTAGTTATGTTGTGTACCACATATGTGCATTGCTCACAGAAGGAGGCATCAAATCCCTTGAGACTGGGGTAACATATGGTTGTTAGCTGCTATGTGTGTGCTGGGAACCAAGCCTGGATCTTCTGGAAGTACTCATGCTGTTAACTGTTGAGCCATCTGTCTGCCCCCAGTGGCACACTCCTTTAATCCCAGCCAGGTCTGTATAGGAGGTTTTAGAATAGTCAGAGCTGCATAGTAAGACTGTCTTAAAAATGAACAACCACCAAAATGTATATTTACAGTATTTGTCATTTGTGTCAGTTTGACTTTACATGTATACACAGAATCTCAGGTATGGTGTGACATGCCTATAATCCCAACACTTAGAAGTGAGGCAGGAGGCTTCCCTTAAGTTTGAGGCCAGCTGGACTATATAGCATGTGAAAACTAGCAGCCCAGAAGGTTAAGCAGTTCAGTTATCACATCAAGTTCCATATATTTGAAAAGTTTACGGAAAGACCATGGGAATGGGCTTACTCCCTTTTGTAGTGATGGCTCAACTCCTTAAGTTGTGAATGATGTGGAAGGAAAAGTCCTGCTATTTATATTTTTATATCTATCTATCTATCTGTTGTTTTGATGTATCTGCCTTTTTTCCTTCCACAGAATAATGCATATACTGCCATGTCAGACTCCTACTTACCCAGTTACTACAGCCCCTCCATTGGCTTTTCCTATTCTTTGGGTGAAGCTGCTTGGTCTACTGGAGGTGACACAGCCATGCCCTATCTAACTTCTTATGGACAACTGAGCAACGGAGAGCCCCACTTTCTACCAGATGCAATGTTTGGGCAACCAGGAGCCCTAGGTAGCACTCCATTTCTTGGTCAGCATGGTTTTAATTTTTTTCCCAGTGGGATTGACTTCTCAGCATGGGGAAATAACAGTTCTCAGGGACAGTCTACTCAAAGCTCTGGATATAGTAGCAATTACGCTTATGCACCCAGCTCCTTAGGTGGAGCCATGATTGATGGACAGTCAGCTTTTGCCAATGAGACCCTCAATAAAGCTCCAGGCATGAATACTATAGACCAAGGGATGGCAGCACTGAAACTAGGTAGCACAGAAGTTGCAAGCAGTGTTCCAAAAGTTGTAGGCTCTGCTGTTGGTAGTGGGTCCATCACTAGTAACATTGTGGCTTCTAGCAGTTTGCCTCCAGCTACTATTGCTCCTCCAAAACCAGCATCTTGGGCTGATATTGCTAGCAAGCCTGCAAAACAACAGCCTAAACTGAAGACCAAGAATGGCATTGCAGGATCAAGTCTTCCACCACCCCCAATAAAGCATAACATGGATATTGGAACTTGGGATAACAAGGGTCCTGTGGCAAAAGCCCCCTCACAGGCTTTGGTTCAAAATATAGGTCAGCCAACCCAGGGATCTCCTCAGCCTGTTGGACAGCAGGCCAATAATAGCCCACCAGTGGCTCAGGCATCAGTAGGGCAACAGACGCAGCCATTGCCTCCACCTCCACCACAGCCTGCTCAGCTCTCAGTCCAGCAACAGGCAGCTCAGCCAACTCGCTGGGTAGCACCTCGGAACCGTGGCAGTGGGTTCGGTCATAATGGGGTGGATGGTAATGGAGTAGGACAGTCTCAGGCGGGTTCTGGATCTACTCCTTCAGAGCCTCACCCGGTGTTGGAGAAACTTCGGTCCATTAATAACTATAACCCTAAAGATTTCGACTGGAATCTGAAACATGGCCGGGTTTTCATCATTAAGAGCTACTCTGAGGACGATATCCACCGTTCCATTAAGTATAATATCTGGTGCAGCACAGAGCATGGTAACAAGAGACTGGATGCCGCCTATCGTTCCATGAATGGGAAGGGTCCCGTGTACTTACTTTTCAGTGTCAACGGCAGTGGACACTTCTGTGGAGTTGCAGAGATGAAATCTGCTGTGGACTACAACACATGTGCAGGTGTGTGGTCCCAGGACAAATGGAAGGGTCGTTTCGATGTCAGATGGATTTTTGTGAAGGACGTTCCCAATAGCCAACTGCGACACATT
Organism: Mus musculus; assembly: GCF_000001635.26. Taxonomy (NCBI): domain Eukaryota; kingdom Metazoa; phylum Chordata; class Mammalia; order Rodentia; family Muridae; genus Mus; species Mus musculus. The sequence goes on along the minus strand of NC_000070.6, from coordinate 132,204,308 downwards.
CGTCTAGAGAACAACGAGAATAAACCAGTGACCAACTCTAGGGACACTCAGGAAGTGCCTCTGGAAAAAGCTAAGCAGGTGTTGAAAATCATAGCCAGCTACAAGCACACCACTTCCATTTTTGATGACTTCTCACACTATGAGAAACGCCAAGAGGAAGAAGAAAGTGTTAAAAAGGTAAAGGAGCTTATCATTGAGACTGGGGAAGGAGGAGGCATTAGAAAGGATAAGAACGGTATTGTCGGTATTGTCATGACTGAGTGCTTAATAAAAGCTCTGTAAATAATGGTGTGATTTAGCAGCTTAAGGCTTTATGGGAGTATAATTGGTCTTTTGAACCCTAGTGTGAAGGAATGTGAGCATTAGTGGAGAGCAGAAACAATACAGTGTGAACTTAACTGCTATAGACAGGTAATTTAAAGATACAAAAGGATAATTGAAGTGGTGGTGTGATGGGAAGGGACCACTGGGGATGTAATTACAGAAAAGAATGAAAGTTCTGTGTTGGAGTGGTCTGTGCCTTTGACCATTTTTGTTATTTTCAAGAATTGGTGTGTTCCTGCTCTGAAATCTGTCTGCTTCTGACAGTTGACAGTATTATTTTTCAGAACTTTGTTTTCCTCTTTGTAATGCTCATTTTATTTACTTCTTTCTTTTTAGTGATAGGAACTGAACCAAGTATATGCTAAGCAAGCCCTCTGTCAGTGAACCACACCCCCAGCTGTAAGAAAGTTACTGTTTATTATATAAAACTTTAAAAACAGCATTAGAGAGGCTGGAGAAATGGCTCAGCATTTAGAAAGCACTAGCTGTTCTTGCAGAGGCTCAGTTCAGTTCCTGTCACCCACATGGTGGCTCATAACATCCATAGCCACAGGTCCAGCGGAACCAGCAGGCACATATGTGTGCCATATCTGTTCTTACAAAATTCATACACATAAAATATCTTTAAAAACCCCAAAAACTGAACATTAGGAAAGCTATCTCTTGGTTTTATTACTCAGTCATTTTCTTTTGATTTTTCTTTTAAGATTTATTTATTTATTATATGTAAGTACACTGTCACTGTCTTCAGACGCCAGAAGAGGGCGTCAGATCTCATTACAGATGGTTGTGAGCCACCATGTGGTTGCTGGGATTTGAACTCAGGACCTTTGGAAGAGCAATCAGTGCTCTTAACCACTGCGCCATCTCTCCAGCCCCCTCTTTTGATTTTTCTTACGAAGTGGAAAGAGTGATAGAAAATGGATCACAACTAGACTGATTTATTTGAAATAGTGCTTGATCGGGGAATACTATGTACATGTAAATTTTAGGACTACGGTGGGGGTGTTCTGTGGTTTTTGTTTGTTTATTTGTTTGGTATCTTAGGATTTTACTGCTGTAAACCAAGGCAACTATTATAAGTTATAGACAGTATTTAATTGGGGCTGGCTTACAGGTTCGGAGTGTCAGTCCATTATCGGCCAGACAGGCATGGTGCAGACAGAGCTGAGAGTTCTACATCTTCATCAGAAAGCTGCTAGTAAGAGGGTATTAAAAGCCCACGCCCACAGTGACACACCTTATCCAAAGCTATAGCTCTTAATAGTGCCACTCCCTGGGCTAAGCATACAAACCATCACAGTTGGTTTTTTCCAAGGGTTTCATTGACTGTTCTAGAACTCAATTTGTAGATCAGATTGGCCTCATAGAGATCCGCCTGTCTCTGGCTTCTAAGTGCTAGGATTAAAAGTGTGCCTCACCATCATCCAGCTGTTTGTTTTTAAGTTTTATTTTTACTTCGTGTGTATAGACTTGCAATTATGCATATGCAGCACATGCATACTTGCAGAGACCAGAAGAGGGTATCAAGTATCCTGGAAATTGGAGTTACAGGTAGTTGTAAGCTCTGCTGTGGAGGTGTTGAAATTTAATCCAGTTTCTCAAGAACAGCGGCGAGTGATCTTAACAACTGATCCATCTTTCTAGCTCGGTTGCTACTTATTCATATTTTTGTTTTGTTTTGTTTTGTTTTGGTTTTTTTTTTGGTTTTTCGAGACAGGGTTTCTCTGTGTAGCCCTGGCTGTCCTAGAACTCACTCTGTAGACCAAGCTGGCCTCGAACTCAGAAATCTGCCTGCCTCTGCCTCCCGAGTGCTAGGATTAAAGGCCTGCGCATCCACGGCCCGGCCATGGTTGACTTTTTTTATCTTAAATATTTATTATCTATAAGTACACTGTAGCTGTCTTCAGACACACCAGAAGAGGGCATCCAATCTCATTACAGATGGTTGTGAGCCACCATGTGGTTGCCTGGATTTGAACTCAGGGCCTTTGGAAGAGCAGTCAGTGCTCTTAACCGATAAGTCATCTCTCTCCAGCCAGACTTTTTTTCTTTAGACCAGTTCTCTGGATGGAATGAGGACCTGAGTATGTTAGGGAAACATTCTTACACTGAACTAAGCCCCTGGATTTATTTTGACTTTTAGTCAAGGGACTGAATTGGATTAAATTCACTGAGTGGTTCAGGGATAGAGGGTCTCATATTTTAGACCTCAAGACTCATTAACTGAGAATGACCTTGAATCTGTGAAACTTTTGACTTTTGAGACAGGGTCTCACTGTCAAGTCCTCCGTGGTCTGGATTACTTTGTAGACTAGGCTGGCCTTGAATTCACAAAGAACTATTTGCCTGTGCTGGGATTAAGACATACAGCAACATACCCAGTGCTGAAATTAATGTATTTTTTAATATTTTAGTTTATCTTTAAATTTTTTTTAGATTTATGTTTAAGTATTTTGCTCCTATACCTATCTGTGTACCAGTGTTATGGACAGTTGTGAGCTGCCATGTGAGTGCAGGGACTTGAATCCTGATCCTCTGTAAAGCCAAATGCTCTTTACTGCTAGGCTATCTTGCTAGCCCCCAAAAATACATAGCTCAGGTTGGCCTTGAACTTGTGATCTTCCTGCCTGTGTATATCCTTCAGATACTACTGGTGTGAGCTACCACAACTGTTTTTTTTTTAACTTATTTTGAGTTTGTGTGTGTGTGTGTGTGTGTGTGTGTGGTATCTGTGCCTACATGGGGGTAGGGGGACACAGAAACACAGTTGGTTCTCACTCTCTACCTTTATTTTATGTGTTCATGGACTCAAACTAGGTATCCTGGCTTATGTAGCCTGAACCTTTATCCATTGAACTAGAATTTCTGCTATTTCTCTAAAGCTACCACCATTGCCACCATGTCCTGTTTACATTGCTTGGGGTTGAACTAAAGACTTTATTCACGCTAAGTTAGAGTTCTACTGAGTCAGCCTCAGTTCTAATAATGAACTTTATAATATAGTTGGCTGTAAGATTCTTAACTTAGAATTAACAAGCCTTACACCTTTCCTAGAATGAATATAATAATGAAGGTTGTTAAATAGTGTCTATGGGTAGGAGTGTAACTCTGGTAGAATGTTTGGGGAGCATGCACCAAACCTTGGGTTCTATCCCCACATCCTCCTCCTCTAAATAAAGAGGCAGTGGTTCATTTCCAGAACTGTTTGTAAAGACCTAGATGATTGAGTATCCTGATTGTTCGCAGACTGGTGAACAAAGCACCAGGCAAAAATTAAAGCTTTGATTATTTGTGTCGTTCCCTTGCCTTTTGATGTTCTGTGGGAAGAGACTATGGGGTTTCAGGAAGACTTACTGCTAGCTGTTTCCATTTCAGTCAGAATTGCCTGCTCTATTGGTTGCTTCTCCTGTCCATGCATAGCTGACTGTAATCTCTTAATAGTTTATTAGGTTTCCAAGAAAGTTTCGTGAGAATGGGACTCAGAGCTCATCAAGGCCTGACTTTCTATGTGTGTGCCTATGTATTATTTACCAAACGACTGAAGACTTGATGGCAAGTAGGGCAGCAGTGCAGTGCCTTAAGAAGCACTTAAATTTACACTGAGGATGATAGCATAGCTGTTATAAGGCCCATGATCACGATCAAACCTTTATGTTGGCAGACCACACTGAAGTATAGACTGCTATTATTGCCAGTCATTATTATAGAATCATTCTGTCACCTGATGTAATTCAGTGTCCTGAAACCTTTAAACATTGTATCTGTCTGACTTTATATTTCCAGTAATTTTTAGTGAATCTTTGCATCTTTTGGGTTTCTTGTCCCACCTCACCTCTGCAATGCCTTGTCTCTGGCCCAGTTGGCCTTGAACGTCCTTTTAAAAAATTATTTATTTTTATGTTTAAGTACACTGAAGCTGTCTTTAGACACACCAGAAGAGGGAATTGGATCCCATTGGCCTTGAACTTCTGATCCCCTGGTCTACACCTGAATGCTGGGATTATAGGCCAGCCTGTCTTAGTTTGTAACTTCTTTTTTTTTTAAGCTTTGTATCTAAAACATTGTTATATTGTGAGAGAGAGCAAGCACACCCCAATGTGTGAAAGTGGAGGTTGGAGGCAACTTTGAGGGGTGATTGCTGAGTAGTAGGTCTCTGGGTTTGCCTTTACCTGTTGAGCCATCTCAGTGCCTGGGTTCAGAATATCTCTTTTAGTGGCTTTGTAATCTGTTAAAGACAGCCTGACTATAGCTCTGGCTGGCCTTGAACTCATATCAGTCTTTCTAATGAATCCTCTCAAGTGTTAGGATTGCAAGTGAGAGATAGTTCATACAGGTTCTATATGTTCTTATTAAATGACTAGGGCAGAAATTACCATACTTGCCCAGCATTGTGGCAAATGCCTTTACACAGAATACTCAGGAGGCAGGTGGGTTGAATGAGTTTGAGGCCAGCCTGATCTCCTTAGTGACTTCCAGGATGACCAGGGCTACACAGTGAAGTTTTGTCTTAAAAAAAGAAGCCGGGTGTGGTGGTGCACGCCCTAATCCCAGCACTTGGGAGGCAGAAACCCTGTATGAAAAACAACAACAACAACAAAAAAAGGACGGGGGTGGGTGGGAATAAACATACTTACTGTTGTTTTCCATTTATTCCTTACTTCAACACTTTGAAGTTCACTTTTTAGGTCCCCCTGAATAGAACGTCCAGTTCTATTTGTTGGGTGTATTTTGTATACTCAACATGTGTGGGAGTCAGAAAACAGCTTGTGGTAGTTGGTTCTCTTCCACTGTCTGGGAGTGTAGCTCTGTTTATAAAGCACTTGCTCAGATTGCACAAAATTCTCCTAGCACTGCACAATGGAGTGGCCCATTACTTCTAATTCCAGCATTGGAAGGGTGGAGGTAGGAGGATTAGAAGTTCAGAGTTACCTCTGAGGCTGTTCTGGGCCACATGGCACTCTTGATTTAAAGGGAAAAAAAGAAATGGAGGAATGTGAGTGAAATTCTGCAGACTCAGCATCTTTGTTACTTTTGTTTGGTTGTTTAATGTGGGGTGGGGGAGGATGGGCAAAGAGGCCTAGATGTCCTTGCTGGAATGATGTAGAGGCTGATACAGATTTTGAAGTATTGCATTGAGTTCTCAGTAGTTCAAGGGACTGTGATGAAGGACTTTCACATAGCTCTTTTCTTTATTTACCTTTTATTTTGTGTTTGTGTAACTTGTTGGTTGTATGAGCCACAACGTGCATGATGTAGATCATAACAGTCTGCTGTAGTTCTCTGATACCATTGTGGTTCCCTGGGATCATAGTCAAGGCAGTAGACTTGATGACAAGCGCCTTTACTTGCTGACTCATTGTTGACCTGATTGGAATTAAGGCAAGCAGAGGTTGATCCCTTTCTGCTTTCTGTAACCACTACTGACCCTTACTTAAGTCTGCAAATGAGCCAAGAAGAAAAGCACTGATTGTGGCAGTTTAGATCGTTCCATTGCCAGAGGTTGACAGTAAAGTTGTTGCTGCCCCCTTCTGTACACAGTGATAAGCGCCAACAAAGGTAGTGCAAGTATCTGGGTAATACTTTGCACTGCTGAGTAAACAAGCCCCAGCAGACCTGACGTTAAGGATAATTAGAACATGAGGTCACCTGAAGTGCTTCAGAGCAGTGTATGTTAAAATGCTGACACTGGGCCAACAAGATGGCTTAGTGGGTAAAGGACTATGTTAGCCTGGCAACCTGAGGTCAATTCCTAGACCCCATGTTTTTGTTGTTTTTTTTTAATAGGCAGAACAAAAAACTTCTTGAAGATGGCTCAGCAGTTAAGAGCATGTACTGTTCTGCACTTAGCAGAGGACCTGAGGTTATGCTAGGAGGCTGACAAACTCCAGTAACTTCAGCTCAAGGAGATCAGTGCCTCTGAGGGCACCTGTACTCACTTGCATATACACACACATAATTAAAAATAAAATAAATGTTTCATTAAAAGTGGAGTGTGATAAAGGAAGCTACTTGATGTCAACCTCCAGCAGAGACAAGCACACCTGCAGCTCATTCAGCTGTACATGTGCATAAAACAGAAAATATGGAGGCGGGAACTACCTTTCAAATTTTCCCTGAGAGGCTGGAGAGGTGGCTCAGTGGTTAAGAGCACTGGTTGTTCTCCTGAGTTCAAACCCCAGCAACCACATGGTGGCTCACAACCATCTGTAATGGGATCTGATGGCCTCTTCTGGTGTGTTTGAAGACAATGACAGTGTACTCACATACATAAAAATAAATACTTTAAAAAAAAAGGCTAATCCAAATTTGAGTTGTTAGACATAGAGGAAACTGCTCTTTTCAACTTATTTGCACTTAGTCTGCTCTCTATAGCTGTGGTTTCTGTATCTGTCACTTCGGCTGGCTGGATTGGAAATATCTGGTAGTGTAACTCAGTAGTAGAGAACTTAGTTCATACAATGTCCTGAGGTAAGTCTCCTTCACGTATAGCCTTGTCATTGTTCCTAAACAGTATAGTATAGTAATTATTTACAGAGCATTTTCATTTGATAGTATGTGATTTAGGGGTGATTTAAAGTGTATCAGGTATGTTGCTTAGTGGTGAAATGTTGGCAGAACATTTTCAAAGTCTAATATCTTCAACACACAAGAAAATTTGTGTTGGTTGTGTGCAAACACTACCATTTTCTTTATTATTGCTGACTTTTATACTGTGCTATTTTCTGTAAGGTACTTGAGTATCTTGGATTTTTTTAGATGGTGGGAGAAATTCCTAGAACCCCCATGGACTTCAGATTGTAATTTTTATTTATTTTTGAGATAGGATCGCATATATCCCAGAACTTGTTATATGGGCAAGGGTGACCTTGAACTTATTATCAAGCTTCTGCTTTCTAGATTCTGGGATTACAGGCTTCTGCTACCATGTCTGATTTTCTGTGGTGTTGAACCCAGCACTGTGTACATACAAAACGGATACTACAAGCACTGTTACATCCCCAATCCTCTTGTGGGTCTTAACAAACATCAGAAAATGCTTGCTAAGCCAGGCGTGGTGGCACATGCCTTTAATCCCAGCACTTGGGAGGCAGAGGCAGGCGGATTTCTGAGTTCGAGGTCAGCCTGGTCTACAGAGTGAGTTCCAGGACAGCCACAACTACACAGAGAAACCCTGTCTCGAAAACAAACAAACAACCAAAAAAAAAGAAAGAAAAAAAAAAGAAAATGCTTGCTAGATAGACAAATTCAGTCCTATCACTTTTTCATGTAAGATTTGACTTCCTGTGAATTTATTTATAGATTTGTTTTGGAGACAGGGTCTCACTTTTTTTAAAAGTTTTATTTATTTTATGTATATGAGTACACATTAGCTGTACAGATGGTTGTGAGCTTTCATGTGGCTGTTGGGAATTGAATTTTAGGACCTCTGCTCGCTCCAATCAGCCCTGTTCACTCAGTCCCTGCTCACTCTGGCTCAAAGACTTATTTATTGTTATACAAAGTACACTGTAGCTGACTTCAGATGCACCAGAAGAGGGTGTCAGATCTCATTACAGATGGTTGTGAGCCATCATGTGGTTGCTGGGATTTGAACTCAGGACCTTTGGAAAAGCAGTCAGTGCTCTTAACCACTGAGTGAGCTTGCCAGCCTGGGTCTCACTGTTTAGATAGAACTCTCTGTATAGATCAGGCTGCCTTCAAACTCACAGGGATCATCTGCCTCTGCCTCTGCCTCCTGAGTGCTGGGTTAAAGGTGTGAGCCACTGCACCCTACATGAACTTTAAAGAAAATATTTATGAAACTGGAAAGATGGCTCAAAAGATTTAAGAGCAGCCAGGTTCAATTTCTATTGACCACGTGATAACTCACAGTCATCTTAACTCCCATTTCCACAGGATGTGACACAAAAGTAAAATAATTTTTTAAAAACTTAGTTGTAAGTATATCTGATCCTGATTGTGTCTGTACTTCTTACATGCAGGAACCTGAAGAGGTCAGAAAAGGGGCCAGATCTCCTGGAATTTGAAAGTTTTAAGGGTTGTGATAATAGGCAGAAAGAGTAAAAAAGAATGCAAGCTGTTGGCTGAGATGTCATTCTAGCTGCATATGTATCAAAAGATGGCCTAGTCGGCCATCACTGGAAAGAGAGGCCCATTGGACACACAAACTTTATATGCCCCAGTACAGGGGAACGCCAGGGCCAAAAAAATGGGAATGGGTGGGTAGGGAAGTGGGGGGAGGGTATGGGGGACTTTTGGGATAGCATTGGAAATGTAATTGAGGAAAATACGTAATAAAAAATATTAAAATTAAAAAAAAAAAAGGACTGAGTGGAAGGCTGTAGTCTACTCCTAGTTTACACCCAAACAATAAGGTCAGGTCATCTCATTGGCAGAGCGCTAGTTAGAACATAGACAAGTTCTTGGGTAATTTATATCAAAAATTATTTAAGGTCCATCCAGCAAAGGGACAAGGAAGTGGCAATGGGTAGATGCGGAGAGAATATCACAGTATAAATCCTTCCCATCCCCTACAGATACTACTGATTTAAGGGTTTTTTTTTTCTTTTTTCTTTTTTTTTTCTTTCTTTTGTTTTTTAAGTTTGAGAAAAAGCATTGACATGCAGGTCAGAGAACAAGCTTGTGAGCTAGACTCTTCCTCTACTTTTATGTAGGGCTTTGGAGATTGAATTTGGTTGTCAGGCTTTGTTTTGTTTTTCTCTTTGTAGACCAGGCTGGACTTGGACTAAAGTCCACTTGTCTCTGCCTCCCAAGTGCTAAGGTCAAAGGTGTGCACTACCTCACCCAGCAGATCTCAGTTTTCTGAAGCAAGGACCTTCACTTGCTGAGCTCGTCTTACAGGTCCTCTTGTGTGTGTGTTTAATCTTTATGTGTCTGTGCACCAAGTATGTGCAGAGCCTGTGGAACACAGAATAGGGTGTTTGTTCGTCTGTCCCCTATGGTTGTGAGCTGCTATGTGTCGAACCAAGGTCCTCTGGAAGAGTAGCCATAGCCAGTGTTTTTATCTGCTGAGGAATATTCATATATTCATTCTCATTCATTCCCTCCCTCTCTCCCTCCCTTGGTTTGGATTATGTAGTTCTGGCTGTCCTGGAACTCACTGATCAGATCTGCCTCTGCCTCCCTAGCCCTGGGAAAAAATGTGTGCCTTTCACCATACCTGGTTCTTGTTATCTTTGAGATGGGGTTTTATTGTAGCCTATGCTGGAATTACAACCCAGGATAACGTTTGTGTTGTTTGAAAAGGTTTAATGATATTTTTATAGCTAGATTCTACCCAGTTACTTAAGTTTTACTAGAGAAGTATTCTAGGCATTTCTTAACAGATTTATAAGTGAAGAGCTCTGTGCAGTGATATATATATCTGTAGTTCCTGTTTCTTCAACGGCTGAGATGCAGATAGAAGGCTTGAGCTCAGGAGTTTGAGGCAAGCATGGAGAGTTAGTTATCTGTCCCTCCTCCATTTGAGACCAGCCTAGACAGAACAAGTGAGGCTGTGTGTGGATGGTGCTATTGCTTCTGGCTCTGAAATAGCTTTTAACTTTTAAAAAGTGTGTCGCCGCGCAGTGGTGGCGCATGCCTTTGATCCCAGCACTTGGGAGGCAGAGGCAGGCCGATTTCTGAGTTTGAGGCCAGCCTGGTCCACAGAGTGAGTTCCAGGACAGCCAGGGCTACACAGAGAAACCCTGTCTCAAAAAAAAAAAAAAAAAAAAAAAAAAACCAAACCAAACCAAAAAAAGGGTGTCTGTGTGAGAGGTTATATGCCACATGTGTATGACTGCCTGATGAAGCCAAAAGGAAGTGTCAGATCAGGAGGTGGAGTTATAAACAGTTGTAAGCCACCCTGTTAGCTATTAGGAGCCATGTTTCCAGTGCTTGTCCCTCTCTCCCATTTGTAAGGGTTTTTGTTGTTGTTGTTTTTAAAGATTTATTTATTGTATGTCTGTGAGTACACTGTAGTTGTTTTCAGACACACCAGAAGAGGATCTCATTACAGATGGTTGTGAGCCACCATGTGGTTGCTGGGAATTAAACTCAGGACCTCTGGAAGAGTAGTTAAGTGCTCTTAACAGCTGAGCCATCTACTCTCCAGCCCCCATTTGTAAGTTTTAAACTTGAAAATTGAGTGCCCCTTAGATATCCTGTGACTTAGATATTTGACTTTAAAAGTTGTAGAAGTGTTCATTTGCTTGAGAAAGGGTTTACTGTAGCTCTGCCTAGCCTTTAGTTCACTTTATAGTTTGAGGATGACCTTGAACATACATGCTCCTGCCTCCACTTCCCACTACTGGGATAGGCGTGTGCCACTGTGCTCTGCCTGGTAACATTGTTGCAGTTCACATGGAGCTCTTTGTTAGTAGAGGGGTCAAGTAATGATTCTGAGAATAGTCAGGTTTGGCAAACAGTTTCATTCAGTTTAGAAATAGTACTTTAAATTTTTACTTTTAGTTCCACTTAAAAAGTTCTACTCTGCCGGGCAGTAGTTGCACACGCCTTTAATCCCAGCACTTGGGAGGCAGAGGCAGGCAGACTTCTGAGTTCAAGGCCAGCCTGGTATACAGAGTGAGTTCCAGGACAGCCAGGGCTATACAGAGAAACCCTGTCAAAAAAGTTCTACTTTATCATACACCTGAGAAATTGTCAAGTTTACTCAGGGACTTGAGCAGATTTTGGGCTTTCAAGCTGGTTTCAATTAAATGTATACAGGAGTTAAGCTACCAAATACTAGTCTTGGAAAATAATGAGACAGTAGGAAAGGGAAGGGGTTTATATGCGTGTTTTTGTACTGGCTAGGTTGTTTAGCACAGGCTGGCCTTGAACTCATAGCATTTTCCCCCTGCCTTAGCCTCAGAATGCTGGGATTACAGGTTGAGGCAACATACTATAAGTTATTAATGAATGTGTTTATTCCATCCTGGTGTTCCCAGAACTTTAAACCAGTTACGTGACTGAAGAGGGGATGGGAAGATAAAAGATACTCTTCATAAGCTATTTCAGCCTTCCTTTAAAGCTGGGTACTGATGGAGCTGCACTTCCTGGCCTGTGGGAGGGAAGTTTAGTAGTCTGGTCATTCTCTTAGAGTCACCCCGTCCACAGTGTTGGGCTTACTCACTCACAACACCTGAGTACAACTTGATTACTATTCAGAAATATTCAGATTTATTGGGGGGATCACATTTTTACCGCTGATAAAATTATATCCAGTGAATGTGCATATGACTGTTGTGTTTTATGAACACTTAGAAGTAGAGAAGGAAGAGGCCTGGGAGTGCAGACTAGTGATAGAGCTTGCCTAGCATGCACAAAGCTTTGGGATCAAGCTCTAGTGCTACAAAAAGAAAAAAGCAGAGGAAGAAAGAGTAAATACAGAATTGGGAAAGGAGGTTGAAACTCTCAACCTGTGTCACCAACACTGTTTTTAAAAATGAAAACTGGAGGCTGGGCAGTGGTGGCGCACGCCTTTAATCCCAGCACTTGGGGAGGCAGAGGCAGGTGGATTTCTGAGTTCGAGGCCAACCTGGTCTACAAAGTGAGTTCCAGGACAGCCAGGGCTACACAGAGAAACCCTGTCTCGAAAACTCGAAAAACCAAAAAAAAGAAAAAAAAGAAAAAGAAAAGAAAACCCGGGGCTGTCTTAGCACTTGCTTTTTTTTTTTTTTTTTTTTTCTTTTTCTTTTTTGCAGAGGACTGGAATTTCTTTACTAGTAAAAAAGTCAGGCTGCTGACAACTGGTTGCCTGTAATTCTAGCTTGTGGGGATCATTCAATGTCCTTTGGACTCCATGGGTACATGCATATTTAAAATAATATGAAAACTAAAAAGTGAGAAGAGGGTCAGGAAAGATGGCTCTGTGATTAAGAGAATGGTTGCTCTTTCAGAGAGAGGATCCAGGTTCAAGTCCCATGGCAGCTTCTAACTATTTGTAACTCTAGTTCCAGGTGGTCCAATGTTCTCTTCTGGCCTCTGAAGGCTCCTGATATATGGGTAACACACAGATAAGCAGGCAAATGAGAGAGAATGTTTTGTATGGGTTTGCATGGATTGGCTTGCTTGCATGTACACTTTGTTAGGTTGATCTCCAGCTTATTTATTTGTTTGTTTGTTTGTTTATTTATTTATTATATGTAAGTACACTGTAGCTGTCCTCAGACACTCCAGAAGAGGGAGTCAGATCTCATTACAGATGGTTGTGAGCCACCATGTGGTTGCTGGGATTTGAACTCCTGACATTCGGAAGAGCAGTCGGGTGCTCTTAACCACTGAGCCATCTCACCAGCCCATCCAGCTTATTTCTCACTGGACCTGGCTGGTCAGTGAGAGCTCTCTGGAATCTGCTTGTCCTAACTTTTTTTCCCCTCTGGGATTATAGATATGTACCACCATCTTGTTGTGCTTTCACATGATTCTTGTAATCTGAGCTCAGGTCTCCATGCCTGTGCAGGACTCCATGTGTAAACCAGGCTGGCCTTGAACTCACAAGAGCTCTGCCCACCTTTGTCTCTCAGGCTGGAAAGGATTTTATTTTATTTTTTTAAAGATTTATTTATTTATTATATGTAAGTACACTGTAGCTGTCTTCAGACACTCCAGAAGAGGGCGTCAGATCTTGTTACGGATGGTTGTGAGCCACCATGTGGTTGCTGGGATTTGAACTCTGGACCTTCGGAAGAGCAGTCGGGTGCTCTTACCCACTGAGCCATCTCACCAGCCCAGGATTTTATTTTATTTTATTTATTTATTTATTTATTTATTTTTATTTTTATTTATTATATGTAAGTACACTGTAGCTGTCTTCAGACACTCCAGAAGAGGGCGTCAGATCTTGTTACAGATGGTTGTGAGCCACCATGTGGTTGCTGGGATTTGAACTCTGGACCTTCGGAAGAGCAGTCGGGTGCTCTTACCCACTGAGCCATCTCACCAGCCCCAGGATTTTATTTTTAAAGAATTTTTTATTCTATGTATGTGACTACACTGTAGCTGTTTTCAAACACACCAGAAAAAGGGCGGCAGGTCCCATTACAGATGGTTGTGAGCCACTATGTGGTTGCTTGGAATTGGAACTCAGGACCTCTGGACAAGCAGTCACTGCTCTTAACCACTGAGCCATCTCTCCAGCCCATGGAAAGGATATCTTTAAAGAAGAAAAGATATTAAATTAGAGTGTTGTGCTGGCCTCTAATACCAGCCTTTAGGAGGGTGAGGCTAAGACAAAGAGATTTCAGCCATTTTGATATTAACCTAGATTGCAAATTATATTTGCACAGGCAAAATACCCATACACATAAAAGTAAACGCGTCCGCCCGCCCGTCCATCCGTCCATCCATGTCATAGTTGGGTCTGAGCTGCTGCTGTTTGAGGCATCCATTGATGGTAAGGGGCAGGAGAGTTGGGTCTCTGTTTGCACTTCAAGATTTCATAGAGTAGAATGGAGCACTGCCACTGTGGTTTTTAGGATTCCTCTACTCAGGCAGAGAGACAAGATTCCTGAAGCAAGCTGGCTTGCTAGACTAGCCAAATCAGCTATTATATAGTCAGAGTGTTATCCAATTCAGGAAATCCTACATTGGTAATACAGTTTTATTACCCACACACAGCTCTTTGCAGTTGTGTGGCTTTAGCATAGCGACCATGCTGGCTGAGAGCACTTTGGTTCAAGTGCCCACTGAGTAAATGACACTTGCCACAGTGCCTGGTTCCAATTTTCTTAATTTCATATAACAGTTTTTGTCCAGGATTATTTGGTTCCATGTGCTTTAATCTTAGTCATTTCAAGAGAGTTTATGTCATATTGGGAATACATAAAAGGTATAGCCTTCCGGGGTTCCCACTTTACTATTTTTAGTAGATATGATGGTGTGTGCCTGTAATTTCAGCACTTTGAAGACAAGAGGTGAGAGAATCGTAATTCCAAAGCACATAGAGCCTTGCCTTACATAAAACCCTTGTGTTAAGTAAGGGGTTGGAGCAGTTAAGAGAACTTGATGAGCTTTTTCAGAGGACCCGAGTTGAGTTCCCAGCACCTGTGTTGGGCATCTCACCACACCCTATATGTAGCTCTGCCTCCAGGGGGATCTGACACCCTCTATGGTCTCCACAGGCATGTACAAATATACACACATAAATTAAAATTTTAAATATTGTGTTCAAATCCTGTTTTTGTTTTGTATTTCCATAAGCAGGAGACTATGAATATCTTGTTCCTTATCAGAGTTTGACCCCTTTAAATACTAATTAATAAATCTTGCCTTGCTCAGATAATAATTAGCTTTGTTAATTTGTGTATGTGTGTGTATGTTTTGCCTGGATGTGTTTGTGTGTTATGTGTATATTTTAAACTAAAGAGGTCAAAAGAGGGTGTTGGGTTGGATCTCCTGGGACTAGAATTAAGAGATTGTTGTGAACTGCCTTGTTGGTGCTCAGAGTTGAACCCTAGTCCTCTAGTCTTCTGCAAGAACAGCGGTATTCTTAACCACAGAGCCATGTCTCTCTAGCCCCTCAAAACTATTCTAAAACCTAATTTAGTATGTAAGTTTTTTTTTTTTTTTTGGTTTTTCGAGACAGGAACTGGCCTGGAACTCAGAAATACACCTGACTCTGCCTCCTGAGTGCTGGGATTAAAGGTGTGCGCCACCACGCCCGGCTGTAAGATTCTTTTTAAGGTGCTTTAGTTTAAATGCTAAAGTGTCTATATAGTCTTTAAGGACTTTATTGTTATTATTACCACCATCATCATTTTTGGTGTGAGTGTGTGTGTGTTCTGGTTTTTTTTTCTTACTAATATTTTAAGTGATTTGGTTTTTTGTTTGTATTTTGAAGCAGTGTCTCGCTGTAACCCTGACTGTACTGGAATTCATTATGTAAACAAGGCTGGCCTCAAACTCACAGAGATCCACCTGCCTCTGTCTCCCAAGTGCTGGGATTAGAAGCATGTGTCACATACTGAGCTTTAAGTGCTATAACTAAACATTTTGATAAAATTAGATATATGTTAGGGTTTAATCTCTTATAGAATAAGGAAAACGGGTTAAAACTATTTCTGGGTATATGTTAAGATGTAACAAGGACCATTTTATTTAATAGTTAATCACCTGTTAGGTAAATGAAGATGTATTTGCTTGTTTGCTTTTTTTGATTGGGGGTTGGGGGCAGGCTTTTGAGACAGGGTTTCTCTGTGTAGCCCTGGCTGTCCTGGAACTCACTTTGTAGACCAGGCTGGCCTCAAACTCAGAAATCCGCCTGCCTCTGCCTCCCAAGTGCTGGAATCAAAGGCGTGCGCCACCAGTGCCAGCTGGATATTTTTTCTTTTCTTTTCTTTCTTTTTTTTTAAATATTTTTATGATACTTGGGGGTGAACTAGTTTCAGGCTGCCCATGAATTCCCTGTCCTGTCTCAGGAACACACACACACACACACACACACACACACACACACACACACACACACACACACACGCAAGGAAGCCTCAAAGCTTTCTCCCATATTTCCAATAAAACTAACCTCCTAATCCTTTCCAAATAGTTCTACCAACTGGGGACCACGTTTGAACATGAGCTATGAGGGCTGGCCTCATGCATACTGTCACAATATCCATTATTGAAATTTTAGGAGAGTCCAAAAGAAGACTTCCAGGAACATTAAAACTTATGATTCTGTTACATTGATGGAACTTCTTTTTTGAATGGCAGCTGATTTCTAGAGATTGGAATATATGGGTTAGTTACAATGTTCACTGTGTGATAAGTAGTCCCTTCTGTGACAATTTCATATATGTATATAAAGTACTTTGTATTTAAATTTTTGGTGCATACAGTATGTAGGGGGGTCAGAGGTGACATGGGTATCTTCTTTGATTGCTAATTTATGCGTTGAGGCAGGATCTCTTGCTGGACCTGGAGTTTCCCAATTCTAATTTGGCTATCCAGTTTGCCCTGGGAATCCCCTCTACCTCCAGAGTACTTTCGAGTAAAGTTGTTTATAGTTCTCTCAAATATTAACATCATGTAGGAATTGGTGCAGTAACTGCATAGTCCTTGTTACTAATTTTGGTTCTTTTTCATCTTGGTTAGACTCTGACAGGTAAGTAACTTTGAGGTTTAGTTTAAGATGGTAATCATGGCTTGGTGTAGTGTGCCCATTTGTATGGAATACCAGCACACTGAGGGCTGAGGCAAGAGAAAGGATTCCAAGCTGGGAGCAGCTTGGGTTGTGACACAATCTTTTCGAGACAGGGCTTCTCTGTGTAGCCCTGGCTGTCCTGGAACTCACTTTGTAGACCAGGTTGGCCTCGAACTCAGAAATCTGCCTGCCTCTGCCTCCGGAGTGTGCTGGGATTAAAGGCGTGCGTCACCATGCCCGGCTTGGGTTGTGACACTCTTAACAATAACAGAAGAAGAAAATAAACCTCAGAAGTACTTAGTCTTTTGTTGTTGTTGTTGTTGTTGTTGTTGTACTTAAAGTCTTGAAGTGAAAGTAAGAGATTGTTAATATTTACAGTACCTGGGACATGGAAGTCCAATTGGGGTTGCTATAGTTGTAAGTTTAGGGCCATGCACTTCTTTATTGTATTTTGAGACAGAGTCTCTCTACATAGCTCTGGCTCTTCTAGAATTCACTTTGTAGACCACTCAGGCTGGCCTGGAACTCTCAGAGATCATCTGCCTTTGCCTCCTGAGAACTGAGGTCAAAGGTGGGTGCACCACAGCTGGACAGCCCTTTTTCCTTTTAGAAACCTTGTAGTTTTGAGTTTGTACGTTTATTATTTTCTTTCAGGCAAGGTCTTATTTCATAGTCCAGACTAGTTTCAGATTTATGATCTTTCTGCCTCGGCATTCTCAAATACTGGCATTGTTGGTGTATGTAATCACATTGACTATTAAGTTTTGTAAAAATTGTGTACAAAATTACTCAAAGTTTTTATTTGGGGTAAGAAGTTGGAGGTTCTGGTCTATAAAGTTTTAATTTAGATATTTTTTAGCTAACTGTTTTAACTCTTTTTCTTACCTCCTTAGGAACGTCAAGGTCGTGGGAAATAGAAAGCGGTTCTGCATAGACTGCAGCAACGGTTGCATCTCCTTATCCTAAGAGGACACGATGACCTGCAAGAAAATTAGGACTTTTTTTCTTAATTTCATTGACTTCAGAGACAATTGCAAACTTGCAGTTTATGTATTGGAATTTCACAAAAGACATAGGACTTAACTGGAAAATGGAAAAAAAAAAGGAAAAAAAGAAAAAGAAAAAACCTAAACAAAAATTCCCTCTAGGTAGTTTAGGTAAAAAAATGTCCCTTTTATTTTGGCTTTGGTTGTGATTCAGAGCATAATGCTTTGGTTTTTTTTTTTGTTTTTTTTTTTTTTTTTGTCTTTTTACTCTATTTTTCGGATTTTTAAGTCCGTAAGTGCATACAATTTTCTCTTAATTTTTAAACCCTTTCCTCCCCCATTTTGACATTTGCACTTGGAGAACACTTGAGTTGCGCAGATTTTGGGTGTCCACCCCAGAAAGTGGGAATTTGATTTTTCCCTTCCGAACTGGAAGAAAATTTTTATGAAGAATTTTTGTCTAGGAAAGTTTAATAACAGTGTTACCCAAGGTTGTGTCTGTAAGGGTGGCTCATTTTCTCTGACCCTTTGTTACTCAAAGTAAAGTACTAGGAGTCCTAAGAAATGTTCTGTTCTTGTGTATTATACTGATTAAGTCAGGATTAATTTGATTTCAAAGCTAAGAACAGTGATAAAAACTTGTTTTCAGAAATGCATTTTGGAAGAGAAAACATTGTAAAACATGTAGTGAATGTTTCTTCAGTTTCTTGTTCAGCCAATGAGGAAAGGGCATTGCCTTTCTTTTTCCCATTAATCACTTCTCAATAAACGTGAGAGCCTGTCGAGCATCACTCCAGTACCACTTAGTATTATTTGAGTCTCTGTGTTTGGGGAGAGATTTTGGAGTCTAAGGAGTTTTGAGAGGTGACCTAGTGACTCACTTTAGACAGTTTGTGTTAATGGCCCTGCATGGTGTTGCATGCCTGTAATCCTTGCATTTAGGAGACGGGAGCAGGATGGATGAGGTCAGAGGTTATCCTCAGGCCAGTTGGGCTACATGAGACCCTGTCAACAAAAAGGTTGTATTGGAAGGACATTGCTTTGTACCCAAGGACTAGAAACCTGCTGTGACGATATTCATAATGCCTGTTTCTGGTTCTTTATATAGAGAAAACACAGCACTGCTAAACCATTCAGCAGTATTTGTGTGTATGGTGCCAGGTACTGTGCTAATTCCATAGGAACCTCACCCTGTAAAAAGAGGTGGCACCCACTATCCCAGTATGTAAGTGTCTGATCCAGTATATGGCTGATTTAGACAGTATGCCCCAGAGATGTAGGTCCCAAAAATGAAATTCTAGTGGAACTCACAGAGGAATTTGTTTCTTTCCCTAAGGCTTAATTAAAAGGCTTTTCTGCTTTAGAGAGTCTTTACTCTTAAGATGTCCTAATTCTAGAGGGTTAAATGTTCAAAAACTCTATACTAAGAGATTCTGGAAATAAAGCTTAATACTGTGGACAGTGTTACACTGGAATGCAGGGCCGTGCTCACACAGCCAGACTGCTAAGAAAGGCAGCTCAGGGATGCTGGGATATCGCTCAGTCAGCCGGTGTGCCCTGCGCCATCAAGGAAAAGCAGTGTTGGTTTCTAGCATTGTAGCCAGCAAAGGCACGGCAAAGGCTTGTGCATATTTGTTTCTGCCAAGTTTTTTTTTTTTTAAAGGTTTATTTATGCATATGAGCACGCTCTCTTCATGCACACCAGAAGAGAGCATCAGATCCCATTACAGATAGCTAGCTGTGAGCCACCTTGTGGTTTCGGGGAATTGAACTCAGAATCTCTGGAAGAGCAGTCAGTGCTCCTGACCGCTGAGCCACTCTCCAGCCACCTCTGCCAAACTTTTTATTATAAAATATATCTTCAATATTGGAGTTCTCAGTGTTTTTGTTAGTTGGAATATACAAATTTTTTACATTTAATTAAAAAAAATGTATGTGCATCGGTGTTTGGCCTGCATGTATATTTGTGGAACTTGAGTTATGAGCTTGGCAGTTATGAGCTGCCATGTGGGTTCTGGGAATTGAACGCTGGTCCTTTGGAAGAAAGCCAATGCATTCATCCACAGAGCCATCTCTCCAGGTTTAACAGGATTCTCACAGGTCACTTGGTTTAGTAATTTGCCTTTAAGTGGAAAAATATCCAGAGAAAAGCAGGTTTACCTGTGTTTTTTCATACTTTATTTAGGTTGGACATGAGATTATTGAAAAAAAAAATTTTTTATTTTTTTTCAATTTAAAATGTTAGCACCATAGTGACTTAAGCTGTTTCTTCCCGGTCTCCAGATCACACAGCAATTGTCTCATGGCTTTGGGAACAGACCAATAGGAGCAGGAGCCGTAACCTCTGGAATCTTGAGAGGTTCAAGATTGCCGGATGTTGGAAGCATTAAGAATCTTGGATTTGGTCTGTTAGAAAAAATTACAAAAACTCTGTTGGCTTTTTTTTTTTTTTTTTTTTTTTTTTAAATGTTAGACTCAGGATGGAGATGTAGCCCAATTGGTACAGCACTAGTCTAGTGTGCACAGAACCCTGCACTTGATCCCTAACACCACATAAAACAGCATGGCAGCAACACCTGTACACCCAGGACTGGGGCAGTGAGAGTAGGAAGTTGGTCTTGGTTCTGTAGTGAGTTGGGCCAGCCTGGGCCACGTGAGACCCTGGGGAGCAGGTGATGGTGCTTCCTGTCGGGTGACAGTAGTCTAAAAGCTAGTTCAGGGCTGACCTCAGGCAGCAGCAAAATCCTTTCTCCTGCTGACTAGTGTCACGGCGAGTGTCATAACTGCATTGCAGTGCTTACTTTCCGGTGTTGAAATGAGGGGAAACAATCTTACATTGGTGTCAAGAGTTCAGAGGCTATCAAATTCTGAATATTAACAAAATGCATGAATCTCTCGAGTCTATTCACTTTATTTTTAGTTATATTTGATTGCTTTCTACTCCCAGCATGTCCTATTTTTAAAACTTACTTTTCCAAAAATAATAGAACTTTCTTCTATTCACTCAGCTTCCCTTTAAAATGTTAACATTCTGCATAAACATAATAAAGTTACCCAAACCAGTAAATATCCATAAAGCACTACAGCTAATCTACAGACTTAAATTGTGCCTGTTGTCTTTTTTCTGGTTCGGCATACTATCTAGAATCCCACAGTGCATCCTGCTGCCCCTCTATTTTGGAACATTTAGTTCTTTAGTCCTAGCTTTCTCCACAGTGTTGGGGGTTGAACTTGGACCTTACGTGTGTAAAGTATCCCTCCACAGACTTATGTCTCTGACCTTTATTTGAGGTGGTTTGGCTGAAACTGCAGCCTGGCATTGAATTTGTAATCCTGTCATGGCTTCCCCAGTAGCTGGGAGTAGTACACAGATTGGCACCACTCCTGGCTTTACATATTATTTCTCAGATTGACACTTTTAAGAGTGCTAGCCAGCCACAGAATGTCCTATAGGTTGTGTTTACTCACCCAATAGCACTGATATTAGTTTGAGGTTTTTTTTTTTTTTTTTTTTTTTTTTGACAGGAGACTCACAGTTCATTGTCTTTCAGTGTACTGTATCCATTATATGATGCTGTTGATACTACAGTGACAAACCAGGTAGAGTGATGTCTGCCCGACCTCCGTACAGTTTCCCCTTCGTAGTCACTTGCAGGAAGGAAGGTAATGGAGGCTATTCTCTCTGACCCTAATCTCTGCGTCTGTGGATTGCTACTGACTGCAGCAAATACTACTGTGGATTTGGTCAAATGTTAATTCACTACCTCAATTCCTTCATTTACTAATTATAATCAGTAAGAAGGATGTGGCATGTCTCCGCATTTATTCAGGTATATCATTATAGATTAATATCAGTTCTGTAGTTTATATTGTTGGCTGAATTATCCTAGCTATAATCAATAGAAACATAAAGTGACTCCAGAGTTGGGTTTTGTTTTTTTCTAAGACAGGGTTTCTTTGTAGCCCCTGGCAGTCTGGGGATTAGCTCTGTAGACCAGGCTAGCCTCAATCACAGAGAGAGCCACTTTTAATCCCAAGTACTGGGATTAAAGACGGATAACACCATCACTCCTGCCTGGCTAGTTTACACTTTTTTGGGTTTTTGAGACTGGGTTTCTTTGTTCAGCCCTTGCTGTTTTAGAACTCTGTAGACCAGGCTGGCCTCGCCCAGCCTTATTTTTTTCTTTCTTTTTTAAACATGGTGATTGATTTAGGTAGAGAATTAACAACAGAATGGAGACTTAAACGTTTCACTCCCTCCCCTTCCTAACTGTGTGAGGACAGGGTCTTTGAATTGAAGGGTACTTTTATTTGTACTTATTCTAAACTGGGGTTTAGGATTGGTTTTCATCCTAAAAGAAATTTTTTTTTTTACCTTTAGCATGTTGCAAGTTGTGGTTTCCATTCCTCCAGTGGAGAATGGCAGCAGACTAGTTTTCGGTTCCTTCTTGGCGCTTAGAGAGTGTGGGGATTCACTTGGGTTCTTCCAAAAATGCCCTGAAGATGAGGGTGTAGGCCTTAGGCCTCAGATCCGAGGGGTGCATTCCAAGTTTTCCCCTGCCTTGGGAGGTGAATCAACACAGGCAGCTGTGAAGCTCCTTAACCTGAGGCTCAGGAATCGCTGCTGGAGGCCTTGCAGGTGCAAAATGTGCTTTCCTGAAAAGGCTAAGGGGGGGGTGGTGCGTGGTGGTGATGATTCCACCCGCCTGAGTCCGGAGGCTGCTTCTGGAAGACTCTGGAACTCCCACCGTGTTCTGGTGGCTGCCTCGCTGCTGGACCAGTGCTGCACTCTACTGCAGTTCCAGTCCGTTTAACCTGTAGCCAGGACGGTCCTGGGGGCACAACATGGTCTGCTTCTGCGCTTGCGCAGCCTTCCTAGCCAGAAGACACCTTGTTTGGAAGGCAAAGTTGTCTTTTATCCCTTGATTTATTGTATGTGTGGGAGTTGGCTCTTTCCTCCGCCTTGTGAATCCCGGGATTGACCTGAGGACATCGATCTTGGCCGCTTAGTTATGTGAGAATTCTCAATGCTGAAAGTTGGAAAGCCCCACCTGCTGGCCGAGCTGCCCTGTAACCGATCAGCACCCTCAGGAAACCCCCAATTTTGCTTCTCTGTCCGGTGTTGCTGTCAACGGTTTCATTTCTTCCTGTACTGAATCATTCAATTCAGCCTGTTATTTTGCGCACCCTTGCTGCTCCTGCTGGGAACAGGGGGAAAGAAGGAGGAGAAGAACGCACTGAGTTTAGAGACTGGGGAGAGAGTGCTCAATGAGAGCAGAAAGTGGTACAGCTCTGGAACCCAGCTGATTGGAAAATGGAAGCAGGCAGGTCACAAGTTCAAAGGTCAACATGGCAACGTATGGATACATTCACCTCCTAACTCTCAAAATGCAAAAAAGTCCTCAGCGGTAGAACACTTGCCTAGCTTTTCAGCAAGCCAATATTGAATCCCCAGTATTGTGCATGCGCTGTGTTGGCGAGTCGGATTGTATCTTCCTACAAAATCGTCACAGTTGGACTTCCCAGTGTGGCTTCTCTTTTGGTTTTTATTTTTCGCAGCCTCACCTCTCCCGGTGTTCTGCTCCATCCTCACCCCGTTATGATTTCATCATTGTAAAGAAAAATGGCTGCTGAAGGCAGTGATTTTTTTTTTTTTTAATAGAGCTTTAAATTAATTTCAGGACCAGGAACGATCACTTTAATGAATTATTTGATGTGCTGGAGTGAGAACCTGAGTTAGAGTCCTCAGCACCTGTAAAAAGCTGGATCCCTGCTTTGGGGAGGTGAGGGTAAGAGGATTCCTTGGGACTTATCTTTAATAAATTGCTTTTGCGTGGTGTGGAGAGATGGCTTGATGTTTAAGAGCACTGACTGGCTCTTCCAGAGGACCTGGATTCCATTCCTAGCAGCCATCTGTTAACTCCAGTCCCGGGAATCCAGCAGCGCTCTCTTCTGGCTTCTGCGGATACTGCATGCATGTGGTAATATGCGTACAAACAGCCCAAACATTCCTTTTTAAAATGACATTTGTCAGCAGAGTGGTGGTGCCACATGCCTTTAATCCCGAGTGCTGACTCGGGAGGCAGAAGCAAGTAGATCTCAGAGTGGTCTACCCAGTGGGTTTCAGAAAACCCGGCGTACATATAGAAACCTTGTCTTGAAAAACCAAAATAAATAAATGGCTAAATTATAAATAATTATTACATTTATTGATTTAGTATATATGCATGCAGAGGTCAGCCTTCAAAAGTTGTTTTTGTTTCTTCGTCATGTGGGTCCCAAGTACCCAACTCAGGTAGGCAGGCTTGCTCAGAAGCACCTTTACTGGCCCATCTTGCCAGCCTGGGAGACCTTGTCTTAAGAATAAACTGTAGTTGCGATTTGGGTGGTGTGCTACAGAGTCTCGTTTACTTATTTACCTACTTCCTTCTCTGTGTTTCCTCTCCTGTTCACTCTAACCCCTCAATCAGCTCTCCAGCTCCTCCCAGTGCTGACTCCCAGTCTGCCGGCTTAGCCTGGCAGCCATGGATGATGTTGCTGGTACATTGATCCTTTGTGCATTTGAACCCTGGCAAGGCATCTTTCTTGACATGGAGGGGCACTGTAGCTCTAGTACTTGGGAGATGTAGGGGGATCATGAATTTGACTGAAGCCAGCCTGGGCTACATAATGAAGGCTGCTAGGAGAAGACTGGCTTCCAGGCAGCTATGACAAGCCCATGCCCACAGTGTCACATCTACTTCAACACGGTCACATCTCCTAATAGTGCTACTCCCTGGGCCAAGTATATACAAACCATCACAGGTCAATACATTTAGACAGACCAAATCTGTCTCCTGAACGCTGCAGTGTTCCACTGTCCCCATGGCTATGTCATTAGCCATTTTATTCATGTCTGTGTCCCAACCCCAAATTTTTCCCTGATCTGTTCCACCTCATTAATAACCAATTTGTCCATCTATGTCTACGCTGCTGGTTTTATGCCAGCTGGACACAAGCTAGAGTCATCTGATGGAAAAAAAAATGTTCCCCTAAAGTCAGGCTGGAGGCAAGCCTGTAAGGCATTTTTCTTAACTAGTGATGGGTTGGGGAGGGCCCAGCTCATTGTGGGTGATGCCATCCCTGGGCTGGGGGTCCTGGATTCTATTTTGTATCACTACCTGCCTCTGGGTTCCTGCCTTGACTTTCATCAACAATGATCTGTAAGCCTCTCTGTCTTAGGGTTTTATTGCTGTGAATAGACACCATGACCACTGCAAGCCTTCTACTGGAAAACATTCAATGGGGGCTGCCTTATGGCTGGAGGGGTTTCATGCATTATACTCATGGCAGGAAGGCAGACATGGTGCTGGAGAAGTAGCTGAGAGTTCTACATCTGGATCCGGCAGCAGGAAGAGAGAGATACTGCTCGGCTTGGCTTGAGCCTCTGAAACCTCAAAGCCTTTCTCCCATCCCTTCCTCCAATAAAGCCACACTTACTTCTACAAGGCCACACCTCCCATTAGTGCCACTCCCTTCATACTGTGCAAGTGTGGGGCTCTGAGTTCGAATTTCAGCGCCTGTGTAAAAGACCAGACGTGGTTGAATGTGCTTTTTCTGGAGAAGCAGAGACAGATGGCGCTCTCAATCTTGCTGACCAGCCTAGCTAAATTGGTAAGCCTCAGGCCCCAGTGACTGTCTTAAAAACCAAAGTGGGGCCGGCAGTTTGGCTAAAGGTCCCTGTAGCCTGACATTGCAAGCCTGATGACTAGAGTTTAATTCCCAGAACCACATAAGGGTGGAAGGAGAGAATTTATCTACAAAAGCTGTTCTCTGACTTCCATATGTGTGTTGTGGTACATGAGTGATCCCATCTCTGTCTCTGTATTACACATCACACACACACACACACACAGAGGAACAAAAAGATTTTGAGTGTGTTGTGGTACATGAGTGATCCCGATCTCTGTCTCTGTATTACACATCTCACACACACGCACACGCGCGCGCACACACACACACACACACACAGAGGAACAAAAAGATTTTGAGTTTCCTGAACGCGAGAAACTGGGAACTGTAATACTCCACTATGCCAGTAGGTGGCACTAAAGTAGCATTTCTGAGCCAGCCTCTCAGCCTAGCCTTTGCAGTCTGAGATTTAGTAGCTTGACCAGTGTAGACAGTGTCGCTTAAGCAAATTTTCATTTAGTGACGTCATTATTGTGTGTATTGTGCCCATGAGTGCAGGCATGCAATTTTCAGGGGTTTCTCTCTTCCAGCATGTGATCCAGGCATGTAATTCAGGTAGTCAAAGCTCCGAGGAAGTGTTTCTAACCACCGAATTGTACAAATCCTCAGCCGTCTGTTCGGAGACTGTTTGTGCGTTTGTTTTTTGAGATAGGGTTTCTCTTTGTAGCTCTGTCTGTTTAGGAACTCTCTCTATAGACCAGGCTGGCCTCGAACGCAGGGATCAGCTTGCCTCTGCCTCCTGACTGCTGCGATTAAGCGTGTGCCACCACTGCCCGGCTCTGGGACTTTTAAGAAGAGACGCAGATTGGCCAGGAAGACTGTAACCCCAAAGGGCGATCAACTCTATAAGAAAACACGTGTTGTTCTGCCATTGGGAGCTGGAGAAAGGCAGGTTCCACTTGCTTGAGGCAGTTGGGGAAGGTTCACAGAGGTGAATGGGCTAGGGATATAGCAGAGTGCTTAAGGGGCCTAGAATTTGGGAGACCTTAATTGGTTGGAGGATATTGTAGGTCAAGAGAACGTACTCTTAGCCTGAATTTGGTGGCAGAGAAAGAGAAATGGAGGAAAAAGTCCTTCTGGTGAATATATATATATATATTTTTTTTTAAATTAAAGATTTATTTATTATATGTAAGTACACTGTAGCTGGCTTTAGACACTCCAGAAGAGGGCGCCAGATCTCATTACAGATGGTTGTTAGCCACCATGTGGTTGCCGGGAATTGAACTCAGGACGTTTGGAAGAGCTGTCAGTGCTCTTAACCGCTGAGCCATCTCTCCAGCCCCGAGAATATATTTTGAGTCTTATGTGCACTTGTGTCTCTGTGTGTTTTTGTATGCGTGCATGCGCACACGTACCGTGTTTGAGTGATGTGCACACCCGTATGTGCTCATGGAACAGGGTAGGGCACTGGGTGTCCTGTTCCATCACACTCTGTCTTACTTCACCTTATTTCTTTGAGACAGGGTATCTCACTTGGAGCTAGTGAGCCCCAAGGGTCCAAACTGGCCCCCACATCAGGCAATCCTTCTGTACTAGTCCTGAGCACTACGCTACTACACAGTTTATTTTTATGGTGCTCTAGAACGGACAGAAGCAATCTATGGTGACAGAGGATAGAAGATTGGTCCCAGCTAGACAGTGAGTGGGGGTGGGGCAGAGGGACCTCTCTGGAGTCTTGATCTGAGACAGCACCTGAACATGGGCAATGGTACCCAACATATGCTTCAGGCCGTGAGTTCAATCCCCATCGTTTGGAAGGAAAAAAAAAAACATTTGTTCAGGGTATATGTGATTTACTGCTTAGAAATTATATGGGGTGTGTGTGTGTGTGTGTGTGTGTGCTAGAGAAGTTTCTAGAAAGGAATAGTTTCATCCAGGCGGTGGTGGCGCATGCCTTTAATCCCAGCACTTGGGAGGCAGAGGCAGAGGCAGGTGGATTTCTGAGTTCGAGGCCAGCTTGGTCTACAAAGTGAGTTCCAGGACAGCCAGGGCTATACAGAGAAACCCTGTCTCAAAAGAAAAAAAAGAAAAGAAAAGAAGAGAAGAGAAAAGAAAAGAAAGGAATGGTTTCTTCTAGCTCAATATCAAGAATGACAGGGCAGACTCGTAGCGGGAGAAGGAACTGCAGGGGAGAGATTGAGGCAAAGCAGCTAATGGCGCGCGTGCACATTTAAATGCCCTGCAATGGAGTCGGAAATCATCAGGAAATGTCTTTGGAGAGTATTTGCTGTCTGTTTACAATGAAAAAAAAAAAAAGCCAACAATGTTGGAATTACATAATGGCACAGGTCGTGGTGAGCGAGGTGATTAAAAGTGTACCATGAGTGCTCTATTTAGGGGCCTTACTGCTGGCTCTCTGGCCCTTCATCCCCTTCAGCTAATGGGATTGCGAGCTGTTTTTCTGGTTCTTTTCTGTGGGAGGCGACTGGATGATGGGAGGGGGCGCCAATGGGGAGATGTCAAGTGGAACGATGAATCACTCTTCTGTCGGGCTATGGGGTTCACAGAGCACCCTGTGCACAGGACCTCACAGGGGTAGCATGCAGGAGGGAGGCGAGGAAGCCGTCGGGGCCACCAACACCATGGCTGCAACATAAATGATCCACAAACTGAGCCTGGGGATGGAGATGGTTATTCAGGTCACAAAGCCAAAGAGAAAGCTGGAGTGATGTCCAAAAAACAGGCTTCTCTGAGCCCCTGTACCGTAGGACGTGGTTCTGCAGAGCTTACTTGATTGATTGATTTATCTATTTATCTATTTATTTATTTTGACCCCTCCCCCCAAGACAGGTTTCTCTGTGTAGCCCTGGCTGTCCTGGATTTGCTTTGTAGACCAGGCTGACCTTGAATTCATTGAGATCCACCTGCCTCTGCCTCCCTAGTTCCGGGATTAAAGGCATATGCCATCACACCTGGCTAAGATTTGTTTTTTATTATTATATTTTATATGTATTTGTACAGGAGCCTGCAGAGGCCAGAAGAGGGTCTCCCATCCCCAGAATTGGAGTTGCAGAAGGTTGTGGGCCACTATATAGGTGCTGGAAACTGCCCCTGGGTTCTCTGATAGAGCAGCCAGTGCTCTTATCTTTAAGCCAATTCTCCAGCCTTAATTTTGCTTTCTGAGATATTAGGGATGAAAGCAAATGCTCTATTATTGTGCCCTGCTCCTACCCCCAAATTACCTATTTTACAGTTACATTTGAGCATGATCGTAACTTTTGATTTTTTAAAGATTTATTTGTTTATTTGTATGCATGTTTTGTTTGCCTGTACAACTATGTCTATGAAGAGGACATCAGATTTCATGGGACTCCAGTTATAGACTATTGTGAGCTGCCATGTAGGTGCTGGGAATTGAATCCAGGACCTGTAGACAAATATCCATGAAGTCTGTCTGTCTGTCTATCTATCTATCTATCTATCTATCTATCTATCTATCTATCTATCTATCTATCTATCTTTCTTTCTATCTATCTATCTATCTATCTATCTATCTATCTATCTATCTATCTATCTATCTCTAGATATCTATCACCTCCTAGTGCCATGCCTTCCTTGAGGGGCTCAGGTGTGAGGCCACAACAGTGTCCTGAACACAGCCACTTTCTGTGCCCTACAAAAACCAGCATGCCTGATGGCCGCGCACCCACCCTCCAAGGCCACCAGTCACTTTTATATCTGTAGGTGAGCCAGATGGCCTCCTATACCACCCCTCTATACCTTTATAATTATCTATCTATCTATCTATCTATCTATCTATCTATCTATCTATCTATCATCTATCTACTTATCTACCTACCTACTATCTGCTTGCCTGTGAATATATGTGCATATGTGGCATATGTGTATGTATACCTACTTGAGTATATGTGTATGTATTTATCTGTATGTATATATGTATGTATGTATACATACCTAAGTGAGTATATGTACATATGTGTATATATGTATCTGGACTCCTCCTGGAGGGTATCAGGTGTCCTCATCTCCCAGTGTCTATTCCTGAGGGTTCCATGAACCTGGAACTCCAGTTTTCTCCCCTAGGCTTGAAGCTCAGCTGAGTAGCAGGAGACCCGGGTACCCCGCCTGCCTCATGGGGGCTGGGGTCCCCAGGGTTCATGATTCATGTGCATTGCTGTCCTGCCTGCATGTATGTCTGTGTGAGGGTGTAAGATCCCCTGGAACTGGAATTATAGGCAGTTGTGAGCTGCCATGTGGGTGCTGGGAATTGAATCCAGGTCCTTTAGAAGGACAGCCAGTGTTCTTAACCACTGAGCCATCTCTCCAGTCCCCTATATACGTGTTTTTAATCCCTGCACTAGAACCATCAATCGGTAAGAACACCTTCCTCCTTTTTTTTTTTTTTTTTTAAGACAAGGTTTCTCTGTGTAGCCCTGGATATCCTGAAACTCACTCTGTAGATCAGGCTGCCTCAAACTCAAAGATCTGCCTGCCTCTATAGTGCTGAGATTAAGGTATGCGCCACCAATGCCACCACCATCTGGCCACCATTACATGTTTTTAATCTCTGAGCCATTTCTCCAGACCTTTTTTTTTTTTTTTTTTTTTTTTTTTTTTTTAAGGATCTCATTTTGCAGCTTAGGTTGGCTGGGAACTCTATAGCACAGGCTAGCCTCAAGCTTGACTTCCTTTTGCCTCAGCCTCCTGAGTGATGGATCACAGTTGTGTACCACTGTCTCGGAGTCACTCTTGGGAACTTTGTAAATGTCAGCTGCTCCTGCGAGACTCAGGAAGAAGAACTTTCAGGGAAGGGCTTTGATGACTGGGTTATCCATGGGGAAAGCCGCTGTGGAGTGGACGCTGGCCATCCACAGAGGAGTGTCCTCTGGCTGCCATCCATTTGCAAGCGCTAGACACCATGTGGGTAGCAAAAAACAGAGTTCCAGGGGGATGAGACTAAGGTGTCAAAGACAAGCTCACCCTGTCACCTGTGGCCTAATACTGCCCTTCTCTTTCTTGGCTCCCTGCATCTGGCAGGACGCCCTTCCTCAGAGCTGAACTCTGCAGGGGGAGCCATCTCCCCAAGTCTGACACGGAAGCTCAGCTGTGAAAAGAAAGGAATGTGAAGGAGGAAAGCTGTTTAGTTAAGAGCACTGGTTGCTCTTCCATAGGACCTAGGTTCAATTCCCAGTACCCACATAGCGCCTCACAGCCATCTGTAATTCCAGTTCCAGGGATTCCAATGCCCTCTTCTGGCTTTCATGAGCACCAGGCATGCATGTGGTGCACAGGCACACATGCATGCATACATACATACATACATACATACATACATAGCAGCCATACATATGGGCAGGAGAAGGGTTGACAAGGACCTCCAGCCAGTAACGCTCAGTTCCCTCTCTATGATCCAGGGGATTCCATGATGACCCTGCAGGAGACACATCTCTTCTGAGACACCACCCCTGCAGGGCTCAGCCCCTTTGTTGGTAGATTTACAGTGCAGTGATGTGGCTGTATTCTGATGTATTATGTATTTATTGGCTGGTTCCATTTTATCTTTTCTTTCTTTCTTCCTTTTTTTTTTTTTTTGGCTTGCAATACAAGTACCCCTGCTACTATGGAGTGACACCCCAGTGCCCCCAACACCTTGTGGCAGACTAGTGACCCTGTGCCTGACCCCAAGGCACTGCTGTGCTCAGCAGGAGACCACTATTCTGGGAAAGCACAAAGCAAAAGATGCTGAGAAAGTTTGTCTCCTGGGGCCCTTGCATCTCTCCAGGAGAATCCCAGCTCAGCCTACAGCTAGCTCTTGATGATTCTGGGAACACAGCCTCTCCCAACCCCCTCCTCATTCCCAGACTGCCTGAAGCCAGAGTACCACACCTGATGTATATTGGTTTTTGTTTTCCCTAATACACAAATACCAGTGGAGGCTGAATTGAAAAATTAGTAACTCAGAAAGTACCAAGAAGAGCTTAGCACCTTTGGAGCACTGAGAACTGCCCACCTGGCGAATCAATGCCTCTGGCCCCAGCTGGCGTTTGTGTTCTGCTTAGACTTCACAGTTCCTGTGTGTTCACACGGTAGCAGGGAAGGAGCTACGCTCTGGGTATGGTTTGAGTGTGTCCCTCAAGGATTCATGAGTTGAAAATTAATCCCCATTGTGTGGGAGTAGAAATCAAATATGAATGTGGGCTTTAGAGCTTTGGCCTTGGGAGACAAGAGGAATTATGCAGGGCTGTGGGGGCGGGGCCTGCGTTTGATTCTGATGATCTTGGTAGAGGGACCAGAAACCAAACACACACACTTATATTCACACACACACACACACACACACACACACACACACCCTGGCACACGCATCTTCCTTTACATAATGCCTTGCATGGCACACAGAGGCTGCAGGTAAGCTGGCAAGATGGAGTTTGATTCCCTAAAACCCAAGCAGCAGCAGGAGCCATTGGATCCGAAATCCCAGGATTCCTATGGGAAGATGAGAGGCAGAGACATGAGACTCCCTGGCAGCTTGGGGACCAGCTAGCCTGGCATCCGCAGTGAGGAAAATCAAACCTTCAGGATCAGGCACAGGGGCACAGGACCTGTCCCAAATAAGATGGTTAGGACTAACGCCTAAGGTTGTCTCCTGACTTGCATGTGCACACCCTGGCATATATGTGCCGGCTCAGGCACAGATATAAAGATAAAAACAATGATAATGAAGCCTGCACGCTGGAAGGCCACCGCCAGACACAGCTTCTCAATCTCACGAGTTCAGAACTGTGAGGCAAAATAAGGCTTTTCTCTAAAACTCACCCGTCTGCTACTGCATCATTGGCAACAGACAACGGGCTAATGCAGACAGGAAGAGAATGATTCTATAAAGCTGCCTGCAGTGGTAGATCTGATGTGTAGTTGACTTTGAAAAAGAAGCACCTTGGGATGCTCAGATGGCTCAGAGCCTCAGAGGTTAACTGGCTGCTCTTCCAGAGGACTCTGATTCAATTCCCAGCACCCACATGGCAGCTCACAACTGTCTGTAACTCCAATTCCAGGGGATCCAACACCCTCACACAGACACACATGCAGGCAAAACACCAATGCACATGAAGTAAAAATAAATAAATTATAATAAATTTAAAGAAGAAGAAGAAGAACAACAACAACAATAACAACAATGGATGTGGTGGCACAGCTATTTAGACACACAGCACTTGGGAAGCAGAGGCCAGCCTGGTCTACAGGGTTCAAGAACAGCCAGAACTACACAAAGAAACCCTGTTTCAAAAAACCAAAAAAGCCGGATGTGGTGGCACATGCCTTTAATCCCAGCACTCGGGAGGCAGAGGCAGGTAGATTTCTGAGTTCGAGGCCAGCCTGGTCTACAAAGTGAGTTCCAGGACAGCCAGGGCTATACAGAGAAACCCTGTCTCGAAAAACAAAAAACAAAACAAAACAAAAGACAAAAAAAAAAAAAAAAAAAAAAAAAGAAAAGAAAGAAAGAAAGAAAAAAGAAGGAAGAAGGAAGGAAGGAGTAGGAAGAGGAGGAGGAGGAGGAGGAGGAAGACCTCTGCCAGCACCCTCTACAGTGAGTAGCTACTTGTGCAGGGAGCCTGCCTTTCCCAGACCACACACCTACCCAGGCTCTGATTATGCAAAGCAAGTGCAAGAAAGATCACTGGAGAGAGGACACCAGAAATTCAAGATCTTGGGGCTGAAGAGGTGGCTGTGCACACAGTGAGAGGGTATCTCAAGAACCTGGCTGTGGCCCAGACCTTGCCAAAGGTCAGGCTGGTGTCCCCAGGAGGGAGGCTTCTCTGTCCTCCCTAAACTCAGGACCCAGGGTCAGCAAAGATTAATGGAGGGCTGGGAGGAGCCCTGGTCTGGGCTTGGAGCTGGGATCTTGTTAACTTGTCTGGCCTTGAGGGCAGGCTCAGGCAGCTCTGAGCCTTGCAATGGAAGTAGCTTTGTGGAGGGGCAGACTGGGCAGTCTGCGTTCCCTTCGCACTGAGACAGAAGGGAAGAGATGAGCGATCCGTGAGCCTCCTGGGGAGGCTGCTTTTCTTTTTCAGAGAAGTCTGAAGACCGAAGTGAGTCACGCTTCCAAATGCAGGAAGGACAGCAGCCCAGCCTCTGCTCAGCCCTTCTGCCATCTGCTCCTGGTGAGGAGGGACCTGCATCTCAGATCTTCTACAAGATGCTGCTGTGTGAAGATTTATGCACTTATATCTTTAAAGGACAAGAAGAACTTCGTTGGATTTTTCCCTATTTATTTAAAAAGATTTAGACAGTTGCACAAAGTTATAAAAAGAAAAAACCAAAAACCAAAAACCAAACAAACAAACAAACAAAACCCAAGTAACATACAGTCGCTTTGTGTGGAAGGAGCTGCTGGCAGCTTAGTTGTAGCTCATTATGCTTCTTTCTCTTAAGGTTGGAACTGGGGCTCCCAGAGTCACTAGGCCTTAATAACTCCACACACTCTGCCTTTATTGCTGCTGCTCAGCAGGAATCTCCTCAGGAGGGGGGAAGCTTGTGGAGGTGGGGGGTGGGTGGGTTGGGGAGGACCAAGAGAATAGGGGAGGACCAAGAGAATAGGGGGAAGAAGTTCAGAGTTGTCTCTCACACTTGGATTGCTGCAGATTAAAAATAAAATGCAAATAAAATCTGGGGATGTGGGCTGGAGAGATGCCTCAGGGGTTGGGAGCACCGACTGCTCTTCTGAAGGTCCTGAGTTCGAATCCCAGCAACCACATGGTGGCTCACAACCATCTGTAATGAGATCTGACGTCGTCTTCTGGTACATCTACAGTGTACTTAGATATAATAATAACTAAATCTTAAAAAAAAAAGATCTGGGGATGCAAATCAGTTGGCCGAGACCTATCTAGTATGTGTGGAGTCCTGGGCTCCATCTCCAGCATCACATTAATTAGGAGTTTATACTCCCAGCATTTGGGAGGTGAAGGCAGGCAGTTTGAGATCATCCTTTCTGACTTAGCAAGTTTGAGGTCACCCTGGGCTATGTGAGACCCTATTTCAAACACACA
This sequence comes from Mus musculus, assembly GCF_000001635.26. Classification (NCBI taxonomy): domain Eukaryota; kingdom Metazoa; phylum Chordata; class Mammalia; order Rodentia; family Muridae; genus Mus; species Mus musculus. The sequence goes on along the minus strand of NC_000070.6, from coordinate 132,170,109 downwards.
CACACACACACACACACACACACACACACACACACACATGCACAGAAAGAGAGAGGAGGAGAGGAAGAGAGAGTTTGTAGGAGTGAAGCAAAGCATGCGAGAGAGATGGCTCGTGGGTTAAGAGCCATCTGTATAGTCATGAGGAACAGAATTCAGAGCCTCCACACAACCATGTGTCACGAATACTCCTGTAACTCTGGCCCTGGGGAATCCCACGTCCTCTTCTTGCCTCTGTAGGTGCATCAGCATGCACAGATGCATACACACTGAAGCACATACATGCACACATGCTCAAGCACAAAGACACACATGCACACACACTCAAGCACGCACATGCACACCCATGCCCATATACTCGAGCACACATATACACCAATAAAAATACATTTTAATATAAATGAGAAAAGGCAAAGAAAAATGTATAATAAGTAAGACATATAAGCCTCCCAAGGAGGCTCACAGATTGTTCATCTCTTCCCTTCTGTCTCTCCAGTGAGAACGGAACGCAGACTGCCCAGTCTGCCCCTCCACAAAGCTACCTCCATTGCAAGACTCAGAGCTGTCTGAGCCTGCCCTCAAGGCCAGACAAGTTAACAAGATCCCAGCTCTGTACCCAGGCCTGGGCTCTTCCCACCACTCCATCAATCTTTGCTGACCCTGCGTCCTGAGTTTGGGGAGGACAGACCTTCCTAGGGCCACCAGCCTGACCTAGAGGATAAAACATGCATGCTGGACAGTCTGACAACTTGAGTTCATTCCCAGGGACTTACATGGTAAAAGGAGAAAACTGACTTCTGGTGAGCTTAGGCAAAACTTTTGCAGCCTATTTTAATAAATGTTCAACCTCTCCTCTAACCCACCACCCACAAGAGGTAGTAGAAGAGAAAAGCTATTAGGATACAGGGGAAGTAGACCTGTTTAGAAATAGTTCTTTGGGGGTGAGTTCAGTCTTCATTGTCAGGATACCAGCAGTGCAGTCCCATAGCGAACACCAAATACAAACCAGCAGACACCACACACGAACCAGCAGCTGCTGTCCAGTCCCGCAGAAACTACAAGGCTCACCAACCTGCCCGAGGCCGTGGAAGCTGCAAGAAGCTGCAGGAACATTGAGAGAAGTTCTTTGTAGAGTTTCTCTCTGGTGTCAACACAATGTGAGGCCAACAAATACACAGGTGTAGTTAGCGAAGATTAACGAGGCAGAGCAAAGCAAACTAGTGCTTGTCTCCCATTGCCTGTGGAGTCATATTTTATACTCTTTCTGAACATCACTCGTCCTTTCACGTGTTTGCTATAGCAAAACATCCTTTCACCTGTGTCTGCTTCAGGAAGACTTCATTTGACATGGCTGACTTTCCAAAGAAACCAGAAGTTTCCACATCAGGGGGATTGTCCTCTGACCTCCATGTGTGTGCCGTGGCATGCTGGGGCATTTACTGCACACACCCCTATCTCCCTACAATAAATGAATTTTTGAAAAGGCAAATCCCCAGGTCCTTCCAGCAACAGGCACATCCTTCATATTTATTTGGTTTTTGTGTGTGCATGTCAGTGCTGCCGTGTGCTGCTGAGCAGGGTTTCTACCACTCAGCGCCTTCCTTCCACACACACTTTTTTTTTTTTCCAAGACAGGGTCTTATGTAGACTAGCCTGGACTTGACTCTTGACAGGATGACCTTGAAATTGTGACTGTCCCTGCCCCCACCTCCCAAGTTCTGGAATTACTGGAGAGTGCCACCAGACCCAATTTATGTGGTGGTTGGGATTGAACCCTGGGTTTTGTGCACGTGGTAAGTGCTCTACCAATAGAGCTAAGTCTTTGGTCCTCCCAACCCCTTTATTTTAAACAAAAATGGGCTCATCCCATGCTTTCTCTGTGACAATGGAAGTCATATTCTTTCTCTCCATTTTTTTTAATTAGGTATTTTTCTCATTTACATTTCCAATGCTATTCCAAAAGTCCCCCATACCCTCCCCCCCCCACTCCCCTACCCATCCACTCTGACTTTTTGGCCTTGGCGTTCCCCTGTACTGGGGCATATAAAGTTTGCAAGTCCAATGGGCCTCTCTTTCCAGTGATGGCCGACTAGGCTATCTTTTGATACATATGCAGCTAGAGTCAAGAGCTCCAGGGTACTGGTTAGTTCATAATGTTGTTCCACCTATAGGGTTGCAGACACCTTTAGCTCCTTGCGTACTTTCTCTAGCTTCTCCATTGGGTTCTCTCCATTTTATAAGAATGAGGAAACAGAGCCAGGTGGTCCTGGTGAAGGCCTTTAATCCCAGCATTTGAGAGGCAGAGATGGGTGTGAGTTCAAAGCCAGCCTGGTCTACAGAATGAGTTCCAGGACAGCCAAGGCTACACAGGGAGATCTTGTCTCCAGAAAGAAGAAGAGGAAGAGGGAGAGGAGGAGGAAAGGGACAAAGAGGAAACGGAACTGAAAGTCCTAGGGTTTCCTCAAGGCCTCCCTGTCTGGCTTCTCTTCCCTGGCTTCAGTTCAAAGTCACCCCCACCCCCACAGCATGATGGGAAATGAACATCACTAGTGTGTTCACTGTGGGATTGCTCACACTTCTCATGATTGCTGCTCTGCCTTGGGAATTGAATGCACAGTAAATTCCATCAGGCACGGCTTCCCAGAGAAACGAACTGCTCAGGGGGCTGGAGAGATGGCTCAGTGGTTTCAGAGGACCTGAGTTCAGTTCCCGGCACATTATATGGAGGCTTACCTGTAACTCAGGGTTTAGGAGATCTGACATTCTCTTCTGGCCTCCGTGGACTCTGCACACATGCGGTGCACACACACACACACACACACACACACACACACATACACATAATAAATCTTTTTAAAAATTGACCCATGAGATCAAGGTGTCTGCCAAAACCCAAATTTGTGAGGTAGACCAGCAGTCTTCTATCTTTCTGGAGTTCACAGTATAGTGTTGGGGAAACAATTGAGACTAGTAAGTGACCAGGATTATCTCAGGGAGTGACTCATGTTGGGAAGGAAACCACAGAGAAAAGAAGCGAGCTTAGAGCTCAGTGGGTGGGATTTAGTTAGGACCCAGGCTTGCTGGAGTGGCTGTTCAAATGCTGCCCTGAATACTTGTTGGCTAAAGCTGACAGAATAGCTAACCGGTCCAGTTTTTCAGGGCCTGAGCAGTTTCACTGGGAACCCCAGGAAAGCCATCAGCAAAGGTCGTGGATTATCCTTCCTCCTGAGTGAGTGAGGGCTCAATGGGAGTGCGGGCTTCGGATTGTCAGACCCAAGTCTACAGTGCAGAGGGGCGGGGCTGTGGAAAGGGTGCATTCTGGTAGAGCCCGTAGAGCTGGTGGATGGGCAGGTGAGTAGCCGGAAGCCTGCCCCTTGGACATACTTCTTGCTCTTCTTTGTTCTGGGTCTGTCTCCCTGCTGGCGATTCATAGACATCCCTGCTCCCTTACAATAAACACGTCCCCTTTGTCTGTTTAAATTAGCTGCATGGATTTCTGGTTTCTGTAACCAGAGTCCCAGTTGACAATGACCATAAATAACTGGAAGCCAGGAAGTGTGTGCCTGCCCAGAGGCGTCTGCAGTGGGGGGTACAGCTGTGGCACAGGGATCAATTTCCTTCCCACTTGGCTCATCCCCAGGCAAACGCTCCCTGAAACTGTTTGACTTAATCCATGGTCTGTCTCAGTCTCCTGAGTTCCAGCAGCTTTCGCAAGGGGTCTCCTAATACAACCGCCATATCGTGTCTTCCCGGTGACACAGATCCACATATGCTTCACTGTACTGGTCTCCATGGTGTCTAACATACCCTTTCTATAGGGAACGCTAAAGTCAATTATTCTACTGTATGAAAGGAAGGGTTCTTCACACCTGATGGTAGTAAAACTTCTTCACCCCCGAGGGTAGTAAAACAACAAGAACCCCTCACACAAAGCCCTTTCAAAACCATTATCTTCTGGGTATCTAATTCTTCAGAATTTGGAATTCAGTAACCATAATATCAGATATTGTCTCTTGTCCATATTTTCTGTGCTGGGTGGAGGGCGGGAGCTTTCTCGAGGTTCAGAGAAAGTGATTAGCTCAAGCTGCCCGGACAGTCTTATTTTCATCCTCTGGACCAGCCTGGGGATCTACCCTGACACTCTTGCAAGAGGGCAGGCCGTGGGTGGTGACATGCTTAGTCAGTCTGGACAAGTCAGGCAAATTCAGCTCCCTGGAGTCGTTACGGTTGCCATGGCACCTTCCTGGGCTCTTCTCCGTGTAAACCTGGGGGCGAGCTGTTGGGAAGCAAACTGGAAAACAGAAAAATTCTCCCACTGATGCTGGCTACCGGCGGGCGCACAGCCAGTTTCTTCTCAAATCTCTCCCAAAGCTTTGCGGGTGGGCCTCAGGGGATCTCGGGGGCTGGGGTCCAGATGCCGTCTTTCCGCACAGGAGGAAAGTGAGGCCCAGGGTAGTCAACATTTCTCCAAGTGGTTTATGCCTTGGCCAAGAGGATCTATGGAGTTAGAGATCTAGGTTCTAATCCAGCCCTTGTAAGGATCATGTGACAGGGGGGCAAGCCCATTGGAAGCCTTCAGTTCAACTATTATATGCTTACACACACACACACACACACACACACACACACACACACACACACACACGAGCATTCTTTGGGTGTATTGAGGACTTTTTCACTCTCGTGTGGTGCTGCAGAGCAAGAAGTTTGACACCAGGACTCCTCCTCTCTACCGAGGACCATGTTCTGTGCAGAGTGCCTGCAGTTTAGCTAAAAATGCAGCTGTCACCTCACCCAGTGTGAGGCCAAATGCTATTGGACTCGGGACTTGGCTTCCACCTTCCGCTAATCCCTGTCTACCGCGTCCCTCTATCAGCCTGGACCTCAGCCCCTTTTCCGTAGGCTGAAGGACTATGGGGCTGAATGGTGCCTGAGCAAGGTTTCACCAATGGAATCGGATTTTAATAAAGCTTACAAGATGAAGTTTTAGTTACCACTGTTTGTGAACTAAGTTTGTGTTGTGTTTTCCTTCACGCAGCGGGTCATCTGGGTTCAAGAGAGAAAGATGCCGTGGCAAAGCGTGGGTTTGCCAGATGTGCACCACAAAGGCCGTGGGGGATTTGAAGCATGAGGATGACATGACAGCGACCCGCCAGTGGGAACCTCATGAGCTGGGTGGAGAGACTGTGGAGTTCTGAGTCTGAGTCTCCAAGAGATAAAAACAGGTCAGCCATTGCCTGCCAGTGCATGGCCGGCCAGGCTGCCAGGGCAGAGAGTTAGAGGCACAAGGCAGGAACTAGGTGGTTATCTTTTTTTAAAAAATATTTATTTATTTATTTATTTGCTTGTTTATTTATTATATGTAAGTACACCGAAGCTGTCTTCAGATACTCCAGAGAGAGCATCAGATTTCATTACGGGTGGTTGTGAGCCACCATGTGGTTGCTGGGATTTGAACTTGGGACCTTTGGAAGAGCAGTCGGCGCTCTTAACCGCTGAGCCATCTCACCAGCTTCCCTCCTACCCTTTTTAATATTTCACTCAACATTTCTGTTTAAGAATTGTCCTTTTCTGCAACATTAACCATCTATACAGAATAGAAATAATTAAGCCGGGCGTGGTGGCACACACCTTTAATCCCAGCACTTGGGAGGCAGAGGCAGGGCAGGCAGATTTCTGAGTTCAAGGCCAGCCTGGTCTACAAAGTGAGTTCCAGGACAGCCAAGGCTACACAAAGAAACCCTGTCTCGAAAAACCAAACCAAACCAAACTTAAATTTCTATTAATATACAGTAATTAAAGAAACTTTAATTTCTGTTAATATACAATAATTAAACAAAAAAATCTCAAACACCTATTAATATAAAATAAAGAAACCTTAAGCATCTATTAATATAGAATAATTAAACAAAAAATCTTACATTTCTATCAATATAGAATACAATAATTAAGGAAATAATTTCTATCAGTATATAATAATTAAACAAAAACTTAAATTGCTATCAATAAATAATAATTAAGCAAAACAACCTAGATGATAACAACCATAACACATCAAGTGACCAAAACTACCCACCCTAACTTAGGGAACTAGGACTAAGGTCTTTTTTTTTTTTAAGATTTATTTTATTTATATGAGTACACTGTAGCTGTCTTCAGACACACCAGAAGAGGGCACCAGATCCCATTACAGGTGGTTGTGAGCCACCATGTGGTTGCTGGGAATTGAACTCAGGAACTTTGGAAAAGCAGTCAGTGCTTTTAACCACTGAGCCATGTCTCCAGCACCAATGATCTTCTTGTATGTATTTATTTCCTGATGAATTGGGGTGAAGAATACCTGTTTTGTGCCTCAAGGGCAAAAAAATAACTAGCCTGAAAAAAAGCTAGTTGTAGCATTTATTGCCCAGTCTCTACCCAATCTCTGCCTCATCTGTCTAGTGTCTGTATTGTCTGTCTCTTTGTGGTTGATCACTTGGGATAGCCCTCTTGAAGTTGATTTGCATGCATTAAAAAAAAAAAAAAAGAAATCAGGGGCTGGTGAGATGGCTCAGTGGGTAAGAGCACCCGACTGCTCTTCCGAAGGTCTAGAGTTCAAATCCCAGCAACCACATGGTGGCTCACAACCATCTGTAACAAGATCTGACTCCCTCTTCTGGTGTGTCTGAAGACAGCTACAGTGTACTTACATATAATAATAAATAAATCTTTAAAAAAAAAAAAAAAAAGAAATCAGTAATTGAGACAGTCTGTGAATTATTTGGTCTGTTTGCTTTGTGAAGCCATTCATGTCTCAAGTGATAAGAGGTTTTCCTTGGTTAGATCTGATTTTTATAAGTTTTGTTGGTGTGATCTATACTTCTTAAGTTTTGTTGGTAGCCATATTTTTTCATTCTCTGTAGCTACAGAAGTGTAACCACGTCCCCATCTTAAAACTATTGCAGGTTTCCACTCTAATGTCAACATAGCCTTATAGTATATTGGTTGGTTTAGCTCCTCAGTTTTTTCGAAAATCGAGTGTCTCTCAGCTGCTATTGTTCCTTTTTCACCTACATTAAGGAAACAGAGTTAACAATGCATTATTTAGTCTGTGCCTGGGGGGGTTTCCATTCTCCCTTTTTGTTTAATCAGCATCTCTGTTAAGGTACAATAGGCCCTTTCTATAACTGCTTGTCCTGTGGGACTGTGTGGTATACAAGTGGCGTGCTTTATATTATAATATGTAAAGAATTGCTTCATCTTATTGGATACATATGCAGGAGCACTGTCAGTTTTAATTTGTACAGGTATCCCCATAATTTCCATAATTTCCAAAAAATTTGTAATCACACAATTAGCCTGTTCAGAACTTAAAGCAGTTGCCTTGATGTCCCGAGAATGTGTCAATGGTATGGTTTGCTTTCCAAATTCTGCAAAATGGAAAACATCTGCCAGAAATCATTTCTTATGGTACCCTAGGGTTACCACCAGCAGGTAATGAAGTTTGGTTGTATAGAGAACATGTAGGACAGACATGTTTTTATTATTTCTTGGGATTGTTACCAAGTGATGGAAAATGTTTCTTTAAACCTTTCCCATTAGCATGGTGCTTCTTGTGAAATTTTGGGGCTTCTAACACATTTCCTATTAGTAATTGGTCAATTTTGTCTTTTCTTTGAGCTAATGGACCAGGTAAAATTGTACGAGACCAATTATGAGTAATATCTAATGGATAATTTCTGCTTCTAATGACTTGTAATTGTACAAATAGCAAAGTTAATTCCGAGTTATCAGGTACAAATTCAGCGGTTTCTATATACAAAATGACTCTTCCTCCATATAAAGACTCAGTAATTATGTTAAGAGGTTCAGGATAATCTAATAATACCATAAGGATCTCATACAATTCTGATTTCCGAACTGATGTATATGGACTTTTGACCACCTTGCTTATTTTATCTGACTTATAACCTGCCATCCCCATCTTGTTTGCATCAGTATAAAACGTTGGTGCCCCTGGAATTGGTGTTCTCTTTAGTATACATGGAAAAATCCAATTAGTTCTTTTTTTTTAATATTTATTTACTTAATGTATGTGAGTACACTGTCGCAGTCTTCAGACACACCAGAAGAGGGCGTCAGATCCCATTACAGATGGTTTTCAGCCACCATGTGGTTGCTGGGAATTGAACTCAGGACCTCTGGAAGAGCAGTCAGTGCTCTTAACCACTGAGCCATCTCTCCAGTCCCCCAATTAGTTCTTTTATAAACTGTATATGTTTGCTTTTCAGATATTTGTTAGTAATTTCACCCTACAAGCTTTTTGCCAATCCTCATTAATCACTCATGATGACATAATCTCAGCATCTGTAAGAGGTGCCACAATTTCAGCTGGTTCTGTCCCTGACAATTGATGTAATCTTATTATCTTATTCTAAAGATAGATTTATTTATGTAATCTATTATCTTATTTAAAGATAGATTTATTTATTTATTTCATGTATGTGAGTACACTGTCGCTGTCTTCAGACACACCAGAAAAGGGCATCGGATCCCCATTACAGATGGTTGTGAGCCACCATGTGGTTGCTGGGATTTGAACTCGGGACCTCTGGAAGAGCAGTCTGTGCTCTTAACCACTGCGCCATCTCTCCAGCTCCTTATTCTACCTTTTATAATTAGTTCAGAGATGTGTCTTCAATTTTTTACTTTGTTTATAAACTAAGAAAATCCATTCTATAATACTGTCTTCCCTTTGTACAATGAGCCTAGTATGAGAATGAGTTGAAGGTAATATGAACAGAATACACTCAAGTTTAGGATCAATTCGATCCACATGTGCCTCTTGCAGTCTTTGATCTACAAGAGTTAAAAATTTTTTTTTCTTCAACTGTTAGATATCTTGGACAGTTTAAATTCCAATCTCCTTGCAATGTTTGAAACAAATTACTTAACTCATATGTACTTAGTTTATTGTAGGCCTCAGCCAGTTAATATCTCCCAATATTTATGAAAATCATTCAGAGTTTGCAATTCCCTATGGATCTGCACCTTTTGTGGTCAATTTTTTTTGTTTGTTTGTTTGTTTTTTTGTTTTTTTTTTTTTTCGAGACAGGGTTTCTCTGTGTAGCCCTGGCTGTCCTGGAACTCACTCTGTAGACCAGGCTGGCCTCGAACTCAGAAATCCACCTGCCTCTGCCTCCCGAGTGCTGGGATTAAAGGCGTGCGCCACCACACCCGACTCCAAATTTTTTGTTGACTGATTTTATAACCCAAGTAACTAGATGAATCTCCTCTTTGTCTTTCTTTCTTTCTTTCTTTCTTTCTTTCTTTCTTTCTTTCTTTCTTTCTTTCTTTCATTTTTTTATCTGTAACCCCCAGCACGGCAGAATTCTTTGTGTTACTTTAAACATATTCTCTATAACATCTTTGTCTGGATCAGCCAACAGAATGCCATCCATATAATGACAAATGATAGCTCGAGGGAATTGCTTACAAATACTTTTTGTTTTGTTTTGTTTTGTTTTTTTTGTTTTTTTCGAGACAGGGTTTTTCTGTATAGGCCTGGCTTGTCCTGGAACTCACTCTGTAGACCAGGCTGGTGTAGAATTCAGAGATCTGCCTGCCTCTGCCTCCCAAGTGCTGGGATCAAAGGTGTGCACCACCACGCCCAGCTTACAAATAATTTCTAATGGTTGTTGCACAAACTACTGGCATAAAGTTGGACTACTTAACACTCCCTGTGAAAGTACCTTCCAGTGGTATCTCTCTAGTGGATGACTATTACTCAAAGTAGGTACCGAGAAAGCAAACCTTTCCCTGTCTTTCTCATGCAAAGGTATTGAGAAAACAAACAAACAATCTTTCAAGTCAATTATTATTATAGGCCATGATTTTGATAACAAAGATGGTAAAGGAAGCCCAGGCTGTAAAGGACCCATTGGTTGAATTGCCTTATAATTGTTCTTTACACAAACACTGACGGTACCTGTGTAGGCCCGAGCAAATCCTCTGATGGTGCACCCGGCTGCACCTTAACCTGTTGTACTGTGCCATTTCCTGCTCCTTCAGGCCCCTAGAAGCAGGGTTGGATAGTAATTTACCTTCCAGCCTAGCTTGCTTCCCGCTTTCGTCGTGTGGTACATTTCTGGTCTCATTCTCCAAGCCTGAACTTTTTTCTCCTCCCGTTGGCCCTTTTTCTTTTCCAAGGACTTCTGCCTCTATCTGCAAACTCTCTAAACACATTGCCAACTCTGTGATCCTCTCTAACAGAAGAGAATAGTCTGGCTTCTCATTAAACTTTTTCATAATAGTATATGTGGAAACTACAAAGCAAAAACAAACAAACAAAAAAGCCTCTTCTGGGAGCAAGGAAGGATACCTTCCAGCAGCAGTAGCTGCTATTTTGCCAATCTTCTTAAGCAACATTGCTAACCTTCCTAATCTGCCATTTCCTCTACACGAGAAGCAGAGTTACCCATTATGCCTAAACCACATTGGGTGCCACCTGTAATGTTAGTTTTTTCAAACTTTATTTTTAATGGTTGTTCTTAAATGCTTCACTCTCCCTTGTAGCCCACCACCCACCAGAGGTAGTGGAAAAGAAAGGATGGGGGGATGGACTTGTTTAGAAAGATTCTTTGGAGCAACTCCCACCTGTGTTGTTTGGAAATCGGCAGTTCAATTCATAGGTTAGCAGGCAATGGCAGCCTGATCTGCTTGCAAACACTTCACACATACACCAGCAGTCCAGTTTGGTAGATTTGGGTTAGCAACAGTGGTGACATGATCTAGTAGAGATAGCCACCCCTCAACCTCAGCACAAGTTAGCAGGAAGGACCCAGAGGGACACCAAGAGGGGTTCTCAGCTGTGCCTCTCTGGGGGAAGTAAAGATCAGTGAAGACTTGAGACCCACAAGTCTTGCACAGCTATCTGTACCAGCAAGCCAAGCTCTGTCCATCATTCCACAGAGTCCTATTTATACCCTCCAAACATCACGTGTCCTCCACATGCCTTACCTCAGCACGTGCATCCAATCAGCCCGAGTCCTTGGAAGCAGCAAGAAACTGCACCACACCACCAGAAGTTTTTTGGTGTGTTTCTCTCTATGGAGTCCTGACAAATTTCAGCTCAACTATGCAATGTAAGGCAGACCAAGACGTGCGTGTCAGCAAAGAATCCATCATCATGTGTCCTTTCTCGTGCTTGCTTTTTTTTCCTCTTGTGTCTGCTTCAGCAAAATGATCCTGCACGAGTCTGCCTTAGCCTTTCACATCTGTGTCCACTTTAATAAACTGTTCCTTCACATGTTTGCCCCAGCAAAACACCAACTTTCCAAAGAACCCTTAAGTTTCCATCAACACACCACCCTGGCTCACTGTCTGACTGGCCCTTTACAAGGGACAGGGAGAAACTGACCAAGGGCAGGAAGTTAACTTGGGGTATCCGCTGTCTCTTTAGGGTTTGCTTCAGGCTTGTGGCCCTGAGCATGCTCTTTTAGGAGGGGCTGAGGAAGAAAGCAAATAAGGGAAGAAGAGTGCCTTGGGAGAACCTTGGCTGACGAGGTCAGCAGCCAGAACTTTCTGTGTTCCTCAGCAAGAGAGGGTGGACATTGGAGGTTGAGCACATCCTATTCTCTACTCCAGTTGGAAGAAGAAAAGAAAGAGGGAAGTGGTTGCCCGTAGGATTCCAACAGAGGAGACAAAAATCCCCAAGTGTTCCAGAGAGGGTCGAGAAACCAAAGGGGAACAAAGAAGAAAGAGCCCAGAAAGGGAAAGTGTTGAGGTATGGTCTTTTGTAGGTTTTTGTTTTTGTTTTGTTTTGGTTTGGTTTTTGGTTTTTCGAGACAGGGTTTCTCTGTGTAGCCTTGGCTGTCGTGGGACTCACTCTATAGACCAGGCTGGCCTCAAACTCAGAAATCTGCCTGCCTCTGCCTCCCAAGTGCTGGGATTAAAGGTAAGCACCACCATGCCCGGCTCAAGGTGTGGTCTTTTGCTGTGTATCCTAATGCTAAATACTGGCCCCCAAGGCCTGGTTGCATACACACAGTGATGCTATCTGACCTTGCTCCTTAATTTAAAACTATTGGTTGAATAAAGATGCAGACAGTCAATAGCTGGGCAGGAGAGAGAGAGAGAGTTAGTTTTTGGTTCCCAGGCTTTGGGTCTGAGGCAGGACTACGAGGGAGAGAGAGAACATGATGGAGAAAGGAGATCCCATGGGGTAAGAATCTTGAAAACATGGCCATGAGGGCTGGCCAATTGGAGTTAAGAGCAGCCCAGATGGAACATGGCAAGTCATAACTCGGGGTTATTGATTGGGAAGTAGATACTAATAGCTTAGAGGGTAGATATCTGCCCAGCTTTAGTGCATTAAAGGCTTAATATAAATCTAAAGGTGTTGTGTCTTTTATCTGGGAACTGAATGATCAAAGGAGGGGTAGAAGCCCCGACTGAGATGAAAGAAATACAGGAGAGAACTGATTTCTGTTGAAGAAAAAAACAACAGCTGGGTCAAAAAGCCAGATGGAGGATTTTCTAACTATCACTATCAGACCGAGCTGCCCCAGGGGGCTGTTAGCTGGAGGGCTGTTACCAGGTATACCGCTGTAACGGAGAAATCTAGAGAAGGCTCTCCTCCCCTCACCTGGCAACCTGCATTGCTGGGCTCAAGCTCAGGGTTCCTTACCTTCTGTACACAGCACCCAGGCCTCCACCCCGAGAGCCCCAGTGAGTCATAGGAATGGCAGGTCTGAGACTGTCAGACTGCCCCTTCCTTGCAAGCTCTGTCACCTCTGCCCTAAACAAATGCTCCAACAATCCTAAACTTGGTCAGTGTAGAGGTGATTGCTGCCAAGCCTAATGATACCGTTCTGATTCCTGGGACCCTCCAGAACTCCAGCTTCTCATCTCCACACTGCACTGTGGTAACTCCTTCTCCAATGTTATATAAGCAGGGGGAACCTGAGACCAACGTCTTGGGAGATGCTCTCTGACCTTTTGAGCTGCCTGAAGTCATGCAGAGAGCTCCAGCTGTCACTCATTTGGGGTTGCCTTTCAGTGATGCGTCTGCCTGGGAGCTAACCGTGTTCCTGTAACCCTTCACCCATATTCCTCCCAGTAACCCCAATAAACTCACTGGTTCGTCCAAATGGGCTTCCGCTGTACGGTTACTTTGGTCTGCTGTCCGTTGCCACTCTGGGGTGAGTCGATGGTTGTCCTCTGGAAAAGTGTCACACATGAAAGGCAGAAAGAGCTGAAACCATGTGGGGGGGGAGGGCCTGTAGTCAGACTGCCTACTGGCCGCAAGTCTGCAGGGCTGCATGTAGAGACAACAGCCATGTCAACAGATTCAGCAAGAATTGAAGGTCAGAGGAGACCACTACAGAACTGGCAGCCGTTGAGAGGCAGAAACAGGCCCAGCAAGATGGCTTGGCAGGAAAGGCTACTAAGCCTGCCAGCCAGTTTGAACCCTGGGTCTCACAGGGCAGAAGGAGAGAACCAACCCTCCCAGATTGTCCTCTGACCTGGGATATACATGCCTTATGCACTACACATATATACTATACAAACACACACACACACTACACACATATACCACACACACAAGATATAAGTAAAACAATTTTTTTTTAAAGATAGAAAAAGAGAGTAGTCAAGAATTAGTCTCAGGGATTACAGAGATGGCACAATGGTCAAGAGCAGTAGTTGCTCTTCCAGAGGACCCAGGTTCAATTCCCAGCACCCACATGGGAGTCTGTAACTCCAGTTTTAGGGGATCTGACGCCCTCTTCTGACCTCCACTGGGCACCATGGACACACGTGGTGCACAGAAATACATGCAGGCAAAACACTCATAACTGTAAAAGGAAAGAATGAACCTCTCTTTTGCATTTTGTTTTGCTTCTAATTTTCTTGAGACAGGGTCTCTTTGTGTAGCTGGCCTGGGATTCACCCTGTAGACTAGCTATCTCTGCTTCCCCAAGTGCTTGGATTAAAGGCATTCACCACCACTGCCCAGCCAGTTTTGTTTTTTGTTTGTTTTTCAAGACAGGGTTTCTCTGTGTAGCCCTGGCTGTCCTGGAACTCACTTTGTATACCAGGCTGGCCTCGAACTCAGAAATCCGCCTGCCTCTGCCTCCCAAGTGCTGGGATTAAAGGCGTGCGCCACCATGCCCGGCGCTAGTTTTGTTTTTAATATAGTATTTTTATTGTCTTTAAGGATTTCCTACATACACACAGTGGATCTTAATCATAGTCTCTCCTTGAGTCTCAGATCCTACCGTCAGCAACCAGATGGTAGGCGCCAATCTTATATTTTTTTTCTCTCGTTTGTTGGATGCTCTCCTGATCTCATCCAGGCTCTGAAGATGTCCAACTCTCTGGCGATGAGATGAAATAAGGAAATCTGACCTCGGTATCAGGGATGCTGTCGAGAGAAGCTACTGATGTGCAAGTGCTCTGGGAAGCCAAAAGTGCTTTGCAAGTGAGAGTGGTTATTATTTTATGGTCATCTTCACATTCCTCTTCCCTCCAGGGGCTCACAGATGGAGGTGGACTGAAAGGCAGCCCAGGGGAGCTGCTAAGAGGCAAGCCAGCTGCTGTATTTTGCACCAGGCAGATTTGTCTTTCTGGCAGGTGGGAGCCACATTCCCACGTACTAAATTGCTAATAGCTTCCCCGGGGAGTTTCCTTTCAGCTCTGACTACTGCAGTGATTGCTGTTGCTCCCGTGGCTGACTGACGCCTTCTGATGCCCTGGGCTGGCCCCGGATTTCCCATCCAGTTTTGGGTTTTGCCCCTGAAGTTAGGGATGGTGTTAAACACCAAGCCCAGCCCAAAGTTTTCAGTTAGATTTGGAGGGCTTTTGTCTGCTCTGTACTGTAACAGAGGTGGAGGTGTGATGTTCACGTCTAAACCCCCAGCACTTAGAAGACAAAGGCAGGGGGAGTGTGAGTTCAAGGCCAACCCTGGCTACACAGTCAGAATGCCCCACCCCCAAAACAAAGAGTGGGAACAAACACAAGGATTTCCTGGTTTCCAAGGGAGTGATCCCCTATATACTGGAGAGAGAGGGTGGTCAGAGGCAACCAGCTTTGCTCTGGGAGGTAGGAGCCTAGGTGTTGGGGTCACACACATTTGGCACCTCTGCCAAGAGCTGAGCTGAGATTTCCAGTCAACCTGATAAGGCCAAAATCCTCATAGCCATTCAGGTAAACCTGGAGATGAGAAGAGTTTACTACTACTCCTCCTCCTCCTCCTCCTCCTCCTCCTCCTCCTCCTCTTCCTCCTCCTCCTCCTCCTCCTCCTTTTGGTACAAGGGATTGAACTCAGGGCCTGATGAAAGCCAGACAGGTGCTATGTAATATATCCATAGCTCGGGAGCAAGATATCTGTAGAAGTTGGCTTGGGCAGGCAGGAGACCCAACATCTACCAAAGGAATGATAATAGCAGACGCTCATGCCTACCTGGCTTCAAACCCCACACCTGGTGGAAAGATTTATTTATTTCAGCTTCTGGCTTCACCTGTGACAGAGCGTGATGGTGGGCAGTGTGTGGGAAGCTGGGATGCAGAAAGAAAAAAGCTAACTAGGCCAGGGCAAAAATCTCTCCTTTGCTGGGTAGTAGTGGTACACCTTTAATCCCAGCACTGCTGGGGTCCAGCTTGGCATCCAGTTTGGGTACATGGGGAAGGTAGCTGGGGGGGCATTAGTGATCAGGGCCAAAGCTGTTGACTTTTGACTCTGTCTCTATCTCTAGAGCCAGAAGCTGATGTCTTCTGGCAATTTAACTTTTTCTTGCTATTCCAGGTCCCAAAGCAGCTGGCTCCTGGCAATTAACTTCTACTGATAGCAGCAGGGGAAAATAGATACTTGGATTCTCTCTCTTTGACTGAGGTCTCTCACTGGCCAGGCAAGAGGCCTGGAGTTCCTTAACTCTTTGTGAGCCAGAGAGAAAAGGAAAGAGAGGAAAAGAGAGAAAGTTGAGGCGTACACAGAGACACACACAGCAGATGAAGCCGAAGGCTGGACCCTTGCTTGCTTCACTATAGTTCTTAGTTTTTATACTTTCTCAGGATAATTGATCACACGGTTTTCTAAAAATGTTTATATTCCATAACTTCATAGTAAGTTTAAGACCATAGTTCATGCCATAGATTGATAAAACTTACAGAGTTGCAGCAGAATTGTTTACACGTCTTTCCAGTAAGACTAGTATCTGACTAAACATTGAGTACTTGTTACTAGCTCCAGTAGTTCATTATAAGTTTCAGGCAAGAATTTTTATGTCATAAGTTAGCACAGTTTCGACAAGAGACAAATCGTCTGCCTTGTGTCTTATTATTTTGAAGTCTTGTCTTCTCTGCCACAGGGTACAGCTTCTTAGGGTACAGAATACGCGGAGTTTGACTGGTGCTGGGCCATAGGGAGGTGCTAAGGCCCACTCAGGGTGGGAAAGTGCAGTCTGAGGCATGGGACAACTGGAGCTGGGGCCCAGGGTTCCCAGGCTCTTGGACACCCAGGGGCTGCTGGAAGTCGCAGAAGAGCTGAGAACAGAATTTGAGCCCAAGAGCTGGATCTAGCCCAGGGCTGGGGGCAGGGGATGGGAAGGAGGGCTCCGGCTTGTGGCTGGGAGTGCAGAGGCCTTATATGGGAGATTAGACAGTGGCTCCGTAGGTAAAGGCCTTCTCCATGGCTCCCCATGGCAGATCCCAATGAAAAGAGACAGTTTGTAGTTCCCAATCATTTATTGTCATGGTGGGAAGTGGAGGTAAAACCATACCCCACTTCTCAGGGTGGGCCTTTTTCAGGGAGGAATGTCTGGAAAGGAAAGCTTATTGGCTATGCCCTCCAGGCCTCTTTGTACCTCATTAGAATGGAGAGCTCTGGAACCTATGTGACCATAGGTCACATCTTTTTTCCTATTGACTTGGTCTGAGATGTTACAGATACCTCATCTACATGTGGAAGGGCTTAGGGCATTGCCCTTATGTGACTGATAGCCACAAATCTAGGGCGGGGTGGGGGTGGGGCTGCAGCTAGTGCCAGGGGCCTGGTGCCCAGGAGCAGGTGAAGCTTCTACCATCCCTTAAGGATTCTCAGGGCTTCAAAGTCTTTAGCTCAACTGAGGACCAGGCTACCTCTCACTGCCCCACAGTCTTGTATGGATAAACTAGCCCATCATTTATTTTCTGTCCTCGCACCTACAATCGATTGTCCATTCCCAGTTTATGACCTTTAGTTACCAGATAGTAGCCTCATTCCTAGAGTAGAAGGAATGTTTTCATTGATTGTAAATTTGTTCCAAGCCTGGTTTTTTTGTTTTTGTTTTTGTTGTTGTTGTTGTTCCCTAGTGCAATTATCCCATGACACATGAAGGTTTACAAAGCTCTAATCGCAACTTTCATTCTATAGGAGACTTGAAATTACTTGTATCAATTTAGGAGTTCTATAAAATCATTATCAGAAATTATGAAATCATCAGTTCACCTACATATCATTACTACATGAAAGTACATCTTCGTACTGATTCTGCAGGAGATCTGCCCAATAGTGTGGGCTGATGCCCAGGAATCATTGTGCTGTGTAATAGTGGCAGGAAAGACATCTCAACAGTGAGAAGCACTCCTAGGATGAAGTCTCTGGGGCTGTGCCTCTCCAGAGTGCATCCATCATAGCCACACAGAACAGTGAGCCATCTCCAGGAAACTCCTTTGCTTGCCATAGACTTTCCTAGACAGATCCTGACACAGCAGTCAAGAGGCAGAGGCAGGAGGGTCCCTGTGAGTTCAGGGCCAGCCTGGTTTACATAGAGAAAGGGATAGCAAGAGGGACACAAAGAAACCCTGCACTGAAAAACAAATAAAATAAAATAAAATAAAATAAAAATATCTCTTTCATGAGCACATCTCCATTGACCCCTTCCTCCCATTAGGCCTTGAGTCTAAGGTCTCCACCACCCCTGAATGTGTGTGTGTGTATCATGCTAAGACTTTGCCATTGATGTGGTAACTTACTTATGATCCAATCACCTCCCAGAGGCCTCACTGGAGAACATTTCCTCATGTGTTGTGCTGTTTCACGAGCCCCCAGAGAAGAGGCCCCATGGAGCTGACTCCAGTGCAATATACATAAGGGTCTTTATTCAAGCTGGAGCAACAGTGTTCACTGACACAGCAGAATAAGAGGGTGAAGCCTGGAGCCCAGTTTCAAGCAAGCATTTATAGAGGAAAGCAAACAAGCAAGGGAGTTTCTAGCTTGGCACACATCTGATTGGGCTATTATGGAATTTGTATGGCTGGTGCTGGGAGCCAAACCATAAACTTTCCTAAGTAAATATCTTTAGGTACAGCTGTAACTTCTGCCTTCCTCCTGATTGGTGGTTGTTAGGGAGTGACCTGGAGACCAGTGCTAGGTGCAGGCCTGGTGGATAACTCAAGTTTAACCTTAGGTCAGGTTCTCTAAGATAGATAGAGCCTGAACCAAGATGGATTTGATCTGGTCTCTCGCATGGAAACTGAGTTGTTAACACTCGGGCTTTTGTAGGACAATCCGATCTGTAACGCATAGTCTACTAAGCAGAAGGTTTTGGCTACTGAGAAGTCTCCGGTCTGGATTAAGCTACATCTGCTTTGTCCAAACAGTTTCATCTATTATCAGGAGAGTACCTGAGAGTCAGGGCATGCCAAGGTAGAAGGATAGCCACATCAGCTGAGCAAGGTGCATGCTGTAATCCCAGCCTGTAGGCGGCTGCCGCAGGAAGATCATTAGTTCAAGGTTAGCTCAAACTACACATTAAACTTTAGGCCAGCCTAGGCTACACTGTAAGAGCTATTAAGGTGCTACGCAATGCTTTGTTGTCAATGCTGACAACAAAGAAAGACATGGGAAGTCCATGCCTTTGATGCCACCATTTGAGTTGCAGAGGCAGAGGCAGAGGCAGAGGCAGAGGCAGAGGCAGAGGCAGAGGCAGAGGCAGAGGCAGAGGCAGAGGCAGAGGCAGAGGCAGAGGCAGAGGCAGAGGCAGAGGCAGAGGCAGAGGCAGGCAGATCTCTGTGAGTTTGAGAGCAAACAAATCTGGTCTACAAATCGAGTCTAGGACAGCCAGGGCTGTTACATTGAGAAGCCTTGTCTCAAAAAAAAGAAAAAAAAAAAAAAAGACAAGAGGAGGAGGAGGGAGGAGGAGGAGGAGGAGGAGGAGGAGGAGGGGGAAATGCATGGGAAGTTACAGGAAGAAGAGGTATGGGATGCTAGGGTAGGCAGCAAAGCCTGTGCTGTTAGCTTTGTCAGCTTGACAAACCTGTCAATCATGCTCTAGAGTCACCTGGGAAAGAGTCTCAATGAGCGATTGATCTGTGAAGGGGTGTCTTGATTGGCTTTATCAATGAGGGAAGTCCCACTCTAAATGTGAGTGTGGTCTTCTGACATCGTCCAGACACAAGGATGCAGAAGGAAGAAAGCTTTGCTCAGGAGGCCTTCACTCTTCTGGCAAGTGAGTTCATCTACCCTGCTGCTAACACAACTGCCACCTTCACCGATATTGGAGCCAGCTTCTTAATGCTTCAGCGTGGACTGAAGGCCAGCAGGTCTTCAGGACTCCACCACTGGCATCAGATGAGTACTCTTCAGCCTTATTCACTGAGCAACTACCTCATTGTTCTTGGTCTTACCCGTGTGAAACAGTCATTATCGGAGTACTGAAGCCTTATGCTGTAGCCAATTGGATCGATCTCCTTGTACTGCAGCCTTATGGGGTTAGCCAATTGGATCAATCTCCTGTGTGTATGTGTGTATGTGTGTGTGTGTGTGTGTGCACGCACACACACTCGCGCTTGCACTCGTGCTCGTGTGTACACGCACGTGGGCACACATATGTTTGGAGTTTCTATGTAGCCCTGGCTGTCCTGGAACTCACTTTGTAGACCAGGCTGGCCTCGAACTCAGAAATCCGCCTGCCTCTGCCTGCCGAGTGCTGGGATTAAAGGCGTGTACCACCACACCCGGATTCATCTGTCTCTTTAAGATGGTGAGAAGATCATATAAGAATGCTACTGGGGACTGGAGAGATGGCTCAGCGGTTAAGAGCACTGACTGTTCTTCCAGAGGTCCTGAGTTCAAATCCCAGAAACCACACGGTGGCTCACAACCATCTGTAATGAGATTGGATGCCCTCTTCTGGTGTGTCTGAAGAGAGCGACAGTGTACCAACATATAATAAATAAATAAATCTTAAAAAAAAAAAAGAATGCTACTGGATGGGATAATTTAGTGTCAACCCTCAATTTTCTTATCTGTAAAGTGGGACAATAAAAAGAGTATAATGTTAAATGGTGACCCATGGATAAAATACTCACCACAGTGCTTGGAGCTGATTTACACTAAAGTCTCTGAGTACTTCAGACCATTCGAGATGGGGGTGGCATCTAGCAACTTATATGATCACATTAAAAGGCTTGTTTCACAAGTCCTCAGATGGCTGAGTGGGAAAGCCTGGGGTGCAGGTGAGTGGGGGTGGGTTTCTCTAGCTGAGGGTGGAGTTGAGCTGGCCGCTGGGTGGGAACGGGGAGAGTGAATGAAAAGGAGAATGAGCTTGTGGATCTTCTGGGTGTGTTCTTTTAAAACGACATGAGAAGTGTTTTTTAAAAAAAATGTTTCTTTTTCAGGCATGTGTGTATATGTGTGAATGTATGTGTGCTCTCTCAGGTGCACACACACACACACACACACACACACACACAACACGCTCACCAGGACACACTCACACAGGGGAGTGCAGGTGCTGGAGGATGACAGAGGTGTCTGATCCCCACTGGGCTGGAGTTACAGGCAGTTGTGAACTTTCCTACAAGGATGCTAGGAACCAAATTTGGGTCTTTTGCAAGAACAATCCTGGCTTTTGACTGCTGAGCCATCTCTCCAGCCGCTGGCTCTGTTCTTTCTGGGAAAGAGTAAATGTCTTGATAAATGACTCATGTGGAGGGTCGGGAGGGATTTTCCTTGCCAGCCTACCCTCAGAACCCAGGTCATTACCCAAGAGCACAGAACTGAGAAGCACCAATAATGGTCTTATTCCAATCCACCTGGGGAATCTTCATTATTTCAAATGACATGCTCCAAGCACCCAGTGTGACCAGACCTCTCCTGGCTTCAAGGATCAGCCAGACCTGGTCTCTTTAAGATGGTGAGAAGATCATATAAGAATAGCTACTGTGCTTTCTGATCCGCCATCGTGGGTGGAGCCGCCGCCACGATGCAGATCTTTGTGAAGACCCTTACGGGGAAAACCATCACACTCGAGGTTGAACCCTCGGACACTATAGAAAATGTAAAGGCCAAGACCCAGGATAAGGAAGGACTTCCTCCTGATCAGCAGAGGCTGATCTTTGCTGGTAAGCAGCTGGAAGATGGCCGGACTTTGTCTGACTACAACATTCAAAGGGAGTCCACCCTTCATCTTGTGTTGAGCCTTCTTGGTGGTGCTAAGAAAAGAAAGAAGAAGTCTTACACCACTCCCAAGAAGAATAAGCATAAGAGGAAGAAGGTTAAGTTGGCTGTGCTGAAATACTATAAGGTGGATGAAAATGGCAAAATTAGCCGACTTCGTTGAGAGTGTCCTTCTGATGAATGTGGTGCTGGAGTTTTTACGGGAAGCCACTTTGACAGGCATTACTGTGGCAAGTGTTGTCTGACTTACTGCTTCAACAAACCAGAAGACAAGTAGTTGTGTATGCGTTAATAAAAAGAAGAAACTCAAAAAAAATAGCTACTGTATGGGATAATTTAGTGCCAACCCTCAATTTTCTTATCTGTAAAGTGGGACAATAAAAAGAGTATAATGTTAAATGGTGATCCATGGATAAATTACTCACCACAGTGCTTGGAGCTGATTTACAGTTCAAAGGCTTAGTTCATTATTGTCATGGTGGAAAACATGGTGGCATGCAGACAGACATGATCATGGGGAGTTCAGAGTTCTACATCTGGATCTGCAGACAGTAGGATGAGAGAGCCACTCTGCCTCTGCCTCTGCCTCCTCCTCCTCCTCCTCTTCCTCCTCCTCCTCCTCCTCCTCCTCCTCCTCCTCTTCTTCTTCTTCTTCTTCTTCTTCTTCTTCTTCTTCTTCTTCTTCTTCTTCTTCTTCTTCTTCTTCTTCTTCTTCTCCTTCTTAAGATTTATATTTATTTTTTGTATGTAAGTACACTGCTGCTGTCTTCAGACACACCAGAAAAGGGCATTAGATCCCATTACAGATAGCTGTGAGCCACCATGTGGTTGCTGGGAATTGAACTCAGGATCTCGGGAAGAGCAGTCTGTGCTCTTAACCACTGAGCCATCTCTCTATCCCCCTGACTTGGGCTACTAAAACCTCAGAGCCCACCCCTAGTGATACACTTCTTCCAACAAGGCCATGCCTCCTAATCCTTCCAAGTAGTGCCACTCCCTCATGACTGAGCATTCAAACATTTGAGCCTATGAGGGCCATTCTTATCCAACCACCACATGTAGTATAGCTGTTTCTTCCTTCAAATATCCTGTTGACAGCCAGGCATGGTGGCTCCTGTCTGTAATTCCAGCACTCCAGAGCGAAGTATAGTCAAGGGATCAGCACAGGTTTGAGGCTAACCTAGTCTACATAGTGAGTCCCAGGGTTGTACAGTATGATCTTATTTAAAAAGGAAAAAGGAGGGAGGAGCTGGAGAGATGGCTCAGCGGTTAAGAGCACTGACTGCTCTTCCAGAGGTCCTGAGTTCAATTCCCAGCAACCACATGGTGGCTCACAACCATCTGTAATGGAATCTGATGCCCTCTCCTGGTGTGTCTGAAAACAGCTACAGTGTACCAACATACATGAAATAAATAAATATTTTTTAAAAAAGGAAAGAAAAACAAAAAACACCCCCCCCCAAAAAAACCCGACCCTTGGAGGTGTTGAGTGGGAAGGCTCATGAACTCACAAGAAATCAAACATTAGGACGCTCAGCAAACTCACTACAGGCTCTGAGCTTCTTGGTTCAGGTCACAGGAATAGCAGAAAGTTGCTGGGGAGAGGAGACTTTTCAGTGTTGGAGATCCCTGCAAGTTCTGCCTGGGATTTCCCCCTAAACTGTCATCCATGAGTTGGTGGGGCTTTTTGGTGATGAAACCACCTTAGACTTTCACACCCCAGTAGGTAACCCTGCCCCTGTAAGTAAAGCAATAACCAAATCAGACTAGGATAGATTTTATTCTTCGATCCTTGCCCTCTCTATCTGACCAGACAAAGACTTCCCAGGCATGCAACAGCTTGATAGAGAGAACGTTCTGGAACAGCTGGGGACCTTAAAGAAAAGGATGGCTCAGGATCTTGGCTGGAGAATGAGTATAGGAAGAGAGAGCCAGCCATACAACCTCCCTTCATCTGCTATTCTAACAGCACAACTGGTCCATAAGGTGGCCTTGGTTTTTAATTACGTTTATTATTATTATTATTATTATTATTATTATTATTATTATTATTATTATTATTATAAGACAAGGTCTCACTATGCAGGCCTGGCTGGATTGGAACTGGTTATGTAGACTGGGCTGGCTTTGAACTCACAGAGCTCCACTTGTCTCTGTCTCCCGAGTGCTAGGGTTAAAGGTTTATGCCGCCATGCCCCGCTGTTGTTAAATTTTTATTTTATGTGTGTTTACCTGCTTGAATGTCTTTGTACTGTGTGTATGCAGTGTTCATGGAGGCCAGAAGAGGGCATCAGAGCCCCTAGAACCAGAGCACAGACGGTTGTGAATCACCCACCATATGAGTGCTGGGAGCTGAACTCCCGGCCTTTGCAAGAGCACCAAGTACTCTTAGCCACTGAGCCATCTCTCCAGCCCTACTTAAGTTGCTTGTCTTAGTTAGGGATTCTATTGCTGTGATTAGAAAAACAGGATCAAAAGCAACTAGGGAGGAAAGAGTTTCTTTGGCTTACACTTCCACATCACAGCCTGTCCTCTAAGGAACTCCAGGAAGAACTGCAGCAGAAGCCATGGAGGAACACTGCTCACAGGTCTGCTCAACTTGCTTTTTTTACACAACCCAGGATCATCTGCCTAGGGGTGGAACCGCCCATCAATCATCCATCAAGAAAATGGCGCACAGACTTGCCTATCGGTACATTTTTTTTTTTAAAGATTTACTTATTTATTATATGTAAGTACACTGTAGCTGTCTTCAGACACTCCAGAAGAGGGCGTCGGATCTTGTTACAGATGGTTGTGAGCCACCATGTGGTTGCTGGGATTTGAACTCTGGACCTTCAGAAGAGCAGTCGGGTGCTCTTACCCACTGAGCCATCTCACCAGCCCCTATCGGTACATCTTAAGGGGCATTTTCTCAGTTAAGATTCCCTCTTCCCAGGTATGCTTAGTCGAGGAGGAGGGAAACAAACCAATCCAACACAAACACCACGGAGCTCCCTGCTGTGACCCTGGCTGTCTTCAGTCTTTTTGACTTGTAGGACCTTTATATATGTTTTTCTTTTTTCTAGAAGGCTCTTCCTATTTCTTCCCTAAATTAGTCTCCCCCACCTCTAAATCCACACAACACCTTAAGTGTCATTTCTTTTAGGAATATTCTCCTGACCCTACCCTGCCCCGACATTCCTTGAATAGGACTTCATTGTGTTTTTTTAGAATCGATGCATCTCTTCCGGTCTGAGCTGTAAGCTCTTGGGAGCCGGGCCTTTGATTATGCACACCGATGTACCTGGCTCTTCTGTTAGGCGCCCTCAGAGTGAATGTGGAGCTAGTGAACTGGGCGCAGGAAAGTGTGGCTGATAACGGATGTTTGTGGTTTTATTTATCGCTCAAGCAGCCTGCTAGCTCAGAGCAATGAGCCAGACAGGAAAGTTGTGTCTCTAATAACATACACACATCTGTCCAGATAGGTGTGACCTTTTTCAGCTTGATGTAGTGAGATGGTTAGTGACCTTGATTGCGGCTTATGTCTGCCATGTCCGGTGCCAAGCTGTACAGACCCAGGTGGGCTTATTTCCAGTGTCTCCCCTTGAGGTTGTAGCTGATCATATTACTAGTTTTCATCCGGAGCCTTTGGGGGAACTGGACGGTTTTGTTTTTGTTTCTTGGTCAGGAATCACTTGGCAGTTCTAGAAGACACGGCAAGGAGCAGAGCGCACACAGTACACGGGGGTGGTGGTGGTGGTGGTGGTGGTGGTGGTGGTGGTGGTGGAAATCTGAGTTCTTTACTCCGTTGTCTTCATCTCCCCAAAACCCTCTGAAGGCGGCAGGAGATTTTCTTCATCGTGCAGTCACAGAGAATGAACTTGAGAGTGCTTAAGCGGCTCGCTCAAGGTTACTCCCATCGTCCGTGAAGAGGCGGGAGGCGGGATTCGCATCCAGGTTCTTCTGACTCCGAAGTGGCACGGGGGTGGGGCGGGAGGCTGGGCCGGGCTGGGGGCACCTGGAGTCAGCGGAGCCCAGGCAGGGAGCGCGCGCGAGGCCTCTCTGGCCCAGCTCGGAGCCCGGTGGTGCAGCGCCCGCCCCCGATCGCGGGCGCAGACTGGCGGCCGCCTCCGGACCACGTGGTGCGCGCGGCGGCTCGGGGCTCCCCGGGCTTGGGCGAGCACTGCGGGCGGTCGACCGGGCGGAGGAGGCGGGAGCGAGCGCTGCAGCCTGCGGCGTCGGGGCCGTGGCCTCCGTTTTCCGCGCGCCACTCGCTGGGTCCCTGCGCCCAGGGCGCACGGTGGAGACGGACACGGCGGCGCCATGGAGCTGGTGCCCTCTGCCCGTGCGGAGCTGCAGTCCTCGCCCCTCGTCAACCTCTCGGACGCCTTTCCCAGCGCCTTCCCCAGCGCGGGCGCCAATGCGTCGGGGTCGCCGGGAGCCCGTAGTGCCTCGTCCCTCGCCCTAGCCATCGCCATCACCGCGCTCTACTCGGCTGTGTGCGCAGTGGGGCTTCTGGGCAACGTGCTCGTCATGTTTGGCATCGTCCGGTGAGTCAGCCGAGGGCGTCGCGGGGTTTGGTCCCAGGGTCAGAGTGGACTCTACTCTTTGTAGACCAGGATACCCAACCCTGACTCCCCGGGTTCCTGAATGTCCTGCACAGAGGCCAGGTCCTCTGAGATTATGAGGACAAGGCGTGTGTGTGTGTGTGTGTGTGTGTGTGTGTGTGTGCTTGCACTAGCCTAACTACATAACACTTAATCATCCTTGACATCTCTTTGCTTCTGCATCATGGAGGTGGGACAGTTTGGCAACACTTTGTGTGTCTGCCGCGCACGCAGTTTGTGATTGGGCAGTTTGACGGTAGCGTGTGTGTTCGATCCTCTGAAACCTTGCAAGGGTGAGCTGAGGTGCTCTACAAAATACCTTAGGTCTTTGGAGCATACAACAGGGACAGACTGTCTGCTCCGGGCTGTGGGGACACGCCCCAAGTCACATTTAGTAGTCGGTCTTCTGTGGTTGCTGTGTGTGTGCTTGTCCCAAGCCATCAGTTTGTAATTCTGTATGAGACTGAGAGTGTATTTGCATTGTTTCTTGTCAAACCTCTAGGTCATAGGTGATGGAGGCACCCGGGATGACTTTGAACACCAGTCTTTGTGCTGCGTGTTCTCTGATGGAGAGCCCCGTAGTTCCTGTGAACTGGCCATGGGGTTCTCTCTTCCCTTCCCCAGTGGCCATGTGGTCAGGAACTCGGGATATGATTCAGGGCAGATTTATCCTCCTTGAGGCCTGGGCTACAGAATGAACTTAAGGCCAGCTAGAGAAGAGAGAGAGGGAGGGAGGGAGGGAGGGAGGGAGGGAGAGAGAGAGAGAGAGAGAGAGAGAGAGAGAGAGAGAGAGAGAGAGATTATTAGTAAGGGCTTTAGGGGCCACAGACTGTACGCTTAATTGATAGCTTCTGCAGCATGTGTGAATCCTTACATTAGTTTGTAGTGTTCAGTCCCCAGCACACTACACACTGGACATGGTGGTCCCACGGCTGTAATCCCAGTCCTGGGGGGTGTTGAAGCAGAAGGCTCAGAAGTTCAAAGTCATGCTTTGGTTACATAGAGAATTTGAGGCCAGACTAGGATAATGGGCTTGGGGTATAGCTAAATGGCAGGGTACTTGCCTCCAGACAGGCAAGGCTGAGAACTGCCTAAATTAACAAAGCAAAATGTCTCCAACCCATCTGTACCTGTGGGCGCACTGATGTAAGTGAAGCACCCCCTGCAGACCCCAGACCGAGGTAAGGGCTCATAGCAGGCTCCACAATATGCAATAAGCAAACGAGAGGTTTTGCTTTCCTCTCTGTTTGCTGCCAAGGCGCCAGGGGCTGCTGAGATGAGTTTTGAGATTTGGGAGCACTAAGACCCTGTCTTGTTTAGACAGCATGTGTCTCTTGCCTCTGTCCCCTCTCTTGCTCAGATTAGGGGTTCAGATCCTGGACTCTCATCCAGAAGACATTCCATAAAGATGATGGAGTGCAGAGGTAAAGGTCATGGCTGTGGGCCAGGTGGTACCCTGTTTCTATCCCAACTTCAACATGTTGTAACAATGTGGCTTTGGCCAAACAGCTCACCTTCCCCAAGCCTCATTTATCTCATTTGAAAATATACGGTGATTTAGAATAGCCTGTTGGGGCCAGGCAGTGGTGGTGCACGCCTTTAATCCCAGCACTCGGGAGGCAAAGGCAAGCAGATCTCTGTGAGTAGTTCAAGACCAGCCTGGTCTATAGAGTGAGTTCCAGGACAACCAAGGCTACACAGAGAAACCAAACTTCCCCAAGCCCCATTACCCACCTCCCCCCAAAAGCCCCACAATAGTCTGTTGGGAAGATTAAACGGAGGCATGCAGGTAATGGCCTAATAGCAGGCACTGGGAAGCGTCCTAGGCCTTTGGTGTGTGTTGGGGGTCCGGATTAACCAGTACAGCTGCAGCTGCTGCAGGTGTGCGGCGTGGGTAGCTGGGGCCCTGTTGTCTGTAGTTTCCACAGTGGGCCCTGTCTCTGGTCCTGCAAGGGCACACGTTTTGTCAGTCAACAAATATAACAATACTAATTGCTGTTAATCATCGACACACCTGTCCAGCCTCAGGTTTCTTTCTCTTTTTTTTTTTGGCACAGCCTTGACTGTGTTCACGATGTAGAACCAGGCTGGCCTTGAAGTCACCTGATAGAGATCCACATGCCTCGCCCCCTACTGAAATTAAAGGTGTGTTCCACCACACTGGGCATGAGAGCCCTTAACGCCCAGACTCTGAGCACAAGCCTCCCGTGGCCTCTGGCCCCTAACAGCCATGCTCTAGGGACCCAAGGTTAGTTGTGACTCTAGGATCAAATGCAACTTCCTAGGGCTGTGGAATCCAGAGCAGGGACTTGATTTAGCCAGAGGAGGTGATACCTGGACTGTGAGGTGTCTGAGATGCTGCAGTTGGCTGTATGGAGAGGCAGGGCGGGGTGGGGCATCTCAGGCAGCTAGAACGGCTCAGACTGTAGAGGTCTAGAAGGGAGCAGAGGGTTTCACCTGAGGCCTCGGTGGCCATGAAGGCAGAGAGGCTACAGGATAAAGACACGAAAACCATAAAAGTGGTGTCCTTTTCCCTGGAGTGGTCGGGATCATCAGAGGCGGAAGGGTTGTCCGGATTGCCGGGAAGCAGAGGCGACCGCTGTGTTCTGAGCTTCAGTTGTGCCTGGAGCCAGTCTGAGTCTACCAACTTAGTCTCTGCTGTTCAGAAATCCCGAGAAGTTGCAGAGAGATGTAGGAGGAGTGCCACAGAGCATAGGGACAGGGCGATCAGGGGGAAAGGAATGAGACTCTAAGGGGAAGGCTTGGAGACAGGCCAGGGTGGTCGGGACAGACCATGAGCTGGGGCTCTGGCTGCTAGTCTGGATGTGAAATTGGAGTCTGGACAGGTTCGTGGCCCCAAGCTCGGGCCAGCCATGCTGGGAAGTCAAGGCGCTTTGAATGTCAGGAGCATCAGGAGAGCCATCCATGAAGAATGATGGTCAAGAGGATGGGTCTGGTGAAGGGGTGGAGCGAGTGTTGAGGAATTAGAGGCTAGTGCCGGGCGATGGGAGGAGCCCTGGACAGGTAACCAAACCCCCTGCCTCCAGCTTCCTTAACCTCTCTCTGAAACTCAAGCCTGCTAGCCCTAACAGGAAGGCAGAAACTGGCCCAATGACTTTGGATGAAGCAAAACGGGAGGAGTGGAGAGTGAGCTGAGGCCAGGGCCTGCCGGTCTTGCCCAGAATCTGCCATTTCCCAGGTCTTAGGATCATTCCCCGGGGAGCATGTGAGTCACAGACACAGCGGTGGGAAGAGTCGCCAAGGACACAGAGTCTCTCCTGAGCTTCTTCTGGAGTCTAGGGATTCTCCAACCTGCACTTGAGTCCCACAGTGGGCTCTTCTGTTCTCATTCATAGACTAGAACATGGGCTCAGAGGCAGCAAGTGCCTCTCACCACAAAGGCGTTGCAAGCTCAGCTTTTGTTCTGTGACAGGGTCTCCTGTAGCCAAGGCTGGTCCCAACTTGCCATATTGTTGAGGATGAATGTTAACGTCCCCTCTTCCTGTCTCATCTACTGTTCAAATAATAGGGTTACAGACACACACCACCATGCCCATCTTAGACCTGGTCTTTCTGAGCCCCCAAACCTTAACCACTCGGCCTGTGCTAGGCTTGAGATGCACAGAGAGCAGGCTAGGGCTAGGTAAATCTCAAGGCCTCGGTATTTGATATCAGCAGCTGCAAACCTGGACATTAGAGCCACACAGGGGCCATAACACTGTGTCCATCACACAGTGACCATCATAGTGACTATTACACAATGAGCATCAAACAGGGGCCA
This sequence comes from Mus musculus, assembly GCF_000001635.26. NCBI lineage: Eukaryota > Metazoa > Chordata > Mammalia > Rodentia > Muridae > Mus > Mus musculus. The sequence continues at coordinate 132,140,320 of NC_000070.6, read as the reverse complement.
TCATCAGACGGTGACATTTTTCTTTTCTCTTTCTTTCTTTCTTTCTTTCTTTCTTTCTTTCTTTCTTTCTTTCTTTCTTCCTTCCTTCCTTCCTTCCTTCCTTCCTTTCTTTCTTTCTTTTTTTTTTTTTGAGACAGGGTTTCTCTGTATAGCCCTGGCTGTCCTGGAACTTACTGTGTCGACCAGGCTGGCCTCGAACTCAGAAATCTGCCTGCCTCTGCCTCCCAAGTGCTGGGATTAAAGGCATGCGCCACCAACACCTGGCTAGTGACATTTTTCTAAGTGAGCTTAAGCAATACATATATTATCTCTCTATGCCTCAGTGTTCTGCTCTGTGGAATGGGAGGGTGGTAGACCCTTACAGGGTGAGAGTAAGGAAGTCATGAGGTGCCAACCAGCTCCAGGCGTTCAGTAGCTGTTCGGAGGCAGTCTGTGTAAAGCTGGCCCTGTCGGGGAGGGGTAAGGCTCCCCTCTCATTCAGTCACCATTTACTAAGCCGCGGAGGAGCTCTGGCTGGGTGCTACAGGGGAACTTTATCAGGTCGATATCAGAAGCTTTCTTTTATATTAAAGATAGCTAGATAGTTACTTCAGGACCAAAGGAGACCATTCAGTAGAGGTTGCTATTACCCATAATCTTACTGCAGAGAAAAAGCTTAGTCATTTGTGTATATTTCTTTCTCATCTTTGCTTCTAGATGCACACACACACACACACACACACACACACACACACACACTTGTTTTTATGAAATTAAGATTGCTTAGGGAAATCAGGATCCAGTCATATGGATTTTGTAAGATTGTGTAAATGATAATAGTGAGATTTTTTTCTCAGTAGCCCACACTGGGTTTCAGTTTCTGATCATCCTGCCTTCTAAGAGATACAAAATTGAAACCTTGTTTCCAAATAACAAAACCAAAGGGATAAGGGAAACTTTTTCGGGTTTTTTTTTGTTTTGTTTTGTTTTGTTTTGTTTTTTTTTTTTTTTTTTGGTTTGGTTGGTTTGTTTGTTTTTTAAAATTTTTTAAAGATTTATTTATTTATTATATGTAAGTACATTGTAGCTGTCTTCAGACACTCCAGAAGAGGGAGTCAGATCTCCTTACGGGTGGTTGTGAGCCACCATGTGGTTGCTGGGATTTGAACTCTGGACCTTCGGAAGAGCAGTCGGGTGCTCTTACCCACTGAGCCATCTCACCAGCCCGTTTGGTTTGTTTTTGTTTTTGTTTTTCGAGACAGGGTTTCTCTGTATAGTCCTGGCTGTCCTGGAACTCACTTTGTAGATCAGGCTGGCCTCAAACTCAGAAATCTGCCTGCTTCTGCCAAGGAAACCATTTTTTTTTTTTTAAAGCTGGTTTAGGTTAGAGAGACGGCTCAGGTGTAGGCAGCACTTCCTGCTCTTCCAGAGGACCCAGGTTCAAACCTCAGCACAGGTATGGCAGTTTAGTCTTCTGTAACTCCAGGCTGACACCCTCTTCTGGCTTCTGAGGGTACTGTATGAGCATGGTGCGTAGACAAACTAGCTGGCAAAGCACTCATACACATAAGATAAAAATAAATGTTTTTAAAAGCTCATGGATTTTGATAGCTATGTGAGTGTATCCTTCTATTGAGCAGCTTGCATTTTAAAAGCATTTGCTATTTTTACTTTTTAGAGATCTATTAATTTTATTTTATGAGTATAAGTATTTTGCTTTCATATGTGTATGTGTATGTACCATGTGCATGCCTGATGCCCAAGTGAGTCAGAAGAAGGCAACAAATCTCTTGGAACTGGAACTAATGGATGGTTGTGAACTTTCATGCAGATGCTGGGAATCGAACCTGGGTCCTCGGCAACACCAACAAGTGTTCCTAACCTCCAAGTCATCCCCCCCCCCCCCCCCCCCCCGAGACAGGGTTTCTCTGTGTAGCCCTGGATGGCCTGGAACTCCCTCTGTAGACCAGGCTGACCTTGAACTCAGAAATCTGCCTGCCTCTGCCTCCCAAGTGCTGGGATTAAAGGCATGTGCTACCACTGCCTGGCCCTCGGAGTCATTTTTCCAGGCCTGCCATTGTCCTTTTCTTTTAATTTTAAATTAGATTTAATTTCATGTGTGGGTGTTTTACTTGAGTGTTTGTACGTGCACCACATACATGCCTGCTTCTTGCAGAGGCCAAAAGAGGGCATCGCATCCCATGACACTGGAGTTATAAGTGGTTGAGAACCAACCAATGGGTGCTGGGAATTGAACCTCGAGCCTCTGTAGGAACTACTGTGCTCTTTAATGCTGAGTTGTCTCTTCAGTGTAGAGTGGGCTAGTTGGGGTATTCTTTCTTGTTGGGGGAAGGCATTCAAGACAAGGTTTCTTTGTGTATCCCTGGCTGTCCTAGGACTCACTCTGTAGACCAGGCTGGCCTCGAACTTGGAGATCAGACTGCTTCTGCCTCCTGAGTGCGGAGACTGAAGGTGTGTGCCACCCCGCCTGGCTTCGACGACTATTTTGAATATTTGTGGTTGTAGACTCCTCCTACAATTTCTGTACAATCTTTTCTTGCAGTCAAACCTCTTTAAGGAAGAACTGGCTGCTGTCCCATACAGAGAGCTTCCTGTTGCTGAAGGGATAAAGCAGACATAAGAAAGCCATCAGTGGAAGTTTGGTGCCAGAGATTCAGATAGATGGAGAAACGATAAGACTGGGCAAACATTCAGGTCTCCTCAGCCCAGCTGGGATCCCAAGAATAAGTCTCAAGCGCTGTGACCCGAGGACTCACCCCTGCACCCACACCCCTGCCAGATCTCTAGATTTTGAGAGGCAAGGGAAGGCATGATTTCATTAAACTCAGGATCCTGGGACTTTGAAATCAAATTGGCCACCCAGAATATCCTCACACGCTCAGGAAGGAGGGTAATCGCAGGGTAGAACAGAAAGCCCGGCTTAAATTAGCAAGTTACCAACATGCAGGCTGATGCGGCCCCGTTTCCAGTTGCGGGCTGCAGGGTGGGGTGGGGTGTCTGGCTGTGCTCTACTGATTTGTAGCTTCCAGCACAGCTGCAGAAATCAGTGGCTTTGTCTCCAGCCTGGAAGGGCGTGTGAAGAAGCTGCCTGTCTGTCTGTCTGTCCTTCACAGCCTTCCTAGCTACTGTGAGGAGTGAAAAGACAGAGAGCTTTAACTTCAAAGTCCCGGCGAGGTCAGAAGAATTCTGACTCAGGAAATGCCAGATGATCAGTGTTAAGAACTCCCCTTGTAGTGAGGGGCAGCAGGGGGAGGGCAGGGCTGGAGAGATGGCTCAGAGGTTAAGAGCAGTGGCTGCTCTTCCAGAGGTCCTGAGTTCAAGTCCCAGCAACTACATGGTGGCTTACAACCATCTGTAATGGGATCTGATGCCCTCACCTGGCATGAAGGTGTACATGCATACAGAGCACTCATACATAAAATAAATTAAAACAACAACACACCCTTGAAGTTCTTCTAGAGAATAGCAGTTTAATTCTCAGCTCCCAACTTGGGAGTTCCCTATAACTCCATCCCAGGGACCTGACACACTCTTCTGGCCCCTCAAGGCACCTATACACTTGTGTGAGCACACACAGAGATACATATACACAAATAATTTTTGTAAACATTTATTATTTGTATTTATGTGTATGGATTTTTGCCATGTATGTATGTCTGGGCCACATATGTAGTCAGTATTATCAGAGCTCAGAGGACCATCAGATCTTCTGAAATTGGAATCACAGATGGTTGTGAGCCACCATGTGGGTGCTGGGAATCAAACCCAGGCCTTCTGGAAGAGCACCCAGTGCTCTTAACCACTGAGCTATCTCTCCAGTCCCGCCATATATATATATCTTAAAAACAACAAAAACCTCAGCTGCACTCATACCTCTTGAACTCAGAATTTGGGAGGCAGAGACAGGCAGATTTCTGTGAGTTCCAGGCCAGCCAGGACTGCAGAGTGGGACCCTGTCCCACAATAGAACCCAAAGGAACCACAGCAAAGGAAGCCTGGGTCTCCTTCCTATTCAGGAGAAACACTGTTACCAAATGCAAGTTGAAACATGGAGGGCTGCGGCTGAACACTTATTAATTTAAAAAATTTAAGAATTGCATTTATTTAGAGATTGGAGAGATGGCCCTGTGTTTAGGGGTGCTTACTGCTCTTGTAGAAGACTCAGGTTCTGTTCCAAGTGCCCACATGGGGACTCATAACTTTCTGTAACTTCAGTTCCAAGGGATCTGACTCCCTCTCAGACTTTTGTGGGCTGCTGCACACCCATGGTGCACATGAATTCACATAGACAAAATATATACATACACATAGAAATATTTTTAAAAGTATATTTTTTGTTACTTATTTTTTGCAGGTGGTGTAGCATGTTAAGGTTTGTTCTTTGCTTTGTATTGTAAAGCTAAATACTGACCCCCAAGGCCTGGTTGCATACACAAATTAATGCTATGTGACTTTGCTCCTTAATTTAAAAACTGTTGGTTGAATAAAGATGCAGACAGTCAGCGGGGCAGTGGTGGCACGTGCCTTTAATCCGAGCACTTGGGAGGCAGAAGCAGGCGGATTTCTGAGTTCGAGGCCAGCCTAGTCTACAGAGTTAGTTCCAGGACAGCCAGGGCTGCACAGAGAAACCCTGTCTCGAAAAGAATCCAAAAAACAAATAAACAAAAAAACCAAGATGCAGACAGGCTGGGCAGAAGAGAGCTAGGTAGAGTTTTGGTTCCTGGGCTCGGGCTTTGAGGGAGGACCATGAGGGAGAGAGAAGGTGGAGAGAGAAGATGCCATGGGGTAAAAATTTTGAAAACATGGCTAGCTGGTGAGATGGCTCAGCGGTTAAGAGCACTGACTGCTCTTCCGAAGGTCCAGAGTTCAAGTCCAAGCAACTGCTTGGTGGCTCAAAACCATCTGTAATAAGATCTCTTGTGGTGTGTCTGAACACAGCTGAATACAGTGTATTTACATATACAATAAATAAATCTCTGGGCCAGAGCAAAGGGGGCTGGAGCTGGAGCGAAGAGAGGTCTGAGTTCAATTCCCAGCAACCACATGATGGCTCACAACCATCTGTGTACTGTACTAATATTCATAAAATAAATAAATCTTTAAAAAAGAAAAAGAACACATGGCCATGAGGTCTGCCCAGGTGGAACATGGCAAGTTATAACTCGGGGTTATTGATTTGGTAGCCTCTGCTCAACTTTAGTGCATTAAAGGGTTAATACAAATATAAAGGTTGTCTGTCTTTTATCTGGGAACGGAATGACCAAAGGCAGTATAGAAAGCCCAGATTGAGATATTTACTACAACATTAAGGTGAGGCAAGAGGGGCAGAGCAAGAGGGTGCAGATGGAGAGGGGCGTGCTCTTACAATGAGATGGCTCAACAGTTCAGGGAATCAACGTTCTCCCAGAGAAACTGAGTTCAATTCCCAGCATCCACAGTTGGCTCACAGTTTGTAACTCTAATTCCAGGAGATCGGATGTCCTCTTCTGGCCTTCAAGGGCACCAGGCATGCACGTGGTGCATACACATACATGCAGGCCACTAGATATACACACCAGGCAGTGGTGGTAAACGCCTCAATCCCAGCACTCGGGAGGCAGAGGCAGATGGATCTCTATGAGTTTCAAGCCGGCCTGGTCTACAGAATGAGGTCTAGGGCATGCAGAGAAACCAACCAACCAAACTAAAACTCCACCTATACACAAAATAAAAATAAACAACTGAGTCAATGTTTAAAACAACAACAAAAATATTTAAAAAGTAAAAGAAATGGGTTCTTTTTAAAATTTACTTGAGACAGACTTGCTTAGGCCATTCTGTCCCCTGACTCTTTATGTAACAGGATGACTTGACCCCTTCTGCAAAGTTGAAGTCCTGCGAGTACAGCTGCGACTACATAGGGCAGTTCTGGAGACTCCCGACACTGTAGGTCATCCAGACCTACAGAACCCCAGATTTCCTGGGGCAGTGCCAGCCGGCCGAATGGGTTCAGATCCATTCAGTCTCTTGCTGAATCCGTTTTCTCATCTGTGAACTGGGCGAGGCACTAAATTACTGCATCGGCAGCAGGTGGCACCCTCCCGTCTCCCGTCGTGGCTTTTTCTGAGCTTGAAACACACTTCCAGAAACCAGAGCAAAGCAAGGGCAGAGACGCAGTCCCCGCCCTCTGAGAGCTGCCATTTTATCAGAGAAAGGATAGACAATAAGTCAGTCAGTAGAAGACAGACACGTGGTTAGGGGCGTGGTTCAGTTGGAGGAGGGGCTTGCCTATGTGCCGGGAGATCCTGGGTTCAATTCCCAGTTCCGAATCAGCCACGAGTGGTGGTGTACAATTGAAGGTTCAGCTCTTGTGAGGCGGAGGTTCAGAAATTCAGGGGCGGGGGCGCTAAAAAACCACAAACCATCTACAGGCAATCAAGCAAACAAAAACAGGCGGAGGGAATATCGCTGTATGTGGGAAGTGACTGTTGAGCAGAGACGGGCTTGGGAGGATGTTTTAAGCAGAGGATGATGCCTGTGTGCCCTGTAGAGGCTTGTGTGGCCCTCAGCCTGACTCCTACAAGAAGGGTTGGTGCTATGATTTCTGTGGCCTGGCTGCCTACCTAGCACTTGGGACCCAGGGATAAAGGTTAAGTCAGGAGAGAAACTGCGGCTCCCGGCCAAGCCAGATAACCCTGCAGGACCTGTGGGGGAGCATCTGCTTCCCTTGGTTACAAATCTGCATCCTGCCAGTGCCCAAAGTGCCCGGTGTCTGGTGATTTTCCATCGCTCCTTGGGGGAGCAACAGAGCTGCTGGATGGGCAGGTAGCCATGAGGCGCTCCTCCTGCTTCCTTTGGCCTGCTCATCCCAGGCCACCCAGGACAGCCTAACAAAGCCTAGTACATGGACTTGGTCAAAACCATCACCACTAAAGGCAGAGTGGCCATGTTATCCTGCTCAGTTCATGGCTTAGAAGACCCAAGACACAAATTCTCACTTAATCTTCATAACCTGCCTGTTAAGCAGGAATGATATATATAGATATATATATTTTTTTCTTTTTTTCAAGACAGGGTTTCTCTGTGTAGCCCTGGCTGTCCTGGAACTTGCTCTGTAGACCAGGCTGGCCTCGAACTCACAGAGATCTCCCTGCCTCTGCCTCCCCAGTGCTGGGACTAATGATGTGTACCACCACCTCCTGGCCATGATGGCTTTTATAACCTTGACCTCCATGATACAACCAATTGCCCATGTTCTTGTCTGGGTGAGGGGTGAAGAGATCTTCATTGGCTTGGAGCTTAGCTTAAGACTTTGTTGATTCTGCTTTTGTGTTTGAAACAGAGCCAGTGGGCTACCATTCTGGGGGAGGGGACTTCTGTAGCTATGGGTAGGTACATCTGATATTGGTACAAGGGTCTCCAGGTTGGAAACCCTCCAGTAAAGCTGTTGCTGCACTCCCCAGGAGACTGACGTCTTCCCAGGGAAGAGGACGGTCTCCGTGTTCCTCAGTAATACTTCATTCAGTTTGGCTACGTGGGGGATGGCACATTCCACAGCCTGAGTGAGAGGACAACTCGGTAGAATCAGTTCTCTCTTTCCACCTTTACCTGGGTTCCAAGAACCAAGCTCAGGTTATCAGGCTTGCGTTGTTGGGTGCCAGTCACCTTTGCCCTCTGAGCCACCTGAGAGGCCCTTGGGGTTGTTCTTCAGATATTGCTCCCACAGGTGACTAAGGTTAATCTCCTTCATTTAAACTCAGCTGATTACAAAACTCCTTCCCAGCCATACCTGAGTTTGATCGCTGGATACTGTCGTTTAGCTGAGCTGACGTACAAAGGTAAAGGTTAGACAGGGTTGTGGGGCCTCGAGCTGAGCCTTACTCTCCCAGATGCCTCGTCCTGTGACAGGGCTCAGGGTTGTTGCTCACTGGTTCTTGTCAGGATTAAGTGTGATGACATTATTCAAGTGCCACATAGTCCCCATCACTTAGGGGAGGGGGGCTGGGTGACAAAGCGTGATAAAGAACTTTGTCAGACCAGGCTGTCGCCATGTTGATGCCCCAGAAGAGCTGCATTGCATTAGGAACTCTGTCCTCTTTATAAAAGAGGTTGGGAATCTGTAGTTTGTTAGCACTTCAGTGTGGTGGGTGCCAGGCAAAGACTGCCTTTCAGGGACCGTCAGAAAGCCCTTTCTTAATTGGGACTTGTTCTTAAGACCAGGGAAATATTGTACCTTGGCACAAGACTGCTAGTTTATCCATGCTTTCCAGGAAGGAAGCCATTCAGGTGTGAGCAGACAGACCCTTGATGAGGCTTCCACGCCCTATAAATGGCAAATCGCCATGCAGTTGGCGTTGAACTTTTTTGTGGAGGGAGTGTTAGTAGCCAAGGCAGATGCTCATGTGCCCACACACCCAGAGCAGGCAGACAACAGTGTGCGCAGCTTTCAGATCACGAAGCTGTGTATCCTCGCAAGTCTCCAGGCTCCAGCCAGGAAAGGTTTGCTTGGAGACATTTCTACTGGTCCCTTACCCACAAAGTCCCCAGTATGGCTGTGATTACCTCCTTCTGTGACCATGCCTGACATCATGCTGGCCAGAGCCATCCTGAGACCGGAGCTAAGGCTGGGCCTAGGTCAGCTACTGAATTCCAGGTCAGACAGAGATTCAGCCATGGATGTCATCAGCCACCTCCATAAAAAGGGAGGACATTGTTTTGTGTTGAATAGACCAGGGGGAAAAAAAAAAACCTACTTTTTTTTTTTTTTTTTTGAGACAGGGTCTTATCATGTAGCCTTGGTTGCCCTAAAACTTGCCATTTAGAACAGGATAGCCTCAAACTCCTCCTGGCTTTATCTAACCCTGTTCACTTTTTGTTTGTTTGTTTTTCGAGACAGGGTTTCTCTGTATAGCCCTGGCTGTCCTGGTACTTAAAAGAGGCAGGAAATCCGCCTGCCTCTGCCTCTCGAGTGCTGAAATTAAAGGCGTGCGCCACCACGCCCAGCTCCCTGTTCACTTCTTAAAGCTCCTTCCCCAACACCGTATCTGGTTGTTTCCTCTTACTACATCACTCACTGTGGGAACTCTGAGATCCCTTCAAACGATAGGAGAGACATAGACAAAAGCCTGTGCTTATCAGGTTGGGGAGATGGCTCAGAACCCCCACAGAAACGTAACAGCCTCTGTGTCCCCAGTGCTAGGCAGAGACAGAGACATGGGCAGAGATAGGCAGGTCCCAGGGGCTCACGGGCCAGCCAGCCTAGCTGAAAGGTGAACTCCAGGCTCCTTGAGAAATGTTGTCTCAACGAATAAGGTGGACAAGCGATAGAGGAAGAGCCTGGATGCTGACCTCTGACCTTTTCATAAGCATCTTGACACACAGAGAGATGCTCAGTAAGCAAGGCTTTATGGTGCCATCACTGTTTGTCTCCTCCCCCCTCCTCTTCGCCCCCCCCCCTCTTGCGCGCGCGCATCTCCTGGGCTTTGCCCTGTCTCTGGCTCCTCCCCCTTCATGGCTCCTCCCCCTTCATGGCTCCTCCCCTTTATGGCTTTTCCTAGAGCAGAAACCGTTTCCTCCGTCCTTTATCCTGTTCCTAGCTCACTCGGGCCTTTGGCCCTAAGAAGCCATCACTAAATAGTTCTTAAGTCTCTAACAGCCACTTGGATCCATCGGTAGAGTTTCTGGGCTCTACAAACAGAAACTCACCAGCCGCCAGATAAAAGGGACAGGAGCCACGCGAGAATGGCAGGCCACCACCCCTCCAGGGCACTGTCTTTTCACTTCCTTTATCAAGTAACTCTCTCCTCCAGGGAGATTTTCTCTGATGGTTGGCAACAGTGACCCCTGTGTCCCATCAAAGCAGGCACCGGATACTGTTCTTCCCCCACTCTCAACCCCTTCCTGTGTGCAGTCTGTCTAACTCTGGGAGTTGTACATATAAGCAATAATTGTCCTACCACTGAAGCACACCGAACCTCCATGTTCTATTTCAAACACTCAACTACTCATCTCTGTTCCTATGAGTAGGTGTGGGGTGGGGGAGTCTGGCACATATGGTTTGTAGGAGGGTCATGCCCTGTTTCTGGAAATCCAGGCACTGACTTCCACACTGAAGGATTCTCTAACTCTCTCTCCCTTTCCCCTGCACCCCAACACACACATAGACACACACAGGGACACAAAGATATACAGACATAGACACACACAGACACACACGGATATACAGACATACACACACAGAGAAACACACAGACACACAGACACAGACATATACACACACACACATACACACAGACACACAGATATACAGACATACACACACAGAGAAACACACAGACACACAGACACAGACATACACACACACACACACACACAGACACACACAGACACACACACACACACACACAGACACACACACACACACACACACACACCTAGTATCAGCCTCAGGGTGTCGTGCCTCTAGAACCAACCACCTTGTTTTTTTGAGATAGGATCTCTCACTGGAAGCTGTGTACCCAGCCAGCATGTCCCAGCAAATGTCTGTCTTGCCTCCTCAGCCCACCACACCTGTCTTGTTTCTGTGACTCCTGGGGACTGAACTCAGGTCCCCATGCTCACACAGAAAACACTTTCCTAAGTGAGCCATCAGATCTCCAGCCCCAGATTCTTCCACACTATCTGGATACAGTTCACCCCACACTCCAGCCATCCTTAAGCAGGGTCAGGATGAGGGAAGGGAGAACTCTTTGAGTGTGCTTTGGGTTTCCAATGGAAGCTAGGCCTTTAGCCTGGTTGCTGCTAACTATAGCCTGGCAGGTCTCTCCACTCACGTTCAACTCGGGGGGGCCTTTTGCTTCCGAGGCCTGGCCATAATCTTCCCCTTGATAAGCAAGCTCTCTGGGCTTCATTATAATTAACCACTTTCCTTCTCCGGGTTCTGCCAAACTGAGACAGCTAATTAATTTCTGGCCAAGTGCCATCCCTCTTAAGTGGTGGGCAGGGACACAGTTTGCTGTCGTCCTCCTTGCCCGACCAGGCTTGTTTTGTCCTTTGGGAGAGCAATCACCCTTTGTCTGCAAATAAAGGGAGCTCCAGCTGGACCCCTGGGCTGCTGGTGCAGGCTTTGTTGACTCATCTCTGTTCCCTCTCTGTGCACCCAGCCTCTGGGGTCACTGCTATAGCACAGCCTCAGAGCCTTCATTTGTAAAACAAAGGGATTGAACTTGAATTTTAGAATCCCAGGAACTGGAGACCTAACTTAAGGCCTGCTAGTCAGCTTCACCTCTCCACCCCTCAGCCTTCTCCACCTGTAAAAAGGGGATAGTGATGTTCCTGTGGCTTTGCTGGTTCAGTGGAGAATGACTTGTGTGTCCCCAGCATGTAAGCCCGTCCACAAGTGTCTGGACCGTGGTGCTGCCCACCTTTAATCCCAGCTGAGGCAGGTGGATCTCTGAGTTCAAGGCCAGCCTGCTCTACAGAGTGAATTCCAGGACAGCCAGAGCTACACAGAGAAAGCCTGTCTCGAAGAACTAAGGCAAACCACACTAAACCAAACCAAACAGTCTGCATATGAGACACGCAGCCAGCTCGCTTTCCTGTCAGCGTTAATAGTCTGTGTGCACAGGCCTGTGTCACAGAACTCTGGAGGACTACAAGGTCAAGGGTAACCTGGGTTACAGGGTAAAATCCTTTTTCAGGCAGCGACAACATATCCCTGTGCCTATAAAACAAACAAACAATAAAAAAAAAAAAAAAAAAAACTCACCTCAAAACCAAAGAAGCTTCCAGAATTTCTTCCTTCAAAAGGCTAGAGGCGCCGGGCATTGGTGGCGCACACCTTTAATCCCAGCACTTGGGAGGCAGAGGCAGGCGGATTTCTGTGTTCGTGGTCAGCCTGGTCTACAGAGTGAGTTCCAGGTCAGCCAAGGGCTACACAGAGAAACCCTGTCTCGAAAAAAAAGGCTAGAGGCCTAAACTTAAGGTGTGGTCAGGCTCTGAGAAGAATCCCTCCTGTGCTGAGCTGGGGCTCTGGCAGTCCTCACCACCCTTTGGCCTCTGTCCTCACAAGGGCACATTCTTTATTTCCTCATGCTCGCCTCTGCGTGTGCATCCTCTCTTCGACTTTTCTTATAAGTCGAGGTGGGGAGTGGCTGAGTTGGTGAAGGGACTCGCTGCTAAACCTGATGACATTAAGTCCAGTCCTTGGGACCAAAAGATGGAAGGAGAACACTTGGGAGGTAGAGGCAGATGGATTTCTGAGTTTGAGGCCAGCCTGGTCTACCAAGTGAGTTCCAGGACAGCCAGGGCTACACAGAGAAACCCTGTCTTGAAAAACTAACCAACCAAAGAAACAAACAAAACAAACAAACCCCCAAAATGGGAATTCACTCCTAAAAGCTGTCCTTGGCCCTCCACATGCACGGTATGGCAGGTATCACCCCCACCCCAAATAAATAAACATTAACAAGAATACCAGGATGCTGGAGAGAGAGCTCAATGGTAGAGGCAACATCCTGGGTTCAATCCCAAGGTCACAAAGAAACGAAACCTTTAATAGGGATAGAACTTGGACAGGAGATGTAGCTCAGTGCTTTTCTGCCGGTGTACCCAAGGCCCTAGTCTCAATATCAGTGTTTGAGGGGAGGGGCTTAGGACATACCCTAACCTAGCATGGTCATTGGTTCCCCATAAGGGCACATTGCCAGGTCTCACGGGTTGACCCTGGGCATGGTATTCAATTCAACCTACACACCGAGGCTTACTTTTCTCCACCGTAAAGTTAGGGAAGCATGGCGGGGAGTGTGGCGGCGATTTGAGTGGTTGAGCAAACAAGATGATCTAGGTCAGTGTCATGGTCTAGCCTGGTGGAATGCAGCGTCATGGCACGGTGGAGGTGACAATGGTTGTTACAGACTGCCGACCAGGGAACTAACCTGGGTTGCTCAGTGACCAGACCTGGGAGCCCATGGAAGCTGATGACGTAGACACCTGGGAGCCTGGAACTCTGCCAGAGTCCCTGGAGGCCCAGACAAGCTCTTGGATTTCTGCTGAGCCTTAGCTTCCTGGCTCAGAGAAGGAGAAAGCACGAAGCCTCCCAGAGGTCAGGAGACTGATTCTGTTTGGCCCTGTGCGGCTTCTCCAGGCCTCACTTCCATCATCCGTGGAGAGGGAAGTAGGTGTAGTCTGACCTCCTTAAGATCAGAACCTCCTCTGGTCCGAAGGTCAGACTCTGGGCTCTGTGTCTCATAGTTGCCTGAGTTCTGAAATCCCAAGTTCAGAGACAAGGTGCCAACAGAGCAGTATCCCTCTCTCCCAGCCCCATCCATTGGGAGGAGGGGTCTTTCCTTGCCTCTTTCTTGGGAAAAGATTGCTGGAATCTCGGAGCTAGAAGGAATGTTCAAAGTGGGGAGTACCCATGTTCCAGACAATTCCTGTCCAGGAACAGGGGGCTTCCAGGTATTCCTCAGCTTGTGCCTACATCTCTCTCATCACTACCTCACATGGCCCCCTCCTCCCTATATCTCATGGGAGGACACTTGAAGTTTGGTCCCGGCCTTATAATCAGGTACTCACACCTCAGGCTCCTTCGCTCCATCTACAAATGCCCTTTCCCCAGTAATCTCACATTGCAGGGGACACTCCTGCAATGGGGGAGCGACCACCTCAGTCCTCAGCCCGTATCATGAAGGGGCAGGGAGCAGGGAATTTCTGAACTTTTAAGTCTAAATTTAGACTGAGATCCCATGATTCCACGAGGAGAGCCAGACAGAGTGTTGGCAGGTGGGAGAGAGGTTGCTTGCTTGTTTTCCTTCTTCTGTGGTACCTGGGGAGGGGCACTCAGGCTCGGGGGAGGGGGGGCTGCCTTTGAGAGATACAATTGGGAGGTCATAAGAGAGAACTAACTTGCATGCTTTGTGACGTGTCCTGACAGTGGGATGAAGTCTTCCTCCAACCCAGACCGCCTTCCTAGACAGAACTTGTCCGGAGTATCTGCTATTCTCACTTTGAATATTCCTCCGGCTTTGAAGCTCCAGACGTCATATCCCAAGACACTCATCAGTTAGTTGTGCCTGCAGAGGATTGATCACAGTGTTATGTATGGCAGCAGGAGAGTGGAAAGGGCCTTCATGTCCTTCATGGAGGATTTCCAGTTGACTTTACTCCAGACTCCTAGGTGAGAGCAGCTTCTCCCAGTCTAGTACGTCTGTCTGTCTGTCTGTCTGTCTGTCTGTCAGTCTGCATTTACTGAGACAGGATCTTCTGCATCTCATCATCTTCAGATCCTGCCCCATGTGTCTGATCTTGAACTCCTGGTTTTTTGGTTTTTTTTTTTTTTTTTTTTTTGCCTCTGCCTCCTGAGTGCTGAGACGATAGGCCTGCACCACCACATGTGGCTTATTCAGTCTCAGGCAAACACTCTCACAGCCTACACCTTTCTGAGACAGGGTCTCGCTATGCTGCCTCACTGAGGCCTTGAACTCATGATCTTCTTCCTTCAGTTCAGGTTGTTGGGGTTATAAGCCTGTACTGCCAGGCATGGACCACTGTTTTTCGTATGGTCCTTGAGCTAAAATTTTCTATTTTTATGTCTTCACATAAATGGGTAAGAGCACTGACTGCTCTTCTGAAGGTCCTGAGGTTCAAATCCCAGCAACCACATGATGGCTCACAACCATCTGTAATGGGATCTGATGCTCTCTTTTGATGGGTCTGAAGTCAGTATAATAATAAATAAATCTTTAAAAGAAAGAAAGAAAGAAAGAAAGAAAGAAAGAAAGAAAGAAAGGAAGGAAGGAAGGAAGGAAGAAAGAAAGAAAGAAAGAAAGAAAGAAAGAAAGAAAGAAAGAAAGAAAGAAAGAGAGAGAGAGAGAGAGAGAAAGAGAGAAAGGAAGAGAGAAAGAAAGAGAACCTGCGTCCTCTGGAAGAGTAGTCAGTGCTCTAACTGCTGAGCCATCTCGCCAGCCCCAGAAATAATAGAATAAATACAGAGTAAGCTTTTAAAACACTACTTCCCTGACTAGGATTCAAACCTGGGCCACGGCGGTGCGAGCACCGAATCCTAACCACTAGACTACCAGGGAGTGACCAGGTTCTATTCCTAATCCGTGTCTGTAACTCCAGATCTGGAAATGTGATGGCCTTTTCTTGGACTCCTCAGGTACCAGACACATAAGTGGTACACAGACAGACATGCAGGCAAAAAACACTCATACACTTAAAAAAACAATAGAATAATATAGTCCAGAGACCTTGTGGACTCTCAGTAGTGACTATTATTTATCTAATATTTACTCTCTGGCCCTGTGCAAAAAAAGCTTGCCGTAAAGCAGCCATCAAAAACTATATTAATTTGTGTATGAATACAGAAAAATGGCCACAGCATTTTGCTAAAAGATGGTGACAGTCTTCGAACATGCTCCCTTGCACGGAACATGGCATTAGCATGTTGGCACCGTACCCGCAATGATGATCTTTCAGTGCTGACACTGATTTTCATACCTGCCGCCATTCTGTGTTTGAATATTCTCCGGTAAATAGCCGTTACATTGCAGAGTTGAAAGACGTTTAGAAGGAATATTAATTGTAAATACTTCACTGATCTACAGTGGGTCTGGTTGGGGACCAAAGCTATTTTTTCGTGCAGGCTGAAGCCACCATGTCAAGTTTGTCTCCTGAGGTCCCACAAGGTCAACTGGGCTGTCACTGCCGCAACCACCACAGCAGCCGCAGCAGCGGCTGTTGATTTTAGGTCTCACGCCCCTGTTTTGGAGAAAAACAACATCATTACCACCTCCATTTAGTTAAAATCAAATTAGCTCCCTTGGATAAATGAGCGAAGATTTCTCTCACCACCTGCAGGGCTGATTCACTTCAGACTCAGGGCAAAGAGGATCAGGCCCTGGCATCCTTCCGGGGACCTGGCCAAGAGGACGGAGGAGGGAGGGATGATAAAGAACAGATGCCCTGATTTGAGCCCTTCAGTCTGTGGCTCCTTACTTCTGAAGATTAGGGTACCTTGATACCATCCACTGGCACCCATCAATGTGCCCCCTCTACCTGTCCTTACCCAGACAGCTGGGAGTGGGAGAGAAAAGGTCACGGTCCCTTCCTGATGTGGAAGGCAGACATCTTTATATACATCCATTCCAGACGCGTCCTGGGTACCTGCTCTGTGCTTGTTTCTGCTGTCGGTGCCAGGCTTTTAGGGGAGCGAGACAAATGCCATCCTTGCTCTCGGGCTCTTGTATTTGTCCAGGAGTGTGTGAGGGACACACTCAGCCCACAGCACGTGCAGGGGAGAAGCTAAAGCCCGAGTCCAGAGGAAATGCCGGCTTTCAGGGCAGACCACTCGGATCTCACCATGACTGCAATCTCAACAAGTTCATTACCACACTTGATAAATTGAGGTCTATAATTGTTATCTACCCCATGGTGTGTTGTGGAGATTAAATGATGTAAATGGCTATTCTGTGTGCCTGCACACAGTAAATGTCCAATAGATGTTTATTATCCGTGGAAACAAACTGAAGCAGAGGCAACTCTGGCTGTCCAGAAAGCCTAGACAGAGGTGAGCGTTTTTGTTATGAGTGAGCCTTTTCCACCTTGCCCCCTGGGCCTGTCGTTATGCCTGTGATGTTATTAATAAGTCTGGTCATACCCAAACCATGAGCAGGCTGTCTCCCTATCACCCAGAGGGACTTGGAACATGTAAAAACCAGCTGAATGCTGTGGCCTCCTGTCTGGACCCATCACCAGGGCAGGAGGAGTCCAGGTGACAAACTGAACAGCAGGGGACAGTAATGGAGCCATGGGGCAGTAGCTCTGAGCTCTGGGAGCTGTATAGGTCTGAGTCTGAATTAATTCTGTCATTATCTCCTTCCCTGATCTGTAGAAAGAGACATTTCTTTCTTTCCTTTTTCCCTCCACCCCCTTTGGACAGGGTTTTACTCTATCGCCAAGGCTGGCCTTGAACTCTTGGCAATCCTCCTGCTTCAGTCATCCAAGTGCTGGAATTATAGGCATGCACTACCAACCCAGTAGAATGGGATCAACTCACAGTTGTGGTAAAGATGAGCAGAGACAAGGCTTTTTGTATAGGGCCTGGATCATGAAAGGAAAGATGCTCCAAGAATTGTATGTATGTATGTATGTATGTATGTATGTATGTATGTATGTATGTATGTATTTATTTATGTAGAGACAAGATCTTGCTAATGTATCCTTGGCTCACCTGGAGCTTGCTTTGTAGATCAGACTGCTCTCAAATTCATTGAGACTACCTGCTTCTCCCTCTGAAATGCTAGGATCAAAGGAATGCACTACCACGGCCCAGTCATTCCAAGAAAGTGCTTCAAGAAAGTGCAGGGCAAAGGTAGCACATGCCTTTAATCCCAGCACTTGGAAGGCAGAGGCAGGCAGATTTCTGAGTTCGAGGCCAGCCAGGGCTACACAGAGAAACCCTGTCTCAAAAAACAAACAAACAAACAGGACAGCAAATAAGCAACTAAGTAGTCAGACTAGCTCCAAGAATACCTTGTACAAAGGAGGGAAAGTTCTGACTATCTCTGGGCTCCCAGGATCAAGCGCTCTGAATTTGCCCGAGGAGCAAATCCTTTAGATTCAGTGTACGTGAGGGCAGGTTTGAGCTGAGGAAACCCCATTCCAGAGCCCGGGGACCTCGTATGGATTCATCATGGTTCTGGTTGTGCAGCCGAGCGGATCCTCTCTCAGAGCACACCCGATCTCCATCCAAGGAAGAAAACTGAGCACGAGTGGTACTCACCATCCGGAATCAGGGCTGGTCCAGAAGAAGACCTCGTGAGTCTGGGGCTCAGAAGAGAAGGTTCTATAGGTCTCTCCCCTCCACTTGCTGTGCAAACTTTTGCTCATCAGGATCCTGGCTACAGAGCTGGGGACGGGGCTTCTGGGACCCTCTCGTTTTCTGCTTGAGTGTTTGTTGTGCTCCTTTCTGTATTGGTTGACTCTGTGTCAAAGGGCCTCCAGGGAAAAGCCCTGATCCCTAACAGATTGGAGGGATAATCAGGAGCCTGTGCAGGGTGTGGAGGTGGAGGTGGGGCTGAGGGTCTCATGATTACCTCAGACGACGGTCATCCTTCTATCTCATCAGTCCCACCCCTTGCTCTGCTCAGCTTGTTACATCTCTTCTCAGTCACTTCAAACCTTCTAAAATGTGTGTTGGCCTCTTCTAGAGAAGAAAAACTAAAGCGAAGAAGTGAGGTGACTTTTCCTGATCGTGTGGCTAGAAGGCATATCCAGAGGGCAGTCTAGCAGTCTAGTACCAGCACCTGGTGGCCACTTTGGCACACCACCCCCTCCTGTCCCGTATTATAAACTCAAGTTTGTCTATTTATCTACCTGGGTTAAAAAAAAAAAAGAAAAAGGATTTATTTTCATTTCTGTGCAGGTGTATATATGCTACAGAATACAGTGCCGGAGGAGGCCATAAGAGGGCGCCAGATCCCCTAGAGCTGGAGTTTGAGGCAACTTCGAGGCTTGGGGACTGGACTTGGGTCTGAGCCAGCTCCCCAGCCTTTCCCATGTGGCTTCAAGGGCTCTGGTCAGGGATAAAAGAGTAATAAAAAAATAAATAAAAGGAAAAATAAAAGGAGAAGCTGGGTGGTAGCGGTGCACACCTTTAATCCCAGCACTCAGGAGGCAGAGGCAGGCAGATTTCTGAGGCCAGCCTGGTCTACAGAGTGAGTTCCAGGGCAGCTGGGGCTACACAGAGAAACCTTATCTCGAAAAACAAAACAAAATTAAAACTCTGGTATTTTTCCTTTGAGACAGGTCTCCTGTAGCCCAGGTTGGCCTCATCCTCACTATATAGCAGAGGATGACCCTGAACTGATCTTTCTGCCTCTACTTCCTAAATATAAGTATTACAGTCACATGCTTCTGTACGCAGCTCTAGAAATGGTTTATTTACATGTTCTCCGTGTGAAAGTCCCTTATAGAAAATCCCCGCCTCCACCAACTAGTTGTCAGGACCCTCACGTACACAGCTGTCAGCTCATTATTCAGGCCTTACCTTAAAGACTGAACTTTGGTCACATCTCACGTCTTTATACGTGATACGTGATAGAAGGGACTCTCTAAGATAAAAGAGAGCGGCCAGAGCAGTCGAGATAGGTGATGACAATGAAGAGCAGAAGAAAATATAAAAAACAAACGTGACCAGTGTCCTCAAAGTCGGGAGTGGACACTGGAACCATGGAAAAGAAGCCGTGGCTTTCAGAGAAGGATGCGTGGGAGAAGAAAAATATGTGTACATAGAAACAAGCAAATGAGAAAGTGTGGGGGGGTATTTAAAGGGGTGGATATTGGAGGCGAGGAATGGAGGCTCACACCTATAATCCCAGAACTCAGAAAATGGGGTCAGGGGGGTCAGGGGTTCAAGGTCACCCTCAGTTACATCGAGTCCCACCCAGCCGAGACCAAGATGTGCTTTCAGAAATTCAAACCAATCAAAGAGCGTGCGGGAGCTAGACCAAGTTCCCCTCTGCTCCCACATTTGTAGCAGATGTGCAGCTTGGTCCTCATGTTGGTCCCCTAACAGTTGGGGTGGGGGCTGTCTCTGACTCTGTTTTCTGTCTTTGAATCTTCTTCCCCTACCTAGATTGCCTGGTTGGGCCTCGGTGGGAGAGGAGGTGCTTAGTCCTGCTGGGACTAGATGTCCCAGGGTGGGGTGATACCCAAGGGGGGGGCGCCCCTTCTCCTCAAAGAAGGGGAGGGACAGTAGGGGTAGGAGTTTGTAAGGGTGGAACTGAGAGGAGAGGAGGGAGGGGGCTGTGATTGGGATGTAAAATGAATAAAAATAAATAAATTATGGAAAGAAAAGAAGTCCATGAGAGCTCACGAGTCCTGGAATAAGGCATCACTGTGACACATGTCGAAGGGAACCCACTGCTTGTGGAACAAGATGGTCACAAAGTCCTCTAACTCGGAGAGCATACAGGGGGCCAGAGTCCTGGGAGAAGGCGAGTTCCCTCAGTGAGGACATGAGGCAGTGGCATGTGCTAGAGACACAGAAGCAGACTGAGAGAAGGTGATGGAAGAGGGCCTCTTGGAAGAGATGTGGCTTGGTTAAGTGACCCGCAAATCTTGGCAAATTTGGGGCTTGAGGGTGGCAGTAGGTCCCAAAGTTCTGAGGAGGGCTGGGCTTCACGTGTTTAAGGAATGGCAGAAAGGCCAGGTACGGTGAAGGACATTAGTTGAAGAGTAGGTTTGAAGAGCCTGGATCCCAGAGGTGGTTGGAGTCAACTTAGGCAACACAGAGGGTGCTTCGGAGAGGCCCTGGGGGCTGAGAGCAGAATAGGAGCGAGGTTTGTCTTGCAGCTGGAGCCCAGGGGACCTGAGGAGGCCATCAGGGCAGGGTGTGGCCATGGAGGGCAGGAGAGCCCCTCAGCCCAACAGGGACGGACCCCAGAAGCCTCGGCTCCCACTCAGCAGCAGCCCAGCTCCCTCCTGGGATGCAAGGAGCTGTCACAAATCAAAATAGCAGGCAAAGAACAGCCTGGAATTGTTCTGTGTAAGAGCAGAGAAATTAGACTAGTCAGCTGTGGGCTCGAGACCGCCTCCCACACAGCTGCAATCCACACCCCGCTGAAGATGCACTTCCCGAGACTCGCAATTCCGGAGCAAAAAGCAAAACTTTTGCTCCTAGTTATTTTGGGAGGGAGCGGGACAGATGCTGGTCTTGAAGGACAATGAGGGAGTCTTCTTCTTCCCTCTCTTCTTCTTCCTCTTCTTCCTCCTCCTCCTCCTCTTCTTCTTCCTCCTCCTCCTCCTCTTCCTCTTCCTCCTCCTCCTCTTCCTCTTCCTTTTCTTCCTTCTCCTCTTCCTCCTCCTTCTCCTCTTTTCTAACAAACAAAACCAACCACAAAAAACCCAAACCTCTGATCCATCCTGGAGGAAAAAAACGTTAACAGATAGTTTGGCCAGCTGGGCTTTGTGGGAGCATGCATGCCTTTAATCCCAGCACCTAGGAGGCAAAGATAGGCAGGTTTCTGTTAGAGATTAGTCTGGTCTACATAAAGAGTTCTAGGACAGCCAGGGCTATGTAGAAGGATTCTTTTTCAAAAACAAAGAGTTCCCCGTTACCTTTGGAAGTATGATGAGCTGGAATTACAGGTGTGTACCAACATACCCAAGGATTTATTTTTTTGTCTTTCCAAGACAGGGTCTCAAGATGAAGCTGAGGCTAGACTCAAATTTGTAATGCTCCTGTTTCAGCTTCCTGAGTGCTAGGTTAATGATAATGGGTGCACACTTTCCCTTCCACACCCTACAGTTGGTCTCTGCTTTCAGAAAGTCACTTTCTCCACTCTTAGAGCTCTCCAGCTATAACCTGATACACCAGGAATTCCTCCTGCCCGCCTGCCCTTCTCTGGCCTCTGGTTGGTTGGTTGGTTTGGTTATTTAATTGCTTTTTATTTGGATTTATTTTATTTTGTGTGTATGAGGGCTTTGCCTGCATGTATATCTATTCACTATATGGATTTGTGGTACGTGTGGAAGTAGTGAGCCTCCATACAAGTGCTGGGAATTGAACCCAGGTCCTTTTGCAAGAACAACAAGCACTCTTAACCACCAAGCCACTTCTCCAGCCCCGTAAGCATCAGGCTTGTTTGGGTTTTTTTTGTTTTTGTTTTTGTTTGTTTGTTTGTTTGTTTGTTTTGAGCCAGGGTTTCTCTGTGTAACAGCCTTGACTGTCCTGGAACTCACTTTATAGACCAGACTGGCCTCTTCTTACCAGTCTAGGATGTGAGAAAGAACCTTACCCTGCCCCAGTCTTTATGATGAAGACTCTGCTCTGGGACAGTCGCCTCCATACCTAAGTCCCTGCTTAGCCCAGGCCCCGTACAGAAGGGACTATGGCTATATGTGCTAGCCACACAAGCTGCTCTATGGATGGCTGTGTGCAGTACAGAGCGTGGAGAATGCTGGGAGTGTTAGGGACAGTTTGGTTGCATGCATCTAGCCCGGTACCCGGGCTCATACCCTAAGTGTGACTGTGAAAGTGGCTTACCTTCCTCACAGCATGGGGACAGGAAGGGGAAGGAACCATGGCTTTCACAGAGGGATGGCTCTAGTTGTATGGGGGTGAGGAGACCTGGATGGACCCAAACATGACCAGAACCCAACCCCTGGGCTACCGCAGAGGACACTTCAGAAGGTGTAAGGTCCCAGCAGAGCCTGTCACTCAGAGCAGAGCTGACCAATCATATTCTCCAAAGGCCAGGTAAACGGTCTAGTTCCCAATTTCATTCTGTAGAGATGAAATATGATCATCTCAGGCAGGTGAGAATGGACACCCACAAGTTGTCTCTGACCTCCTCTAGGCAAGCCTTCTGGCAACTGAACTACACACTGCCTTTGTCCTGTGTGTTAGAGAATCACTGGGCCCAGGGCTACATTGTATATGATTCTTTCTTTTCTACCTTTTTCTTTTTTTGGACAAGATGTCACTATGTAGCAGTTATATAGCTAAGGCTGGCCTTAAATTCATGATCTTCCTGCTTCTGCCTCCCTGGTGCTGGACTCCCAGGCGCCAGAGATCCTTCCCCCTTCAGGGAGCAGAAGTAGTGGCCGATTGGGTCATTCAGGGATCCAATCCCACCTTGGCTCCCAATCTTTTTAGTTTGTTTTGTTCTTTTGAGAAAAGGCCTCATGTAGCCCAGGCTGGTCCTGAATTCCTGGTCTTCCTAGGTTAGCCTTCTGAGGGCTGGGATTGCAGGCATGTGACACCACATTGGTCCTTTGTCGATCTTTGAGCAAGTCCCTTCACTCCCCCAGTTTGATGGAAGCTGAAATCAATCCAGTGGTAGTTACCTGTGCTCTTCCTTCCAAGGTACACCAAATTGAAGACCGCCACCAACATCTACATCTTCAATCTGGCTTTGGCTGATGCGCTGGCCACCAGCACGCTGCCCTTCCAGAGCGCCAAGTACTTGATGGAAACGTGGCCGTTTGGCGAGCTGCTGTGCAAGGCTGTGCTCTCCATTGACTACTACAACATGTTCACTAGCATCTTCACCCTCACCATGATGAGCGTGGACCGCTACATTGCTGTCTGCCATCCTGTCAAAGCCCTGGACTTCCGGACACCAGCCAAGGCCAAGCTGATCAATATATGCATCTGGGTCTTGGCTTCAGGTGTCGGGGTCCCCATCATGGTCATGGCAGTGACCCAACCCCGGGGTGAGTGAGAGAGGGGGCTGCAGCGGGGGTCTCTGACCACAGGAGGGCCTGGCCACCTGGGGGCCTCTGTGGATTTTCAAAGCATTTATTTGGGCAAGTGGGAGTGGTTTCCAGTGGTGGTGTGGGTTTCAGGGACAGTGAAAGGTGAGGGTTGGCCAGTAGGGTGGAAAGTCAGCCAGTGGGGGGTGTGGGTGGCCGACTCTCATGTAGGTGAATGATTGGTTGAAAGGCTGCTGGCCAAAAGGAATTTATAATAAGATTGTGAACTGGCTGGCCAGGACCGTGTAGATTACAGGGAGATGGATAAATGGCCAAGGTGTGATTGCCATGGTCCCATCCCCAACTCCCCTTTATCCCACTTTGAAAACCACTGGAGGGGCTGGAAAGATGGTCCAGTGGTTAAGAGCACATGCTGCTCTTCCTGAGGATGCAATTATGTTGGTAGAGAGCTTACCCAGCATGCACAGAGCCCTGGGACCAATCCCCAGCACTTCATAAATCAGGTGTGCAAGAGGATAAGCCCTGCAAGAGAATCGGGAGTTCAGGGCTAGCTTTAGTGTGGTAATAAGTTTGAGGCCATGAACCATAAAACCATGTCTCAAAAACAAAGAAAGAAAAATAAGAAGAAATAAATACCATTGGCCAAATGACCAAATCGAGGTCCAGAAAATAGCCTGAGGGGAATGGCAGACTCCTGCATTTCCCAGGACATCTTTATTAGTCACTAAAGCTGCGAAACCAAACATTCTCAGAGTTCAGGGTCTTATAATAAAAGTTTATTTCTCGGGCCACTACAATCTATTGGGTAGGAGAGTAGTTTATGGGTACCAGGCTCCCAGAGGAGGTGCCCCCAAATCATCCACTGTTGGCATCTGGCCAGCACATAAACACAGAAAGGAAGTTGGGAGAAATCATAACCACTTTTCAGTGTTATTGCTTCTCCCTTCCTAGTGTCAGCTGTTCACATGACCCCATCTTGATGTAAAGAAGTGTGGAAGGAAGTGTGCCTGCCTATACTTTAGTAACCAAGGAGACTCGGGCAGGAGGATCTTGACTTCAAGGCCACTTTATATTATATACTCAGGTCTTATCAAAAGAAAAATAGAAAACAGAATCAAGTCAGGTGGTTAAGTTCCAGCCTCACTGGCAGGAACTTGGCCTTCGACCCAAGGCTCCTGCCCTTAGGTCTCGCCTTCCTTTTGGCCCCTGGGTAGAAGTCTGTAAAGGCTTGATGCTCTGGGTAGCAAAGGGGAAGATGATGAAGGAGACCTCTTACACACTTTGACCCTCAAGTGAAGACCCGCAGGGCCATTATACAGCCTTTGAGCAATGGGTTTTGACTGGCAGCAGGGCTCCATAGCCTTGGGTTTAGGAGTCAGTAACTGCTGGGAGCTGAGTCAAGTGAGTCTCCTCCCTCCTCCCTCTCTGAGCACCACCACCCATAAGCACACTGATCCTCCATCATCCCCAGGGGTCCTGCCAGCTTGAACTACCCTAAATGTTTTGTGGGTCTCCAGCCCCTTTCTCATGACTCGTAGGCTGCAAGTCTACTGTGTGGCTCCTAGAGATCTTGAGCATCCCTGGGCCAGCTCCCAGCCGGCATCAGAGCCCTACAATGTCCTCTGAGATGCTCTTCTGGTCCAAGCTCTTCTTCCTTTTCCTACAGGGTTGGCTGTTGGGAAGGGCTTTGGTTTTTTTACTTTACTTTTGGATATAGTCTCAACATGTAATTTTGTCTAGCCTTACACTTAAGAATCTCCTACCTTTGTCTCCTGAGTGATGGGATTATAGATGTGTGCCACCTCACCTGGTCCAAAGTTGTTCTCTACATTAACTGATATCGGCCTGAGATGCAGGCCCTAGCCCTGACCTCTAGGCTCCAATATGTATCTGCTTCTCTTTCCTGTGAGTACGTCAACCGTTTGAGCCCCACTGAGCTAAACACCTTATGTATCTGAGTCTATTTCACAACTGTCTTAAGAAATGTCCTTCGGGCAGGTAGGGCTGGCTACATGGCTCAGACGTGCTTGCCACCAAGCCTGACAGTCTTGAGTTTGATCTCTGGAACAGGAATGGTTGGAGGAGAGAATGGACAACTGTATATTGTCCTTTAACCTTCACATGCATGTGTGGTACACACACACAGACAGACAGACAGACACAGACAGATAGACAGACAGACAGACAGACAGACACACACACACACACTCGACAAATCTAAATGTAACTAAAGAAACGTGGTTAGACTATTAGCCTCACCATAAGGAAATTTGAAGATGGTAATTTGCCCAAGACCACACACTTGGGCTGGAGTCAGACTTTCTCCTTCTCCTCTTCTTCCTTCTCGTTCTCCTTCTCCTCCTCTTCCTCCTCCTCTCCTTCCTTCTTCTTTCTTACCTCCTCTTCTCCTTCTCCTCTTCTTCCTCCTCTTCCTCCTCCTTCCTCCCCCTCCTCCTTGCTCCTCCTCCTTCCTCCTCTTCCTCCTTCCTCCCCCTCCTCCTCCTCCTCCTCCCCCTCCTCCTCCTTCTCCTAGCCTAGAAGTTAATGTAGTCAAAGATGACCTTGAACTTCTGCTCCTCCTTGCCTCCATCTCTGGAGTGCTTAGGGTACATGTGCCATCAGGCCCAGGTTTATACAGTACTGAGAATTGAACACAGGGACACTCTATCTGACACTCTGGCGATATTTAAATTATATTGACAGCCCTAGTCCACTGTTTAAATCAATCGATCCACTGGAGCAATTCTAGAAATGGGTGGGGGGTCTGTTGAGTTTACACACAATGACTGCCATTACCGGGTCAGGATAAATTATTACTGCCATTCATGGACATAAAGGCTTACAAAGGACCTGCGAGAGGACACAGAAGGGGACCTCCCAGATGAGGACCAATTCTGGGGTCTTTAAGCATAAGACGGAGTTCACCAAGTAAAGGGACATATTAGACATCAGAATCTCAACCCAGCTAGTCATTTTGAAAGAGGACAAGCAGACAGCGCCCCTTAGCCACACAGACCTCTGATCCCCGTCTTTTGTTTCCCCGGACTCAGATGGTGCAGTGGTATGCATGCTCCAGTTCCCCAGTCCCAGCTGGTACTGGGACACTGTGACCAAGATCTGCGTGTTCCTCTTTGCCTTCGTGGTGCCGATCCTCATCATCACGGTGTGCTATGGCCTCATGCTACTGCGCCTGCGCAGCGTGCGTCTGCTGTCCGGTTCCAAGGAGAAGGACCGCAGCCTGCGGCGCATCACGCGCATGGTGCTGGTGGTGGTGGGCGCCTTCGTGGTGTGCTGGGCGCCCATCCACATCTTCGTCATCGTCTGGACGCTGGTGGACATCAATCGGCGCGACCCACTTGTGGTGGCCGCACTGCACCTGTGCATTGCGCTGGGCTACGCCAACAGCAGCCTCAACCCGGTTCTCTACGCCTTCCTGGACGAGAACTTCAAGCGCTGCTTCCGCCAGCTCTGTCGCACGCCCTGCGGCCGCCAAGAACCCGGCAGTCTCCGTCGTCCCCGCCAGGCCACCACGCGTGAGCGTGTCACTGCCTGCACCCCCTCCGACGGCCCGGGCGGTGGCGCTGCCGCCTGACCTACCCGACCTTCCCCTTAAACGCCCCTCCCAAGTGAAGTGATCCAGAGGCCACACCGAGCTCCCTGGGAGGCTGTGGCCACCACCAGGACAGCTAGAATTGGGCCTGCACAGAGGGGAGGCCTCCTGTGGGGACGGGGCCTGAGGGATCAAAGGCTCCAGGTTGGAACGGTGGGGGTGAGGAAGCAGAGCTGGTGATTCCTAAACTGTATCCATTAGTAAGGCCTCTCCAATGGGACAGAGCCTCCGCCTTGAGATAACATCGGGTTCTGGCCTTTTTGAACACCCAGCTCCAGTCCAAGACCCAAGGATTCCAGCTCCAGGAACCAGGAGGGGCAGTGATGGGGTCGATGATTTGGTTTGGCTGAGAGTCCCAGCATTTGTGTTATGGGGAGGATCTCTCATCTTAGAGAAGATAAGGGGACAGGGCATTCAGGCAAGGCAGCTTGGGGTTTGGTCAGGAGATAAGCGCCCCCTTCCCTTGGGGGGAGGATAAGTGGGGGATGGTCAACGTTGGAGAAGAGTCAAAGTTCTCACCACCTTTCTAACTACTCAGCTAAACTCGTTGAGGCTAGGGCCAACGTGACTTCTCTGTAGAGAGGATACAAGCCGGGCCTGATGGGGCAGGCCTGTGTAATCCCAGTCATAGTGGAGGCTGAGGCTGGAAAATTAAGGACCAACAGCCTGGGCAATTTAGTGTCTCAAAATAAAATGTAAAGAGGGCTGGGAATGTAGCTCAGTGGTAGGGTGTTTGTGTGAGGCTCTGGGATCAATAAGACAAAACAACCAACCAACCAAAAACCTTCCAAACAACAAAACCAACCCTCAAACCAAAAAACTATGTGGGTGTCTCTGAGTCTGGTTTGAAGAGAACCCGCAGCCCTGTATCCCTGTGGGGCTGTGGACAGTGGGCAGAAGCAGAGGCTCCCTGGATCCTGAACAAGGGCCCCAAAAGCAAGTTCTAAAGGGACCCCTGAAACCGAGTAAGCCTTTGTGTCAAGAAGTGGGAGTAGAACCAGAAAGGTGGCTGAGTGATTAAGGGCACGTGACTCTCTTGCAGAGGACATAGGTTCGATTCCCAGCACCCACATAGTGGCTCACAGCCATCTGTAACCCCAGTCGCAGTCAATCTAATGCTTTCCAACAACTGTGGGCACCAGACATGAACATGGTACACATACATACATATATACATACATACAGGTGAAACACTCAGACACATAAAATAAATCTTCTTTTAAAAGTGGTGGCACATGCCTTTAATCCCAGCACCTGGGAGGCAGAGGCCAGCCTGGTCTACATAGTGAGTTCCAGGATGCTCAGGGCTACATGGTGAGACCCTGTCTCAATAAAAGTGTGTGTTGTAGGGAGAGTAAATCGTGAGGCAGGGGGCTGAGGCCTCTGCTTACAGGTTAAATCCTGAAGCCTGAACATGGATGCTTTTGGGGTTCCTGGGGTACTAGTGTATGTGGCTCAGTACCAGAGCACCGAGACCCTTTGTTTGAGCCCCCCCGTATGTGGTAACATGAATAAGGATTCTCACCAAATACTTGGACCCTTGATAAGAACCCGGAAGAAGACTCTTGCCCCTTCTCCCAGCGTCTGGCTGTCCATCAGATGCCTGGTGTCCATGACTCCCAGGGACTGGAACTGCCCCAGTCGGACTCTGCTTTGAAGGGATTGAGGGAAGAAGGGCTTTTATAGCAGTGATGTCGGTGTGGCCCTTTGCTCTCTCCCATTTCTCCTGAGTCCCTCATTTGCTCTCGCTGCAGAGGGTGGCCCAGAAACTGATCCAGGCTCTCCTGGATCTCAGCTCCCCTGGATGTCATTGTTTGCCCTGTCCCCGTTCCTCCTCCACTGCCTGAGGGAGCAACCTGCCCCTGACTCCCTATTGAAGCAGTCTGCTGACATCCTTGTAAAAACAAATTTAATTCTCTTCCTTTTTTGGGACAGATGGGAAGAAATTGACGCCTTTGTCTCAAACCAAAAAAGAAAGAAGCAGAGAGACAATATACTTCTTTTCTTTTTGACAGCCATTTCTTTGGAACAAAAGCTGCAGGCTGTCACTCCAGCAGGGACCTAACTGCCTTCCGGGAGGCGGGAGCTAGACTAGTGAGTAGAAAAGGTTCCTTTGATGGACAAAGCATAGTCCTTTTCTCCCTGTGGGGTCCCTAAAAGCTTAGGTCCTTGGGAATCTCTGTAGCCTGGGATACAGAGTGATTGTCACCGCTGACATCAGACCTGCCCAGCCACTGTAGCCTGGAACTTAACCTCTTAGCTGACCTTTACCACCTAAATGGTCACTATGACCATGGAGATTTCTGTAGAGTGTGGTGGTGGTGGTGAGGTGGTCACCAGGCCAAAGACACCCCTAGACACTCACTGGAAAGTCCTGCTACTCTGCTAGGGAGGTAGCAGACAGCAGACTCCTGAAGCAGGTGTCACGGGACTTAGTGCTGTGTGTCCTTGCAAGGACTGTGGCCTTGTGCCCCACCCAGGGCAGAGTTGTGTTAGAGCTGACCCAGCCGGTCCTTTCCTGTAGGGATGAGAACTGACTTGGCCTCATGAGTATAGGTATTGCAGGTGTGATTTCAAAATTGTTTAAACGTTGATTGATTTTGTGTTGGATGGGGCATGCTCCCGCCACTGTGCACATGAGGAGGTCAGGGGAGAGTTTTAATAGAGGTGCTTCTCTTCCTCTGCCTCCTGAGTTCATAGGGGTTGAACTCCAGTCAGCAGGTTTGACAGAAAGGACCTTTATCCACCAACCCCAATTAAAAGAAATTATTTATTTGTTTGCTAATTTGTGTGTGTGTGTGTGTACAGTAACATACCATGGCACCACCACATCCAGCAAGATTTGACCAACTTTTTTCTAACCCTTTCTGATAATGTCCTGGGATCAGCCTCAGCTGATTATATACATACACATATAACATACATACCCAGGTGATTGCATGCCAATGTGACAGATACAGTGACAGAAAGGCCCAGGGGGGATGTCCCAGAAGTACTTTTTCATTAAAAAACCTGTTTGCAGCAATTCTATAAGAGGCGGCAAAGGGCCGGTGGGTTTTAAAGGATGCATAGGAATTGGCTACTGGGGGAGCAGCAGAGTGGGTAGAAAAGTGTGAGCATGTCCAAGACCCAAAAGTTATGAGCAGTAGAGACCCGGAGCTTAACTGAGTACGGTGGTGTACCAGGCCTGGCGCCCATTATCTCAGTTCATCCCCTCAACAGCCCCTGGGCCAAAGTAGCAGTATCCCTGTCTGTCTGTCTGCCTGTCTGTCTGTGTCTGTCTATCATCTATCTATCTATCTATCTATCTATCTATCTATCTATCTATCTATCTATCTATCTATCTATCATCTATTTTTGAGACAATGTCTCACTATGTAATTGTGGTTGACTGGGAACTTGCTATATAGACTATGCTAGTTTTGAACTCAGAGATCAGTCTGCCTCTGCCTCCTGAGTGCTGGGATTAAAGGTGGTGCCATACCTGCCTAGAATCCCCATTTTATTTTAGTAAGTATGTATGCATGCATGTATGTACATGTGTGTGTATATGTATGTATGTATATTTATTTTGGGGGGATAGAGTTTCTTTGTGTAGCCCCGGCTGTCCTGGAACTTGTTCTGTAGACCAGGCTGGCCTCAAATCCACAGAAATCCCCCTGCCTCTGCTTTCTGAGTGCTGAGATTAAAGGTATGTGCCATGCCTGGCTAGTGTCCCCATTTCAGATGGGAAAGCTGAGCTCGGAGGTTAAGCTGCTTTTCCCTGAGTCACAGACCTTGTCGGGAGTGTCAGAACTCCGGACAGAGGAATTTTAGAGGAAATTCCCAGGTCCACGTTTACTGTGAGTTCTGGGCATCAGTGAAGCAGAACGATGTCCCAGCTGTCGCTGGGTTCCTGGGATGAGGCTTTTGAAGACTTAACAAAATAGGAGAAAAGGGCAATTTTCCGTGAACTTTTGTTCCTCCTTAAGTTCTCCAAATCTTTGCCTTTCAAAATGTACTGTGCATTTTGCACGGTGCATTTTTTTTAAAGCTCCAAATTGACAGCGTAATTCTAGACTATCACAGGTCTCTCTTCCTCCCCAAAATTTCCATTCCGTTCTCTCTACGAGGTGGGAGGGAAGATTGTGCCTTTGGTTTAAAAATGCCCTACAGTTTCCAATCTCTTCTTGATGTCCTCGAGCTCCAGATGAATGCTAGAATCTGATGTTGGCTTCCTCTCTCAGATTCTCAGTTTTCCCGTCCTGTAGAGTGGACTTTCTTTGTAGAATGGCTGCGAGGATTAATTAGGTAATGTATGTATAGCCACAGGGCTTGTCACTCAGCAAGTAGCTGTGACTGGAAAATAGCCAGGGTGCAGGGTCAGAGCTGGAGACCCAGAGGGAAATGTGCATTGGCTTCTGGGGTGCACTGAGGAGAGAGGAGTCTGAGAATCTGGCCTGGAGACCTCCGAGACCCCATGGTGAGTGTGTGCGAAGCCACTGGAGCAGCAGGAGGAAGAGGAGAATGTGTTGTCATGGAAACAGGAGGAGGAGGGTGCTCCCAGGGAGAGGGAGTGATGGATAATGTCAAGTTTAATAGAGAGGATGGAGGTGCAGAGGGCAGGAGGGCAATGAGAGCAAACCAGAGACCTCAACTTTAGTCTCCGACATGCCCTGAGAAACCCCAAAACCTGGCTTCAAGTCTCAGCCCTGGAGTTAAATAAACACATGAACTAGCAAAGGATTTGCCTTCACCAAACTTCTGTTTTCTCCTAGATAGAAGATGAGAGAGTGGGTAGTCTCTAATACGATGGCCAACATCTAATCAGGTTCTTGAGTGGATTCATGGCCACGTAGCAGCTGGATCTCAGGCAAGGGATGGAACCCCAAGAGTCCCCTAAGAGCATGCAGAAATTCTGGCACATAGTGGGCCGCAATACAAGGTTCTTCCCTAGTAGTTATGGGGGCTCCAAAGCTGGCTGTTGTCAGGAAGTTGCTTGGCTTGGAGTCCTAAGTGCCTGGCATGTTGAGAGATGGGCATTTGGCATCTGGAAGGTTGCTGGAGCCGCAAGTGCCCTGGCTGAGCTCCTACCTGCTAGAACACAGTCCAAAGGCCAGCTGCCATCGCTCTGTATCTATACTTAGATCCCAAACTTAGAACTGCAGCGCCATACGAAGCCAGCTGCGGAGACTCTAAACCCTAGACAGTGAGGTTCCCTGTTAGACCCCGACTTTGGTACTTATATACAAACCATGTGTGGAACAGAGTCTGGAGTGTAGCTCAGCAGTTAGAAGCAGGAACCACTCTTCCAGAGGACCTGAGTTCAGTTCCCAGCACCCAAATCAAGCAGGTTACAACTGCCTGTAGTTTTAGGGAATCTCACCCCTCTGTCCTCTGCAGGTTTCCCCAGATGTGTCAGGATCTCATGATGTAGCCCAGGCTAGCATCAAGCTCACAATGTAGCCAAGGGTGTCCTTTAATTTCTGACCCTCCTTCCTCCACCTCCCAAGTGCTGGAATCATAGGTGTGTACCACCACACTAGCTCACAATTATTCATTCACTGCCTATTCCTTTATGTTACTTCTGGCCCTAGGTGGGCAATGCTCATTGGCAGGAGTGATGCAGAGTCAGGATGTGGTCCCTCATTCTGAGCTTGTAGATGGGCTCCTGAGACCAGGACAGTGGGTTTGAGGCTCTGGATGCAGGCAGCTTGAGAGTTCAAACTGGAGTCACCATGAGCTGATGAGGGACCTCAGCAGCTGAAGATGCTGTCAGTCATGTTCAAGCCGTGACGTCACATTATGATGCTGCCATCTATGAAGTTCATACTGGAGAGCTGTTTAATCCAGCTACAAAAGAGAAAAAAACAAAACAAAGTGAGGCAGGGGGTGGTGGTAGCACATGCCTTTAATCCCAGCACTGGGGAGGCAGAGGCAGACAGATCTCTGAGTCTGAGGCCAGCCTGGTCTACAGAGTGAGTTCCAGAACAGCCAGAACTTCATAGAGAAACCCTGTTTCAAAAAAAAGGGGGGGGGCTGGTGAGATGGCTCAGTGGGTAAGAGCACCCGACTGTTCTTCCGAAGGTCAGAAGTTCAAATCCCAGCAACCACATGGTGGCTCACAACCATCTGTAATGAGATCTGATGCCCTCTTCTGGTGCATCTGAAGACAGCTACAGTGTACTTACATATAATAAATAAATAAATAAATAAATAAATAAATAAATAAATAAATAAATAAATCTTAAAAAAATAAAAAAGCTTAAGTGAAGTTTATGATTTTTGTTTTGGGCTACATGTGATCCACAGGCAGCTCTAGGAGGCCCTGTCCAGGATCTAGTCCCGCATCAGCACCAGGAGGAGCCCATGATGCACAGCCAACAAACACTCTCACTTGTACCAGCTTCATAACTGCTCTCAAACTGACTAGGAAACAGATGTTATTATGAGGTTCAGGGGAGAGGATGGCCTCTCTTGATGATTCCAGGAGGAACACATCTTATGTCTATTTCTTCTCTCCACCTCCTAAGAGGGAACACTAATTACTCAGAGAGACTTCGGTGGTATTTCCTGTGCCAGGGTCTGTGCCTTTTAACATTGGTATCACACACATATGAAACATCTAAAACCCTACCATGATATTGGCAGGCCCATCTCACATCCATCTCTTCCTGCCTTGAAGGCCGACTGGTCTGTGATACCCGACACCTTTCAGGTCTTTGCTACATAATCTTGGGAAAGAGTCTCAGCCTGTTGCCTTTAGACTTTAGAGGCCAGATGGGTGGGGTGGCACAAGCAGAAAGGTGAGGCAGGAGGATGTCTCATTCAAGGATAGCCTGGGCTTCATGGTGTGATACTGTCTCAAGAACCTAGAGAGAGAAAGAGAGACATAAGACAGAGACAGAGACAGAAAACGAAAAGAAGCTGGATATAGTGACTCAAGCCTGTAATCCTAGCACTTACTGGAGTAGGAGAATTACTATGAGTTTGAGGCCAGCCTGTGCTCCAGATTGAGACCCTGTGTGGAAGGAACCCAAATTAACAAAAGGACAACAGCCCACAAACAGACAATAATGACAAAGATAAAGCTCACTTGGTGAGAAACTGAGAACATTTAGAAAGAACCAGGGAGCCGGGCGTGGTGGCTCACACCTTTAATCCCAGCACTTGGGAGGCAGAGGCAGGCGGATTTCTGAGTTCGAGGCCAGCCTGGTCTACAAAGTGAGTTCCAGGACAGCCAGGGCTATAGAGAGAAACCCTGTCTCAAAAAAAAAAAAAAAAAAAAAAGAAAAAGAAAAAGAAAAGAAAAGAAAAGAAAGAAAGAAAAAACCAGGGAATGAGAGCCCTTGCATGATTTGGTCATGGAAGCTTCCAGCACGCATGAGTAGCAGATGGGAGTCTTTCATTACCTTGTGTACTGGCTAGTTTTGTGTCAACTTGACACAGCTGGAGTTATCACAGAGAAAGGAGCTTCAGTTGAGGAAATGCCTCCACGAGATCCAACTGTAAGGCATTTTCTCAATTAGTGATCAAGGGGGAAAGGTCCCTTGTAGGTGGGACCATCTCTGAGCTGGTAGTCTTGGTTCTATAAGAGAGCAGGCTGAGCGAGCCAGGGGAAGCAAGCCAGTAAAGAACATCCCTCCATGGCCTCTGCATCAGCTCCTGCTTCCTGACCTGCTTCCTTGGTGATGAACAGCAGTATGGAAGTGTGAGCTGAATAAACCCTTTCCTCCCCAACTTGCTTCTTGGTCATGATGTTTGTGCAGGAATAGAAACCCTGACTAAGACACCTTGTGTTTAGGTTTGTTGGTGTCAATCCTCTCTTTCTCGTCTCCCACTAGAGGTCTCTGTGTAGCTCAGGCTGGACAGAGTTCAAGATCCTCCTGGCTCTTCCTCCCAAATGCTGGGATCTCCGGCGTGAGCGGACACGCCCTGTCACCTCTGTTTCTTCATGCTTTGGATGGGTCAACTACAAAGGACTTTTTCTTGTAACTGTGTTCTTGGGTTTGAGAAGGCAGTTTTCAACAGGATTTCCTCTCCTTCGTTCCTTACATGTGGCTGTCCTCTTTTGTCCCTCTCTGGGACCCAAGAGTGGGGGACAACCTAGGAGGCAAGAGAGGTCAGTGTGGCCTTTGGCTGAACAACGTAGTCACAGAGATGGGATCTCTGTACAGATGTCTACACAGGTAGCAGCCACCTGAGACTCATCTTCTAGAGTCTCCTCTGGAGTCCTGAGATAGACACAGGGAACACGCATGGCTTTGATACCTCGTCCTCTATGTCCAGTGTCTGGCTCTCTCTGGGCCTCTGCATGATGGAGGGGCAGAGGTAGGAGTTAATGGCTTCCGAGGGATCTGCCACCCTTACAGAGAAATGAGATTTTTCCCTCCTGTTCCTTGACCCTTCCCAAACCGATGTGCAGACATCTGATGGTAAAAAATCTACCACATATTTATCCAGGGAAGAAAGAACATGGTGGCCGGGGTGGGGGTGGGGGTGGGGTGAGGAGGGGTGGGGTGATACTTGCCATTGGAGTTGTCCTGTTTAGGGGGTAAAAGACATAGCCCAATGGAACCTGCCTCACACACTTGGTTTTTTGTCCACCCCAGATCCCATCCTGGTACCAATATCCAACTTCTATTTTCAAATAAAGTAAGCTAGATTCTCCTTACTTGCACCTCTGGATCTTTCTTTCCTTTTTTTCTTGTGTGTGTGTGTGTGTGTGTGTGTGTGTGTGTGTATGTGAAACAGGGTCTCACTATGTAGCCTTGGCTGGCCTGGAATTCACAGGAACCTGCCTGCCTCTGCCTCCTGAGTGCTGGCTTTTTCTTAATCATTTTCTAGTTAATTATCTATTACTAGTGTTTGTGTATGTGTATGGGGGGGGGGCACTTGCACCATGGCACACATGTAGAGATCAGAAGACAACCTTGTGGAGTTGATTCTTACTTTCTAATTTCACATGGTGTTAGTTTTTCGTCAATTTGATATAAGCCAGAGTCATGTGGGAAGAGAGAAGCTCAAGGGAGAAATGTCTCCATCAGATTGGCCTGTAGGCAAGTCTGGGGGGGGGGGGGCAGCCTACTGAGGGTGGTACCATCCTTCGGCAGGTGGTCCTGGGTTTTATAAGAATGCAGGGCAGGTTGAGCAAGCCACGGGG
Organism: Mus musculus; assembly: GCF_000001635.26. Taxonomy (NCBI): domain Eukaryota; kingdom Metazoa; phylum Chordata; class Mammalia; order Rodentia; family Muridae; genus Mus; species Mus musculus. The sequence continues at coordinate 132,104,366 of NC_000070.6, read as the reverse complement.
AGCAAGGTGGAGAGCGTCATTCTTCAAGACCTCTGCTGCAGTCTCTGCTTCCAGATTCCAACCCTGACTTCTCTTAGAGATGGACTGTGACCTGGGGCTTGTAAGGAAAGGAAGGAAGAAAGAAAGAAAGGAAGGAAGGAAGGAAAGAAGGAAAGAAAGAAAGAAAGAAAGAAAGAAAGAAAGAAAGAAAGAAAGAAAGGAAGGAAGGAAGGAAGGGGAAGGAAGGAAGGAAAGAAAGGAAAGAAAGGAAAGAAAGAAAGAGAAAAGCTTTTCTCTCCAAGCTGCTTTTGATCATGGTGTTTATCGGTGATTGTGGGCTCTGGGAATTGAACTCAGGTTGGCAGTGTGGAGAGGATTCCTGATGGCCTCCTCTGACTCTTTTGTTCTTCCATGATTCCTTTATGACCAGGCCTCAGATGGGAGCTGCCAGATCAGCTGCCAGAGAAGTTGCCTGCAGGAACTTAGCTTGATAGAAAAGTCAGACACAGGCAGGCTCTCTGTAGGCTCTCCCAAGAGCCTGACCCCCGACCCTATTCCCCCTTCCCTTCCCCAGCTCCTCCGCATTCTAATTTAGACCTCTTTCCTTAGAGCCCCGCCCAGTCCCACATGCTTCAGGGGCTTCTCTTCTCCCAGACCCCTCCCCCTTCCTCCCTGTCCTCCTGCCCCCCTGTCCCCTGGCCACAGCATGGGCACTGGAAATGTTAAACTTGAGTATGCTAGGAGAAAGACCAAAAGACCAAATCCACAACTGTCCGATAAAAGCAAGCAAATTTCAGAGATGCACCTGGGACTGGCCTGCCAGCTGTCTCACCCTAAGTCTGGAATCTTTTCTTTCTTTCTTTTTTTTTTTTTTTTTTGTTTGTTTTTTGTTTGTTTGTTTTTTCCAGACAGGATTTCTCTGTATAGTCCTGGAACTCACTCTGTAGACCAGACTGATCTCAAACTCAGAAATCCGCCTGCCTCTGCCTCCCAAGTGCTGGGATTAAAGGCGTGTGCCACCACTGCCTAGCCTGGATTCTTTAGAGAGCAGCTAATTACTGGCTTTTTGAGATCCCTTTTATAGGAAAAGATTGAAGTTAATATGAAACAGCTGTAAGTATGATTATGGGGGCATAATAATTGGGTGTTGGAAAAAAAAACACAGAACAACAATATGAACTAACCAGTACCCCCAGAACTTGTGTCTCTAGTTGCATATGTAGCAGAGGATGGCCTAGTAAGCAATCAATGGGAGGAGAGGCCTTTGGTCTTGTGAAGATTATATGCCCCAGTACAGGGGAATGCCAGGGCCAAGAAGCAGGAGTGGGTGGGTTGGGGAGCAGGGCGGGGTGGGGGCTATAGGGAACTTTCGGGATAGCATTTGAAATGTAAATGAAGAAAATATCTAATAAAAATATATTAAAAAAAACACAATGAAAGGTAAGAATAAAAGCAAGTGTGTATGCCATGTGGTGGGGGAGTCATACAGTGTGGAGAAGGTGGTCCAGAATGTAGATCAAGGTATCTTGGAAGCATATTTTGTAAGGCAAAGGGCAATGATACATCACTGGGTCATGAGTTCAGCAAGATGTGTGTGTGTGGGGGGTCATACATCAATGGGGTCACAAGTTCAGTGCAGGCTGAAAAACCGGTTTTGCCGGATACCATTAGATTTTGGAAACAGAGACTTGTTCCAGTAAGGAATGGAGACTTAGTAACAATGTACAGCAATGAGTCTCCTTAAGGACAAGATGGCTCCCGTTCTGGTTTCACAGCTTGCTTAAAGCTTTCAGATCTTTGACAAGGGAGCAAGCATGGTTTGATGATGTTGGGTGAACAGGATTCTGGCATTGAGTGTCTGGCAGATGATAAGGTTAGTGATATGTTGAAAAAACACAGAGCACTCAGGAGGCAGAGGGAGGCAGGTAGAACTCTGTGAGTCCCAGGTCAGCCTGGTCTACAGGGAGTTTCAGGACAGCCAGGGTTACACAGAGAAACCATATATATATATATATATATATATATATATAGAGAGAGAGAGAGAGAGAGAGAGAGAGAGAAACAGAGCCTAAATATTCTGATTAATAAGAAAACTATTGGGGTGCTGATGAAGGGAGAGAGTGCCATCTCAGCCAGAATGGACATTTGACCTGTGCCTGAGAGATTTTGTTTATTTCCAATGTAAGTCATTGATTTGGTTATCAGTGATGTAGGAGAAAGCTGATACATTAAAACAACACATTGCAGGGAACTGTCAACATTCACGATTATGTTTGAGCAATAGAAAGTCTACAGTAGCTCTATTTTGTAAAACCATTGCTCTTAATTTTCCAATTTCCAGATTAAAATATCTCTGCTGTAGTATTCACAGCAGGCTATATTAGAAATCTCTTTTTGCAGCCCCCAAAGGAATCCAGGGACAGGTAATAAAACGGCAGCTGTGAATGCTAGTGTGGCGGGGTCTAGGAGATGTAAGGAGTTATGGTGTTCAGGGAGAGACCTTGAAATCCTATCAAGAGACTCTAGTGCTTATTAGATAAAATACACGCATCCTATCCCATACATGCCCTTATACCCCCAGGAGGGCAAATTGAGTGTTATTCCCACAGAAATGGGTTACCCAGGCCAAGGGGGGGCTATGTAACCAAGCAGGAGTCACACTTTGTTAAGGAGACACATTGTTATACATTGTTACTAAGACTCCATTCCTTATAAGAACAAGTCTCTGTTTCCTAAACCACCCCAAGGGTAATCGTTTTTTTCCCTTGAGGAGTGCAGGATTGGAAGTAGTGTTGCTGTGGGGAGGGACATAAGTACAAGCAAAACATGGGCAATGAAGGAAAAAGGCATTATTTACCAGAATATCCTTATAACCTCAGAAATGTTTGTGAGGGCACTTCCCATTGAGTCCCCTATTAAGTTGGTATAATATTTATATGTGATCCCTGTTCCATATAAGTTTTTTCCTAGTCCAGGAATTAAAGAATCCCCTGACACAAAAGGAACTTGTCTGTCTGCTGTTTGACACTAGATGGAGCCAAAGATTGGTATTGAATCTATTAGCTACCGACAATGATATTTTAGGTTATGTTAATTTCCAATGGAAGCACCTAAGGAGTCCCGTTTTCCTCTTACCATTGTAATACATTTGTAATTTCCATTGTCAGAATTTGTAAAGATTATTTAGTTACACTGAAGTCCACATTGTTACTTTGGGACTGGTCGGTCAAATTAATTCATCTCAACTGCCCTATTCATTTGGATAGAAATGTTTATTTTCCTTCAGCCAAATAATGGGGCCTGGTGGGTGGGAACAGTCTCTGGCCTTACAAAGCAATGTTAAAGTATTTCCTATGACAGATGTACCTTCTATTCCCCCGGTAAAAACGCAATCAGGATCAGATCTTAAGGCAAGTTGGAGCATTATTGTTAACTAGAGAGCAATCATAGTAAATGATCTTAAATTCTAGAAATCTTAACTTTTAAGGGACCATGCTCAGTCACAGTCCATTACTTCTTTTTTTTTTAATTATTTACTTATTTTATGTATGTAAGTACACTGTAGCTACAAAATCCTTACAAGGACTCAAAGATTAGAACAGGGCAATCTGATCACAGTCCAGCCCGTACCCAAGGGACCATAGGGACTGGTCTTCCATGGACTACGTCATATGGGACAAACTTTTCTGAATAAGGAGCTTAGTAGACCCTGGGTAGGGCATGAGGCAAGAGACTAGCCCAGTTACCCCCAGTCTCTAGAGTTAGGTGTAGTTAAAATCCCCTTTGAAGTCCTATTCATCTTTTCTACCTTACCTGAATTTTGAGGTGAAACAGGTTCACAAAGTTCCTGATCTACATTAAGAGTCTTAAAGTGTTATTGAGACAACACAGCTGTGAAGGCCAGGCCATTGTCAGACCTCAAAAACAGAGGGAGGCCAAACCTGGGCATTATCTCTTACAAATTTCTTGGCTACTACCTAGGCCATTTCTGTCTGGGACATAAAAGCCTCTACCCAGCCAGTGATGATATCAATAAGGACCAGCAGGTACTTGTATCCATATAGTCCTGGCTTGACTTCTGTGAAATCTAATTCCCAAATTCACCAGGTACCATACCTTAACTCCATTGTCCTGGGGTGGGGGTGGGGGGTAAGAATATCCTTTTTTGTGTTTACCCAAGTGGTCAAGCAACGATCTGAAATGCTTTGAAGTATTTCTTTCAGTCTGGCAAGATCCACCATCCACACAGTTTTCCTTGGACCCCCAAATCAGAATATGGCTTGACTTTTCCTTGATCATACTTAGGGACATCTTCATTGAAGCTAAGTGGTGGTCAGGAACTGTAGGATGTTTTGGGGACTGGGTTCCCCAAGTACAGCCTCTGAACAACTTGGTCTGAATAGTTGTTACTTTGAGTTTGGGGCTTTTGTCTTGTTGGTGTCCTGGCCAGTGTATTATGGCCAGTTCGGTGGCAGCCAGATGGCCTCCACCAATGGGAGGATTCATGTTTATTTTTAATAGTCTTTCACTCTGAAGTGAGTGAGTCCTTCTGTCTAGAAATCTGTTAGTGAACATAAGCCGTAGCAAAGGCATACCGGCTGTCAGTGCAGATGATCATCCTTTTCTCATTAGTGCGTCTTAAGGCTTCTGTGAGGGCAATTATTTCTGCTCTTTGGGCAAATGTGCCTCTAAGTGGGGCTATTGCTCACATGACTTTTTTTTTTTCTTTTTTGACCTGTGACTACCACCAGCAGGGATTCTTGGACCCTGTCGCATACCTGCTCCCTTTCCAGATGAAGTTCCTGCCATCTGCATAGAGATCTGAATGTCTGGTGGTGAGAGGGGTGTCTGTCAGGTCAAGTTGTGTACCTTGGCTGATGTCCAGTATTTCCAGGCATGGTCTGGGTCATTGTCTGGCTGCAGGCAGGCTGGTGGGGTTAATGCTCAAGGATTTATCAAAGGTCAGTCTGTCCTTATGTAGGAGAAGGGCTTGATATGGAGTCATCTGCACATTAGACATCCACCAGTTGATAGCTGTCTTTCAGCAGGGTTTCCACAGCTCGAGGAGCTGTTATAGTCAGAGTCTCTCCTCATGTGAGCCCTTTTACAGGGACTTTGGTGGCTGTGGTAGCTCTCAAACAGGGCCATGGGGTCCAGTCTCTTTGAGATACAGGCCATTGGTCTCTTTCAAGGATGCAGAGTTTATGTCAGGATTTCCATGGCAATGCCCTTTCTTTCATGGGCATAGAGGTGAAGGCTTGGGGGCATCAAGTTCTCTCTCTCTCTCTCTCCTTTTTAAAGATGTATTTATATGGGTACACTGTAGCTGTTTTCACACATACCAGAAGAGGGCATCGGATCTCATTACAGATGGTTGTGAGCCACTATGTGGTTGCTGGGAATTGAACTCAGGACCTCTGGAAGAGAAATCAGTGCTCTTAACCGCTGAGCCATCTCTCCAGCTCCTCTTTAAAGTTCTTAAAGGCCTGTTCATGTTCCTCAGTCTGTTTTAGAAGGTCATTACCTCTGGTTGTTGCAGAGTACCAGAGTTTGGCAATCTCAGTAAACCCAGGTATCCCGAGGAGGTAATATCCCACAGCTCCCACAAATTCCCTGACTTGTTTTTCAGTGGTTGTATCTGGGGTTTACGTTATAGCTGTTAGGCAGTCTTAGGACAGCAATCTTTTTCCTCCCTTTAATTCATACCCCAAGCAGGTAACCTGAAATTAGCAAATTTGTGGGTTTTTGGAAACCTTGTAGCCTAATTGGGCCAGAGTCTCTGGAAGGCCTGGGTGGCTCTTAAACAGTCCTCCACATTGTTTGCTGCTAACAGTATACCATCCACATATTGGAGCAAGGTTACCTCAGGGTACTTCCTGTGGAAGAGGCTTCTGTCCTGATTGAGTGTCTCCTTAGAGATGGTAGACTTCTTGGATCCTTGAGGCAATCTTGTCCACGTTAGTTGTACATGCCATGCTCCTATGGGTTCATGGTGGGGTCCTGCATGTGCTCAGGGATTGGGGTGCTCTGCAAGGCAGGATGTGGGAGTTTTGACTGCACTTACCCCATGCCAGTGCCGGGCAAGTGTCTGGCTATGGGAAGCCTCAAGACCCCCTCTCCAGGGGTGGGGGAATGCAGTCTGAGATCCCAGGAGACTGCCCAAGCCATCTCGGGGGTCCTGGGCCTGTAGAGAAGCTAGGACTGTCTGGTTCTCAGGTTCTTGAGCACCCAGATGCCACTGGGTGCTGCAGAAGAGCTGAGAAATGGAGTGGGGGTCTACACCTATGGGCTGAATGTAGCCCTGGGCCTAAGGGGAAAAGAGGGGAGCTCTGGCTGGGTCCTGCGGGGAGGAGAGTCCTTGACTTGTCGGTGGGTGGCTTGGCTTGGTGGAGGTCGTGGCTGGAAGCACTGAGAGACTTTCTGTGGGACTTCAGGCAGCTGGCTCTTTAGACGAAGACCTGTTCTATTGCTCCCCATGGCAGATATTGATGGGAAGAGACAGTCCATGGTTTTAAGGCATTTATTGTCATGGTGGAGAGTTGTGATGAGCAAAACTGTACCCCACTTTCTCAGGGCAGTTGGGCCTGAGATTAAATACCTTTTGTAGGGAGGAGTGTCTGAGAAGGAGAATTTAAATGTTTAAGTCCTTCAGGCCTTTAGGTACTTCATTAAAATGGAGATCTGTCTTGAGGCTATGTGCCTCTATTGTCATGTCCTCTACCTGTGGAGGGGCTTGGGGCATTGCCCTTACGTGACTGATGGCCACAGACCTATTGAGAGCTGTGACCTCGTGCCAGGAGCCTGGTGTCCAGGAGCATGGTAAAACACCTACCTTTCCTTTCAGGGTTATCCCCTGTGGGGCCACCTGTGGAGTCACTGGGGTTTTAAACCTAGCTCAACTAGAAACCAGGCTGCCTTTCATGGTCCCACACACTCCTTTCTCATAAGGAAGCATAGTATAGCATAGTAGGAGAACTTTTGTGGCTACTGACTCTGAGCCAGTCAGCAGGCAGACGAGCTTCGCGACCTCCCCCACAGCAGCTTGCCTTTCCTTTTTGAGCAGGCAAGGAAGTAACAAATATTTACATATCCAGCCAGCCTGGAGCTGCTGCTGCTGGCACAGCAATTAACAATTGACAATACAGGCCACACTTTCACATAATACACATAATACACATAATACAATATGTGTGCAAGTAGTTTACCCCAACACCTGGCTTCTGAGCTGTTAGGTACTGCTTGACTCAAACGAGCATAGCCCCATAGGTAACCTGTACTATGACAGGTGACACATGTTTTGCCAAGCTGGGAGGATTGTCCTCTGCCCCGCACTGTGGGAACTTCTTGGATTAACAAAGCTTTCCATTTCCCTTCTGGATGATGAGTGTGACTTTGGAGGAGCAGTTGTTCTTCATTTAGTGTTCAGGTTATAGGAAAAACTTTGGCAGGTTCTCTTAACTGTAGCTTGAGGGTATCCCCTGAGAATGAAGTTGTAGCCTGAAGTCTGCTCCAAAGATCTCACCTCAATAATGAGAAGGGACATTTAGGGGTGACATTAAAGGAGTATGTTAAAGTACCTTGACCCAAGTCAACAGTCTGATCAGTGATATATTTGCAGTGTTTTACATCCTCTGATGTCCCTTGTATCTTGTGAGAGGTCTCAGGGGCTCCAGTAGGTCTAAGTGACCCCAGTGTCAACCAGGAAATCTATATGTTGGCCTCTGATATTAACAGTTACCATAGCTTCCCAGGGGCCCAATTTAAAGGAGCCTCTGCCCTGCTAGTTTTCCATAGCCAGGGCCTGTTTAGATTGGGGGGGGGGGCACCTGCCTCTGAGGAGAGCCTCCATCTTTCTGATGCCCGTCAGAAGTGTTCACTTACTTCTGTCATGGCATTCACTCTTCCTTTGCCCCATCCCTCGACAGTAGGCACATTGATAATTTCTTTATAGTGGCTTTTCCCTGTTGAGAGTGGCTAAGTAATATAGTATGGTCAAGGTGGCCTCCTCCATCATTTTGGCCATTTGGTATTTGTGGTAGTTTAAATGTAATTGGCCTCAATAGGCCCATAGGGAGTGGCGCTATTAGGAGGTGTGGCCTTGCTGGAGGAAGTGTGTCAGTGTGGGGAGTGGGCTTTGAACTCTCCTATGTTCAAGCTATGCCCAGTGTGGCTCACAGTCCCCTTCTGCTGCCTGCAGATCAAGATGTAGAACGTCCAGTTCCTTTTACAGCTCCATGCCTGCCTGCACACTGCCATGCTTCCTGCTATGAAGATAATGGACTCAGCCTCTGAAACTGTAAACCAGCGCCAATTAAATGTTGTCCACTGCAGTGGTCATGGTTATTATGAAATACAATGCAGCGAGTGAGGGGCCAAGTTATGCCCCTGAGTAATTACAGATATGATACAAAGGGAGTTTACTGGGGGGAAGGAGAGGAGTGGGAGCTTAGAGAAGAGGTAGAGGCAGACAAGTAGATGTGTAGATGGACAGACAGATAGGAGCATAGCCAGGAGAGCAGAGAAGGGTGGGACAGGGAACAGAGAAGGACAAAAGGGAGAGAAAGAGACCAGCCAAGAACATAGATGAAGAGAGAGAGAGAGAGAGAGAGAGAGAGAGAGAGAGAGAGAGAGAGAGAGAATGAACGAATGCTGTAATGGCGGGCAGACCTTTTATACACAGCCCATACCTGGAGTACCTGGTGGTGGTGGTGGTGGCCGATGATGACGTAAATAAATACTAGTTCCCTGAGGGCAGCCTCGTAGAATCACCCATAAGCTAAAATTCCTACCTTTTTGTTAAATTAAAAATGAGGAGCTAGGAAGGGGTGAAGGTGGAACAAGAGTGTGGCTGTTGTGTCCAACACTTTAGACTGCTTCCTGCTTCTTGAACTTGTGTGACTATGAACAGTGTCTCTTCACAGCAATAGAAACCTTTAACTAAGACAGTCTTCTTTACTGCCTCAGTCGTCAAATACCGACTGGGCTATTTCTAACAGCTCTGACGTATTCTTCCTTGTAACAACTTTTTCTATCTTTTGAATTTTTTTTACACATATCAGGGACCAACTAGGTGACAAAGGCCAAGTTAATTGCCTTGGGATTTGCTGTGTCCTCCGAATCTACAGGAGTACATAGCTGATAAGCTTCCAGGAGGCGTTCAGGAGAACTGAAGGCAAGTCTGGGCCCTGCTGTAGCTGCCTCAGACAGATTAGTCACTCTGCCCCTTTCATTCTCCTTTCAGAGTCTGGAAGTATCACGGTGTGACCCCTATTTCCCTCGGAGAATTTGCCAGGCACCAAGGCTCTTCCAGGGATTGCCTCAGCAGCCTTTATGAGAATCTGCTCTCTCTCCTCTGAGGAGAATCTTTAGTGTGTCACTCCAAATGGGGGCCGTTATTGAAAAAGCATTAGAGAAATCAGGGAGTCAGGGTGGACATGGACACTGGTTTTTCCAGTTTTAGAGGTCTATAATGGGATCTGATGCATCTGAAGACAGATAGTGTGCTCATATACAGAAAGTAAATAAATAAATCTTTAGAAAAAGAAAGAGAAAGTACAATGAAAGGTAAAAATAAAGGCAAAAATATATATCATGTGAAAGAGAAGTCATACATTATGGGGCAGGTGGTCACGAGTATAGATCAAGGTATCTTGAAGACATTTTTCTTTTGTTTTTAAAACTATTTATTTATTTTTTAATTAAAAAAAAGATTTACTTATTTTTTGTGAGTACACTGTTGCTCTCTTCAGATACACCAGAAGAGGGCATCGGATCCCACTACAGATGGTTGTGAGCCACCAAGTGGTTGCTGGGAATTGAACTCAAGACCTATCGAAGAGAGCCAGGTGCGGTGGCGCACGTCTTTAATCTCAGCACTTGGGAGGCAGAGGCAGGTGGATTTCTGAGTTCAAGGTCAGCCTGGTCTACAAAGTGAGTTCCAGGACAGCCAGAGCTCTACAGAGAAACCCTGTCTCAAAAAACAAAAACAAACAACCAAACAAAAGGCCTCTGGAAGAGCAGTCAGTGCTCTTAACCACTGAGTCATCTCTCTCTATTTTTAATTTTTTAATGATGGAAGCAAAAATACACCTAAAAGCAAAGCTTCTAGAAAAAACATTCGTTCTTCCCTGTCTTGAATCGTTCCTCAAACTTGACCTTGGCCTCCTGCCTGGCCTTGCATTTAGAGCTGAGTCTCTAATGAAATCCGTGTTGACTACAGTTTTGTCCAAGGGGAAATCCACAGAGTAGCTTGTGGGCAGGAGGTGACTGAATCATAAACTTTCACAAAGGACTTCATCTTTGATCTCTTGGTGATTTTCTCTTTGCCTATGGCAGCTGTCACTCTTTGGGATGGTGGTCAATTCCAGCCACCAGGGCATCGCTCGCAGTAAGGTTTGAGGTACCATCATCAATGTTCTTCCTGGTGACAGCTTTGCATTCAGAGTAGCATCTAGCCAGGACCAGCACCACTTTCCCAGGTTTCATGAACTTGCCCATTTCAACAGCAAGCAGCCGGACTTTTTTTAAAAAAATGTTGTTAAAGTTGTTTTGCCTGCATGTATATCTGTGCACAGCATGCTAGGTTCCAGACAAGGCTGGAAGAGGCCTTCAGATCTCCTGGGACTGGAGTAACAGATAGTTGTGAGCTACCATGTGGATGCTGGGAATCAAACCTCGGTCCTCTAAAGGAGAAGCCAGTGCACTTAACTGCTGAGTCCTCTCTCCAGTCTGTGAAAACATATTTTGTAAGACAAAGGACAATCATACATCATGAGGTCGTAAGTCAGCCAGGCAAAAGGTAGCGGTACATCATGGGATGGTAAGTTCAGTGCACGATGGAAGGCATGGCTTGCAGGGAGCTTTAGATTTAGGAAACCAGCTTATTTTGTAAGGTATAGAGACTTAGTAACAATGTAGTTCCGGAAAGCATGGGGGGCGGGGCAGGGGAGCAATTCAACTCCCTCTACCCATCCTATCTCCTGGAGTTCTTGCTAGCCCTGCTGGTTACTAAGTAACTCTGGGAAAGACTCTCCCTTGACCTATATCTGCCGCTCCACCACTCATGACTCAGCCTTAGGGGCCTGGGAAATGAGCATCCAGGCAGATGTCAAGAGCCCTCTGAGCAGACTGTTAGGAGGGCCAGCAGCTGTCCAGGGTGGGGTGGGGCTGTTTCTTTGGCCTCACCCTGCACACCCGGACCAAGGAGATGTCACAGGGGCCTGTTAGCGCTTTCTGGAGCTAGTCGCTTCCCACCAAGGCCGGGAAGGACGACTCTGAAGGAACATGTGAAGGTACACGTTTGCACAGCAGGTCTGAGAACGTGTACCAGAGGAGTCTTCCGTCTGTGCCTCGAGCCGGTCCTCTGCCACAGGGCTCCATACCCAGGTGGCGCCAGGAGAGAGCGAGCCTCCCAGTGCAGACAGGCCTGAGAGCCCACGTAGGCCCACCACTGCTGCTCAGAGGAACTGAGGAGCTGTTTGGGACAGGAGATTTCTGGTTTCTGTCTGTGCCACAGAGCTATATACACAAATACTGCCAGGAGAGATGGTCTCCCAGGAGTGCCTACACACCTGCAAGCACAGGTAAGATCACCACTTTTCTTCAAATTCCTGACCCAAGAGGGACCCTCTCAGAGCCATCAGAACACAGGAACCAAGGATCAGCTGGGGACAGGATCCTTCTGGTTTCTGTCAGCACCCCAGAGCTGGCCCTGAACCACAGCTCTCCATACCCAAATTCCTCCTGGAGAGAACTGGTCTCCCAGGAGGACTGACACAGAGGCTTGTAGGACAGACAAGCCACAGCCAGAGACAGCAAGACCGCTAATACCAGAGATAACCAGATGGCGAAAGGCAAGCACAAGAACGTAAGCAACAGAAACCAAGGCTACTTGGCATCATCAGAACCCAGTTCTCCCACCACAGCAAGCCCTGGTTACCCCAACACACCGGAAAAGCATGACTCTGATTTAAAAATCACATCTCATGATGATGATGATGATAGAGGACTTTAAGAAGGACATAAACAACTCCCTTAAAGAAATACAGGAGAACATAGGTAAACAGGTAGAACTCCTTAAAGAGGAAACACAAACATCCCTTAGAGAATTACAGGAAAACACAAACATACAGGTGAAAGAACTGAATGAAACCATCCAGGATCTAAAAATGGAAATAGAAACAATAAAGACATCACAAAAGGAGACAACCCTGGAGTTAGAAAACCTAGGAAAGAGATCAGAAGTCATAGATGTAAACATCACCAACAGAATACAAGAGATAGAAGAGAGAATCTCAGGTTCAGAAGATACCATAGAAACATTGACAGAACAGTCAAAGAAAATGCAAAAAGTTCCTAGCCCGAAATATCCAGGAAATCCAGGACACAATGATAAGACCACACTTAAGGATAATAAGCATAGAAGAGAGTGTGAACGTGTGCCAGTTCATGAAAACGTGTGTACAGTAATTTCTTTTGTGTGCCCCGAGAAAGATGTCTGTGCAATGAGTCTGAGCCTGTTTCTTTTTTGTACGCCTTTAATCCCAGCACTCGGGAGGCAGAGGCAGGCGGATTTCTGAGTTTGAGGCCAACCTGGTCTACAAAGTGAGTTCCAGGACAGCCAGGGCTATACAGAGAAACCCTGTCTCGAAAAAAAACAAAAACAAAAACAGAACAACAAAAAAATTATGAGGAAGCCTCTGCTGTGGACGCAGTGAGACAGCAGCTGGGCATGACACCTGAGGCACATTCTGTCTTCAACGATGACCTCATTGGCCCTTTTGGGATGGGTGAACTCTAGAGATCCAAGTTGGAAGCTCTTTGCCTGACTCCTCAGGCTTCCACTGTAGGGAGAGGACTGCAAACCCTGCTCAGAGAAGTGGGACAGAGTGTGCAGCCTCCTGCCTTATGTCAGCTTCACGACTTTCTGAGGTCAGCTACACCACCCTGCTATCAGGGTCCCCACCTGACCTCCTGACCAGCACTAGGAACATAGTGCCTGCTTTTGCCAAGAGAAAAAGGAAGCTGGGTGCCCTTAATCCCAGCACTCAGGAGGCAGAGGCAGAGGCAGAGGCAGAGGCAGAGGCAGAGGCAGAGGCAGAGGCAGAGGCAGAGGCAGAGGCAGAGGCAGAGGCAGAGGCAGAGGCAGAGGCAGAGGCAGAGGCAGAGGCAGAGGCAGAGGCAGAGGCAGAGGCAGAGGCAGAGGCAGAGGCAGAGGCAGAGGCAGAGGCAGAGGCAGAGGCAGAGGCAGGTGGATCTCTGTGAGTTCTGGTCTAGTCTGGTCTACAGAGTGAGTTCCAGGATAGCCAGGGCTGCACAGAGAAACACTGTCCCAAAAAACTAGAGTCTCTCTCTCTCTCTCTCTCTCTCTCTCTCTCTCTCTCTCTCACACACACACACACACACACACACACACACACACACACACACACAAGTGGGAAGAGACTCTAGGGCTTATTTCTTCTTTGAATAACATATATCAGGTTCCGTGGCCCCATTTTAAAGTAATTTGTGCTTGGGCCAGACACAGTGGCACATACCTGTTATTCCAGCACATAGAGGACTGAGAGGCAGGTCAAGCCAGCCTAGGCTGCATAGTGAGATTATATCTCAACACACACACACACACACACACACACACACACACACACACACACACACACACACACACGAGGGCTGGTGTAGTAGTTCAGCTACCACATCTAAAACCTGATTTAATCCCTGGAACTCGAATGGTAGAGAGAATTGACTCTCACAAGTTGTACTCTGGCATCCACTTATGTACCATGGTATGTCTCTGTCCCCTCAACAAGTAAATAAATAAATAAATAATGTAAGTTTAAGACGATCTGGAAACATGGCTCAGTGCTTTAGAGCAATTGTTACTTTTGCAGAGGACCTGAGTTGAGTTCCCAGCAGCCATGTGTGGTTCATAACCATCTATAACTCCAGCTCTAGGGAATCCGACTACGTCTTCTGGCCTCCTCAGTCACCAGCACACACGTGCTGTACAAACATGCATATTGGCGAAACATTCATACACATAAAATTAATCTTAAAAATTTTAAATTGAAAAAAGAAAACATGTGCATAGACTTTCTAAAAGATTTAAACCTAGGCATAGTGGCACATGTCTTTAATCTCCGCAACTGGGAGGCAGAGGCAGGCAGAGCTCTGTGAGTTCAAGGCTAACCTAGTTTACATAGTGAGTTCCAGAACAGCCAGCCAGAGGTACATAGTGAAACCTTGTCTTACACACACACACACACACACACACACACACACACACACACACACACACTATGTATATATATGTATGTGTGTGTGTGTAGCTAGAGAGACAGCTTAGCAGTTAAGAGCATTGGCTGCTCTTGCAGAGAAGCTGGGTTCAATTCCCAGCACCCACATAGTGGCTCACGGCCACCTGTAAACTCCTGTTTCAGGAGACTGATTTCCTCTTCTGACCTCCACAGGAATCAGGCATACACGTGGCAAACAGACAAGACATCAGACATGCAAGGCAAAACATTCGTATAAATAAAAGCACACACACACACTAAAGTAAATATATATATTAAAAGTATATATATATTTTAATAGAATGTGTTCATTAGAGAAATGAGAAACCCGATAAAAATGGAAAACAAAGAGATACATAAATCATTCACTAGTCCATTAACATTTGGGTATGTTTCCTTGCCAGATTCACCCAGGTGTCTCCAGGGCACCCCAGAACCCTCTGAAATGGGGCATTAACTACATCTTACCGCAAGATCATGAACCTTCATCACATGTTTCAAGGTTGCGGGTATCAAAAACTCCAAGAGGTGCCACGCAATCACATAAAAATATAGTCACATGCGGGGCAGTGGTGGCGCACGCCTTTAATCCCAGCACTTGGGAGGCAGGCGGATTTCTGAGTTCGAGGCCAGCCTGGTCTACAGAGTGAGTTCCAGGACAGCCAGGGCTATCCAGAGAAACCCTGTCTCGAAAAACCAATACACACACACACACACACACACACACACACACACACAAACACACACACACACTTGCGTGCACACACAGTCCAGACTTCGCACATACATTCCCCATACTTTGGGTACATTTTGTTCTCATGCAAAAATTCACTCTTGGCTTTTATTCCTTTACACCTACTAACGTGTGTCAATGCTACAGACATGTATACGCACTCTGTACGTCACTTCTCACCAGGTGCGTGTTGGCACACTTAAACAGTCCAACTACTTGAAGAAATTTAAGAGGAGCTGCCTAACGTCACAGACACTGCTGCCACCTACAGGCCATCTCTTGCACTTGCGCCCTTTTTCAGCTTTTCCATTCTGACAACTCTGTTCCCAGACTGATGGCCTCATCCCTGGAGCTGTTGGCTCCTAATAAACATGTTAATTGAATGAACCAAAAACATTTAGTTTTCTTCCCTATTTTTTTTTGATGACAGGGTCTCATGTGTCTCAGTGTAGCCAAGACTAATGAGCCACCACCCTCAGCAAAACACTATTTTAAAATTGTCTGCCTATCTATCTATCTATCTATCTATCTATCTATCTATCTATCCATCCATCCATCCATCCATCCATCCATCCATCCATCCATCCATCCATCCATCTATCTATGTATCTATCTAATATATTTACCTATTATCTATGTATATCTATTTATCTATGGATCAATGTATCTATTGATCATGTTTGTCTATCAAGCCTAGGACTATGCACACCTGGCAGGCATTCTCTCAGAGAACTATTATACCACCAGCCCTAAAAATACTTTGAAATGGAGTATTTTGTTGTTTTTGCTTGTTTTTAAGCAGACTCTAAAGCGGGCTTACTAGGAACCTGAACTCACAAGCTCCTCCCACCTCAGCGTCCTGCCTCCTGCCCAGTTACTAAATTAGGGTTGTTGGCAGGCTAATTTAGGGTGCACCTGAAGTGGGTATTCTTACAGTGGGAGGAAGGAGGCTAGGAGGAGGGATGTGGAGGAGAGTAAGAGGTAGTGATGGGGATGTGGTTATGAACATATTACAGGACACACTCATGTGAAAATGTCACGATGACTTCCACCTATGTTTGAACTTTTCTCTGTAGCATCTTACGTAGCCCAGACTGGCCTCAAATTTTATGTAGCTGAGGGTAGCCTTGACTTTCGGATCTTCCTGCATCCACAGCCTGTGCTCTGGGTCACAAGGCCATACCTGGATAGCAACCAGATCCACGGCTCCATAGCACGCCTACTGAGTTACATTCTCGTCCTGGAGTCTGCTGTTTTATTTTTTATTTTATTTTATATGTATGGTTGTGTCTTTCTTCTTTCATTTCCTTTCCTTTTCTTTTTTTTTTCCTTTCCTTTTCTTTTGCCTGAGTGTATGTCTTCACACCATGCCTGGTGCCTTTGGAAGCCAGAGAAGGCATCAGGTCCCCTGCATTTGGAGTGACCGGTGGTTATGAGCCAGCTTGTGGGTACTGGGAATTGAGTCCAAGTCTCTGGAAGAGCACTTGATACTTTTAACTGCCGATCTGTCCCTCCAGCTCCCAAAGCTCATTGTTTTGTATTTTACTTTAAATGGAAATTTTAAAGGGAAAAAGTGGGGTTTCATTCATTCATTCATTCACTTTACATCCCAATATCAGCCCCCCTCCCAGTACCCCCTCATGCAGATTCTCTCCCCATTCCACTGTCCCCTTCTTTTTTGAGTCCCTCTCTGGGTGTCTTCCCCCTTCCCCCCACCCCCTTCCCTTGCATATCAAGTCACTGCTGGACTAGGTGTGCCCTCTCCCACTGAGGCAGACCAGACCAGACAGTCCACTTACGGGAACAGTTTCCACATTGTTGGTTTTTGAAACAAGGTGTTTGTATCCCAGCTGGGCCTTCAGCTTGCTAATTAGCTGAGGATGGCCTGGAAGTGCTGACCCTCCTGCCTCTATCTCCTTAATGTTAAGATTATAGGCATATACCACCATGCCTGGTTTTATTCGATGCTGGTGATCAATCGTGGAGTGTAGCACATTCTAAATAAGCATTCTACGAACTGAACTAACTACTTCCCAGCCCCAAACAAAGTATTTGTAACAAATGGGGAGGTAGAGGAAGCAAAGAGGGGAAGCGACTTGCCCAAAGTCACCCAGCTGCTTCTGATACAATGGTGCTCTGAACAGAAAGAGGCCAAGCTGAGAACTTTTGCTGAGACTCCCATGAAGCACAGTCAAGATCTCCTCTCCTAGAAGGTCAGGAGACACACTTACAGGAGGATGAGAGCAACCGGGAGGGATGGTTTCCCAAGAGGGCCTCTTTCTCCTAGACTGCTTCCTCCAACTTACTCAGTCAACCATGGGCATAGCTTATGGTGTGCTAGACTGTTCGTGGACTAAAGCGAAGCAGTGAGCAAACCGACGAAGCCCCGCCCCTTTCCTCCAGTCCATGCAGACGGGCCCCTTCCTCGGTACCCTACTCCCAAGGGCTGTCCGGACCCCTTGGATTTCTCCTTACCACCTGGCTTTGCAGAGCGGGTGGAGGGTCCAGGTGGAAGAGTAGGGAGAGACAGAGTAGGAACGGGCAGTGATGGTTCAATCCCCACCATCCCGCATGCAAACTGAGCAAAGAGAACGTCAGACCTGAAAGTCCAGCAGACTGAATCTGTTGGACCCCAAATATGGGGACCCCCACTCTAGTCCAGGGACAGGAAGCACCCACGAACACAAGAATCCTCTCTTGTTGCAAGACGCAGGAGGCTTTATTGGCAGAGCTCCAGGCCGACACATACCTCACACAGGAGGCAGGGGAGTCGACCCTGGGGCTTCGAAGCTAGGGGTTTTTAAAGAAGCAAAGGGCTAGGAGTACAAGGAATTTTGACAAAGGCACGGGATTGGTTCTTTAACAGAAAGATTACAGGTCAGCAAAAAGGGGCACCAGGGCTTTGTTCCTGTGGGCTGGGGGCTTATCTTTGTTCACATAACAACCAGTAACCAGTTGATGTATGGCTTTACCCGGCGCCAAGGGGTAATAGACAGAGGGGAGGTTCCGGCCAGGTGGTGCTGACTCAGACAAGATAGCCCTGCTTGTCCTCGGATTGAGGGGAGGTTCTGGCCAGATGGTGTCGACCCAGATAATGTAGCCCTATTTGTCCTTGAATACCTTTTTATCTTTACAGTCAAGGTGTTCTTAGGAATGCCTTAACAACAGCCCTGCCCTGGCATGCCTGGGGGCTGTTCTGCTTTGTTCTCAGTCCCAGGCCGGGGCCGTGGAGCTCTTAAACAAGTTACAACATTCCATCTTCCTTCAAATCCAGTCTTGGTTACAACATAATCTGTAAGCTTGGTCCAGTTTTCTTCTCTTGCCTGCCCTCACTTTTCTGATTAAAAAAAAATTTTTTTTAGAGTTGGAGAGATGGCTCAGAGGTTAAGAGCACTGACTACTCTTCCAGAGGTCCGGAGTTCAATTCCCAGAAACCACATGGTGGCTCACAGCCATCTGTAGTGGAATTCGATGCCCTTTTTTGGTGTGTCTGAAGACAGCTACAGTGTACTCTTCTATACAAAGTAAATAAATCTTATGAATATTTTTTAAAAGATTCATTGTATATATATATAGTTTGTTTGTTTTTGTTTTCATGAGACAGTTTCTCTGTGTAGCCCTGGCTGTCCTGGAACTCACTCTGTAGATCAAGTTAGTCTCTAACTTAGAGATTTTTCCTGTCTCTGACTCCTGAGTGCTGGGATTACCACCACCGGGCCTTTTCATTTTATTTTTTTGTGCATCCCATGTGGGCTTGGTCCTTAAGGACATCAGCTCTCCGGGAACTGGAGTTACAGATGGCTTTGGACCACCATGAGGGTGCTGTGAATTGAACCTCAGGTCTGATGTGAGGGCAGCGGGTACTCTCACTGAGCCTTCTCTCCAGCCCACTTTTCTCAATTGTTAAAGCTAAGAGCTGGGACTGGAGCAGTAGACCCTGTTCTGTTTCTCTGCAGGGGCAGGGGAGACGAAAGGGGCAGGCAGAGGACAGAGACTCCTTCACTACCCACCCCTGCGTGCCTGCGTACCTACCACTTCGTGCAAAGCAGACTACTTCTCTTTTTCCTGCTCAGGGCTTTGGTGGTTTAGAAATTTGACAGGCAGGGCCAGTAAGATGGCTCAGTGGATCAGCAGGCTGAGGTGGCTCACGCCTTTAATCCCAGCTGAGGCAGGCAGAACTCTGATTTCGAAGCCAGCATGGTCTACAGAGTGAGTTTCAGGACAGCCAAGGCTACACAGAGAAACCCTGTTTCAAAAACAAAAACAAAAACAAAACAAAACCACCCATATATATATGTGTATATGATGTATATCTGGATAAAGGCATTTGCCACCAAGCCCAATGACCTGAATTGGGTCCCTGGAACCCACATGGTGGGGGAAGAGAACTGACTCTTGGAAATTGTCCTCTGACATCTACATCCACCCATCCATTCACTCTCAAAATAAATAGATTAAAAAAAAGTCTCTGGAAGAGTTAGATGGGTGTGTTGATGGCAGTATATTTTAATATTCTCAGCACTTGGGAGGCAGATGCAAGAGGACCAGGGGTTCAAAGCCAAATAGTAAGTTTGAGGCCAGCATGGGCTTTATGCTTAAAACAAACAAATAAGTAAACAAAAACAAACAAAAAACCACAACTAACTATCAGGTCTTTTGAGACAGTTGGGGGGTCTAACACTTTGAGTTTTGGAGATAAGGTCTCAAAATTTAGCCCATACTGACCTCAAACTTGAAACAATTCTCCTACCCAACTCTACTTAACTTTAAGTTCCTCTCTGTGTGTGTGTGTGTGATGTTGAAGTCTATATCTGTGTGGATGGGTGCACATGTATGTATGCGTATACAAGTCAGAGGACACCTGCAGACATACTCCATGACATGCACATGACCCCTCTCCCACAATAAATAACTAGTGCGACAACTAAAAAGGCATGTCCATTTGTTCTGACCACAGAGACAACACCAACAAACTGCCAGTGCTGCAGGGTCTCTGCCAACAGTTCTGTCATACCTGGGGAGACAGGTCCTCCTGACCTGGAATAGGGTAGAACAGAGGGTCCAGAAGAGCTACCTGGTGTCAAAGACCAGCCTGTTCTCTGAGGAAGGCAGGAAGATGTTGTTTTGGGGACTAAGTTGCTCACTCTCAGTAATTTTTTTCTTTCTTTAACTCTTTGTTATTCTGAGGCCATAAAGCCCCTGGCTTCTGGCAATTAACTCCTGCTGATAACAGCAGGGGGCTAAGAAAAGAAGTTGAGCTCTTTTCTCTCTGCTTCAGGGGCCCTTAGCTGACCAGGCAAGAGGCTTGGAGTTCATTAACTCTTTGTGAGCCAGAGAGAAAAGAAAAGTAAGAAAAAAGTCTCTCTCTCTCTCTCTCTCTCTCTCTCTCTCTCACATACACACACACACACACACACACACACACACATACACACACACTTTGGCCAGGCCTGACCACCTGTTTCATCAATTCCACAGGTGTTCATGTATGCACGCATGCATACATACATACATACATACACACACATATACATACACATGTATGTACGTACATACATACAGACATATACATAAATACGTTTGGTGGATAGGGCGGAGCTCCAAATGCCACATTTATTTTTTTTCCTCTCTGGAAATTTATACCTTCTTAGACCAAAGTTCCTCATAGATACAATGTTACACAAAAGGGGAGTTACAAAAGGATGTCAACAGTTCAAAGCAGTGCTTCTTTCTACAAGCTCATTATAAGTTCAAAGCAACAGTTTCCCATGGCCTTGCTTTATCCTAGTGCACACCTGTGGCTTCATCCTTGGACCTGGCCTAGGATGAATGTTTTCTCTTGATCACAGATTTGCCCCAAGCCTATTTATTTTCTTAGTGCAATTTATGAAAGCTCACTGTATTCCTTCTTATGCAGCCTTTACTTACTATTCTATGAAGGGGGGCACAGATTTTATTCTTGATTCTTTATTACCTCTTTTGTGGTTACAGGTTCCGCCTGCCCACTGTGGCTCTTCCTGCATGGCACTTAACTGTGTTAGACAGTTAAGACTATCTCCTTAAACTTTCTTCCTACAATTATTTGAATCAAATCAGGAATGCTATAATTAATTCATCTAGCATTAATTCATGGAAGTTCTTCATGTTGATCTGCAGGAGATCTGCCCAATAGGGTGGGCTGATGCCCAGGAATCGTTAGGCTATGTGATAGTGTCAGGAAAAGCATATTAGTAGTGAGAAGCAATCCTAGGATGAAGTCTCTTGGCCTCTTGTCTCTAAGAGCTCTCCCATTGCAGCCATGCAAACAGTGGGCCATCGCAGGAAAGCTCGCTTGCTTGCCATAGCCTTTCCGAGATGGCTTCTGACGCCTGCCCACTGTGGCTCTTCTTGCATGGCACTGGCCAACCTGGCTCTAAGCATATGACCATACCAAAGAAGCCAGGAGTTGGGCCGGGGAAAGCCCTGCCTGGGGGAGTGGCTGTGAAACCCAGACCTACATCCTACTCTAGCTTCAGAATCTCTTCAATACTTGACCTACATTTTCATGGGTCCCAGGAAGGACCTTGGCTTGAGGTTTATGAGATCTGTTGCCAGTGTTTCCAGCACGTATATCGGGCATCTTTAAAAAAAAAAAAAAAAAAAGATGTATTTATTTATTTATTTAATGTATGCTAGTGCTCTACTTTCAAGCACACCAGAAGAGGGAAACACACACAGAAGTGGATGCTCACAGTCAGCTATTGGATGGAACACAGAGCCCCCAATGGTGGAGCTAGAGAAATTACCCAAGGAGCTAAAGGGATCTGCAACCCTATAGGTAGAACAACATTATGAACTAACCAGTACCCCCAGAGCTCGTGTCTCTAGCTGCATATGTATCAGAAGATGGCCTAGTTGGCCATCATTGGAAAGAGAGGCCCATTGGTCTTGCAAACTTTATATGCCTCAGTACAGGGGAACGCCAGGGCCAAGAAGGGGAGTGGGGGGAGGGTATGGAGGACTTTTGGGATAGCATTGGAAATGTAAATGAAGAAAATACCTAATTAAAAAAAAAAAGAAGAGGGAATTGGATTCCATTACAGATAATCATCTGTGAGCCACCGTATAGTTGCTGGGATTTGAACTCAGGACCTCTGGAAGAGCAGCCAGTGCTCTCAACTGCTGAGCCTTCTCTCCAGTCCTATGTCCAGCATTAAAAAAAACCCTGTAACTCCAGCTCCAGGAGACCCACTGCCTCTGGCTTCTGCACGTATACGCATACACGTAGAGGTCAGAGGTCAAGTTCAGGTGCTATTCCTCCAGAGACCTTGTTGTTTCTCTAACATTATTTTAAAATGCATTACCATTAGTGCTTGTGCCCTGATACACATGTGGAAGTCAGGGGACAACTTCTTAAAGTTGGTTTTCTTCTTCCCTCTTTATCTGAGTACCATAGATTGAACCCAGGCTGGCATGGTTGCATGAACCACTTCACTGGCCCCATCTTGTTGGGTTTTGTTTTGTTTTTGTTTTTTGTTTTGTTGTTGTTGTTGCTTTGTTTTTGTTTTGTTGAGACAGGGAACTCTCCCTGGGACCAAGGGCTTGCTGGTTAGGTCAGGCTGGCCGTGCTCCAGGGATCTGTCAGTCTCTGCTTTCCCAGTTCTGGATATCTACAGTTAGGACACCCTTCCAAGTTTTTATGTAGGTACTAGGAAGAAAACTTGGCCACTAGGCGGAAGTGGCTTCATGCCTTTAATTCCAGGACTTAAGAGACAGAGACAGGCAGATCTCTGAGTTCAAGGCCAGCCGGGTCTACAGAGAAAGTTCCAGGACAGCCAGGGCTACACAGAGAAACCCCATTTTGTAGCAGCAGCAGCAGCAGCAGCAGCAGCAGCAGCAGCAGCAGCAGCAGCAGCAGCAACAGCAATAGCCATTGGGTTTTGTGACTCAGCAGTTAAGAGCACTGGCTGCTCTTGCAGAGGACCCAGGTTTGATTCCCAAATCCCACAGCATGCTGTTTTCTGGATTTTGCTGGCACCTGACATACAAACCCACACGTAATTAAAAATAATAAAAATAAGTATTTTTATGGCTTAGTGTTTAGTATTTTGTTATAGACTACTTTTTAAAAAAAGATCCATTTATTATATGCAAGTCCACTGTAGCTGTTTTCAGACACACCAGAAGAGGGCATCAGATCTCATTATGGATGGTTGTGAACTGCCACATGGGATTTAAACTTAGGACCTTTGGAAGAACAGTCAATGCTCACCATCTCACCAGCCCTACTGTAGATTTCTTGTGGAAGATATTAGTGTCTCTCTCAAATCTATGCCCTTCTTTAGTAGTAACAATAGCATCAATAACTGATTGTTTCTCATGTACTCTGAGCCACACATGTTAAGGGCTTATAATATTTATCTTTTGTAACCCTTACAATTTTAGAGGCATTCTTTTAAAAAATTGATTTATTTTATAACGTATGAGTGTTTTGCTTGCATGTATGTGTGGTGCCCTCAGAATTCCGAAGAGGGGGTTGGATTTCCTGTACCTGTAGTGACAGATGGCTGTGAATCACCATTAGTTACCAGGAATTGGACACAGGTCTGGCACAAGAAGAAGAAATGCTCTTAATCACTGAGCCATCTCTCCAGCCCAATAAAAATAAAGGTTAACAAAACCCCTCAGGTCCTAAACTTGCCAGACAAGCTTTCTATAGACTATGACATCACTCAGCACCCACCCACTTAGGATAGAATCTTACTAAGTAGCTTAGGCTGGCCTTGAGATCTTTCTGTCTCAGTGTTCCGGGTGCAAAAAAAAAAAAAAAAAAAAAAAAACCAAAAACCAAAAACCAAAAAACAGGTCTGTGCCCCATCGTGTCCATTGCTCTCTTTCTTAGGGGAAGAAAGTGCAGGGGTTCAGAGGGTAGTTTAGACTGATTTAACTTCATGACAGTCCTCCCACCCCCACATCCACAAGTGCCGAGATTACAGGCCTGAGACACTATGCCTGGCTGAATTTTTTTTTTCTCCTTTGTCTTTGCTTGAGAAAGAGACTCAGTATAGTCCTGTCTGGCCTGGAACTTGCTGGGTAGACCAGGCTGGCTTTGAACTTGCAGTGATCCTCCTGCCTCTGCCTCCTGGATTCTGGGGTTACAAGAACCTGTACCTGGTCACTTTTTTTTTCTTTCTCTTAAACGGGGCCCTAAACAAGCTGCCTACCCTACAGTCTGGACTTTGCCTAACTGGTCAGTCGTCCAGCCTAGCTCGTCTCGCCTCTTGCTGTGTCTCTAGTGTTGTGGTGCTGGACGACGTCCAGACTTAAAGCCTCTTCCTTGTCAACCGTGCATGTGCTGTCTGTCACTGAGCTAAAGTCACTAAGGGCACTTAGGGAGGAGCTAAGGAATAGGATAATGTCCTTTATTTGTTGACTCTTAGCGAGTTGTGTGACCTGGCTATGCAACCCAAGACAGATTGCCTGAAAGCCCCCTTCCCATAACCCCTACTTATAAATGAGATGCTGGCCGGCACTAACCCTGGAGCGTCTTGAGACGGCTCAACTCAGTGCCTCGGCCCCCTCAGCTCTATAACACTAGGTGGCGCCAAACACCACCTTTCCTTCTACCTGGATTTTTTTTTTTTTTAAAGCGTGGGTGATCATCTCAGGTCTTTCCCAACTGTGGTCAAATCTTTCCCGCTCCCCAGCAAATTAAGGTGGTGTGTTCAAGTCCTGCTCAGGCTGCTTAGGGCCTGTGTTCACGAGCAGGTCACGCGCCCCATTTTATTCCTCTCTAAAGCAAGGGAAGAGGGGACAAGGCGCTAGGCATCTCCCAACACCCAGGACTCTTCCTTGGGCAGAGATTCTCTTGGCCGGATTGACAGCGGCCACACATGGCAACAAAACCAGAGGAACCAGAGCGGTGGGGCCTTTCAGAATTCTTAAGCGTTCGGTGGCAGGGTTACAGATACACTAACATAATTTGTCTGGGGACACCCCCATTCTCTTATTCACCCCCCCCCCCATTCCAACCCTAACCTGGGACAAAGAACACTTACATTTTTCTCTATTTATGTCAACTCCCACCTACTCATTCTAGAGATTTGTCCCATGTTCCCAATGTGTCCTTCTGAGATAATTGACCCCATACCCACCACCAAGCCTCCTTCTATGAATGACTGCCACACCCCCCATATACCATGAATGGTCCCACTCCCCAGCCATCCCCAAATCTGTCTTTGTGTGCCTGGACCTGGCATCCGAGAACTTCAATACCTTGGTCTCATGGCTCCTTCGGTTTGAAAGCTATGCCAGCCCGTGTGTTTTGCTCCTGGAACGCATATTTTTACTATTTTCCTATCTTTGAGTCTTTACCCAGGCTCCTCCTCCATATGGAATGTACTTTTCCAACCCTATGTAGTAAATTCATCCTACAAAATCTAGCTGGAAGGTTACCTCCTCCAGAAAACATTCTTCATGCTGCCAATGGAGCCATGTTGCCTTCCCAGCTCTGAGTACACATTAGTTCAGGGTGGTCCTCATAGGAGCCGTGGTGAATCACAGCAGGGGTGTGCCCCCCCCCACACACACATTCCCCCTTAGAGAGTAACATACAAATGCTTTCTCTTCCAGTGGCTCCAGTGGGAAAGAGAGACAGGGTGTGAGAGCCGTTGCATCATCTGATTGACGAAGAAACAGGCTATGATTCCTGCGAGAAGCAGAGGCAGGATTCAGACTGCGGCTGATTAGGGCTGCCTGGTTGCCTCAGGATTGCGTTCCCTCTTTCCCAGCATGCCTTTGGCCTGGCTGAGTTCCTCTTTCTACCCTTGGACTTAGCAGGGTATTGGTCAATATTTCTGCTTGTTGAACTAGTAGGGTTCAGTGTATTTTGGAGACAGGGCTGTACGGAGGCTTCTTAGCTTCCTCTTGAATTCAGTGTGTAGCCAAGGCTGACCTTGAGCTCCTGAGCCTTCTGCCTCCACCTTCTAAGTGCTAGGATCGTGGGTGTACACCACTACATCTGGTTTTTTAATTTAAAAATGTTTTCACCCCCACCCCACCCCTGTGTGTGGGTCAGAGGTCAACTTGTGGGGGTTGGTTCTCTCCACTATGTAGGTACTGGGGGATGGAACTCAGGCTTGGCAGCTGGAGTCTTCACTTAATAAGCCATCTTTCCAGCCCACCTGGCAGGTTATGAATTTTGTTTATTTATTTATTTAGGTTGTGTTTTGTTTTTATAAAATTTGTTTGTTTTGAGATAGGATAGCAGACACTATGAAGGCTCTCTTAAGCCTTGGCCTCCTGAAATATTATGACTAGAGACGCAGAGCATTGAGCATTCTCTCTCTCTCTCTTCTCTCCCCTCTCTCTCTCTCCCTCTCCCTCTCTCTCTTTCTCTCCCTCTCTCTCTCTTTCTCTCCCTCTCTCTCTCTCTCACTTTCTCTCTCTTTCAGAGAGATTAACTTTTTGTTTGCTTGCTTTGTTTTCGAGACAGGATTTCATGTGCCCCGGGCTGGCCTCAGATAGATTCTCCGGCCTAGGATACTAACTGAAGTGTTAGTATTGTGGGTACGCTACCATGTCTTTGTTTTTGAGGGGAGGGGTGTTAACTTCCCATAAAGTCCTAAATAAAGTTCAGTTGAAGAAACAGATGTTCCCACATATGTACGCCCACGTGTCACCCCCCCACACCCCATCTATTCCCTGGGCGCTTTATCGCTCAGCTCACGCCCACTTGAAGCTGGGGACAGCACCCAGGCTCTGACAGGATAAGGAGGCTCAGGCATTCTCAGAAGGGGAGGGAGGCTGACACAAACAAGTCCCTTCCCCCCCCCCCCCCCCCAGTTTATCAGTTGCCCACAGGCCCCAGCAAACTGAGCCTTCAGCCTCCAGAGGAAGAAAGCTGTGCCCTGCCTGTCACCCTCGAAGTTATTTCAGAACTGTGTGGTTGTCACATCAGCTCTCTGAGCGTCAAGCATTTCTGACTGGAAGAATTTAATGATATAAAAAAAAATGAGCAGATGGATAGAAAATACTAGCGGTGAGGAAATGTGAACTGTCCCTTCAGGATGTCACCTCTCCCACGGAGCCTCTCAGGTAGGGCCCAAGAGGGACGCTAAGAATTCCTGGCGGAGGCAGTGACCTATATCCCTCCACAGGCTTTCCAAGACTGCATTGGTTGTTCACCCAGTGCTTCAACGGGAAACACACAGGTGCCTGAGCACAGAGGTTCCAGGGGCAGGTCAAAATTCCCTAGGTGCAGATAGCTCAGGGCCAGGCATTCTGATTCTAGGGCACGAATAGTCACCCTCCGTAGGTAACTCACGCTCACCCTCCCCCGGCCCAACCCCCAAGTCCCAGTATGCTGACAGCCCACACGGAAGTTCACAAACACTTTCTCAGATGTATTCCCAAGTACAAACTCACACATAGGCACACAGGCTTATCAGGCAGGGCCAGGCGCCGGCGTTGCTGAGTCACCCACTAGCAGCAAAAACCCAACAGAGCTGGAGCCTCATGCCGGAGAGCTGAGAGGTGGGGCCTCTTCAGCCCTTTAGAATAACTCTGTCCAACCCGGGGCTGGGGTTTTCCTATTGGCAGCCCTTAGATTGAGTCCCGGGAAAGGAGGCAGTTGGCCCGGGAGCCCTTGTTTACTGAGGCCAAATTAAAGAATTCATAGTCTGCTCTCTCTGGCATGCATGACTGGATACATGTGATAGCAATTAAAAAAATAATACTGGATCCATGATTGAATAATTGCATTTGTAGTTTCCATTTCAGTTAACCAGCACAACAATTCTACGTAATGTTGGTGCAACATCGTATTTTACCCCCAGGGAAACAAGCTTACCCACAGGCTCAAACCTGAATTAATGTAAGCAGGCTACATCCGAGTTTCTAGCTTTGACCAATAGACAACACTGCCCTGGGTAGTAGGAGAGAGGAGTTTTGGTTGGCTTGGGAGCCTGGGTGTATGTCCCAGGTTTTTGTACGGGGTTCATATAGCCAGTTCTGCAACATCCAGATTTCTGGTTAAAGGACTCAAAAGGCTTCTCTGTGCCCCTGAGTGACTCTCCCGCTCCATGATGAAAATGCAGGTCACCAAAACTCAGGAAGTTATTTGCCCTCAGTGACCCTCAGTTTCTCCATTTGTCCAAACAAGAGTCTCACTCTCCAGGGCTCCCTGGCATGGTGAATACTCCATGGCTTTAGGATTTGACTCTCTGATTCCTATGAATAAAAGGGGGATTATGTTTGTCCTCTGTAGGTGGGAATCCCAAGGCAGATTTGGCCTTAATCTCATGAAGAGCTTTTGAAATTCTGGGGTAGTTTAGTTAGGATGAGTCCATGCTGGGAGTCAGCCAGCTTCCTGACCTTGCTTGTCACTATGTGAGCAAGGGCAGGTCTGAAATGCGAGGAAGAGGAGGGGTCTTAGGCCATTGACTACATAGACCTCTTCCAGGGCTGATGGGGGCAGATCATTGGGAGAGGAAGCCACTGAGAAGAGGGACAAAGCAGGCAAAAGAGAAATCAGAACTCCAGGTAATGGACACACTTTTGGGTCCCAGACTTGGTTTGATATATACCAAATGTCACTTATCCTCAAGAAAACATCAGAAGATTTCTAGTTGGGGACATTGCAGATTCCGAGAAGTGGATTGCTCAAGGTCATACAGAACTAATTAGCGAAACAGGTGATCCAGGTAAGTCTATGTCGTCAAGGTCACTTCCCTAACTCTCCTAGAACAACCCCCATTCCAACCTAACGCCTTAGGGTCAGCACCACGTGGCAAATTGCTTTATACTTTTGCAACATGACGTCAGCGACCATACCAGCCAATCCAGGAACTCCATGTTTCCCCTCCCCTGATTGCTCTGGGTCTATCAGGAGCTGCTCTAGGCTGGGCGTCCCGGCCTGGCCGCACCTGCAGCCCCCGCCCCTTCCCGGTTGCGACAGTCGGGCTACTGTGCCCGGTCCTGCCCGCCGCCCCAAAGATTGGCAGTTGTCTGCACCAATTACAGGACCTCCCGAGGGGAGGGCGGGGCCTCGCATCAGAGTTGCCCTGTCAGTGCAGGTGGAGGCCCCCGGCGGGGCAAAGTGGCAGGAACCTCTTAAAGGGAGAGAGCCGCGGAGAGCGAGGACGCGGCCCGGCCCGGCCCGGCCAGGTCCCTGCCAGGTCCCTGTCCTGTGCAGCCCAGGTGAGCCTGGACCGCCTTAGGGGGTGGCCCCGGTGCCTGGGAGGGACAAGGTGCAAGACCCAGAAGCCCGCTCCTAAGGAGCCCGATCGTTCCGGGAGCTGCGAGCCGAGGGTCACAGGATCCTCGGCGGGGGTGCTGGAGGTCCTGAGCTGCATGCTCCAAACTTGAGGTCCCTAGGGGTTCTGGAGTCACAAAGTCGAGGGGGTGCGGAGCTCCGGAGACGGCGTGCAGTTGCTCGCTCCGGACCTGGAGTCCTGTCGTGGGTGTTCGTCCGCAGCAGGACTCAGCGCCGCGGCGCAGCCCCAGGCCGACCCGCCAGCCCCACCCTGCGCACCCGCGTGCTCCTGGGGACCCAGAGGGCGGTAGGAGGGGGACCCCGGGAGCCCTGCTCGGGTCCTTACGTAACTGAATCTTGAGTTTCCGGACCCGGGACCCGCGAGCTGCGGCCCTAGCTCTGCCGGTCAGGGTGGCCCTTGAGTCACCGCCCGGACGCACGCACTCGCGTCCAGGCTGGGACTTCCTCTGCCTCAGGTCTACTGGATCTGCTCCGAGTCAGGCTCCTACTCTGTCGCCTCTGGGTTCCCTCTCTCACATATTTCTCTGTGTGCCCTCTGTGTTTCCTCAAGAGTTGTCTTGGTCTTCAAGCTGCACTTTCCCGGGGGCCCCACCTCTTTGGGGGGAGGACCAGACCTCTGCAGTCTTGCAGGCTGGAGGCGGAGACTTATTCCGCGGGACCCCAGGCCGAATCTGCCCTGAAAGGACAGGGGAGCACCACTCTCCCTCAAGGGTTGTGTGGTTATTCCAGGGCCCTCTGGCTCCCCCGAAAGACAATGGCTGCATTTAACTGACCCCTTAAATTCCTGCAACAGGGAGAAGGCAGCCCCTTCTATTCCCAGGGAGCCGCCTTCTAAACGTACAGGCTCTAGGAGAATAGCTGATTCCGGGTGGACTTTAAGGAAGCTGGAGTTCTAGGCATAGTTGCTTGGGGCCAAGTCAGGGTCGGGTCCTCAGCTACTGAAGGGGCGGGGGAGAGGCCAGAGCACTGTCGCAGTACCTCTCCTCCCCCACACTAGTAAGTGCTTGTCCACATGTAGTCCTCACCCGGATCACGGGCCTGGATGGGGGTCTATGCTGACAGGAGGCTGGGGCGAGGAAGGGAAGCTAGGGAGACTTGCTTGGGAATTGAGGGAGGGAGGGAGGGAGGGAGGGAGGGAGGGAGGGAGGGAGGGAGGGAGGGAGGGAAGGGGAGAGAGAGAGAGAGAGAGAGAGAGCGAGCGAGAGCGCTGCTGGGGTGACTCCTTGCCATCAAGGCCCTCCTAAGGCAGACACCTCAGAAATAACTTTCAGTGGCTGCCTGTGGTATCTGCTGCTGTTGGGTGCACAGAAGCAAGGTGTTACCGCAGTTGTAGGGTGGGAATTTTTAACTGTGGGAATGGGGGAGGGAGACTGCAGAAAGAGAGGCAAGGTCTGGGAAGAAAGGGAACCAGAGGCTGTAGGGAACGGAGCAGGAGGGCAATATCAGTACCACACAGATTTTGCCCTCAGAAGAACTAGCTTTGAGTCCCACCCAGCCCAGCTGTTACTGTGTGACCTTACCCGACTCACCTTACCTCTCCCAGCCCGCCCTGGACCTTATAGGAATTAGCAGAATCAAATGAAGCATTAAGTATTCAATGGCCAGATTGGTAGCTGCTGTGAGATTGTGCCAGTGTGGGGTGTTTTAGGAAGGGGATGGAGTGGGGGAACCCCAAGGTTTCCCTGTGTGTATAGGAGAGCCAGTCAAGGCCTGTGGGGTCCCAGCAGCATGGTGCTTGGGTGAACTGGTTGGAGGTGTAGGTGGCACCCCACACCCCACTGTCTCTCTATCAACAAATAGTCACACTGTCTAGACAGACCAAGCTGGCTTTACTCTGTAGGCTCTGGGTGCCAATAGAAGCTCCCAGGACTCCCAGGTTGCCCCACCTATAGGCCAGTGGGGATAAGGCTCTGGCTGAGCCAGCACCCTCTCCGCAGAGTGGACCCTGGCCAGCAGCCTGGCTGGCTGCATTGAACAGGAATATCCCGGGCTGGCTAGGAAGATGCTGACGCAGGGGCAGGCCCAGCATTCTGTGAGCTGGACCTAGGCCCAGCTGTTAGGACCTGGGCACAGGGTGAGACAGACGCGAGGGTCGGAGTCAGGAGGAAAGATACAGAGAGAGGCCTAAAGGGGACCCTGAGGCTGAAGCCAGGAAGCCTCATTTGGTTATTTCTTAAGCCTCCTGGGCGTCTGCTACATGCCACACAGGTTTCCCAGGAACAGAACTGGAGAGGATGCTCACATAGGCCTCATTGCCAAGGTTGTGGTGGCTGAGATCTGTTGGGTTGGCAGAGTGGGTTTATAAGACAGGTAGGTGTGTGTATGTGTGTGTGTATGTGTGTGTGTGTGTGAATGCATACACATGCACATTCAGAATTTCCCTCGTGCCCAAGGTTTATCACAGGGCAGGCCTCAATCCGTTTGTAGTCTGTGGACCAGGTACTTGTCCTCCTGGGTCTCAGTTTCCCTCTATAATATTAAGAGGAAAATGAGTCCTGACTCTGGGTGTCTTCTAGCACCCATTGTCATTGTTTCCTGTATTGGTGACCTTTGACAGCAGAAACATATCACACCTCATGACCTGGTTTAGAGCAAGCTCATACTGTATGAGGAGCTAGAATGGCCTTAGGTTGCACTTGCCTGTCGTGAGCCCACAAACAGCTTTTTGGCCTTGTTCTCTAATTAGTTATGGCCCTGGCCTATGTGCTGTTCTCGGGTTGTGTGTGACATTAGCTTGGTTAATGAAGCACCATCCTTGTTTCATAGGCATTCACGGGGGCAAATTGACTTGAGCAAAGTCACACAGCTGTGAAGTGGCTGACTTGGAATTTGAACCCTAGAGCCAGCTCTGAAGCCCCTGAGACATGAAGTCTTCATTTCCCAATACTCTACCCATACTGAGTGCTCATTCCCTAGTCCTAACCTGTAGAGATACCTAATGATCTTGGACTGAGCTCTGAGTTCTGGGATGTTTAATCCGGGAAGCTGGACACTGGCTGGACAAAGAGATAGGGGACGCCTGGAGCCCACTGATATTTGTTCACAGAGCCATATCTACAGGTCCAAGAGCTGGGCATTAAAAAGTAATATTGAGTCCACTTTGGGCCTTTGCTTCCTCATCTATAAAAGGTGGATTTGAGTGAATGCAGATGTCCCTGGATGCTTGAGTGATTACTGGCTGAGGTCAGCTGTAGGAACAGACCAGGGGTCAAGGTGCCAATGACTGAGCCAGGAGAGGTGGCTTCCAGAGTAGCTTGCACCCTAAGCTGGCTGTTTGACAAGAAGAGTTTCAGATGAAAGTATTCAAAGACTTGCTGGAGGCAGTGCAGATGTACTGCAGAGACCAAGGGGAAGAAATGAAGGAAAGTTTCGAGCACATAATCCAAGCAGACATGAGCTTTGGTCACTTCACTCGGAGACCCATATGATGGCACCAAGGACACAGAAGGGAGTCCCTTCGCCCTTGCCCTTGTCTGTGAAGTGGGAACAGTAACAATTTCACCTACACAGTGTTGGGGAGACTGTGAAGAATAAAGTGGAATATCTGTAAAATTGGGAGAATATGGTGGCTGGTCATTTTTCAATCCAAAGCTGCAGTACTGGGTGTGCGTGTGGGGAGGGGCACTTGTCATAGCCCTGATGGGACTCTGCATGGTGAGAATGTGCTGGGGGACACCTTAAGGTCACAGCAGTACTTACAGACTCATCACAGTGACCAGACATTGTGCTGGGACTTCGTTTTTCATTATCTCCCTTGGTCCCAACAGCAGCATTCTTTTGAGAAGATGGTGGTCTCACCCACACTAGATCCTGGCAAAGTCCCCATCCACAGCCCCTTGTAGTCATAGTAGCTACAAGTTATAAACAAATGATATACCAACCTCTGTTCAAAAAGTCTTACATATGTCAACTCTTACATGACTCCCACGTAGCCCGAAGCGGCAGATCTGAATGCTGCCCTCTATGTTACGGGTAAGTAGAGGAAGCCTGGAGGGAGAAGCGAGGGAATCGCCTGAGTGGCACCAGTGGTAGGGCTGTTTGTGGAGGCAGGATTTGACCCCCAGTATCTAAGGTCAAATGCATGCATCACTGAAGTTTTACTCCCCCGCCTCCATACTGCAGTGTAGGGCTCACATGGGCATGGCCCTGTCTGACTTCAGACGGCATGGCGCCTGGTGCGGCTATGAATGCCCATAGGAGACTGGGCCCAGGGCAGCCTGATGAGCTCAGCACAGATTTTCAGATCATAGCTGCCTGAATGGTATCTGGTCATCAGAGTGCCAGAAGCACTCTGGGTGGGGGGTGAGGGCGGAAGAGGGGACAGGTTCCCCACTGGCCCAGGTGCAGCTGATCAGGACCCCAGAGTTTGATAGCTGTGCTGTGTCTCACTTCTGTCCTTTGCTTCCATGTGCCACCGTGACGATGGCTGCGCTGTCCTTCCTTGACTGGCTGTATGATGACAACGGCTACTTCTGGGTGAGTACTTCTTTGATGTAACTGGTGTACCATGCCGTTCTGAGGGCACTGGGAGGCACAAGGAGTCAGGGCATGTGGGGTTAAGGTGCTGCGTCTGTTCTTTCTTTATACTTGATATGATGGCTACTGATTTTGGGCTGGGCTGACAAAGGCCCAGAGGTCTTTAGGACAGACGACTTGGAATAGAATCCTTCCTCGGCTACTTACAAATGCCTCTTTGTATCACCCTTTCACTTCTGCAAAATGAGAATATTGATACCTTCTAGATGTATGTATTTGTTCCTCTACACAGGCCCGCGGAGGGCAAGGGTTTTTGTTTAATCCGTTCCCGCTATGTCTCTAAGCACGAGAATAGAATGATGTGTTGTAGTGCCCAGTGAACGTTTTGATTGAAGATGTTTGTTGAGGATCTACTTGGGCACCCAGCCATGTGCTTTGTGTTGGACTAAATAAACAGTTAATGGATACAAAGCAACCACTATCATTGCTGTTCACAAAATGCAAGATGGATACAAAGTATACATTATCTTTGAGGCTCGGATAATGTAAGACCCTTATCTCACCATCCAGTTGTGAATCCGTGGGTCTAGGACCTGAGTGGGGCATCCATCACCGGATGGAGGAACAAGCAACTGGATTTTCTGGGAGGGTGTGGCAGAGCCTTTAGCTTTGCTCTGATGGGAAACTTCTCATGGGGCAGTCAGGAACGTTTGATGTGAAGCTGGGCAGGGGGAGGAGGGATTCCACAGGGTTCCCAGATATAGTCACATTCCTAATGGTGTGATCTCGGACAAATGGTAAACTTCTCTGGATCTTGTGACCTTCCCTGTGGCATCCACATCACAGGACCTTCCCCCAGCAGCTAGAAGCAGCTTAGCATGGGGCTGATCAGTAATCTTTGGCTTCCTCTAGCCCTAGGCTCCTTCTGGAAGAGGGTTCAGTGAAGTGTTCATTTTTTGTTTTGGCTCCTTCCTCCTAATTTTAGCTCTTATTAGCTAGACTAGAATACAGGAGTCAGGAGCCCCTGAAGGCCCCAGCACTGGGATACAGACTTGGTTCTGTACGGTGTGATTTGCTGTGTGACTTGGCTCAGTCCCCCTTCGTAGTCTTGGTTCGAATCTGACTTGTGGAATAGGGTAATGAAGGGCTCTTCCCTTGGAGAGTTGTTTAGCTCAAACAGGTAGGTAATCATTAAATTGGCACCATTGGTCACTTGGCTTTAGCTGGGAGAAGGACCCTGGAGAATTTTGTTCTCTTAGGTGTAGGTGACCTGAGAAGTTCATGTCATACCTATACTGCTATTTATCTTGTTTTCCATATTCTACTTGTCTGCTGTCCTATTTTAATCCCTTTAACTTATTTTTAAAATTTTATTTCTAATTTTTAAATTGTATCATTATTATTATTTTTTAGATCTATTTATTTTCTGTACACTGTATCTGTGTTCAGACACACCAGAAAAGGGCATCAGATCCCATTACAGATGGTCATGAGCCACCACGTGGTTGCTGGGAATCAGGACCCTCTGGAAGAACAGTCAGTGCCCTTAACTGCTGAGACCAGCCCTAAATTGTATTGTTATTATTATTTGTGTGTGTGTCAGAGAGAGAGAGAGAGAGAGAGAGAGAGAGAGAGAGAGAGAGAGAGAGAGAGAGAGAGAGATTGGGTAGGTTGGATGCTTCTGTAACACTGCAGATGTGGGGAAATTAGAGGACACATCATTTTGGGAGTTGGTTCTTTTCCCTGTGCATTAAGGTCAAGTCCTTGTCACGCCTTCCCCATTGAGCCGTCTCAGTCTCTTGCACTAGCCCTGTGTACTCTTCCAGAGACATTATTTCTTGTCTCCCTCCCAGTGACCTTCTGAGCAATGACCCTGTTTTTCTACAGAAAATATTTGTTTTCATTTTATATTTATGAGTGTTTTGCTTGCATGTATATCTAAGTACAACATGTGTGCCTGCTGCCCTCAGAAGCCAGAAGAGGGTGTCAGATCATCTGGAACTGGCGTTCCAGACTGTAGTTAGCCACCATGTGGGTGCTCTTAACCCTTGAGCCATCCTAAAACAGCAGGCTGGTGTCAGTGGCCTCTCTGTCCATCTTTGATACCCAGCTCCAGGCTGCTGGGGACGGCTGCTCTAAACTCTGATAGAAAGCAGGAAGCGGCTGGACAGCAGGGTGGCTTGCAGGTCAGGCAGACCTGGCTGTGACCCCGCACTGTTTGCTTACCAGTTGAGTGACCTTAGACCAGATAGCTTCTCCGAGCCTCAATTTCCTTATCTGTAAAATGAAGACAATAATAAAAAAAATTCCTTCCCTCCTAGGGTTCTTGTGAGGGTTAAATAACCAGGCATACAACGAACACTCAATAAATGGTGGTGACGGCTGTTACTACCCTAATTATGATTATGGGCATCATTCTGAGAATGTAAAGATGTCCCTCTTGGGAGAGTGGACTGGGAGGACATTGCTGGGAGTGGGTGAATAGCAGAGCTAGTCTGACAGGTTCCAAAAGGTACTTGTAGGGTGAAGGGAGGGAGGTGGCTTCACGGGAGTATGGATGTGTCTCCATTTCCTGGCCATCTGCTTTTCCTGGTGCCACTTCTGTGCCAGGCTCTATGCTGGCACGGCAGGACTAGAGCTGACTCTGTACAGACCCTTTCTTCTGCCCTTGGGAAAGCTCAGTATCTAATTGGACTGAAGGACTCTCTGCATTCTGAGTCTAACTTTGGCTGAGACTGTGGTTGCGTGTAGCTTTTGCTGCCCTGCCCTGTGTTCCCGGGTGAATAGGTGTTCTTAGGCAAAGACTAAGAGAAAGGCCATTCCTATTGAGAGGAACTGTACTTTCCAGGATGCAGAACCTGGTCCAGCACCCAGGGAAATGAGCCTGCAAAGGCAGGCTCAGGACAATGTGAGGCCTGACCTCAAGGCTGCGGGGAGCCATTGCACGTTACACAGGGAGAGCGGAAGCAGGGCCACCTGTTTAGGGGAGGAATGCTGAGATTTTGGGCCGGGAACTGTGCCATGCAGCAGTGGGAGACGTTAGGTCTGAGTGTGGGACAGGGCCACGGAAACATAATGATGGACTGCAGTGGACAGGTGAGAGAGAGGACCGAGGTGAGAGTGAGGCCTTGGGGTTGGGGGTGACTGGATCCAGTGGATACTTAGGCTGAGGGGTACCCCTGAGCACAGGATACAGAGCAGCATGGGGGGAAGGAAGCTACTTATCTGCGTCTCACTACCTACCCTCTTCAACTGCCGTGTCTGAGCTGGACATGGAGGCTCTCGAGTTATGGCCATCAGGACTCCTCCTACCTTAGGGGTTCCTCTGTGTGACGCTGATAGCTGGTAGGTCTGGCAGGGATAAGCACTCTTTGGTGTGGGTGCCCAGCAAAGTCTGTGTGGTTCAGAGAAACCCTGGGTTCTGGGCCTGTCTATGTCACCCCTCTTTTACCCTTCCTTTCCCTGAACATGCAGATATAAAAACCCATTTTGCCTGTCTCTCAGATTCAGCGATGAAAGACAGCTAGGTGATACATGTCTATAAAGCATGGGCTTAGGTAAGATTCTAGGGGCACAGGTGACTCCCATGGGTTCCTGTCCCTCAGGTGCACGGTGAGCCCAGAGCATCAGGGCAACTCCTAGGAGTCAGAGGACAAAGAGTGAGATGATGAGTTCCCTTGTTGCGCAGTGGAGGGAACGACCTTTTTAGATGCTGGTCACAGCATATGCAAAAGGCTTTAACCCATATAATATGCTCAGGGTGGATAAACACTGTGGTGTGGCTGGGGCAGAGAGGGAGGGGTGGAGATGGGAGATGAAGCTGGTCAGAGAGTTGGGTCACACTGTGTGGAGTATGGGGACTGACTTCTGACTCCCCACACCTTCCTGAAACCCCGACCCTGTTTGCCGTGCTCCCTGAGATAGCCTGGGTCTTTTGGACACTGTTCCTTCTTTTCTCTGCCTTTTCCCTTCTTATCCCCACCCCAGGTGACCCACGTGACCCTTTCAGAGGCCAACAGTTTGGGTTCTCTGCCAGCTCTGTCACTGACAAGCTATGTGCCCTTCAGGCATGGTTGCCCTCTCAGTATGTAGTTTCCACCTCAGGGGAATAGGGACACACAGGATTTTTCCTCAGAGAGCGGGTCCGAGGCATCAGTGATGTGATCCCCCAAAACCAGCCCAGAGTCTACACTGTGCATCCCCCCAGGAGCTCTAATGAGATAATCATGCAAGCTCTCCACCTCCTGGCTCCCGCCCAAGGTTCCCCTGTCCTGGCAGCCACGCCAGTTGCAAAGGAAGGAAAAGAGTAAGAAACAAGCTTAAGTCTCCAGGGGGGTCCCGTCCCTCTGCTGAACCAGCTCGCCTCCTGACCCTTGGCCCCCTTGGCCTCAGGCCTAAGGACTCCTAGTCCTGAAGCCTAGGTGCCCTCTGTCCCCTACCCTAGATGACATTCTCTGGTTGGAGGCCAAAGCCAACAGTGGTCCGGAAACAAGGACAAACACTTGGGAAAGTTGTAGCTTTCTTTTTTCCTGGAAATTGACGATCAGGCTCCCTTTCTTCTGGCATGGAGACAGGAGTGAGGTATGAAGGTCGGTATCTCTGAGGGGCATGGCCAGTGCAGACCCAGGTCCCTTCTGGATATCTTTCCATGCAGAAGCAGGACCCTTAGACTGGTGTGATAGCCAGTATCTCCAGAGGACTATGATTCTCTGGACTCCCTGCTCTGGCCCCTCAGTGCGTGTGTATACTGCGGTGATGGCTTCACTTCTGTGAGCCTCAGTTCCCCTGCTGTGGATGGGGCTGGTCTTGCTGTGAGGATGTTGGTAGGGAAGAGGAAGTCCCAGTAGCTCCCTAAGCACAGACTGCCGTTGTCACTGCAACTGCTGCTTTGTCTGTCTATTTGACATATGGTCTGATAATGTAGTACAGGCTTCTCTTCAACTCACAGCAATCCTCCTGCCTCAGTCTCTTGAGTTCTAGGATCACAAACTGCTACCTCTTTTTTTGTTTGTTTGTTTTTTGTTTTTTGAGACAGGGTTTCTCTGTGTAGCCCTGGCTGTCCTGGAACTCACTTTGTAGACCAGGCTGGCCTCGAACTCAGAAATCTGCCTGCCTCTGCCTCCCAAGTGCTGGGATTCAAGGTGTGCGCCACCACCGCCCAGCAAACTGCTACCTCTTAAATGTCTGCCCTATTCCACCTGGAGTTTAATATACTTCCTTTTTCCTTTTTGGATTTGGTGTGTGCATATCACGTATGTGTGTGTGTGTCATTGTGTAGTATATATGTAGTAGTATATGGGCATGCCTGTACGTGTATGTGAAGACCAGAGGAAGACACTGGGTATCGCACTGGGTATCCTATATCACTCCCCGTCTTATGTCTTTGAATCAGGGTCTCTGAGTTCAAAGCTTTGATTATTCCTCTAGGCTGGCAACAGCAGGCCTCAGTTGTCTTCCTATCTCTGTCCCATAACATACAGTCTGGAGTTAAAGCAGTACTCAGACCACATCTACCTTATGTGGGTGTTGGATATGAACTCAGCTCCACTTGACTGGGAAGCAGATTCTCTTAACCATTGAGCCCTCTCTCCAGTCCCTCCCTCTTTTTGGAATTTTAAAGTAGGGTCTTGATCTGTATTCCAGGCTGGTTTGGTACTCTCTCCACAGCCCATGCTATCCTTAAACTCACATACTCCTGCCTCAGTCTCCTGAGTGCTGAGACTACAGGTGCGTGCCACCATGCCTGCCTGATAGGTTTCTTATTGAAGAAATGGAACCTGATAAACCAGTTTTGAAGCCAGATGCTCAGCATCCAGCCTTAGCCTCACCTAAGGTAGTTTCTCTTCTGCAGTTTCTCCTGATTAGATGCCACTGTGCACACCCTTTGAAGAGTCAGATAGTAGAAAAGGTCCCGCCCTACCCAGGTCTCGGCCAAAGGGACAGAAATGGACTGTGAGTTCCTTGGAACTCAACAAGGATGATGCAGACTTCTGCGGAGGCCAGAAAGGTTTCAAAGAGGAAACCCGGCCAACAACCCAGACTGTAGCAGGGCTGAAGTAGCCCCAGCTTCTCCAGCTTTTCCTCTGCCAGGCTTTGGAGGTCACCATCTTCTCTGCCTCTGCATTGATTTATAAAAGGAGGGTCTGCAGCAATCACAGGTCTCTGTTACATGAGAGGGTTAAAAGTGGAGTCCTAGGGCTAGGAGGTATAGCTAGTTGGTAGGGAACTTGCCTAGCATGCCTGAGGCCTTGGGTTGGATTTCTAGCATCTCCAACATCATATGAACCCAGCATGGCACAGTGGCACACATCTGTAATCCCAGCACTCAGGGGGTAGAGGCAGGAGGATCAGAGGTTCAAGGTTAACTTTAGCTATATAGTGAGTTTGATGCCATCCTGGGCCACGAGAGAGCCTGTTTAAATCCTAGCCTCAGGGCTGGAGAGATGGCTTAGTGGATAATAGCTCTTGTTGCTCTTGCAGAGTATCTGGGTTCAAGACTCCCAGAACCCACAAGGTAGTTCACAACCTCTGTAACTCCAGTTCTAGAGGATCTGATACCCTCTTCTGACCTCTGTGGGCAGCAAGCACCTGTGTGGTACACATCCACTCAGGCAAAACACTTAACACATAGAGTAAAATGAATACATATAATAATAATAATAATAATAATAATAATATGAACAATAATAATAAATAATAATAAAATATAACAATAAAATAAATATAATAATAAAATAATAAATAATAATAAAATAATAACAATAATAATAAAATAATAATAATTATATGAATAAGAATAATTATTATTATTATTATTGAGCTCTACCACTCACTGGCCCGGCCTCCAGCTGTCGCTTGACCTCAGTGAGCTCCAGCATATCCCATTATCAAGGGGAAGCAGATTAGCGCCTTTCCACAAACGACTCCGGCACCGAATTGTATAATCCGCGTGAAGTGGTTAATCCAGAGCTGACACACCGGGGTGATTAGATGTGGCTCCTCTATGGCCAGTCGATACCAGGAGGAGAAAAGGCTAGCCAGAAAACAGTTCATTGAGTTTGAGGAGCAACCCCTTGATGACATCTGTCCACTCGTTTACCCAAGTTGTATTTAGGATTTCCAGAGGCAAGGAGAGGACAGACAGCTGGACTCAGACAACCCTGCTCATTCTAGGTCCAAAGGTGTTACCTCCATGCTTGTTGTGAACTCAAGTCCAAGCACACACGGGTGATTAGGCTGTGCCTGTCCTCTTCCCCCGGCTCTGTTAATGACTGGCATATCCTCTCAGGCAGACTTCTACCCTGGGGCTTTTGCACTGCACGGTCTGGGAGCATTCAACCTTCTATAAATACCTTTTGTCTTATAGTCTCATCGTAAAATTTTTGTTTCAACATCTCCTTAGTAAGGCTTGTTCTGCTTATCTTATTTACATTTGGAACAGAGAGACAGCTCGGCAGTTAAGAGTGTAGTGCTCTTGCAGAGGAACCAGATTCAGTTCCCAGCACTCACATCAGGTGACAGTCCAGCTCCAGGGATCTGGTGACCTCTGGGCACTGCACTCACAGGCACTAACCCCCAACCCTCGACCATCAGTTACACATAAGTTAAACACAGTTTTTTTGAGACAGGATCTTTCTATGTCATGTTGGCTGTCCTGAAACTCACTATATAGACCAGGCTGGCCTCAAATTCATAGAGACCTGTCTGCCTCCACTTCCCAAGCTCTGGGATTAAAGGCGGGAGTCCCCATGCCCACCTAACACACCACCTGACTCTATTCTCCCTCTGATCCCTGGCGATACTTCCCCTCCTTCCCTCCCTGCCTGTCTTTCTCTATGTCACTTCTCCCTCCAATGTACGACCTTTTATGGATTACTTATTGTCTGTTTTCCCTCACGTAAGCTTGGTGATGCTGCCTATTCAGTGTTTCATCCTTTGTACCTAAAACAGCATGCATGATACATAGTGGGTGCTTAATAAGTGTCTACGTGTATTGATGAGTAAATGAAGGCTTCTTCCTGTGTAGGCGTCACGTGTACTGAGTATGTAGTAGCTTCTCAGTTAATGACCCCAGAAAGTGGGAGCTCATTCCTCTGGCCGTTTGCCAGATGATACTGCGGCTGGGTCAACTCCGAGGCCCCTTTGCTCCTGGTATTTTTCTGCTAGGGCATCAGTTTCAGTTGCAGTGCCTAAGTCTTTTGTTCCTAAATGTGAGCTATGCAGAATTTCTAGTTGGGGCTGTTTGGCTGTTGGGCCCACAATGGCTATTATGTCATTATTGGTAATTAGCACGTAGGCCCACACGATGGAGTTTTTCTTTTTGTTTGTTTTTTCAGCAGAAATCATAGAAGACAGCTGTGCTGAGCTGGGAGTGGATACCCCCCTCCCAGTCTGAGCCTACAACTTAGGGAGATGAGGACTGAGGTTTCCAAAGTGGGAGACTCACAGGTTTAGCCACTGTCTCACTGGATAGTGTCCTGCACCATTTCTACCCAGCACTCTGATTTCTAGGCTAGCCTGGTGTAGCAGGGGCTCTCACAGTCCCAGGGGATTGGTTATGGGGCTTCCAAGTGTCCGTGTTCAGATGCCCAGGACTCAGCAAGTATGAGTGGAGAAAATAACACTGGGTTTAAAAGCAAGGATGTCACCGGGCGTGGTGGTGCACGCCTTTAATCCCAGCATTCGGGAGGCAGAGGCAGGCAGATTTCTGAGTTCGAGGCCAGCTTGGTCTACAAAGTGAGCTCCAGGACAGCCAGGGCTATACAGAGAAACCCTGTCTCGAAAAACCAAAAAAAAAAAAAAAAAAGCAGGGATGTGGGGCTGGGTGTGTAGCTTGGTGGTGGAGCCCTTGTTTTGTATCCAGAAAGCCCTGGGGTGAATCCCCAGCATTTGACTGGCATATGCTAGCTAGCGTTGGCTTGTGTTGACAGTGCATGCTAGTCTCACAGAGGACCAGAATGTGGTGGTTAGCACCCATTCCAGCAGCTTGCAACCTCCTGTGACTCTAGCCTCAGCTGATCTGGCATCCTGCTCTGGTCTCCAAAGGCACTTGTGTACATACACACACACACACACACACACCTGGCATCCTATTCTGGCCTCCAAAGGCACTTGTGCACACACACATACACACAACACACACAACTATTGTTTTGATTTTTTAGGTGTGTGTGGGTTCTGCCCCACTCTAGCCCATATAGCTTCTGAATAAGAGACACAAAACCCTGGTCTTTTTATTTAGCTGTAAGCCTAAGCTGGACAGGTCCTGAGCTATTGTAACCCACACCCCAGCCACAGGCCTGTCACTTGCTAACTGAGTCTTGCTGTTTGCTCTGCTCCCTGGATATCCTCAGGATGAGCTCATGGCTATGTGCTCATAGTCCATCCTGCCTCATCACCTCCTTCCCCTACCTGATCCCTTCTCTCATGGACCCTTACTCCGTCTCCAGTCCCACCTTCCTCTCCCCTGCCCAGTCGCAGGCTCTAGCCTTTTATTATCCAATAAGAGATTATGGGGAACAGTCTTTAAAAAAAAAAGATTTATTTATTTTATTTATATGAGTACATTGTCGCTGTCTTCAGACACACCAGAAGAGGGCGTCAGATCCCACTACAGATGGTTGTGAGCCACCATGTAGTTGCTGGGATTTGAACTCAAAACCTTTGGAAGAGCAGTCAGTGCTCTTAACCACTGAGCCATCTCTTCAGGGGGCTGGGGAGCATTCTTTACAGCACATTTGTCAATACAATGTCCATGTCCAGACTGCAACCCGATCTTGGGGCAGAGAACTCAGCACCTGGATACACAGCACGCAAGACCAACCTTAGCATACTGACACACACACACACACACACACACACACACACACACATCTAAGAAAACCATAAAGATCAGGAGCCTAGCTCAAGTCCCTTCTGAGTTGTTGACTTGGTGGCAATCGAGGGACAACTGCTTCTTACCGGGCTTCATCTGTCAAGTAGGATAAGGATGCCTGCTTGGCTTTCTGGGAAAGAGACAGGGTAGTGTCATGGGCAAGGGACTGGATAAGTCAGACACGCAGTTACCTCCCTTCCTGCTGTGTGGCACTGGGCAAACTACCTCTCCGATTTCATGTCCTAAAGTGAGAAAATGTGGGTGTGGGATTTCCTAGGAGCATGTGAACGGTACTGAGCTGAGGCTCGCTTGTCTTTGCTGAAACCATGACAGAGCCCACCGTGGGAATGACCACCGGCAGACCTAGGCTGAGTGGCTTTCCTGGCCCAGGGATCTTGGGGGAAATTTCCTGCTTCTCTGAAATTCTGCTTCATCTGTAAACGGGAGGCAATCTGCCTTTCTCAGGAGGCGACTGCTGAGGTGTGGTGACATTGCATATAACACGTTGGCACCGAGGCTGATGCGTGCCATCTCCACTTAGAGATAAGGGAAGGCGGGGATGTGACATAGCATGGTGGTGGCTGAGCTTTGGTTTGAACCCAGGTTTCCTTGCCTCCAAACCCTCTTCTTTCTGTCACCCACATGGAAACGACTTTGCTGGTGGCTGTAACTGCACGTCCTCAGCTTGCTCCTCTGGCCTTCCTAAACCTGCACAAAAGAGGAGCTCCATTCAGGCACTCACTTCAGGGAGCCTTGGCTGGAGGCTTCTTTCCATGTGGTCAATAACAGATTTAAATTAAAAGTCAAGGCAGGTTGAGCCCAGCCCTCAGGACCCAGAGGCTGGTGGATCTCTGAGTTTGGGGCCAGACTGATCT
This sequence comes from Mus musculus, assembly GCF_000001635.26. NCBI lineage: Eukaryota > Metazoa > Chordata > Mammalia > Rodentia > Muridae > Mus > Mus musculus. Next base: position 132,059,878 of record NC_000070.6, on the reverse strand, counting down.
ACATAGCAAGTTCCAGGCTAGAAAAGGCTCTTGCGGAAACCGAGTCTCAAAAACCCAAACAAATCAACAAAAGTCCTGGGGTTGAGACTGCTTACTTAATATTCTTGTGCAAGAATGAGGGTTGAGTTTCCAGCACCCATATCAGGGGGCCCAAAACTTCCTGTAACTCCAGGGCTGATGACATCCTTTTCTGGTCTCTACAGGCTTCCACATGCATGTGATGTACATAAACTCATGCAGACACACATATATACATACATACACACACATAAACTCATTTTAAAAGTTACTTTTATAAAGTGTGACTATTTGCCTGCATACATATTTGTACACCATGTGCATGCCACACATGGTCTAGGAGAAGGTGTTGGGTCCCCTAGAACTGGAGTTACAGATGTTTGTAAGCTGCTGTGTGGGTGCTGGGAACTGAGCCCAGGTCCTCAGTAAGAGCAGCAAATGCTTTAACTGTTAAGCTATCTTTCCAGTTCCCCTCCAAAAAACTAAAAAAATTAAAAGTCTTATTTAGGGCTAAGTGACAGTATATACCTATAATCCTAGCACTTGGGAGGTGGAGGTAGGCAAATCAGAGTTTGAGACCAGCAAGACCTATCTCAAAAAAACCAAACGGGCTTGTTGCAGTGTGGTGCATTGTAATCTGCAGAAATCCTGCACGTCCATTTGATCCTTCTAGCCGCCCAGTGAGGCAGCCTGGTAATCAAAGCCACCTCCTCCTGACTGGTGAGGGAGCCGGAGATCGGAGACACCGAATGTCCGTGTCTGCACAGAATTCTCAGGTGATGGTGTCTGCAGTTGGTAGGGAGGGTTGGAGATCATGAAGGCAAGGCCCTTGTGACAGGAGAACAAATATTAGGAAGGTCCCTGCCATGTGGGGACACAGGAGGAGGTTGTCTGTAAGTAAGCTAGGAAGAAGGTCTTCACCAGAACCCACCTGTGCTGGCAACTATGAGGACGTCATCCTGTTGTTCAGCCATCTTATTTATTTATGCCTCCCCTCCCCTCTTCCTTTCTGGTTTTGGTGCTGGGGATTGGATGTCCCAGGGCTGTGAATGAGCCTGGCAAGTGGCCAGCAACTGGGGGACACTTCCTTGCTGCTTTAAATAACACCTTATCTTTTTTTTTTTAAATAACACCTTATCTATTTATTTACTTGTGCTTGCTCCCATGGAGGTCAGAGGACATTTTGTAAGAGTTGATTCTGAACTTTCCCTATTCAGGGTCTGGGGATCCAAGTCAGTATGCCAGACTTGCTATCTCACCAGCTCTCATCTCTAAGCCTCTTCCTGTGGTGACATTTTTGAGAATTCTGGAATTTTGGTCTCTTAACAAACAACAACACAGAAATATTACAAGACTATGTTTTGGTTTTGATCCCAGGTGTGGAGTATAGGTCCGCTGTGGAGCAGCTGACTGTGATTTGAAAAATGCTCTAGCAGAGACAGGTTTTTGCCAGCTGCAGATAGTTTCTGTGATTTCCTGTGGTTTGGGATTCTAGGAACTTTCCAGAGGGTATATAAATGCTATAAGCCCCAGAAGTGAGGTTGAGTGGTTGTTCATTGTTTGGGGACGGGGGTGGGTTTGTTGAGGTTTGTTAGTAGTCGAAGAAAAAACAAGAAGAAAGAAATTAGATTCAGGGATCTCTCTTCCCCTCTATCCTTCTTTTTCCCTTATCTAGTGATGAGGGAGAATCTGGGAGGATACAGGGTGGAAAAAGAAGAACATACACAGTAGCGAAGACAGCTGCATCTTCCGCCCTGGGATTTCTATGCATCATGGCTATAGAATTAGCTTGCTTTCCAGCTCTGGAGAACCAATGTAGATGGATTTGGAAAAAAAATGGTGACTAGAGTCTGTAGTAAGGAGCAGAAGATGTCCTTTGAGTTTTGTTACCACTGTGTGGTGACTGCCAATACTGGGGAAGTGGCTTCCCAGAATCCTAGAGTCACATAGTCAGATTTCAACATTGCAGCTTGTTTGCAGGCTTTCTTATTGTGTCTGTCTCCCTCACCAACACACCTCAGCTACCCCATGGAACAGCTTGGAAACTGAAGTTAGCTGGATGTTCTCTGGGTGGCTCAGGGACTGTCTTGCCTGTCCTTCAGTGTAGGATGCTCTTAGGGCAAGTCGAACAGCCATTTCTGGATACTCAATCCCCTCTGCACCTTCTATCTTCTCTCAGTTAAGGCCTGGGCCAGACCAACTTTACCAGATTTAGAAAGGCCCCTGTGAGCAGGTGTCACATGGACCCTCTCTCTGTCCCTGGAAAACCTCCTGTCAAGAGAGTTCCCTGCTCTTGGGAGAGATCTAGTGGGTTAAGCCTGAGTGAGCTGAAGGCTTTGCTGGATCAAGGTCACTGGGCTCATTTTGGCTTTGGGAGAAGAGGATTGAGGAGGGTCATGGGAGGTCAGTCAGATCTTGGTTCCTTCTTCAGATGTCTCAGGGCTACAGTCAGAGGCAGCCCCAACAGTCTTTCTCTTGGGTCTTGGACACAAGCTTGTATTTCCCATTCATGTCATCTCAGTGACTTTCTGGGGAGCAGTATAAGGATAGTGGCTCCAGACAGGACTGGTTTGACTTGTATGGTGTTGGGCAAGTCACCTAACATCTTAAGCTGTGGTTTCCTCATACGGAACGGACACTAATAATACTTCAAAGGGTTGCTATTGGGCTAAACGCAATAACACACACACACACACACTTTTAGCATATATCAAATACATTCTAAGTCCCTCACACACATAATTGTTTTTGTTTTTAGATTTTTTTTGGGGGGGGGAGGTGCTCAGAGGAGGAATTGCAGCAAGGTCTATATAGCACAGCAGGGCCTTGAACTCACTTTATACCCCCCACGTTTATAACCCTCTGTAGGCTTGTGCCATGAAGCTCATTTATTTTGTGTGTGTGTATGTTTGTGTGTGTGCATTTGAGGTGTTGGGGACCACACCCTTGTACATGCTAGGAAAACATCCTGCCACCAAGCTACATCCCAACCCTAATTGTTACTACTTTTCAATAGTAAAGTATTAGTATTATTTTTAATTGAACCGAGGGCCTTGTGCATGCTGTGTAAGCACTTTATCACTCCGTTTTGCCCTGGCACTGTTTTTATATTTTGAGTTTTAGTTAGTTGCCCAGGCTGGTCTTGAACTCACTTTGTAGCCCAGGTGGATCTGGAAAATTTGATCCTCATGTCTTAGCCACCTGTGTAGACATTGATTATAGATCTGTACCACCAATTCTTACTTACAATAAATTTTCCCCCATTAACTTATTTATTCCTTTTACATCTCGATCGCTGCCCCCACTTCCTCTCAGTCCCCTGCATCACATAGTCCCTCACCCTATCCCCCTACAGTAAGTTATTTATAAAGGTCTCTTGCAGCTCAGATATTCCTAGTATTGCTGGCCTTCAGAAGTTTTACTTATGTTTTGAGACAGATACCACTTTATAGCTTAATGGGTCTCAAACTCAGTATCTTCCTGTCTCAGGATTACATGAAGATGTCACCAAGCCTGGCTGGCTGTAGAATTTAATTTGGCCTCTAGCTTTGTAGAGTAAATATAGATGGCCTTAGGGGTGGGGTGGGAGTGGGGGAAGCTGTGAGCAGCATCCTATAGTAACAGTTGGAAAATGTGGGTTCAAGCTTGGGTTCCATTGTTAATGTGTTGGGTGACCTTGGGTAAGTGTTTTGTATTTCTCAGCTTGCTAAAAAGTTAGTAGCTTGGGCTTGGTGGTCTCCAAAGGCTGAATCAGGTTAACATTAGGTGAACTTAGACCATGGCTTTTAAGAATTATATTTATTTATTTATTTATTTATTTATTTATTTATTTATGTGGGCGGGTGTATGTGCACCATGGTGCAGTGGGAGGGGCAGAGGACAACCCGTGGAAATCATTTACTTCCTCCATATGGGTCCTGAGGATCAAACAGAGGTCATTGGACCTGGTGGCAAATACCTTTAACTGCTGAGCCATCTCCTTAGACTGTAGATTGCAACCCCGTATATGATTGCACAATTAAATAAGTGTCACCAAAAAGTTGACAGTAGTAGATTTCTGAATCCTTAACAACCAAATATCTGGAATCCGGTGTGTCAGGAATTGGGGTGTTTTTGGCCCTACTTGCCTGTGTGGCATTGTGCAAATTCCTCTTAGTCCCGGTTCTGAACATCTAGCAAGGACACATTGCCCATTTGATGTCAGTGAGTGCTGCCTGAGACACCTGGGCTGAGACTGGACACTTCAACACGTGATAAACTGCAGTATTTTGAACTCACTGCACCAAGTTTTCTGTGCTTACAGAAACATTCTAGTTTCTTTACAGAAAATAAAGGTTTTTAGGATTTTCCTAGATTATTCCTCAGCTTGTAAAGATCAAATCGGTATTGACAGCTGAGGGTGTGGTGGCACGGGCTTGTAATTCCAGCACTTGGAGGCCAAGGCAAGCGGATCCCAGCAAGTTTGAGGCCAGCGTGGTCCCCTAAGCTCCTCCAAATCAGTATTTCTTAGGACTGTATTATGTTATAAGGTTTGATTTTTAAGATTGCCAGTTAAGGGTCTGGGGAGATGGGTCAGTGGATAAAGTGCTGCTTCCCTGCAACCTGTAAGGTGAGGAACGGAGCTCAGATCCCCAGAACCCACCTGAAAACCAGGCAGGCTTGTTGCACACAGAATCCCAGCTCCTGGGAGGCAGAGACAGGGACTCCTTGGAGCAGGCTGGCTAACAAGACTAGCTGGACTGGTAAGTGCTGGGGTCGCTTTGAGAGGCTCTGCCTCAGTATATAAATATATAAGGTGGGAGCAATCAGGGAAAACACTGAATGTCAATCATTGAATGTCAGTTTTGGGCCTCTACATGCATATGAATCAATATCAGTCTCTCTATCTGTCTCTGTCTGTCTCTCTCTCTCTCCCTGTCTCCCCCCACCCCTCACACACACACACATGCACTGCTGTTTGCCTTTCTGATTTGAGCTTCATTTAAAAAAATCCTTCAGTGAATTTGGCTTGAGATTAGGAAAGAATTTCTGAAAATGGCCTAAACAAACTTGTGCTATTTTGCACCATGTATTTATGTGAAGCAGTGTTCTCAGAATTAGTGATTATAAAAATCAAACTATGCATCAACTATGAAAAACATTGAAGAGAGTCTGAATCCTACAGTATCAAATATTCTGTCAAAATATTCTGCCAAAATAGATTTATTCATGTAAAAATAAGTAAGCATACCTTCCATTAGTAATTTTCTTTTAATAAGTGGTAAATTTATTTAAATACAAAAGAATTATCTTAAAAATAAATTTCCTCAGTCATGGTGGTCCAAGATTTTAATCCCAGCACTTGGGAGCTAGGTGGATCCCTGAGTTCTCAAGGCTAGCCTGGTCTACAGAGTGAGTTCCAGAACAGCCAGGCCTATATAGAAAAACCCTGGTTTTCTTTTGCTTTTTTAAGATATGGTCTCACTATGTAGCTCTGGCTGTCCTGGAACTCCCTAGACTAGGCTGGCTTTGAACTCATAGAGATCCACTAGCCTCTGCCTGCTGAATGCTGGGATTAAAGGCATGTGGCCCCACTCTTGGCTATAGAAAACTTTAAAAGAGGATTTTAAAAAGATTTACTCTATTTTTTAGTTTTTTTTCAAAAATTTTTATTAGATATTTTATTTACATTTCAAATGCTATCCGAAAGTTCCCTATGCCCTCCCCTCAGATTAAAAACAAACAATTACATATGTGTATTTTGTTTGCATGTATGTATGTATGTATGTATGACTGTTGTCCGAGGTAGACAAAGTGGGCTCAGATCTCCTGGAACTGGAATTTGTAAGCTGCCCTGTGGGTTCTGGGACCTGAACCCAAGTCCTCTGCAAGAGCAGCAAGTGCTCTTAACCACAGAATTGTTTCTCTAGCCCAAGATTTATTTTATTTTTAAAATTCTGTATATGTGTCCGTGTGTGGGTATATGCACCTGAGTGCAAGCACCTGCCTGCAGAGGCAGAAGACAGCAGTAGATTCCCTGGAGCTGAACTTCCAGGGGGTTGTGAGCCACCTGACATGGGTCCTGGGAACCAAATATAGGTTCTCTGCAAGAACAAGAATTGCTCTTAACCACTGAGCCATCTCTCCAACCCCTTAAGAGAATTTTTAGTAAAAAAAAATTACCTTCTGTCAAAGAGGTAAAAACAGGAAAGACACAATGTTATACAAAACCTAGCTTTTTTTGTTTTAGAAATGTCAGGACCAGGCAGCCTTGCATACTTTAATTAAAAGAAATAACATGCTATGTTTAATGTACTCTTAAAAAATAATCACAGGTACAGTTTACACAAAGGGATAGTTGTTAAGTATCATTTATGAGAGAAGAAACGGGAAACAACCTAACTTTACCACAAGAGGGTTAAGTAAATTACAGAACATTTATAGTACTGTTAAAATATTTATTGTAATCTGTTGTTAAGTGAAAAGTCAGTTCCATACAATAAGTTTTCAAACAAACAAACAACAACAAAACAAAAAACAAGAACAAAACCAATCATCCTTGCTGAGAACTCATGAGACAGAGCAGATCTCTGTGAGTTCCAGGCCAGCAGGTGCTACACAGTGAGACTCAGTCTCAAAAACGCAGCAGCAGCAACAGCAGCAGCAGCAGCAGCAGCAGCAGCAACAACAACAACAACAACAACCCAGAAGTACTTTAGACTGAGGGATTAAGGAGATATTCAGTGGGTAAACTGCTTGCCATATGAGTATGTGGACCTGAGTCTGATCCCATGTAGAGGCAGGGGCATGGTGGTGTGTGTCTGCAATCTCAGGGCTGGGGGTTTGGGGAAGCAGAGGGCAGAGACTGTGGATCCCAGGTGCTCACTGGCCAGCAGGGCTACCCACAACAGTAAGTTCCAGGTTCAGTGAGACTGTCTCAAAAAAACAAAACAAAGGTGGAAGACAGAGGAAGACATCTGATGTCACACTCTGGTCTTTACAGGCACACACAAGCACAGATGAACACCACACCTGCAAAACAAAGACTCAGTAGGCTGAGGCAAATGATACTGTGATATTTAATCTACCTAAAAAAGCAGCAATTGCCCATTACTGAAATTAATATACGCAAGTGAAAATGTGTGCGTGTATAAATGTGTGTGTGCCCGTGTGTGAAAGGTATTCAAAGGGAAAGTGTTCTATCACAACCTTGAGGTAGTTACATTTCTCATTAGTGACTTTATGTGACTTATATTTCTATTTAACTACATCTATTCTTAACTGTATTCTCTAAAATTTGAGTACTCCTAATAAAAATATCCCCTTAGGAAGGCATTCCTTCTTATTAATAGTAATTTCCATCCCCATATACTTTGATTGATTTATCATTTTTGTTTAAAAGGCCTAAAGTAGCCAGGCTTGTACTCCTAGCTACTCATGAAGCTGAGGCAGGAGTATTGCTTCGAGTTACAGACCAACCTAGACTACAGACTTAGACTGTAGGTCAGTGGCAGAATGGTTTCCTAGCATTTGAAAGTCTCTAGTTTCAAAAAAAAAAATAGTTTACAGTGTAAGTTTGATGGTGAGGAGAATATGAGAGACTTGTTCTGCTCTGCTTTCTCTGTGCAGTTAGCGCAGGGCTGGTTTTTATTCCATAATGACCGTTTAGAACATTTTGCTGATGTGCCCAGCTTTTCAAAGCCCGCCACAAATGAATGTTCTCCATGAACCCTATCACTGGGGCTTGAGGCCAGCTGTGCCCCTAATCCACCCCTGACCCAGATTTGAGCATGGGTTAGACTCCATTTGTCCCCTCCCTCTTTCTTCCAATCCCATCCCTTCCAGGTCCCTGGGGGCCTCATCTCCCCTCCCTGACTCTCCATACTGGTTACCCCAATTTCACTGTCTCATTTCATCCTGTTTCATGCAGCTGGTGTTTGTGTTCTCGGGAGCTCAGTTTGCAGTGGGGAAAGATTAAGACCCTTTTCATGCTTTTATTTATTCTTTTTTAAATCTTAGAGCTCTTGACCGCTCCAGGGACTAACAGACAGACAGCTAGCAGGGTCTATATTCCCTAGAAAGAAGCAGGAGGGTTGTAGTGAGGAGGTAGTGATGGGGCTCAGCTGGCAGATGGGATAGAGGTGGTCCCGAGGGACCCTTTGCTGGGCCTGCAGCATGGCACAGTCACCACCCAGATGTAAGCATGGAGCCAAAGTGTTTCTGCCTAGGAAATTAGCCTGAGAGATTGTGCTTGGGACCTTTACCCTTGGAACCTAATGAGAGCTTCTGCAGGGTGAACTGGGACTGGAGGTCTGATTTGGCAGATGGGCCCGGGGTGTAAGGATAGTTTCTTTGTCTTCTTAGTGGGTGTTATTTATATCCTCATTATCGGTTGAGCTCAGCCATCCTCAGAGATAAGACAGGTAACAGGTGGTGGTGTGCACTGACAGGAAAATCTCTCCTGCACAGACAGTGCTCTCCACATGCTTCCGTCTGCACGCTAAGAGTGAAAGGCCAGCTCTGGAATCCAGGACTTGGGGATTTTAAAAGTTAGACCAATAGATTTTGGTGTGTGGTTGCACAACACTTTGAAACTAGTCGTGATTTACACCTGCCTTGTTTCTCATGTTTGCTGCTAGCCTAAGACCTATTCTTCTCTTCAGCAGGATGATTACTAAATATTACAAATTCTACAAGCATCCCAAGGATGGTGATGTGCCTTTGGCTAGCACACAGGGCAGTTAGCTCCACACGTCTGAATTTCCTGGATAACATGGTAGTGGAGGAAGTGATCTGTCTGGTGATGGATTTTCAGAATCTAGCTTACATGGTACCAGATTCTCCTGCCTGAGAGTCCAGAAGTGGCAGATTAGAACTTGCCAATCAAAAGCTCTGCTGGACCTGAGGGTTCAGAGCAGGGAACCAGAATATTTAAGAACAAATGGGTGCTCCTTGGTCCAGATCACTTAAACTGTTTGAGTCTCTTATTAATAAAACGATAGTCCATTCACTGGTTCAATAAATATTTAATATTCCAGCATTGCTCTGTGTCATAATAAAGACAAAGTCCCTGTCCTCTCCAGTTTACAGTCTCCTGGATCTAGACTGCAACAATCTGAGAGATTCAACCAGTTGTCAGTATATAGGAGGCTGTCTGGCAGGGGCAAACACCGAAAAGTGCAGTGATTAGGACAGAGGAAGGCTGCGCAGAATGGGCTGAGTCAGGTGGATCTCACGGGGTTTTTACAACTTCTGATTTTATATAAATGTTCTCAGACCTGACAACAGTGGAACGGTTCTCTGCCTGCCACGTACTTCTTAGCTGATATTTTAGTCTAAGTAGTAGTAAAAAAATGAACATTTAACTGAGATTTTACTATGTCCTGGGAATTGTTCTAAGTTCCGTTGATCGATTCATTAATTAAAAAACAATTAATTGTTACAGTAACTCTATGAGGTAGGACTGCCGGCTTCCCTCTTTTTTTGAGGCAGGGTCTCATGTGGTCCAGACTGGCTTCAACCTTACAATGTAGTGGAGGCTGGCCTTGGATTTGTGTTTGTTCTGCTGTCACATCCCGAGAGCTAGGGATACTGGCATGCGCCACCACTCCCAGCCTTTATTCTATTTTTTTGGGGGTCAGAAACCAGGCACAAAGAAGGTCAAACAATTAGAGAGGGCTGAGACGGAGCACTGAACCTGAGCAGTCTGATTCCTGAGGCTGGGCTGAGATTGTGAACCAGCTTTGATTTTTATACCAGGAGGCAGTCTAGCTGGCGTGTGCGGGCTCTGATGTCACGTTGCTTGGCTTCTGATCCTGGCAGGGCTGAGCCTCTCAGCTTTGGTTTCCCCATCTCTCAAAAGAAACAGCAGAACCCGTCTTATCTTCTAAGTATGTTCTTACAACAGAACCTTCTTTCTGCTCTGTAGGGAGGCAGCCTGTTCAGACATCAGCCTGGCAGGATGTAGAAGGGTCAAGCGGCCTCTGAAACTTCTAGAGAGAAATATACTCGTGTGCACTTCTCAGAGCAACCCTAAATTCATCTGGGGACCAGATCGTGGAGGCTTTACTTATAATTTCGTGGATGGCAGGCAGAAATAGGAGAATCTTAAATGACGACAGAAGACAGGTGAAATCTTTGGCATGGTCTCAACGCTTAAGATTCCATTTCAGGTCTTAACATAGCTGCCAGGAGAGGTAAAGTCATATTGAATGTCAGGGTTGGAAGGGAGCCTTAGAGAGATGGTTATGCGGTAAACTGAGGCTCGGAGAGGCGGAGTGACTTACCTGAGTTAAGGTTTCCTTTGGGGTAGCCTGGTCAACAGCATCTACGTGTGAATTCCGCTGCCCCCCCCCCCCCCCCCCCCCCCCCCCAGATCACGGCTTCTTCCCAAGCCCTCCATGGGGAGAAAGGTTTCACCTTCGTTCTCGGTACCAGCTGCCCCATTCTTCACACGCGCGCTGCTGGAGACCAGAACCCCTCAGTCTCCAGCTCCAGCTCGGGTTCAACTTGCGCGTGCGCGCAGCTGCTAGCCCCTTACTCTCCCCTCCCCTTCCCTCTCTCCATTCCCCTCCCCTCTCCTTACCGCTCTAGGGGAGGGGGAGGTAAGACGCGGGGAGCCCGAACAGGGCCTCAGCCAATGCTCTGGCGGGCCGCGGGCCCGGCCCCCTCCTTCCCTCCCGCACGGCCCAATAGGAATTTACTACAATGTTGTGGCGAGCCGGGGGGGAGGGGCGCGGGCGGGCCGCGGGCGGGCCGCGGGCCGCGCCGGCCTCGTCTCGCGGAGGAAAGGCGGGAGGGCGCGCGCCGGGGCTGCTCGCTGGCTCGCTCGCTCGCTCGCTCGCTCTCTCCCTCGCTCCCTCCCTCCGCCGGCGGCTTTACTCAGCCAGCCTGCAGCCCGCCAGCCCGGGAGCCGCAGAGGGCCGGAGCCTCGGACGCGGGCGCCGCCTCCTGCCATTGTTCGTCGGGCTGAAGCTGCGGCCGGCGCGGGAGCCCCGGCCGAGAACCCCGGGTGAGGCGAGGCGAAGCCGCGGCGCGCGAGCCGGTGGGGTGGGGGCGGCGCTGGCCCCGAGGGGACGGTCCGGGCGGCCGCCACGCCGCCGCCGCAGCCTTTGTCTCCAGCCCCCTGCAGGCCCGGGAGCCGGGGCGCGAGCTCACGCGGGGAGCCCGGGGCTGGAGGTGGGAAGCGGCCCGAGGAGCCGGGGGAGGGGGCGGCGGTCCGGGCGCCGCTGAGTAGAGCGGGGGGCCCCCGCGTTTCAAAGTTAGGCGTGGGGTGTCTTCCCGCGGAGGGGTCGTCCGTCCGCGCCGGCCTGTCAGTCACCGTGCGGTGGGCGGGAGCCCTGGCAGGAAACCAGGTGGGCAGCGGTGCGGTGGACCGCGAAGGTGTTGGGTGCCGCTGCGGAGCGGAGCGAGCCCCTGGTGATGGAGAAGCTGGGCAGACCCGAGAAGTCAGGCGGAATCCGAGGGCGTGGGGAGCTTCGCCGCACTCCCAGGCCTTCCCGCCATAGATCCTGCATCTTAGAAAAAAAAATCAAATCAAATCTCAGAGCCCTCCGGATCCAGTGCCTTGCTCCGCGATCTTCAGGGGTCCCAGCGAGCCAAGGGTTAATGCTATTCTCTCAGCTCCCTGACCTCCTTTTTCAGTTCGCGCATCTGTCGGCTTGGAAATCTTTCCCTGGCTTGCTGGGCTGCCTGTACCTGTAGAGATTTCTGGAGCTCGGCTCACCCTCTCGTTTCATTACCAGGTGGATCCTCCTGGAGGGAGCTTCTGCCCAAAGAGGGTCTCCTCCCGGGGGATTGGCCGGCTCTAGAGAGAAAGTGATCTCACGGGAAGCAAATCGCTGACGGGCTGGTTTCTGGCCACTGGACAGCAATTGCCATCCTGTTGTTCCATCCTTGAACTGTTCCCTGACATAAATGACTAGTCTGTAGAGACTAATAAGGTTTTTGTTTGTTTTTGTGTTTTCCAGAGATGCTGGAGGTTGTTTATTTATTTATTTATTTATTTATTTAATTTTAGTTTGGTGATTTCACAGCTGCTATTTTGTTCCTTCTGTTTTTAGGGAAAGTTGCAAGAAATGGTTACGTTGTATCTTGAGTGTTATTATAGTGAGTTTATACACTCTTGGGGATAAACTGTTCTCCATGCAGTTGCTCATTACTGTTTTCTTATTAGTCCTGGCAGAAGATTTTCAGTTGGTTTGATCCTTTTAGTGAAGCAGGGTATACATATCCTTTATGTAATTCTTATCATCTTAATTTTGCTCCTTTTTGAAGAAGTTTGTACTTTTGCCTTCTTTTTTTCTCTCTCTCCCTCTTTTTTTTTTGTTTGTTTATTTGCTTCTTTTTTGTTTTTGTTTTGTTTTGAGACAGGATCTCTCTGTGTAGCCCTGGCTGTCCTGGAACTCACTCTATAGACCAGGCTGCAGATGGTCTGCCTTTTCCTCCTGAGGGTTGGGATTTAAAGGCATGACTGGCCACTGCCCTTTTCTATACGCCATCACACCTGGCTCAACTTTAACAGTCTTGAAATTTATGTATCTGGCGTTCTCATTCCTCAGTTGATGGTTGGCAAGTGTGTATGCTGTCTGTTTTGAAACAGAGTATGGTCATATAGTTCAGGCTGACCTCAAACTCAGTATGTTATCCATAGTGGCCTCGAACTGCTGATCCCTTGGCCTCAGGCTCCTGAATGTTAGAACTATAGGCAGAGGCCACTACTACCTAGGGGGTTATGGTCTTTTAAATTATTTTATTTAATTTTATGTCTGTTTATGCCTCCATAGATGTCTGTGTACCCTGTGTATCCCTGATGACTTTGGATGTCAAAAGAGGGGTATCTGATCATCTGGCACTGGAATTACAGACGGTTGTTAGCTATCATGTGGGTTCTGGCACTTGAACTCATGTCCTCTGCAAGAGCAACAAGTGCTCTTAACCACTGAGCCATCTCTCCAGTCCCAGAGTTCATGGTCTTTATTTCATACAGATTCATACTCTTGAAAGACAGTGCAATTAAGATGCTATTTGCTTTCCTTCCTCCTGTTCCTAAGAAAGCTTCAGAGTTAAATTGTTCCAGGCACTGTCTAAAAGCCACAAGATTCTTGGAGTTTTTTTTTGCAGATACCTTGATAACAGATTGTGTATGCCTGGTACCTTTGGAGGTCAGAATAGGGGCATCATCTTGTCATCAGATTGGGATCTAAAATATGCTACCTATAAATTTTGTTGGGATGTGTAGAGTTTTCTCATTTTTATTTTTAAAAATAATTATTTTATGTGTATTGGTGCTTGCCCACTTGCATGTATGTCTGTGGGAGGGAATGGAGTTACAGACAGTGTTAGCTCCTATGTGAGTACTGGGAATTGAACTCAGATCCTCTGGAAGAGTGACCAGTGCTTGTAACTGATAAGTCCATCTCTCCAACACCATTCTCATTACTTTTTGAATATATCAAATTGGTGATCATGGCCTGATTTCATGACTTGAAAATATCAGGGCCGGAGTGTGGTTCTGAAATCAGTCTGTTTAGACTCAGTCTGTTTCCTTGTTATCTAAGGAGCAGGCTGGTGCTCACTGGTAGAGCTGCCAGTGTACTTTTCCAGGAGTCTTACTGGGTTCGTGATTGTCAAATGCATATTCAGATGTGGATTCATCGATACTTCCATAGGACATGTTTTTCCCCCACCGAGTACCTGGGCATGACATCAGTCATTTTTGTTTTGTTTGTGAGCTAAGTAAGAACAGCTTCAACTACTCTTTTCTTATGAATGGTTTTGCTTTTTTGTCTGAGTAAAATCTGCAAAGATGAAATTTTTACAAGGATTTCCCCATTTTGTTGATGAATTACAGACATTATAAAATAACCCCGAATTACTAGAAGGTAGTGCTTTGATGCGTTTATGATAGCTTTTAGCTAGAGGGGGAGCCAGATGCCAAGTGTATGTGTTGTTTTTTTGTTGTCAGTTATATTTCTTGATCTGTCACCTGCGCTGTGGCTTTGCCATGTGTTCGTTTTTTATGAGGGAATTCATGGTGTGTTTGGTAAAGTGCAGTGTAACAGATACTGTGGAGAGCACACTGAGTTAGATTAGTATTTTGGTTTCCTCTGCTGCTATTTAATGAATGCACAGTGAGAAGGATAAAGAAAAAAACTATAGTCTCGAGTACTGTTCAGAATTTGGAGGCATTAGGAAGAAGACGAGTGATCTCATTCAGAACAAGCTTGCTGATGCTTCAGATACCAGTTCTAGGAGAGTGTATGGGGGGCTTAGATTATGATTAAAGTTTGTTTACACTTATTTTCCTGAATTATTTTTTATTTAAATAAGATTCAAACACCTTGAATTATTTAGGAATTAAAATGGTAATTATTTGAGAATAAGAAAATCACTGTGTGTCTAGTCTAATGCTAAGAATGGCTTGAGGGGACCTTAATATCTCTTACTTATTAATTGTCATCAATGTCCCCCAAAGTAATTGAAAGTAAATATGCCGCCTGAATAGAGAAACTGGGGGCATGATGTGCAAATACTACCTTTCTCTTTATAATTGGTTGCTACCTTTAATGTCCTTTCATTATAGAAATTCTAGCATTGTGTTCATTGTAATATAGTTTAAATTTTGTTTTTATTTCATGTGTGTGAGTGTTTGCCTGCATGTATGTATGCGAATCACATGTATGTCTGGTGTCCATAGAAGAGGGCATCAGATCCCCTGGAACTGCGGTAACGTGTTTGTGAGCTGCTGTGTGGGTGCTGGGAACCAAGCCAGAGTCCACTGTCTGAGCAGTCAGTGCTTTTAATTACTGAGCCATTTCTCCAGCCCCTCATTTTTCTATTTTTTATTCTACTGTTTCATTTATGAAAACCACTTCTGCGTTTTTTTAGTTGTCTCTTCATTACCTCCAAGATAAATCCATGTGGGTTAGACGTGGTTTGCTGAGTTCTTATTCTTTACCTTCCACGTCTGGATTCCTTTTAGTTAATCTTGACTCCAGTCATTCTTGATTCCCAGTGTGACCTGTTTAGAGAGAGAAGAATTGTTTTTAGCTATGTAACATTGGAGCTTAGGCATGGGTGGTTACAGGGAATCTTGGCTGAGGGAATTGGAAGGGGAGGGAGGATTAGCTGATGAAATGGGTAAGAACTATGATCATGAGCTTATGTTGATAAATAGAAAATAACCAGTAGCTGCCTCATAATTGTTCCTCAGTCTCCCATGGCCACACATCTGTGTGGGTCCTGGGGATCCACACTCAGGTCCTCGCGCTTATGGCGAGGGCTGTACCCAGGGGGCCTTCTCCCCAGCTGTGGAGCATTTGCTTAATTACCAGAAACGTCGTATGAAACTGGTACTCAGAGTGAAGTCATAAGTGTGTGTTTGCGTATATAATTTTATAAAGAAATGCTCTTTTAACGTACGTGCCACCTAATTTATGTGTATGTGTTTCAGTACAGTTTCTGTGTGTTTGAATTTGCCAATTTAAAGTGCTACATGCATTCACGTGAAGGTACTTCACCTTGCTAATGCACTAGGTATGTATTGTTGACACCCACCCCTCCCACCCCTTGTTTTTGGCCATATGGATGGACACACAGACAGAACTGTCACGGGCTCCAGGGATTTAAGCCCTCAAATTTTACCTGGCAACCATTTCAGCATGTAACAGGGACACATGAACGCAGCTTTACAGCAAAGTCTTTTTCCTTCCTTTCTGTCACCCACTTGCTGTTTCTTGCCCATTATCTCTTAAAAAAAAAATGGTTCAGAGAAGTGACCCTGTTGGTAGCTTCCTACCTGCAGAGTCCTGCCAATCCTAGTAGTATTACGTAATCACAAAAACCTTTTTTTGCATGGTGTCATATGATATTGTGTATATGTTCTCCCACTCACATGTCTTTAGAGTAGTTTCTTTCCATCTGGTATTGGAATGAGCTCTTTGTTAGGTTATTTTTAAACCTTCCAGCTTTCTTGGCATTCTCAAAACTCAAAATAACACAATTGCTCTGGGAGGCGAGAACATCCACATAGTCTATTAGTAGCTTTTTCAGTGGAAATGGAAGCAGTATTTTGTTTTTAAAATCATACCCTATGTTCCTTACGGGCAAAACATGCATTTTATGTTTCCATAGTCTCCAATAAATTTTGTAAGGTAGAGAAAAGTCAGTTGTTACCAAGTAGATAAAATGAAAGGAGACATACTTTGGGCAAGGAGATGATTCCAGAGATATTTTTTTCTTTGAAGGTTTATTGGTTTATTGTAGCATTGCATGCTCTTTGCCAGGTATAGCATATGATCCTGGTACTCACAGTAAGGCTGTCAGCTTCTAGAAAGCACAGGTTAGTAGTACTATTGCCCTGACTGCCCTTTAGATACGGTTTAGTGTATTAACTAGACCTATGACAGGATGCATAAGGTGATGTGAATGTTACGATAATTAAGATTTAAGTCTGTGCTATAATTTTGTTTCTAGATTCTTATATCCTTCCTTCCTTCCTTCCTTCCTTCCTTCCTTCCTTCCTTCCTTCCTTCCTCTATCCTGTATATCTTCTTAGAAAGTTGGAGAAGTTCTAGCACTTTATACTCCCAAAATGTGTATGTGTGGGTGCATGTATAGGGGTCCAAGACAACACTGTGGAGTCAGTTCTCTCCTTTTTCCACCTTTATGTAGTTTCCAGGAATTGAACTCATGTTGCCAGACTTGCATGCAACTTGCTGAGCCATCTCAGCAGTGGTAGTTAGACTTTTAAATGTAAATATCTCGGTCACATTTCCTTTAATCTGGAACAGGATTTACCTGTGTACTTTGATAAGTCTTGGTGCCAGCTGGTTGTAGAATGTTCTATTCTGAATGTACTTGATTGTTCCCTTGAGGCTTTGTTTAATTTGTTCTTCTCTTTGTTTTATTTCCTATAAACTGGAAATTTATCTCTGTAGGTTTGATTAGACATAGGTTAAATATTTTGGCAAGACTTTAGCGTGACATTGTGTTCCTCGTTTTGCATCACATTGGAAAGTTCATAATGTCAGGCTGTCCCACAATTAATGCTGCTAATTTTGGTCACCTAGTTAAAGTAGTAACCCACAGATTTCTGTGTAGTGGTTAATGTTTTTAGTATTTGTGGAGGAACGTTGGCATTGTGAATATCCTGTTTCCAATTACCTTTTCCCATTGGCTTTAGCCATCCATGGATCCTTGGGGGTTACATATGTTGTTAGCTCTTGAAAATGAATCTAAAGATTTAAATTAGGAAAGAAGAGAAAGATAATGAGCTCCCGTTGTTGGTCTAATGCTCAGGTTTTTCCCATTTGTGCTAAATCTGACTTCTTATATTCCCCCAACCCCGATTTGTTCCTAAAATTAGGCTTACAGGATTATATTTTATTTGGAGTGGAACATAACCACTGGGATTCCTAACATGTGGGCCTCCATGGTCTCAAGATGTGGCAAAAGACTGAGACTCCTGGAAGGATTTTGACTGGGCTCTTGGAAGGATTTTGAGGGCAGGAAGGGTATTACTCATTAATTTACTGCATATTGTCTAGGATGAGCAGGGTCCTGTGAGTATATGTGATTGTAAAAGAATGTAGAGGGCGTGAGCCTGCCCGAAAGGAGTCCAGAGATCTGGTATTAGTAGTAGGACTAGAAGTGTAAGAGTGACTTTGTTGTGTGTGGAAAAGCACATACTTATAGAAAAAGCAGAGTCAGCCTGTGGTAACTAGCCTAGGTCTTGGCTGTCCTACTCTCTCAGCCTATCACCAGCAGTGTTTACTGGAGCCTGCTCAGTGTGCCAGGTAAACAGTGTCAGTGCTCACTGCTAGCTTACCTGGTTCAGGCTTTGTGCTTTATACTTTGTAGATATAGTGTAGACGTTCGAGTACAGCTTTGGGGTGCAATGCTTTGTTTTAAATTCCACTTATGCCACTCTAAGTCGTGGCCATGGGCAGGTTAACTCACATCTGTGATAATTAATTCATTCTATAATGGTAGGGATGTTCTATACCTTTAATGTTATGGTGATTAGATGAGTTAAATATAGGAAGTCAAATGTGAATTTTTTTTTTTTCTCTTGAGGTGCTGGTGCATGCTAGGCTAGCTTCCTACTGTGAGCCACATCCTTAGGTGTCTGTGAAATACTTAGACACCAGATGCCTGGCTGTCATGATGATTTTCATAGTTAAGCCTCACCCCAGGTTACTGGAGTGTTATTAATCTCAATTCACAGTTTAGGTAACAAGTTAAAAGCTAAGTAGCTTGTCCAGAATCACACAATTGAAAATTGGCATTCAGAGTGATGAGACCTTACTGAGACCCTTTTGCTTGTCGGGGGTAAGAGCTTTGGATGTAAACCTTCTGTCAAAGCTGATGAGTTCTCTATAACTGTTGTCTTGTGAAAGTCCTTTTCTAAAGCTGTATTTGTGTGTGTGTAAAATGAGGATAATCATATTTTAGGAAATATATGCATAGTATGTGCCTATCATACAGATTTTATCAAAGGGAAAAGAGAAGAAGTGACATTTGTTTAATGTGGCTGGCTCTCCTTCCCCCTCCCTCTCTTCCTTCTTTCCTGGCAGTCTCATGTACCCCCAGGCTAGCCTTGAAACTTGCTATGTAGTTGAGGGTGACTTTGAACTTGTGACTCTGTTGCCTGCATCTCTGAAATGTTGGGATTGCAGATGTTTGCAGTCACTCTAGGTGCTCTTAAATACACACACACACACACACACACACATACATATATATATATATATATATATTGTTTTTTGTTTTTTTTTTTAGACAGTTTCTCTGTGTAACATAGCCTGGCTGTGCTGGACTAGGTTTTGTTTGTGTAGCCCTGGCTGTCTTAGAACTCACTCTGTAGACCAGGCTAGCCTCCAACTCACAGAGATCCACCTGCCTCTGTTTCCCCTGTGCTGGAATTAAAGGCATGCACCACCATCACCCAGCTCCTGCTAAGTATCTCTGATTAATTTTTACTATTGTAGTCGTGTGTATGTGTGTGTGTGTGTGTGTGTGTGTGTACACAGATGTGTATGATGTTTGCTTGTGTGGAGGCCAGAGGCAAACTGTGGCATAGTTCTCTTCTTTATATGGTTCTAGGGATTGAAGTCAGGTTGCTAGGCTTGTGTAGCTCACCTACCCTCCGAGCCTTTGTATTTTTATACCTTACTTGTACCCTTGTCTACTGAAATTGGATGTCTTTGGGTCTGTATAATGGTTGTATGCAAATATGTAATGCAGTTTTGTCCAGTGTCGATCTTTGGGTTTGATTCAGACTCACACTGTAAATTTTTTAAGTTTTTATTTGCATGTTAGCCTGTGTGTGAGTGTTCTGAAGACCCATTTCACAGCAAGTCTGGGTTTATAGCGTCATTTCCGGCTTGGTAGGACACAGTCTTGTGGTTGGTGTCCCCATTGTTGCTTTTATCTTTTGAAGCAGATGTGAAAGTAAACACACACTTGACAAACAGGAAGAGGTTTGCTCTGGGAGGGTGGCTTTTAAGGCAGCCTTTAGACAAACTGCCCGAAATCGGAAGAGTCTTGAATCTTTTTAGAAAGAAATAGTACCTCATTTTTGTGAAGTATATATTTAAAAAAATGCATTTAACCAAAATGATGACTGTACATATGTTTGTGCTTTTTATACATTTGGGGGAAGTATTATGTTCCTGTTTTCCTTTGAAAAAGAATACTGACGCATGCTTTTCTTCCTAGTGCCGAGTATCAAACTCAGGCCTCACTGAGCATGCTGCCTGCCCTCTGATCCTGATCCTGGCTTCTCTTTCTATTTGGAGGAACTTTCAACAGAGAGTTGTGGACATTTTTGGCTCTTTATGACATCTATCCTAGTAACATTGTACTTTGGGTTTTCGTTCTTAAGATAGGGAACAACACATGAATGCTCTGTAGACCAGGCTTGCCTCAAAATCATAGAGATCTTTCTGCCTCTCACTCCACAGTGCTGGGATCAGAGCTTTGTGCCAGCCACCACACCCAGCCTAAAGTTTTTCATGAGTGTGTGGGGTGTGTGTGTGTGTGTTTGTGTGTGTGTCCATGCACATGTGTATGGAGGCCCAAAGTTGACTTTGCACATCTTTGATCACACTCTACTTCCTTTGTTGAGTCAGAGTCTCTTGTTGAACCCAGAGCTAGCCAGTTCTAGTTAGTCAGCTAGCTAGTCATCGTAGAGATTCCTTGTGCCTGCCACCTGAGTGCTTAAATTACAGGTGGCTGTCACACCTGCCTTGCCGCCCTTTTATGTGGGTTCTAGGGATCTGAAGTCATGTCCTCATGCTTGCTTGGCAAGCACTTTGTCCACTTCCACAAAGAATTTGTATTGCTTTGTTGAAAATCTCCCTGCCTTCCTCCTTTCTTCTCCTTTATCTTCTTTCCCATACTTTCCAACTAGTAGTCCTTTGAGGATACACTTGTTGTCTTGTTTTTTGAAGCAGGGTCTCTCTATTCATCTCTGGCTGTCCTGGAACTCACTATTGATCAGAGGTCGACCTGCCTGTGCCTCCAGACTGCTGCAATGAAAGGAGCATGTACCACACCCATCAGGATTTTGAGGGCAATGTGATGTTGGAGCCAGACCTAGTTTTTTAGTAATATTATGTTTTGCTAGGAAAAAAAAACATTTTCTATCATACTAAATAAAATGAATTATCCAGACTTTTATGTGGGACAGAGTAATTGGAGATCATAGTAAGGGCTTTTGTTCCTAAAGATCCTCCTTCCTCTGGGGAGTTCCTTGCTGACCTCAGGGAGTATGGCTTTCTCTTTCTTTTTCTGTCCCAGAGGAGAGCCTTCTCTTAATACTCAGGCAGAACACAGCTGAGACCAGCCTGGAACATTCTGTTCCCATCTTACAGCCTTAGACTTTAGAGATTTAACAGAGAAGCGTGTGCAGTTACTAGTACGGCTCTGTGTAATGTGACTTAGAAGATAACAGCCACCCCTCTTCAGGATGTGGTCATGTTTGGGATATATCCTTTCCTTGGCCTGCTTTCTGATGGAGAAACCATCTTCTCTTCCCTCTTACAAGCACCCCTAGTCTGTCTCCCCTCTTCCCTCCCTTGATGCTCCTGTATTAGCCTTCCACATGCTTAGTTATAGGCCTGTGCTACTAAACCTAACCAGGAGCTTTTTTATAGTCTGTAAAATAGATCTTTTTAAGATATCCGATAAAATTCTCCTAGGTTCTGTGGCTTTTCACTTCTTTGATGGGAACACTTCCTCCCCAAGGCCAGGAATTGAATTCAGAGCCTCAAACATGCTAAACTATCACCTTACCACTGAGTTACATATCCTGCCACGTCTATCTGCACGTAAGGTCCTTTTTTACGGATAAGGTGGGATTTACTTATCTGCTGCGATTCCCTATCTCCTGTGCTTTGGTTGGTTTGTTTGCTAGTTCTCCTGTATTGTCAGGCTTTGTGAAGACCTTAAAGTTGTTTCTTTCCTTTGTACCACAGGTCCACATCAGTTACCTTTGTTATACAATCAATCAACCCCAACGCAGTCACTTAAAACTTTTTCATGATCCGTAGTCGATCACAAAACAGCTTTGTGAAACGGCTCATTTCTCCTGTGTGGCACAGGCAAGGGTATCCATTTCAGTGGCTGACCTGAAGCTGGAGTATCCACTATAGCCTTATCTTCATGTCGGGTGCCTTGCCTTGTGACTCCAACACTAGACAGGCAGCTTCATTACATAGCTGTGATTAATTATACCATTGGTCACTGGCAATTAACTCAGTCTTCAGGCTTTCTCCTCTCCCAGGAGATTGAGGAATGAGACTCGAAAGCAGCCCCCGTCCCAGGCTTTTCCAGGAGGCCCAGCCATCCATTATTTCTGAGCATAGAAAAGGCATTTACTACTGGTGATTTCAAGAGTTTTAGGAGCTGAAACCGAGGGTAGTTGTGTATTTCTTTTTATCACAACAACACACTAGGGAACACATAGCTTTATGGGTTTCATTCTCCCAACCTTTCTTATGTTCATTTCACTGTAAATTTCTTTAAATGTCATGGAAATATCAAGGTAGTTGACTAGCAGAAAAGCATCCCTCCCATACTTAAGTGAGTGTTTCAACTCTGGTCAGTGGAGGAAACAAATTAAGACGTCACATTGGAACTGTCCCTTTATTTTAAGGATTAATAATTTAAAAAATAACTCTAAAAATGACACTATAATTCTATTTTTAAATCTCTCTCTCTCCTTCCTCCTCCGCCTTGCTTTGTTTTTTTTCGAGACAGGGTTTCTCTGTGTAGCCCCGGCTATCTCAGAACTCACTCTGTAGACCAAATGAGGATGGCCTCGAACTCACAGAGATCCACCTGTTCCTGCCTCCCAAGGGTTAGGATCAAAGGTCTGCACCGCTACACCTGGCTTTCTATTTTTAACTCTTCAGATTTCCATGTGATAGTTTGCTATTTAAAATGGTTCTAGTGAGTAATGCTGTGAACTCCTGATTGTGCTGTACTGCCCTTAAGACGGGGAAATCCCTCCTAGTACTTAGCTGTCTGCTGAAAAACGTACGCAGACAATATTTTAGATGCTGTGCATTTCTGAAGAGAATCTAAGACATAACATTTTTTCCCTTTTTGGTCATACATACATACATACACATGTGGATGTATAAACATATCTATTTCCTTCTTTTTGAGACAGGATATCATGTTACTTAGGTTGACTCACACTGACTATGTAGCCAGCACGACCTTGAGTCTTGCATCCACTTGTTTCTGCCTGACTTGTATTCTTACCATATTGATTAAGGTGATAATGCAGATCTCTTTAAGGATTTCCCTATCACATAAAGGAGTTCAGTTAATTTTTATTTGTGACAGTTCGTAGTCAACATTTGCAGTTTAGAACTTTTGCAGTTTAGAATATTTTAGTTTAGAACTTTTTATGTTGTAGGTGTTTTGCCTGTGTCTTAGTTACTATTCCGTTGCTGTGGTGAAACATCATGATCAACAAAGACAACTTATAAAAGAAAGCATTCAGTCAGGGACTTTTGGACAGTTTCAGAGTGTTGGTTCATGACCATCGTGGTCAGGAGCTGGATGGTGGCAGAGGCAAGCATGGTGCTGGAACAGCGGCAGAGAGAGAGGATGAGATTGAGCCTGGCATTGGCTTTTCAAACCTTAAAGCCCATCCCAGAGACATGTTTTCTCCAGCAAGGCTATACCTCCTAATCATTCTCACATGGTTCCATTTACTGGGGCCCTAGGACCTATGGGGCTATTCTCTTTCAAACTACTACAGTCTGCATGAATGGATGGCACAAGATGTATGCCTGGTTTCAGGTAGACCAGAAGAGAGTGTCAGAGCCTTTGGAACTAGAGTTGTGAGCAGATGGTGGTGAGCCACTATATATGTATGCTAGGAATTGAACCTGGGTTCCGACAAGAACAACAGGCATTCTTAACCACTGAGCCATCTCTCCAGTGCCTCAGTTTTTCTTTTTCGGTTTTTTGAGACAGGGTTTCTTTGTGTAGCCTTGACTGTCCTGGAACTAGCTCTGTAGACCAGGTTGGCCTCAAGTTCACAAAGATCTACTTGCCTCTGCCTCCCCAGTACTGGGGATTAAAGGCATGTGCCACCACCACCCAGCAAGTTGGTGGGTTTTAAAGGAGCTATATCAAACACAGTGTACATAGGACAGATGAAAAAGTAGTTTTAAGGATTGAAGTAAAGAACTCTAATGAAAGAAGGTTTTGCGGGTCAGTGAAATATGTTAGTTTTAGGTATTTAATATTTTGCTTTTCTTTGACTTAGAAAACAGTCTATATGTTGAGTAATGTCTTAATCAGGGTTTCTATTCCTGCACAAACATCATGACCCAGAAGCAAGTTGGGGAAGAAAGGATTTATTTAGCTTACACTTCCACATTGTTGTTCATCACCAAAGGAAGTCAGGACAGGAACTCACACAGGGCAGAAACCTGGAGGCAGGAGCTGATGCAGGGGCCACGGAGGGATGTTACTTTACTGGTTTGCTTCCTCTGGCTTACTCAGCTTGCTTTCTTATAGAACTCAGGACTGCCAGCCCAGAGATGGCACCACCCACAATGGGCCTGGGCCTTCTTCTCCCTTAATCACTAATTGAGAAAATGCCTTACAGCTGGATCTCATGGAGGCATTTCCTCAAGAGAGGCTCCTTTCTCTGTGATAACTCCAGCTTGTGTCAAGTTGACACACAAAACCAGCCAGTATGCGGGACAGTGGTGGCACAAGCCTTTAATCCCAGCACTTGGGAGGAGGCAGAGGCAGGTGGATTTCTGAGTTCGAGGCCAGCCTGGTCTACAGAGTGAGTTCCAGGACAGCCAGGGCTACACAGAGAAACCCTGCCTCGGAAAACCAAAAAAACCAAAACAAAGAAACAAACAAAAACCCAGTACAAATAATGTTAGAATATATGTTGATAGCTTAATATTTTCCAGGCTAATTGTTTTGTAGGCTCCTTCACTAGATTTAGCATCAAAACTAGAAGATAAGTTTCCTTTCAGAGCTACACAAATCCTGGATTAGCTTGGCATCTATTTAGTCAGGATTTACTAGAAGCACTGGAGTAGTGCTAATGAGCACTTCCTTGGACTGTTGCTGTATTTGTGGGTTAGTGTCCTCCCTGCAACAGGAAAATTGATATTTACACTATGATAGTTCATCATTAAGGGAGATTTGTTCATATCTTTACGTAGCTAGACTCTGAGAATAAAAATGTTACCACACACATTAGGGTTTTTATTAATTTGTAAAATTTTATTTCTTTAATAAGTGATTGTTGTACTTAACTAATAGATATAACATTATTATAATTGAAAAAAACCCTTAAGATTTGTCTATTTCAACCTCTCATTCAAGACATGGATCTTGCTGTATGTTTGTTTACGGTGTGGACATAATTTAGGCTAACTAGGCATATTAGGAAACTTGAGAATATTTGACATTTTAGATTCTACTTCTTTTTGTTTATTGATGCCCAGTAGATGATATTTTAGAATTTCTATAGTATTTAAATAATTGCAACTTGAATAGTAATTAATTGAAGCTGAGTTTTTATTTCTGTAGCAAGCACATTTTGTGTCATTCTTCTGCTTCTCAATGCGTAACTTTAGTCAATAAAAATAACGTGTGACTATAGGTGACTCATCTAAATCTCACAGGACTGCTCTAAGGCTCATTGGCTTAAAACAGCATGGGTGAATGCTTCTACAGGGGGATAGAGTGTTAGCAAATACCTCAGGTATTTTATATTTTTAATGTGGAATGAGACTCACTGAAAGGAGAGAAGAGACCAAAGCTCCATCACAGCTAAAAGATCTGTGTGTCTAGCGAGCAGAGTGAGGTAGGGCTGCATGGAGGGACAAGGGAGAAAGCCTCATTATTCAGGAGTGGGAATGGAGCAGCTGCGGGCATGCAAAGGGGAGGCCACATTAATGGGTCAGTGTAACTTGAGATTCTTTGCTTAATTATGAATCTTAAGTAGGCCTCCTTAGTCCCTTAAGGATGAATGGCTTTCTTCTTGGTAGATGCAACTGGGGAATTCTTCCAGCATTTGAATGCCATTAAAAATAACAGTTACTGTAGACACACATAGAATAGGTTGGGTATCTTAATGGTTAATTTAGGTTATTCCCAACTAATTTTTGCTAAGTAGCTAATTTGTTTCAGTTTGTTAGTTCACTGAGTAGAATGCACTTTGGTAGGCCACAGATGTAAGCATTGTTTATAATTTACAAATGGAAATGTATTTTTCATGGTTTTTTTTTTTTTTAGATAGTCCCAGGTTCCTCATGTCACATGTATTATTCGTACTTTAATAGAAGTTATATTTACTATATCTCACATTATGTGGAAATTTTGTTCCTCCAAGAAACTTAATACATCATCATAAAACAGGACAAGCCAGTTGTTCTTGGAAAGCTGCTGAGGGCAGTACTGTCTGCTGCTGAGTGGTGAGAGATGGAGTACTGAGCCTCTGAAGCAGCTAACTGATGGCCACAAGGACAGGGTGTCATTTCTTAGGGTTTAAGTGACAGTACCCTTTATACTGTCTTTTTATATCTTTATTGTGTGACAGTTACTATACTGAAAAGGAACAAAGCTGAGAGTAGGTGCATGCGTGTACTCCAGTGCTCCAGAGGCTGCTGCATGAGGACTGGAGCTCAAGACCAGCCTGGGCTGTCTGTCTAAGCTTGTTTTAAACAAAGGACACATAGAACATGAGGTATAACTTAGGAAGTTCAATAACAGAAGAGACCCTCATAAGTCCATATCCATCCTACACACTGGGGAAGTTTTCTCAGTACTCTACACTGCTGGTGTCCCCTCTTGTAACTATTCTGGTGTTTTCCTATTAAAAATAACTACTCAAGGGGGCTGGAGAGATGGCTCAGTGGTTAAGAGCACCGACTGCTCTTCCAGAGGTCCTGAGTTCAATTCCCAGCAACAACATGGTGCCTCATAACTATAATGAGATCTGGTGCCCTCTTCTGGCCTGCAGGGATACATGCAGGTAGAATGCTGTATACATAATAAATAAACCTTAAAAAAAAAAAGCTTGTTTAAAAGCACTATATATTTTACATTATTATTCTTTTCTGAGGCAGGAGGACCACTGGAGCCCAAGACTTTAAGGCCATCATAGGTAATAGTTCAACTCCTACAAAAAAAAAAGTGCTATGTAGAAGCTTAAAAATATATTATCCGGGAACCAGTGAGATGGATCAGCAGCTAAAGGTGCTTGCCATCAAGGCCGAGGACCTAAGTTCAGTCCCTGGGAGAACCAGCCCAACAAGGTGTTCTTGGACCTCCATGTGTACTATGGTGTTCACACGTGTACATGTATGTGCATGTACACACACAACTAAATGTAAAACTGCTGTCTAGCAGAGGCAGGCGGATTTCTGAGTTTGAGGCCAGCCTGGTCTACAGAGTGAGTTCCAGGACAGCCAGGGCTACACAGAGAAACCCTGTCTCGAAAAAAAACAAAAAACAAAAAACAAAAAAACAAAAAAAATCGCAAAACTGCTGTCTAGTTTTTCTTTTAAAATATTTATTTTATGTATATATGTGTAGTATTCCTGAGTTGTGTCTTCAGACTGTGCATGTAGGTGTCCTCAGAGGTTAGAAGTGACAATCAGATCTCTAGAAATGAGCTATAGTCAGTTGTGAATGGCCCGATATATGTGCTGAGAATCAAACCTGGCTCATCTGGAAAAGCAGCCAGAGCTCTTAACTGCTGAGCTGTCTCTTCAGTCCCCTGTATATGACTTTCTGCATCTGTATAATGTCATCTTTAGACATACTTGCATATATGTGCTTGTGTGTGTACATGTATGTTGGATTTCAAGTTTCTCTAAAGTGATACTTAGTCTAGTCATGTCACAGAGTATATGCTCAGCCTTACTAGATCATCTCACGAGCGGTACTGTGGGAGCTGGAGAGATGGCTCAGTGGTTAAGAAGCACTGACTGCTCTTAAAGAGGTCCTGAGTTCAGTTCCCAGCAACCACATAGTGGCTCACAACTATCTGTAATGGGATCTGATGCTGCCTTCTGTCATGCAGGCATACATGCAAATAGAGCACTTATATACATAAATAAATACATTTTTAAAAGAACGGTACTGTGTATTAAGTACTCTATTTGGTAGTCAGAACAACTCATACCATTAGTTTAATAAAGCAAACTGGCTTAAAGATGTTATGTATCCAAGGGATGAGAGTAGCAAGTGGCTGGACAAGTTCAGTTCCATGCTTGTTTTGTTAAAGATCCATGTTTTGTTTTGTTTTGGCATTAAAGAAAAGAGAGAAACTGGGGTGCTTTCTATTGAGAATGTTTGGGACATAGATACTTTAGAGAGCAAAATCTTACGTGAATAGATAAGCAGAAAGCTTTCTTGGAAACATGAAGAAGGCCATAGTCTTCTAAATTTATACTTTATGAACCTTAACATATGGCTTCACTTCTGAAGGTCCCAAGATGAATGCTCATATCCAGAGAGCCATATGTGCTCTAGGCAAGAAGACCTTAGGGGATGGGGTAGATGGCAAAGGGCAGTGACTTCCATTTATATCCTACAGGCTGCCTCTCATTAAGGACAGCCTTTTAGTTGGTCAGGCTCTGCCCCTAATTATATGAGAATTTTGTTAGGAGAGAGCGCCTTGTCTTGGATTGGCATCTCACACTTTCTGCACCATTGTTGCCCGTCTGAGTGAAGAGAAGACTCCGGTTTGCTTTGGATGGCATTAGAGTTACTGGTTTTAATTACTGAGGAACCAACTTAGGTGGATTACAATCGGGTTGAACCTGATACTAGATTGAACAGGAGGCTGACCTATATGAAATTTCATTTATTTACTGCCCCAGTGCTTAGATGTAGACACACAGATTGAGCAGGAGAGCTCTCCCGAAGTGAAGAGGTTTGATGTGTGTTGGGGATCGAAGAGCACCGCCACAGCAGAAGCAAATCAGGCAGCTTGCAGAGTGGATGGCCATTAAGGTGATGAGGCTTGGTCAGGAGGAGGCCATCCAAGAAAACAATGCTATGAGTGTGACTGGAAAACAGTCTAGCGGGGACTGTGCTTAAAATCTAGGAAAGGACTGGAGAATCAGTGTTACCTATTCTCCAGTGGTCCCTTGCCTCCTCACTGATAAGGGGAAGCAGGAAAAAGACATCTAGTTCAGTGTAATAAAGTGTGATAAAAAGTGTTAAAGATTCATTTCTCTTGAGTAGTATCCTTTTTTTTTTTCATTTACCAAAATAACTCATGATCATTGCTGTAACTCTGAAAAATACAGAAAGAGAGAAAAATACCTTTCCACAGAAGATAACCAGTGCTATTTTGGTGTGTTTTTACAGTAGAATATTTGCAGGGAAGTGGGGTACTGGGCACAGCAGCAGGGTCTCTTTTATGTTAAACATGCATTCTACTACTGGGCTACCTTTTTTGATGGTGTCAGGTTATGAGTCATATCCATAAAGTACATATGGTAGAAAGGTATTTCCTGTTTCTATAGGAGTTTTCCTGCTTTGTAAAATTTTTGTTTGAGCCCGATGGTGGTAGTGCACGAGTTTAATCCCAGCACTTAGGAGGCATAAGCAGGTGGATCTCTGAGAGTTCGAGGCCAGCCTGGTCTACAGAGCGACTTCCAGAACAGCCAGGGCTACACAGAGAAACCCTGTCTGGAAAAACAAGCAAGCAAACAAAGGAAATTCTCTGTGAAGTGAGACAGAGATAAAGGGACTCTGGGGTTCATTCAGGACCTCAGCTGTGCTGTCCTCGTCCCCTCATTTAGGAGTTGGTGGGAGGGGCTTAAGGGAAGATGGAGCAGTCACTTATAGACATTTAGTGGGCTGGGCAGCTGAGGTCATCAACATAATTATTTGTACGAGCCTAGATACTAGGATGATGGAACACTCATCATAAATTTATTTTCCTTAGAGAATGAGAAGACAAGAAAACTGAACAGCTCACAAGCATGTACTGCAGTCATCTCCTTTCTTAACTCAAACTTGTATTTTTAAACTTTAAATGTCCTAAGTAGCTTTATTTAACCCTTCCCTGACTCAGCATTCCCTGAGACACGTGAGAGGAGTGCTATCATCACAGGCTTGTCTTTCATTTCCTGTATTTTAAAACTTGTAAGGTTTGAGATGATTTTAAACACGTACAGAGCGTAGTTGCCGCACACGTTCCCAACACTCGGCTCTGACAGTGGTCAGCTCCTGGCTAGTCACACTTTTTTCTAAGCAGCTGCTTTCCTTGTATATTTTGGAAGCAAATCTTAGATATCATACAAATTTAGCTGTAAATAATTTGCTAGTTCACTAAAGGTAGTTACCTTCCTTCCTTCCTTTTTTTTTTTTTTTTTTTTTTTTTTTTTTGTGAAACAAGAAGGTCTCATTATGTAGCCTTGGCTTACCTGGCTCTACCTCTCATGGGCTGGGATTAAAGATGTGCAACACCATATCCAGTCTGATAATTACTCTAAAAATAACCATACAGAGATGGCGATGCAGCTCGTGTGGGAGAGAGCTTTCCTGGCATGCATGAAGTGCTGGGTTTGATCCTTAGCACCACATAAAAACTGAATGTGGCAGGAGGGAGGGGCAAGATCAGAAGTTCAAGTTCATTCTGGGCTTCTTAGGAGCACAGATACCCTGGCTGAAAACAAAACAAACAAACAAACAAAAATCCAACTCTGTCACTGCTACCATCTTTTTAAAAAGATAACTCCCATCAAATGGTGTCCAAATTCCCAGTTGTCTCATAGCTTTTTGTAGTATGTTTGAGTTACAATTTAAATAAGGTCTCCTTGTGGCAGGTGATTGATACACCTTTTTAGTTTATCTTAATCTGTAAAGATACCCTTATTTGGATTTTTTTCCTTTATGTTTATTGAGAAAATAAGCATAGTGATGTAGCCTGCCTAGCTCAAGGCTTCTTCTTTGCATTTCCTGTAAATTGATGATTGAATTGAAGCACAATTCAATTTTTTGTTGTTGATTTTGTGACAGGGTCTTACTCCACAGTCCAGGCTGGCCTTGAACTCTTGCTAATCCTCTTGACTCAGGTGCCCTGTTTGACTTAGTCAGGGTTTCTATTCCTGCACAGACATCATGACCAAGAAGCAAGTTGGAGAGGAAAGGGTTTATTCAGCTTACACTTCTACATTGCAGTTCCTCACCAAAGGAAGTCAGGACTGGAACTCAAGCAGGTCAGGAAGCAGGAGCTGATGCAGAGGCCATGGAGGGATAGCTTATGGTGTGGCACATCTTACTGGCTTGCTTCCCCTGTTTGCTCTGCTTGCTTGCTTACAGAACCCAGGACTACCAGCCCAGGGATGGCTCCACTCACAATGGGCCCTCCCCACCCTTGATCCCTAATTGAGAAAATGCTTTACAGTTGGATCTCATGGAAGCATTTCCTCAACTGAAGCTCCTTTCTCTGTGATAACTCCAGCTGTGTCAAGTTGACAGACAAAAAACCAGCCAGTACACTGTCATAAATATGAGCTACCATGCCCAGCCATAGTTTAGTCATGAAGAAAAAAAAATATTTTTCCATCTGAGGGGTTATAATTACTTCTTGGCTGAAGAAATTCTTAACATGCTGATTTTAAAGTTCTTGTCTAATGTGGATACTATGTGCTCAAAAAAGAGCCCAGACCTAAGAACTTGCTCAGTTGACACAGTTTCCAACGAAGATCACCTTAGTATTAATTTAATGATTAAGATAAAAGTTTTTTTTAGATGAGAAAAACATGCGTTAAGTGCATTTGTGTTACTTAAGTCTCCTTTTCATCTTAATGGAGGCAGTGATGAATAGGTGGATCCCGTAGGGTCAAAGCCAAGATTCTCAAAACTCACACACATTGAAGTACCTTGGGGGGCTTTGGAACAGGTCTCTGAGCAGCACCCCCAGTCGCATTCTGTTTGTGAGGGGCTAGTCTGACATTTTGTCTCTAACGGGCTCCCAGGCGATGTTGGTGGTACTGGTTAGGTACCAGAGGTACTGGTTAGGGACTTGAAGTGTGGGCTTTAGAATCAGCTTTTCACAAAAACATTCTTAAAGGTGCTAGGCTGGGGCCCAGGCATCTATATTTTTTTACCACGTTCCATAATGATTCTGATACATATTTCAGGGTGAGAGTCACTGTTATTGTCATAGTTTTTCTCTCCATAATTTCCAGGAAAAGCGCAATCCCTTTCCATTTAGAAATAGTATAGACTTTTGATATTGTCATAAATGGGGCATATGATTAGGGAGGATTCATTGTTTTCCATTGTGCTATTTATCACTGTTGTAAGAGGCAAAGTAAAAATGCAAAAGAACAAAGAGCTCTTGGCACCTGTACAGCCACTATTAATATTCTTGTTTGCTGCAAAGAACAATTGCTATTTTAAGATTATTAATTACTCCCAAAGGAAAATTAAAATTAGTTTAGTCTGAGGTTGCTTTTCCTCAAAGCAAAGAAACCCTTTGTTTTGCATGAGAATTTGAACTTCTTTGACCAGTCAATTGGAGTATGAATGACATTTCAGTCCTATATAGAGTAGGATCGTACAGATTTTACATGACTTGTATGTGTGTAGTAAGTTTTAAGTTCTTACCACATGGTGGCAAGTGTCTATAATACCAGCACTCAGAGGCTAAGGCAAGAGGATCCTGGTTACTAGGCCAGATTGGGCCACATAGCAAAAATCCTGTCTCAAAAAAATATGAGCAAGCCACTAAACCAACAAACCTGACCCCCCCCAAAATAAATAAATAAATAAATAAAATTAAGGTTCTGAGTAACAGTTTCTAAGGAGAGGTTTTCACTTCAGCATAACCATTAGTGCTACTTCTGAAACTTTTTGAGGCAAAGTCTCACTATGTAGACCAAGCTGGCCAGGGTTCCTGTCTCTGACTCGTGAGTGTTAGAATTAAAAATGTGCTCCACCCAGCTAGAGATATTTCATTGCACTTACTTACTGAGTGAGTGAGTGAGTGCCAGGCTATGTCAGAAGATAGCTTATGGGCGTTCCCTCCACCATGTGGGGTTTAGGGTTCGAACTCAGGCTGTCGGAATTGATGGCAAGTGCTTTTACCCACGGAGCCATCTGGCAAGTCGCCTTTAATACTTAAACTTGACACTCTGTGCCCCCCAGTTTAAAAAGTTTTTGCCAACATAGAAAACACATAGGTTAGAAAGCTCTTCCATTCAGCATCTTCTGGCCCTGCTCTAGTGCCCCGGCTCAGGAAGGGATTTCCAACCTTAATTAACAAGCATTAATTATGTAGATTGCTTTGTAAAGTAAAATATTTTCGGGAATCTTCATGTGGTAGTGGTAATTTTAGAAATTGCTGGTTAGAGTGGGTGGGGGAGCGTGTGGGGGACTTTTGGGATAGCATTGGAAATGTAAATGAAATAAATATCTAATTAAAAAAAAAAAAAGAGCCAGGCTGTGGTGGCACACGCCTTTAATCCCAGCACTTGGGAGGCAGAGGCAGGCGGATTTCTGAGTTCGAGGCCAGCCTGGTCTACAAAGTGAGTTCCAGGACAGCCAGGGCTACACAGAGAAACCCTGTCTCGAAAAAACAAAAAAACAAACAAACAAAAAAGAAATTGCTGATTATTGTAATCTATGATAGAACTGGTGTCAGTAAACCTCGTAAGTCTCTTTTGTTTTTATTAATTACAGCAGTATCTACATGTATTTAAAAAAGTTTTATAGATTGAGTGTCTCTAATCCAAAAATTAAAATCTGAAAGGGTTCAAAATCTAAAACTTATTGAATGGTACATTTTAACATGACATGTGGAAAATCTACCCCAAGTACACATGGCATATTATAGTCAAAATGTAGGCACACTAAAAATATTGTGTAATATTTGCTTACCTTTCAGCTAAGCAAATAAAGTTATATGTAAAATGAATTTCATGTTTAGACTTGGGTTCCAACACACACACACACACACACACACACACGGTACTTCTGAAGGTCAGAAAACAACTTGGTGGCAGTTAGTTCTCTTCTTCCACCTGTGGGTTCTAGGAATGAAGTTATCTTGCCAGCCCTGGAAGCACTTTCAATGCCTATAAACAGTGACATTGCAAAAAAAAAAAAAAAATTTATAGTAAACAGTTATGAAACAAACATGAGTTTTTGAACTAATTGGAGGAAATTGTTCCTTGACAAATATGGTTTACTTATTAAGGTTTGCTTTGGGACTGAATTTTTAATTTTACTCAGTCTCAAATGAGTTGTTTTCCTTCGTGTAATTAGATGCATGTGCAGTAAGAGAAAGGGCTGAGTCAATCCAGTCACTGTTATGAGCCATTGCAGCTGCTATGGAAAGTGCCCCCATTAAGTTATTAAAATCCTTTGAAGGCTTGCATGTGCAAAATATTCCTAATTTGTTAGGAACACACATGGCTGTGTGTGTGCACACATGTCATTGTTCAGCAGACTGCTCTTTATTAGAAAAGTATAGATCCCTGTGGGGCACTAATTACAGCTCTGGCTAGGAAACTGCAGAAAGGCAAACAACAAAGGCAAGGGAAAATAGGGGAGAAAGGGAGCGATCGGGCTCTGCTGTCTTACACCTCCAGCATAAACGAGACATGCTGTGAGTAAACACAGCTGTATGGAAAATTAGTTTTTAAGAATTGAAGGAAGGAACTACTAGTCCATTCCGAAGATATGCACTTAGTGCCTCCCTTAGACTAAAGAATTGTCATAGCTTGGTTTTTCTCGTAGAAAGTTGCTTGACAAATTATTCTTTTAAGTGATCAGTCTTTCTTTCTTCTTTAAAAAGATTATTATTTTATTTGTATGGATGTTCAGGAGCTTCTACCCTACCGTTGATTTTTTCAGTTACCAGAAAAAAGAGACACACCCTTTATCTTTATAATAACCCTTAATCAGCACTAGAGCTGGGCAGATATCTACCTTCTAAGCTATTTGGATCTATTTCCCCATCCATAACTCCATTTTATAATTTGCCATGTTCCATCTGGGCAGCTCTTAACTCCAACTGGCCAGCCCTCATGGCTGTTTTCATGACTCACCTAACCCCTGGGGTCTCTCCTCTCCTCACTGGTCTTCCCCTCAGACCCCAAGCCCAGGAACCCCTGCCCACTGTCTTCTACCCAGCTATTGGCTATAGGCATCCTTATTCACCAATCAGGGATAACTTGGGGGTGAGGTTGCATAGTGTCATTTGTGCTTGTGCAGACTCTCATCCCTGGGGACAACCAGGCCTGGGCAGGGGGAGGGGGGGCAGTATTTAGCATTACAATACATAGCAAAATACCAAACCTTAACTATTATGCACAACTGTGAGCTGCCATGTGGGTGCTAGGAATGGAGTCCAGGCCTTCTGCAGGAGCAGTGAGTTCTCTTAACCTCTGAGCCAACTCTTTTGTCTTTGAGCATAAGATTTTAAAATACCCTCTATTTTTACATTTGATAGTTTTGAAAAACTGTCATATTCAAGTAAAACCTATGGCATTAGACAGTGGAATCCCGTATAACTTCTGAAAAAAATGAGGTGAATATTTATGAAAAGATGTTCACTTGTCTTATGTCAATAATGACTTAAGTGGAAGGATTCATTCTGACAGGAAGGATTATAGGTTTCTTGGAAAATGTGGCATTCTGGTTAAGCCTTGCAGGAGTTAGCATGTCTGTGACGGAGATGCAGGGATGGGTATCTCAAATGCAGAGCAGAATCAGGGACATGCAGCCTTCTTTAGGAAGCAAGTAGTTCTAGCTAGGGCTGGAGGCAAGTGAGAATATACTAGTAAACATATCCCAGCAGTGGGGAAAGAGCTGGAATCTTAGCTGCAACTGCTGCAAGGTCTTTAGATTTTGATCTTTTAACCTATACTGGTTAACTAAATAAAAGTAACACAAGGTGCCGAAGAGATGCTTCAGTGGTAGAAGTAATTCTAAGCCCTCACATTGGGTTGCTCACAACCACCTGTAAACCTGAAGCCCTCTTCTGACCTCTGTCTGCAGCACCCCACCCCCACCCCCATACACTCATGCATGTTAATAAAAATAAAATCTGCTGGGCAGTGGTGGTGCATGCCTTTAAGCCCAGCACTTGGGAGGCAGAGACAGGTGGATTTCTGAGTTCGTGGCCAGCCTGGTGTACAGAGTGAGTTCCAGGACAGCCAGGGCTACACAGAGAAACCCTGTCTCAAGGGAAGGGGGGAAAAAAAAGAGTTGCCTTGGTCATGGTGTCTCTTCACACCAATAAAACCTTAAGACATCACCCCAGGCAGCAGAAGGAGACTGTGCCAAAGTAGGTGTAGCTTGGGCATAGGAAACCTCAAAACTCACCCCCACTATGACTCACTTCCTCCAACAAGGCCGCGCCTCCTGATAGTGTCACTCCCTATGGTGAAGCATTCAAATACATGAAACTATGGGGGCCAAATCTATTCAAACCACCACACAGGGTCTTTCCACATAGTCCTATTTGTCCTAGAATACTCTATGCAGGTAGACCTGTAGATCAAACTAGCCTCAAACTCAAAGAAATCTTGCCTCTGCTTCCTGAACGCTGGGATTAAAGGTGTGTTCTACCATGTCTGTTTAAAATCTTAATTTTATTTATTTTTCAACCCAAAATAAAAAAAAAAAAAGTTTTCCCACTGCTGGGGATGATATTCATACTAAGCAAGTACTCTACCAGTGAGTGGCCTAATTCTTTTTTAGCTGAAATAGCAGTGGTTCATATGTATGGGGTACAATGGGGTCAGACTGTGATAGTTAGGTACTTGTATGCAATATGTAATGACCCAGTTAAGATAATTAATTAGCATTTCTGTTTCCTTATACAT
This sequence comes from Mus musculus, assembly GCF_000001635.26. Classification (NCBI taxonomy): domain Eukaryota; kingdom Metazoa; phylum Chordata; class Mammalia; order Rodentia; family Muridae; genus Mus; species Mus musculus. The sequence continues at coordinate 132,023,519 of NC_000070.6, read as the reverse complement.
TATTTATTTATGTTGGGAACTTATTAGAGGAGGTGGTGCACACCTGTAATCCAGCAGGCAGAGGGCAGAGGATTAGAAATCCAGGGTTAACCTGGGCTACATAGTGTCAAGGGAGGGGAATGATGATTTAAGTTGGGAACCTTTGAATTCTTCTAGATCTTTATAAGACGCATAATAAATTATAAGTAGTAGTTCACAGTGCTGGTTAAATATTTGTTGTAGGAAGGACTGTCAACAGCTACAGGTTATTTGGAGTAGTTTGAGCCAATGAGAATAGAAAGTAGAAATGTAAGCCAGTCACATGTGTCAGAGGGGGCAAACGATAGCTGGTTGGATTTAAATAATGGGGGGAAAGGAGATAAAAAAAATACAAGGTTGGGAAATGGAGCTTCATTCTACCTCACAGTTCTGAGTGAAGTATAAAGAATCAAGTCATTCTTATTATATAAACTAGTAAAGATTTTAAACCACTTAGTTTTTTATTATCTCTGAAATAAATGGTCAAGATTGCTTAATTTCAGATTTCTGTATCTCTTTTATTCTTATCATTTCTTTACGTGCTGTGTAACTGATGACAGCCATTTCTACTTAAGTTTTTTATTTTGTTTTTATTTTATGTGTATGGATGTTTTTGCCTGCACGAATGTCTGTGTACCACGTGCAGTGCACGTAGCAGCCAGAAGAGGGCATCAGATCTCCTGGAATTGAGTTAGAGATGTTTGTGAGTCACCATGTGGGTGCTGGGAATTGGACCCATTTCCACTTGGGATTTATCTGCTAAATTTGACAAAGGTCAACTGTGGTGGCACACCTGTGACCCAGCACTAATGAGAGTCAGGACACTGAGCTGCATTGAGTTTCAGGCCCAACATAGGCTCCAGTGAGAGCCCGACTCCTCCTCCACACCCCATCTCATACACACATACAAAAATGTGTGAGAATTATTAAGGCTAAAATTAGTAACTATGGTAATTCCTATGACATTTTCACTTTTAAGACAAATGACTTAAAAAAGGTAGTATGTACTCTAACACTCTTTTCTGGCACAGACATACAGGATGGCAAGACCACTCATGTACATAAAGAAAAATAAGCATCGTTTTAAAAAAGAGGTGTTATGTGGCAGACACATTGAGTGGAGGAGAAAATGGTACTCTAGAGAATACTGATTTAAAAACAATTTTAGATTTATTTTATTTCATGTGCCTGTTTTACCTGATGTATGTATGGGTGTACCACATGTGTGCCTGGTAAAGGTCAGAAGAGGGCATTGAATCCCTAGGAACTAATTACCTATGGTTGTGAGCCACCATGTGGGTGCTGGGAACCAAACCCAAGTTCTGTGCAAGAGCCACAAGTGATCTTAACTGCCAGCTCTCTAGCCTTGTCGAGAACATGGATTTGATGAAAGCGGACCAGGAGTCAGACAGCCTGCCCATCCTCCCAGTCCTATCTCTCGAGGACCGTGGCTAGCTCATGTTCCTCCTCTGCAGCAATGGATGAACGTGATAATAGCTGCCTTTTCAGCAGTGAAGTAGCTGTTGACCAAGTTACTGCGTTTGTCCTTCCTGAGAGTGAGTAGCATGTAATACGTTTCTCAGGAGTATATAGGTTAATGAGACTCTAATACTTTCACAAAAGAAAAAGTTTAATATGCAACATTATAACAATGCAAATTAGCATCATCAGTCAAGTTTGATTCTTCTCGTCCAAATGCAGGAGTGCGGTAAATCTTTTTTTTTTTTTTTTTTTTTTTTTCCTGAGATGGGGTTTCTCTGTGTAGCCCTGGCTGTCCTGGAACTCACTTTGTAGACCAGGCTGGCCTCGAACTCAGAAATCCACCTGCTTCTGCCTCCTGAGTGCTGGGATTAAAGGCGTGCGCCACCATGCCTGGTGATTGCGGTAAATCTTAACTTCAGTTTATTTTCCCTTTTGTGAGGAGAGCACACTGACTCCCTCTGTGTTTATAAATTCAACACAGGTTTATAGCTTTTTGGCTTTTTGGCAAGATGATTTTAGTGTAAATGTTTTTCTTTATTTTGGGGATGGGGTGGGGGAAGACCTTCTATGTAGGCTTGGCTGGCCTAGAACTCACTAGTTCAAGTTTTTGGGGTGAATATATTTTCAATTCTGGAATATGTTTGAAGGAGTAAGGATCTGAGTAATATAGTTACTCTGTGTTTTTGAAGAATTACTACATTCTTCATAATGGCTGTTCCTTTATAGTCCTACCAGCAGTGTGTGTATGAGAGCCCAGTCAACCTTATCAGCACTTATTTTTCTGAATATTTATTTAAATTATAGTCATCAAATTACATTTCCCTAAGAACTAAAGATATGTTTTCTCTTCTTTCTCTTTTGCTCCCTTCTTCCCCCAGACAAGGTTTAACTAGGTAGCCTAGGTTGACCTCAAATTCCTGGGACTCCTCCTGTTTCAGTCTTTTGAATTGCAAACATGCTCCACCATTCCTGGCTTTCCTTGGTTATTTGTGCTTGGCTGAGAAACTGTTGCCTAACAAGTCATCGGGCTATACTTAGGTTTGCATCTGAGGGGTGTGTGTGTGTGTGTGTGTGTGTGTGTGTGTGTGTGTGTGTGTGTAGGGTGTTATGGGTGTTTGTATGTGAAGGTGTCCAGTGTGTATGCTGTGATACCTGTGTGCCTTCCAGTGTTAGTCTTGTCTTTCTGCCTTGTTTGAAACACGGTCTCTTCACTGCTGCATAAACCAGGTGCAGTGGCCCTGAGCTTCTGGAGATTTCCCTGTTTCCTATAGCCACCCTGGGACTATAGCCACCCTGTTTCCTATAGCCACCCTGTTTCCTATAGCCACCCTGTTTCCTATAGCCACCCTATTTCCTATAGCCACCCTGGGACTATAGCCACCCTATTTCCTATAGCCACCCTGGGACTATAGCCACCCTGGGACTATAAGCACGTGTGCTCTGGAGTCTGACACTACATGGATTCTGGGGGTTCAAACTCAGGGCATCAGGCTTGTGTGACAAATGTTTTTTACACTGAGTCATCTCAATCCCCTGAGAGCTTCATATAATAATTTTTATCTTTTGTATTTAAGGTTTGTTCAGTATTTAGGGTTTGATGCTTTTTGAATTAATATCTGTATGGTTTGAAGTAGGAGCTAGACTCCTATTTAAAAAAAATTTTTTTAACTATGTGCATTGATGTTTTGCCTACATGTGTATCTGTGTGAGAGTGTTGGATCCCCTTGATCTGGAGTCACAGACAGTTGTGAGCTGCTATGTGAATGCTAGGCATTTAACCCAGGTCCTCTGGAGGGACAGCCAGCGTTCTGATGTGCTAAGTCCTCTATCTCTGCAGCCTGGGATACAGGCTCCTTTGTGTGTAGTTATCCTGATACTGTGGCAGTAGTTCTCTAAATTTAGCAGCTCACTAAATGTATAACATTTAAGATTTTAAGACTCTACTAGAAACGTGTGGATGAGAAATGCCAGTGCATTCTGTGTGCTGCTATCCTTCAGCTTCCTCTTGGTTAATAAAGTGAAATGTTCTTAGATTAATTTTGTTATTTATTTATACATATATATGTCTCTCTGTGTGTACATGTGAGCATGAGCGCAGGTGTTCACAGTCTCTATGTTCATGTGTGCATGAGCGCAGGTGTTCACAAGAGGGCATCTGACCTGCAGGAGCTGTAGGCAATTGTGAGGTGCCCGGTGTGGGTTCTGGGATCTGAGCTTAGATCCTCTGCAAGAGCAGCGAGCTAAACTGCTGCCTATTTCTCCAACCCCAATAGTGTGAAGAAGATATTTTAAAATGGGGGCATTTATGGACATACTAATCAAAGGCAGATGACTAGATTCTATTATATCTCATCAGATGAGAAGAAGAGTGGGTGTGGGAGCTTATGCTTTTAATCCGAGCATTCAGGAGACAGATTTCTATGAGTTCAAGGCCACACTGAGACATAGGAGACATTATCTTAAAAAAAAATTCTGCTAATTTACTTTTTATCTGGTATCAAGTCTATATATTTTGATATCTAATCTGTCCAAGCTGAACTACATACAAATCTGAATTCTAAAGCTACATATTTTAAAGAGAAAGTATATTTTTTGCCAATACTGTAAGACTTGTTAAGTATAGAAAATAGAGAGACAAATATACATTAATGGCGCAGAATGAATTTACTAGCTAAAACATACATTTGTCATTTGTTAATATAGTCTGTAAAAAAGAAAACACCTTAATTTTCCTGTCAGAATGATAGATAGCTCATTTAATCACAACAAGAGTCCTCTAAAAGTACAATACTGTTTTTGAAACTTAAAAAAATAAATAAATAAATAGAAGTTTAGGGAAGTTTAACATATCCGAGTTCCCAGTTTAGAAGAAGCTGACTCAAACATAGGTTTGTCAACTTAAGGCAGAAAGGGTTTATTTCAGTTTTATTTATTCAGAGCTTCATTTATTCATTATATATTCAGAGCTTTCAGGCCAGTGTGGCAGAGAGGGCACGGCAGAGCAGACCCGCTTGTGTCACGGCAGGTAGGAACCAGGGTGGCCGAGGAGAGGAGGGAGAGAATAGTTTCTGTGGTAGCTGGCTTTCCCCTCTCTTGTACACCGTGTGGACCCCAGCCTATAGTTGGATGCCCTGCAGGACAGATCTTCCCTGCCTCTGATTATTCCTCTTTGGATTCATCCTTGCAAACTCCCTCAGAGCTGTGCTTTACCAGCCTCCTAGGTGCCCCTCCATCCAATCAAGAGGACAATCAAAATTAACATCACAAGAGTCTCTTTCTTTGTTTTCCCGAGGCAGGGTTTCTTTGTATAGCTTTTACTGTCCTGGAACTCTACACTAGGCTGGCCTGGAACTCACAGAGATCCACCTGCTCTGCCTACCAGACGCCGGGATTTAAGGTGTGCACCACCATAGGAGTTTTTTTAAAAAAATCTGTCTTTTTCTTCTGGCTCACCAACCTTGATTCAAGCTCTAGTTATCATTCATGGATTCTGCTGAGAATGTTCAGTCTCTTTGTTTCAATTTCCTTCCATTTCCTATATCCGCTCAAGGAGGAAAAAATTCTCAGTGCAGAATTTGCAGTGGTATTTTCATCTTTCAATATTTTCATGGCCCAGAACGTGAAATACAAATTTTTGACCATCCCCAAAGACAGCCTTTCCTAATCTGTGCCCACTTAGCCTTGAATTTGTCTTGCTCCCCATTTTCTGCTGTCCTGTGTTTTCTGTTATAGGTTTGTTTCCCCGCTCACGTGCTCAGGCCTCTTTCTAGGTACTAACATCACCAAGTCATGCTCTGCCCTGTGTTCTTCACCCAGCCCACCTCATTGTTTAACTCAGGTTGTCTCTCAGCATTCTTTAAAGATTTTGTTTTAATTTTAGTTGTGTTTGTGGGGTGCCCACAGAGGCAGCAGAAGGTTGTCACATCTGGAGCTGGAGGGCTTAGAGGCAGCTGGGAGCCATTTCATATAGCAACTGAGCCTGGGTCTGCAAGAAGAACATAGGGGACTGGAGAGATGGCTCAGAGGTTAAGAGCAATGACTGTTCTTCCAGAGGTCCCAAGTTCAATTCCCAGCAACCACATGGTGGCTCACAACCATCTGATCCCCTCTTCTGGTGTGTCTGAAGACAATGACAGTGTTCTCACATATATAAAATAAATCTTAAAAAAAGAACCAAACATAATTTTAACCACCAAGCCATCTCTCCAGGACTCCCCAAATTCTTTTCTATTTCTATTTATTATTTTATTTTAGGAGACAGAATCTCCTATGTAGACCAGGTTGGCATTAAGCTTAAAGAGATCTGCCTGTGAGATCTGAAACTTCTGCCTCCCAAATGCTTGGGCTAAAGGCATGCACCACTGTGCACAGCACAAAAAAAAATTTTTTTTTAAACACTAGTTGGCTCAAATAGTCTCTTACTTTCTGAACACATTATTACATAATTATTTGTTTTGGCCTCACTTTTTAAATAGACTAAAGTCTTGGATGTAGAAGCCGGGATCTTGTTTAGCAGTCTTGGCTCTCAGCAGGATGCCTTGGATATTCAGATATGTTCAATTAATGTTCTTTGAGTCAATGCATGAGTATGTTTGAATTAGTGAATACATTTTGAATTATTTCTTGTAATTATCATAAAACTTTAATTTCTCTTTTCCTCAAAGGAAAGAAAAAGAAAATACTCAGGTTTTTATTTATGAGGAATAAAAACTTATATTGATATTGTTGTTCTCATTGGCCACTCATAAGAGTATTACTTTACTATTTAAAAGATTTTTGCAAAAAAAAAAAAAAAAACACTCCAAAAACCTTTGAGTAACTTAAAATGACATTTTATAATTATTTGTAAAGAAAAATTTAAAACTCATTTTCTGCCAGGATTTAGATTAATGTAATACTAGTTAAGAGAGTAATGTGTTGGTCAGGAAACTGTACAATAGAAAGAAGGCAAGCCGGTTAGGTGTGGAATGAGGTACCAGGGTTCCTGGGTGATCTTAGCAGATCTGAAATACAACCTCCTGTTTTCAGAGCGACCTAGAGGTTAGGCGGGAATGGCTACCCTGCCGGCCTCTCTCTGGACTCAGGTTCCAGGCAGATGACCCAGAAGCACATCCTTGGGGAGTCGAGTGTCGCTGCTGTTTAAGGAGATATTCTTCTCTTTACTCTGTCAACCATCTTTGTTGCCAGAGGATAAGCTACATGAAAAATATTTGGCATGAACTTAAGTATGTCAAGTATTGTGCTTCTGTGTGGGATGGCATATTAATGGCCTTTTGATGCTATACAATAAGTTAACAAATTATTGTGTTGTAATTAAAATTTAAAAAGCCTTCTTCTATGAATACACATTTTTATTTGGAGTATTGAATTATGTATGCCTCTAAAAAGCTTCAGAAGTACATAGTTCATTTTCCCTCCCCTCTCCCCGCCCCACATACTCTTTTGTAGTTATTTTTTAAAACTTCGGTTTATAAACTTTGGTTTTCTTTAAATTCTACCTTGCTGGTTTTGGTCCTATCTTTCTGTCTCAAGATGGTTTGGGATGATGACGCAACTCTACTAACTACACATTTAGTAGGAGCCCAAAGTATAGCAGTGAATCCGAGGTAAACTTTTCCAACTTCTGAACTCTGAAATACAGTTTTCTAAGAGCAAAACTACATTTCAACTTAAGGGTAATTGTACTAGCTTGCTCTGTCTCTGGTTGCAATTGTTCTTTACTGCTGGATTTGAAAGAGGAAAGCTGGTTTCTTCTCTGTCTCTCACAGTGTACTTGACCTTCCTTAATTTTTCCCTGTCCCTGGCTCCATCCTGTCCTGGTTTCCTTCTCCACTCTGCCATTTTTGGCAGGTTTTTTTTTTTTTTTTTTTTTTCCCTTTGTGGTGTTTTGTTTATTTTTGAGACAGCGTCTCTCTACAGAGATCTGGCTACCTTGGAACTCATCATGTATGCCGGGGTGTTTTTTCTTTTTAAAAATATTTATTTTTGCCATATGGTGGTGGTGCACATCTTTAATCCCAGCACTCCCATAGGCAGAGGCAGGTAGATCTCTTGAATTCAAGGCCAGCCTGCTCTACATAGTAAGTTCCAGGATAGCCAGAGCTACACAGAGAAACCCTGTCTTAAAAAACTAATATATATGCCAGAAGTCATTGGCTCTCCTGGAACTTAGTTACAGAGGGCTGTGAGCCACCATGTGGGTGCTGCGAACTGAACCTAGGTCCGAAGTGCTTTTAACTGCTGAACCATCTCTCTATTTCTTCATTGTAATAAAAAAAAGCCTATAAAGATACACACACACACACACACACACATATATTTGTTTTGTCAACTTGACACAAACTAAGAGTCACCTGGGAAGAGGAGCCTCGCCTGAGGCACTGCCTCCTTCAAACTGGTCTGTGTGCATATCTGTGGGATGTTTTCCTGATCAATGACTGAAGTGAGCAGGTGCAACATTCTTTACCTCTGGCCCTGCCTCTTTGAGAAAGCTGGCTGAGCAAGCCATGGGAGCAATCCCGTCTTCAAGGTTGGCTTTAGTTCTGCTTCAAGCTCTTGCTTTGGTTTCCCTTCATCGTGCATCTGTAAGATGTGATAAGCCCTTTTTGCCCCCAAGTTGCTTTTGGTCTTGGTGATTATCATAACAACAGAGAAGCAAACAAGAATACTCTGGAAAGAAAGAGACTGGCCATTAATGGTTTTCTTGAAGGTCACTTAACTGATAGTCTCAGCCAGCCACCATATAATGGAAACTTCAGAGTGGACTTAAAAGGCATTTGAAGAACTAAAATCAATTTCATAAAAATTACTGGAGGTTTTCCAGTAATGTGACTTAGTCATTCGGTTCTTAGGATTTATTCTTAATTTGGACACAATTTTAACATGGTTGGCTATTTGACTTTGCTAACGGTGGATTAGTTCATTTGAATAGAAGATGTTGTAAGCTGCTTGTTGACGAGCCGCTGTGTATGAGCTGACTGCTAAGTGCACAGAACTATCAAAAGCAGACTTCAAGATTGGAAGAGAGGGCTGGTGAGATGGCTCAGTGGGTAAGAACACTGACTGCTCTTCCAGAGGTCCTGAGTTCAATTCCCAACAACCACATGGTGGCTCACAACCACCCGTAATAAGATCTGATGCCCTCTTCCAGTGTGTCTGAAGATAGCTACAGCGTACTTATATATAATAATAAATAAGTAATAAATCTTTGTGCCAGAGTGAGCAGGGTTGGCCAGAGCAGAGGTCCTAAAAATTCAGTTCCCAATGGCTTACAACCATCTATACAGCTACCGTGTACTCATATATATGAAATAAATAAATCTTTAAAAAAAAAAAAGACTGGACGAGAGCCAGCCATCCCAAGGACTTTGTCCTCCCACTAGGACATCAGCTCTGCATAGTAACTGAATCATAGTGATGACTAGATAAGGTTAATTATGTTCTGTAGATAAAAAAAATTCTAAAATGAAGCACATAGCTCATCTTTAAAAGATTTCCATCAAGAATGGCTAAAATAACACATTTTGAGACTTAGTAGATGAGAAGCCTTTCTGTGGGAAATGGCTTTTGGTGTTTGGGTTTCATCTCACTTCTGTCTCCATGATATTTTGCTTGGAAATCCAGAGTATTAATATATCTAGAACGTACGTAGACATTTTCTAAGTCCAAGCTAGAATCCTGCAGAGATGTATTGGACTTTTTTTTTTTTTTGGCTTTTAGAAGGAGATGAGTAAGTATCTGTTTATTTAAACAATATCCTTGAATGAGTTGATCCAACGGTATTAGTCATCATAGAAATGACTTAAATTAAAATCGAGTTGTTGGAAGCAGCCTGTTCATGCCGAGTATCACCCCCGATTCATGCAGTGTGGCAAATAAGTTTTAAAGATTCAAAATCATTTCAAGGGGAGGAAGAATTACCTTTTTTATTTTGAAAACCACATTGGGTCTCTTATTTTTCTATAAGTGATCTTTTGTGTACTTAAATTGAATATAAAGGAAAAGCACTTTCCTGTGGTTTGGGGAGAATTGATTTTACTGGGAAACAAGCTGATTTCTAGCATATCCTTAAAACTTTAATGTTTGACCTTTTGTTGTTGTTGTTGTTGAGGTTTTTTTTTTGTTTGTTTTGTTTTGGTTTGGTTTTCTTTTTCTTTTTCTTTTGTTTTTTTGTTTTTGTTTTTGTTTTTGTTTTTTTTTCTGTCTGAAAGAATATCCCAGGATTGCATTTTCTGAGTAAAGAAAAAAGCTTTCATCTTTTGTTTTTTGTTTTTTTTTCTTAATTTCCCTGTCTTACGGTTTTCATTGCTGTGAAGAGATACCATGACCGAGACAATTCTTACAATGGACACCATTTAATTGGGGCTGGCTTACTATGAATGGCACTTATGTTTATGATGTGATTAAGTGACTTACTGAACTAGGAAGAGCAGAATTGAGTTGATTTCCATTGTGTTTTTAGATGGCTGTGAGATACCTCTCTTCTAGTGGGTTCCATTTGTTTTGTGTTCGGCTTGAGAAAGGCTCTTTTACTATGTAGCCCAAGCTGAACTTGAACTCATGGTCTTTCTGCCTCAATTTCCCTAGTGCTAGGATTATAGACCTGTACCACTGTGCTCAGTGGGCTGTGTCTTACTAAGTCACTTATCAGAGTGGACCAATGTTATAGAATGCATTTAGGGTTAGACCTGCAAGTGCTTGTGCAATGGAGTAGCAGAAAAATTTGAATAAGCCAGGGAGACTAGGGTAACAGTTACTCTTAAGGCTGATTTCAGCTTCACACATTGTCTACCCAGTATAAGTTTCAGCTTCCCTAGGGATTCCCATTGTGGCTGTGCACTGATAACCTGAACTTACCTGGCCGTTTGTGGAGTTTCTCTCTGTCTCTACTTTTTATTCACTTCCTACTTAGAAACCTCCAGTGACTCTCCTGCTTTCAGAACAAACGATTTAGCAATCAAGTCTTTCTAAACTGTCACCTCCTTGTCTCCCTGTTCCATCTTCAAGTAGACCTCATAGGAAGAGAAATTTGTACATGTGTGGAGCTTCAAACTGCAGGTGCTAGAAATGGTGTTGGTTAACTGTCCTAACAATCAGGGCTCTTTAACATCCAGGTTTGTTATTACAGACATTACTACTCTGAGAGTTACAATAGAATCATCACCTCATTGTTTATTAAAATTTTTATTAAAGTACATGTTGACTCCGTATTGAGGAGTTTCTTTTAACCTCTGAAGAGGCTGTTTATGTGGATTAGAAATGTGCATGTGTACAGAATGGTTATAAGATAATATAGTAAACATTAATGTGTGCCATCAAGTAGATATTTAATAGGTGCTTGATGCTATTATTTCGATTGAAATCTAATCTTAAAGGAATGCTCTATTCTAACTGCACCACCTGCTTCTTCTCCTCATGATCTGATTCTCGTCAGTCTGGGGTGCTTGCTGGTTCCTAAGTGCCTGCAGTGTTCGTACTACTGCTAGTTCCCTTACCTGGAATTCCATTTGCCCATGAGCCTCAAGTTTCTTTCTCTTGACATCTGTATTCATCCTTAATTTAAAAGCTACCTTTTTCAGGAGCGTTTCCTGGTTGCTCTAGCTGAATGCTCTTTGAGTGCTCTCTTCTATTACTTTTAGTCCTGATTTCACTTAGAACATTTTCTCAGATGCAATAGTAGGTTTTGCCTTTTAGTTTTAGCTATGTATTTCTTCTCTACTTAAGATTTGTGTATTAGAGACCCAAGCAAAAACCTTACACCTGATTAGCACTCAGAAAACATGAATATAGATACTCTGTGAGCCAGTTTGAAGAGTAAAATGGGTAATTATGTCATTAGACTTTATTCTTAAATGTGGATAGCAAGGGAAGTTTTTATAATGCTACCAAATTGTACTGTTCTCATTAAGTTTTCCACCTAAAAAGCTTTAATGGAACACCAACTCTGTTAATTTAAGAAAGATTTAAAGAAAAATAAAAAGAAAGACCTCATTTGGCCTTCTCAGTCAGCTTAGTATGGGTCCTTTAATGATCTGATTTGCCTCCAGATAGCAGATGCACACTGTTAGGACAGATGTGTCTCTGATTCCAAATGCTGTCCAGTTCTCAGGGGCCTGGAGGATTAAGATTGACTCTGAATGGGAGTGCATCTCTTTGTCTTCAGTGTTGTGCTGAGTGGTTTTTTTTTTTTTTTCTTTACAACAATCAAAAGGCCTCTTTGTGACATTAAGTAAATAGATACTTTCCTTTGGGCTTTGTACTAGGTTGAGAATAGCATCATTGAGCAGTGAGCATCTGTCTGTAGTGGGTGTCCTGGTTCCGATGCGGCTTTGTCTCTTCCTCTGCATATCCATGCTGTCATCTGTAACTTGAGGAACTTGATTGCGTGCACCACTGACTTGCCAGGACACGTTTGAGCTACTTAAAAATAATTATTATTTATTGAGCTGAACTGGTGGCACACACTGGTAGTCCCAGTATTCAAGAGGTAGAGGTAGGAGGATCAGGAGTTCAAGGGTCAGCCTTGGCTACATAGGCAGTTTGAAGTTGGTTAGCATATATGAGACTTTGTCTCAAAAAGCTAAAACCAATTATTTATTTACTTACTTATTTTTTATTTTTATTTATTTATTTTGCATTTTTTTTGGTTTGTTTTTCAAAACAGGGTTTCTCTGTGTAACTTTGGCTGTCCTGAATGAAACTCTCTCTGTAGACCAGTCTGGTCATTCTCAAGTCTCCTAAGTGCTAGGATTAAAAGGTGTATGCCCTCATGCCCTACTTTAAAAAAAAATAAGTTCAAATTCGTAGCAAAATATATTGATTCTTTTGTTGTTGTTTTATAATTCTATGTGTATCTCAATCATTGTGTTCTAATTGTGGCAGAGATTTTATGAAAGGAGATATCCAGAGTGCTGAATCTGGGCAAGTGTCATGTCTGCATGGGAGATGTGGCATTGGCACACTTCGGTGGTTAACCAAATTCTATGGTCTGATTTTGAGTCCTAAAGGATGTTAATGGTTCCGCTTGCACACTTAATAACATGGGCCTTTGTGTGCTTCTTGCATTAATTTAGCAAGCATTTGTTGAGTAAAGATTTTCCCAGTGTTCATGTTCCACTTTCTGGAAACAGCTCTGCTGCTTAGAAGATGCTTCTGTCTTGAAAACACAAGGATAAATACTGTCTGTCTACTAGAGCTGCATGTTCAGGATTATCAGACACCAGGTTATTTTCTTGCTAAAACTTTCACGACAGACTTTGAAGTCTTTATGAGAGAAGGTGGTGTAAAATCTTTCGTGTTGGGAAATGTTAGTGCAGAGATGAGTTCTGTCCCTTCTGGTTGGGCAGATGTGAAGCTGTGTGTGCAGTCCATGGACGTCATGCGCTGTCCTCAGCCTCCCTTGCTTAGTTTTAGGAAGGGAGTCTCGTGGTGCTCCTGTCATTTCTGCATAGCAAGAGAGGTTTTCACATCCGGGTTTTCCTCTTGTGTTCTTTAATTGCTTTGGGGTTCAATGAAAGGTAATTTCAGACACATGTTTTCTACTCCTGATACGAAGGTGACGGACATTTTATTTCTCTTGAGTACAAGTATGCTTCAGGAGCAAAAAATTAAATCTTGAGTTTTGGTTGGTAGGTGGCTGGTGTAGCGTTTACAGAGACCACAGTTGTATTATATTAGCAGAGTTGTTTCAATGACTTAGATGAGGTTAGAAGATGTACTTTAAATACCATCATTTTAAAATATACTCTTAATATTTAAAACTAGATTAGAGGTCTAAGGGCTTTCTTTTTATTACCATGCCTTTATTTATTTTGATACCATTTGTAGTGGCTTGCAACCTACTAGCAGTTTTAGCTTGGGTAGGTTACCATGTCCTAGCCAAATATGGACCAGTCCTGATCCAGCCTAGAACCCTGTGAGAGAGGGTAGTTCTGGAATTGAAGTGCCCTCAATTGCAAGATCAGATGATACCTCCTGCCCCAACTGTGGGGTTATTGAAAGGTTTGGTTGAGGTAATGTAACTGACATGGGGCCTGATAGGGAAACAGTGCCCTGTACACGTGTTAGGGCCTTCCTACTTTCATTACTCTGGTTCCGGGTATGTACAGTTGTTCTGGGCATGCCTCCTGCTTAAGTAAGACTTCTGCTGCACTTCTGTTTCATTGTATCAGAGTTGAATCCAGAGTAAACTTCTCTGGGATCGAGACCTTGTTTGGTTTTTTTTTTTTTGTTTGTTTGTTTACTGTGACATCATTGGCACTGAGCCTTGGACCTGTGCTAAATGCTTGGTATTTGATGGATGAATGAGTTTGCTTGAATAGATTTAGAGGGTGCTTTTGATGTTCATAGATATCAGATGAACTCAGGTGAAATTAAATCATTAAAAAAAATATATTTGATGATTGAGATGGCCCAGTGGATAAAGTCCCCTGTTGCCGAGCCTGACCTGAGTTTAGTCCTCAGAACCCACAAAGTGAAAGGAGAGGCCTGATCTCCACAAGTTGCCTTCTGACTTTCACATGTAATCCTAATAAAACAAAGCAAACAAACAAACAAACTGGGCATAATGGTGCACACATTAAATCCCAGCACTGGGGAGGCAGAGAGTCAGGTGGATCCCTGTGAGTTTGAGGCCAGCCTGGTCTACAGAGAGAGTTCCAGGACAGCCAAGGCTACATAATGAGACCCTATCTCTAATACAAAACAAACAAAACAATAACAACAACAAAAACAACACCCCAAACTTTTATTAAGGGGCTTGGGAGATGTGTTTGTCAGAAAGGTGCCTTACCCTGTAAGCAGGAGGACCTGAGTTTAGATGGTCAGCACCCGTGTAAATGCTGCGCTCAGTGTCACATGTTTGTAATCCATAGCACTGAGGAAGCAGAGAGAGATCCCTGGAGCTCATTGAACAGCCAGCTTAGCCAAATCAGTGAACTCCAGGTGCAGTGAGAAGCCCTGTTTTAAAACCATAAAGGAGAAAGTAATTGAGAAAGACACCCAACATTGACCTCTGTCCCCCATGCACATATACACCTATACATATATACCACACATGCAAACACTTAATATTAGTTATATGCAGGGTCTGTTCTAGGCATTGGGTGTGTGGTGGTAAAAAAGACTCGCAGGCTGGATAGTTGGCTCAGCAGTTAAGAGTACTTCCTTTTTGTACAGAGCAAGAAAGTTTGATTCCCAGCACCCACACTGGGGGAGACGGGGCTTACAACTGCCTGCAACTCCAGCCCCAGGAGATCAGACACCCTCCCTGACCTCCTCAGGCACCTGAACACACATACACTGACAGACAGACAGACAGACACACACACACATAGATTAAAAATAAATGGAATCTCTTAAAAAAGACTCAAGATCTTATTCTCATAAAACCTTGTATTTTAGATGGAGGAGGGGTTTGCAAAGAAGGTCTGAAGTGTTGTAGGGCTGAGAGGGCATCTGTGGGAGCAGGGCCACTGCTTTAGTTGGGGTGCTGGGGAGGCCTCTCTAAGGGACATGTCATCTGAACTGGAACAGCAGTGACGATGCCTTTGATTCTCATCCTGGGGTTTGAGGGATAATGCTGGAACTTTGACATCAAGCTTCACGTGTGTGAGGTTTGTAGCCCGCCCTCTCTGCTCACGTAAAACATGACGTCAATCAACATTGGCTTTCTAAAATGTTCCCTATAGCATTTCTCTGGTTTCCCCTCCTAGTATAATGGTTTCACTTTCTACTTTCAAAAAAATACTGAGCATTCAACAAAAGCTTATTTCTCAGAAGACAAATTCTTTTGAAGAGCTTAAAATGGGATGCCTCTGAATGAGGTTATAATATGGTATTACGTCATGAAACCTGAGGACATCTTTTGTGTGGTTAGTTTGACTGTGTACTTGTCCTTGCTGTTGTCAACTCTGATAGCAATGGATCAGAATTCTGTGTTTGTTCTACCTAATGGAGAAGTCTTCACCCTAAGAAATATAACTAAGGAAAGCAGAAGAGATTCGCAGAACTTTTAAATGTAATCATCTCTAGGGATGGAATTCCTGCAAATCTTGCAGCTTTGACTGACATCTTAAAAGGACAGTACCCAGATACCCTGTGTAGGAAGCATGAAGGTGTATTTGCTATGTACAGTTCTGAGCCTTTAATTATGGTGTATTTCATTACATGGCCTTGGTAGATTTTTTTTTAAAGATTTATTTTATTTATATGAGTACACTGTAGCTATCTTCAGACACACCAGAAGAGGGCATCATACTCCATTGCAGATGGTTGTGAGCCACCATGTGGTTGCTGGGAATTGAACTCAGGACCTCTGGAAGAACAGCTGAGCCATCTTTCCAGCCCTAGATATTGTTTTAAGCTAGTCTCTCAATATGCATATCTTTCATGACTTAAGGCACTAATAATTTATTCAGGATGGGTAGGTAAATTTTTTGTGCTTTAATGTAAGATCTTCTGTTTAATGGATTGGAATTCTGTTGGTGATTAAATCCAAATATATTAGCTTTTTGAGGTTTAGGGGTTTGCCTGGAGCATTGTTTTGCTTATAATAGTTCCCTTTTCTTCTTCCTTTTAATAGGAACATCATGACAACAGAGAAGAGTTTAGCGGCTGAAGCTGAGAATTCTCAGCACCAGCAACAGAAGGAAGAAGGAGAGGGAGCCACAAACTCAGGCCAACAAGAAACTCAGCTGGAGGAGGCCTCCCAAGCGGCCGCAGCTGAGGGCAGCGATCAGGGTGAGCAGAAGCTGAAAGCATCCAATGGGGACACTCCAACACATGAAGACTTGACCAAGAACAAGGAACGGACATCAGAAAGCAGAGGCCTGTCACGACTGCTCTCCTCATTCCTCAAAAGGCCCAAGTCGCAGGTCTCTGAAGAAGAAGGCAGAGAAGTAGAATCAGAGAAAGAGAAAGGTGAAGGGGGTCAGAAGGAGATAGAACTTGGAAACAGCCTTGATGAAGACATCATTTTAAAGGCCCCCATTGCAGCTCCTGAACCTGAGCTCAAAACAGACCCATCTTTGGATCTTCATTCATTAAGCAGTATAGAGACACAGGTAAGGCATGTGACTAGGGGAGATGATAATGAAGATGCATTATATGCTGTGTTTTTCATAGAAGAATATTTGGTTCTGTTTCTTATGAGCCAGTTGACTTAGGCATTGATAAAGATAAATAGCATGAAGAGTTTCTTCTCTAAAGAAATTAATGTTATCAGTTGAAACCTGACTTTAAAAAATACACTTTATAAGTCAAGGAAATACAAGAAAACTATCAAATGACTTTATTCAATCCGTATGTCATCTTGCCACAACAGTGGAACAAATTTGAGTTTTATTGAGAGAGCAAGAGAGAAGTGAGGTAGTTTAGAGTTCATTTTGGTGAAATTAGGGACAGAAGAGTTATCAGCCAGTATGGCCCTTCAATGAAAATCTTTGTTAATCCATGAGATGGGTTTGAGCCATCCCAGGGTACATGATATAGATCTGAGCCATGCCTACCTTATTAACCTGTAAGTAGCACATTACTTCGAGATGTAGATAACAATGTTAATTCTATTCCTTGTGTAAGAGTTTTAATTTTTTATTACATTTATTTATTTATTTGTGTGCATGCATGTGCATCATCGTGTACATGCGGCCTCCAGAGCACCACTCTGGGGAGTCGGGTCTCTTTTCCCACCATGTGGCCTTCAGGAATCCAGCTCAGGTATCCAGGCCTGGCAGCAAGTGCTGTTACCTGATGAGCCTTCTCCTTCTGTAGTATTCATTCATACAGGGCTTTAACTTGTCACAGTGTGATTAAACATAAGTTGTTCCTTTGTCCAAAACACATGTGGAAGCACTAGTAGTGCAACGCAAACTGTTTTCTAGGAATCCTATTCTTTCCAGCCTGAGTGCATACAAAATAAGAGTTATGTTCAAAATTTTACTTCTGAAGCTTCGATTATGATCTGGATTATTAAAGTTTAAGTCCTGTGCGTGCTTCAGTGAAAGGCCTAAAGTTTGGGATATATAGTTTCATTAGATTTCTAAAACTATTAAATGTATTTCCAGAAATATTCCTTGTATATTCAGAGTGCCAAAGACCAACTTTAGGGTGAACTCATAGTAGGCCCTGACTGTTAGTGAAACAATATTAAAAACAAGATCCAGGGTTTCGTGGATGGCTCAGTGGGTGAAGGGTTTCGTGGATGGCTCAGTGGGTGAAAGGCTTTCTGCACTAGTGTGGTGACCTGATTCAAATCCCTAAAGCCCTCTTAAGAAGCTCAGTGTGGTAGAACAAATCTGTAATCCCAGCATTCCTCTGGCAGGATGGGAAGTGGAGACAGGAGACTCACCTGGAAGCTTGGTGTGAGCAGTGCAGTGGGAGAAACATAAAAGACCTGCCTCTGAGGTAGACACCAAGAGCCAGCTCCTCAAAGTTGTCCTCTGACTTACACGTGTGTGCGCGTGCATACACACACACACACACACACACACACACACACACACACACACACACACACAGGAAAGAAGATTCACTATGTAATAGTTATGAATGAGATCTATGAATCAAGCTAGGGACTGCATAGAAATCACAGAAAAGTGATAGGCCCTCATTCTTTCAAGACAAGCATTTCACTGACTGATCCATTTCCCCAGCTTCATCTATTAGGCTTGTTTGTTTGCTATTATTTATCTGCCTGCCTGCCTGCCTGCCTGTCTATCTGTCTATCTGTCTATCTTTGAGAGAAGGTCTTGCAATGTAGGCCTGTGTCTCCTGGAACTAGCTCTGTAGTCCAGGCTGGCCCCTACTCACAGAGATCTACCTGTCCTGCCTCCTGAGTGCTGGAAATTAAAGGCGTGCACCCACGCCACAGCACTCATCTATTAGTTTTAAATGCTTGTTCGTCCATTCATTCATTCATTTATTCATTGATTTGTTCATTCGTTCATCCGTTCAAAAATAGCTATTGAAAACCTACTGTGTACACCAGGTTCTAGAATAGGACATACCTTGAGAAGTTACACTCTGTAAGTGGTGGGGCAGTATGGTGGCTCAGAGGGTGAAGTGTTTGCTGCTGCAAGCCTGATGACTACCCATATGAAGGTGGGAGGAGCAACAGACTGCTTGATGATATAAGAAATAGTCCAGTGGGCTGGGACCAACACAATAGCTCAGCTCTCTGAGGCTGTGTGTGAGATGGTTCCTGAATCTAGTACAGCAGGCAAGCAATTCAGTCTTTCCCGTTTTATATGTAAATGTCAGCCATGTATTGTTCTGGAGGAAAAAAATTCATAGAATTTAGTTGAAACTCTCAATAGATTTATTGCGTTGAAAGTAAGTAAGAAAATAGTCCAGTGTGGCCCCTAATCACAGCACTTAGTAGACAGAAGCAAGAGGAATACAAGTTTGAGGCTAATTAGCTGTCTTTTAAAAAACAAAACATCAGTAAGAAAAATCAAAAGATCAGTAAGAAAACGTGGGTCAAAACATTCTCTGACTTTCGGGACTGGAGAGATGGCTCAGTGGTTAAGAGCACTGGCTGCTTTTCCAGAGGTTCTGAGTTCAATTCCCAGCAACCACATGGTGGCTCACAACCATCTGTAATGGGATCTGATGCCCTCTTCTGGTGTGTCTGAAGACAGCTACAGTGTACTCACATAAATAAAACATATATTTTCTGGCTTCCCGGTGTCGCATAGGGACTTAATGTTTGCCGGAGGAGGCCAGCCTCAGTCGTCCTCTCCCTTTCTTCAGCCTTGTTTGGATGTTCCAAGGCAGAGAGGCATTAAGTTGTATTCAAGACAGTTTTCCGCCTGGTACCTTCACTTGCTTAGTGCAGATATGTACAAGATACATAGGCCTCAAGAACTTTTAGCTGTTTATAAAATGTAAAGCCTGTGACAAATTATTTTATCTTCAGTACACAAAGTGACCTTGCTAAAGCTGATATTATGCTGAGAGCAGTAGATTGTCCCACTGTCACTGATTTGATAGGATTCTACCTGAAAAAAAAAATTTAAGCATAGTAATGTTGAACATCTTTAGGGAAATCATAATACCTTTTAGAAAAATATGATATAGTTAATATAATTCAAATTATTTTTGCTTTACTAGCTTATTTTTTCCTGTTCGTACCTTTGTTGGTAGGCGAACTATATTATTTACCATAGATAGGAGCGTGTGGCTTGTTTGTGAGCACCTTTTCAATGACTTGGTGTCTTGGGTGTGTAGCCAGCTCAGGAAGAACACAGAGAGGACCCAGATTCTGAAACGAAGGAAGGAGAAGGGATTGAAGAGTGCTCTGGAACAGAGGTGAAAGAGGACCCAGAGTCAAGAGCAGAGAGAGAACCCGAAGCCTCCCAGAAGCCCGTCAGAAGACACAGAAACATGCACTGTAAGGTCTCCTTGTTGGATGACACGGTCTACGAATGTGTTGTAGAGGTGAGTCGTTTTAATCCCCGAGGGCAGAGCACTCACAGGCCTTCTGTGCTACAGACAAGGCCCACCCTGAGGACATCCTGCGGGTGGAAATGAAGGGACAGGAAAATTGTGAGTCTTATTTTTTCCTCTCTTAATCTGTCAAAGTCTTAGGACTTAAAAGTCATTTTGTTTTTCAAAAGATAATATGTATTATGTGTGGTGTCTCTCTCTATGACCAGATTTTTCCAAAATAGTCTGGATTTCCAGCTATCTTGTAATTATGTTTGAAAAAGAAATTACTCGGAGATGTCTGGGGCAAAAGCACCTGCCATGCAGCTGTGCGTTCACATCCCCAAACCCACACAAGGCTGGCTGCGCTGGCATCTGTAATCCCTGCCCCCTTGTAAGGAGGTGAGTACAGAGACAGGAGAGTTCCATCAAGCTGGCGAGCAGATAGCCTGGGGTAGGAAGTGGGGATTCCCTCTTTCACGTAAGTTACAAGGCAAGGGGCTGGTACCTCAGGTTGTTCTCTGGCTCACATGCATGCTGTGGAACTCACACATTCACATACATATGTGTTATGTGTACATACATAAACAGAGAGACAGAGAGATCAAGTAGATAATTAATTTAAAAAGAAGTTGCATGACTGGAGAGATGACCTAGAGCATTTGCTGCCCTCACAGAGAACTGAGTTTGGTTTCTAGTACCCATATGATGGCCTGCAACTGTCTATGACTCCTGTTCCAGGGGGTTGGACATCTACTTACAGCCTCTACAGACACCTGCAAACAGATGATGCACACAAATTCATGTGGATGGACACACACACACACACATACTCTCTCTCTCTCTCTCTCTCTCTCTCTCAGATACTCTATTTCTAACATTTCTGTTCCCCAGACCTAAGCCTCAGTCATTCATTTTATCTGATATGTCTTTGGTCCCATGAGATAGAATATACAAGTAAAAATTATATCATCCTGTTCCTTTTTGTTTCCAGATGGAGAATATACATATATACATCATTTCTTAAGATCTCTAATTTTTATGAAAGAATCAGTAATTGAGTCAGGATTGAATAAATGTCAGTTATTTAGTTTCTTTGTTTCTTCAGGGCAAACTAAAACATCTGTTGACTGTTGCTTTGACTAGAATGGTGGTTGCCGGTTATGCTATGGTTGCTGTATGTGCAATTATTGCAAGTACTAAATGCTTTTGTGAATAAAATGTGTGATTCATGTGCTTGAACTTCATTATTACTGGGTCAGGCTTTATACATATGTAAATGTATCCAACCACAAGCATTCTAAAATATTATATATAGAATACATATTATCTTTAATTTTGTAATTGTGGTGGTGTTGTTGAGACGGAGACTCATGTAGTTCAGGCTGGTCTTCAAGTTGTTATGTAGCCTGGGATGACCTTGAACTCCTAACTCCTGCCTCCTGCCATCACCAAGTGCGAGAATTACAGGCATGTGCTGCTATGCCTGACTCAAATATGTTGTTTCTATGGCAAAAATATAAAGATTTGTTCTAAGATGGATAAATGAAGGTTACAAATTGCCAGAATTTTTCAACAAATGAGCTTTAGTAATAAAGTAAGTTGACTCCTTTAAGTTGGATTTTAGATTTTTTAGAATTCCTGGATTTGGGAATTATGAACAAAAGGGGTTAGGGAAATGTACTTGATTTCTCAAATTATTGACAGTCATTTAGGGGGAAATCAGAAAAAAGGGGGAGAAAATGATGCTATATAAATGAGTTGATACTGAATGAACAATTATGAAAATTACTCATAGTCATTTAAATTGACTCATTAAGAAGAGGCTATGTCAAGTGTATGTACTAAAAAGATTTGTACAGCTACGATATTAGGATATAGCTTAGTAATAGCACAGATTCATGACACACACAAGGTTCAGTCCCCAGGACAGGAAAAAAAAAGATATATAAATTTTGAAGTATTTTTGTATAAATTTCTCAGAAGACATTAACATGTTTCTGGTTTGTTTGTTTTTCAGTAAACTGGTATTAAAATTCTTATTTTACAGCTGAGCAAGCTATTGTTAATTGAAATGACACAGTTGATTAGCTGGTAAATAGAGGAGCCAGCTTGTTTTAACTTTAATTCACAGCCTGTAAATTAGAGCATTCATTCTTCCTTATAGGCAAGCCTCTAAGTGCCCGACTTTAGAAGTGGTTTGAATTTGTGAAGAAAATGATTCGTAACACTATTGAATAAATAGCTACTGTAACCGCCAGTGTCTATAAGAGATTGTATGGAGTCCAGGTATAGGTCATGCTCTTTGATACTTATTGTGAAAATGATTTCCACAGCCACAGTTGTCTCTGTTGACAGGTTGAGCCAGTAATTTAGTTGATGAATGCTGTGGTAAATATTATTTGGGGGTTTCTACCCCACCTTAGATCATTTAGCTCTCAAATAAAAGACACAAAGCCTTTATATTTATAATAATCCTTAAAGCACCAGAGCTGGGCAGATATCAACCCTCTGTGCCATTTGGTCTACTTCCCTGTCCATAGCTTTGAGATATCGCTGGTCATGTTCCACCTGAGCCTCTCCTACTCCAACTGACTGGCCCTCATGGCCATAAGCTCAAGACACCTACACCTCCGGTGACTTCCTCCTCTCCTCTCTCCCTCTTTCTTTATTAGCCAGTCACAGATAACTTAGAGGGCAAGATTTATGCCATAAAAGCTGATAGATGTGAGGATCTCCTTGTCTTGAGGCAATTATACCTTGGGATACAGAATTTAGCATTATAATGCAGAGCAACAGAACAAACCTCAATAGATCATGGTAACTGGTTGTGACCCATAGCATAACTCATTAAACACCACACAAAAAATTATGAGAGTGAGTGGGGACAGAATAGAATGTGACTGAGAGAGTCTGAGTAAATGAGTGTGCTTAGTTGGGTGTGGCTGTGCATATCTGTAGTCTTAGCACTTAAGTTTCGCACACTGGAGGATCACATAGTGAGACGTTGAGGGTGTGTGTGATGCCTTGGATAGAGATGGAGAAAGAAGGGAGGTGGGATTTTACTTAACATTGACGCTGTTTCCAAAATGCTGTAATGTGTTGCATTTATAAACTGATATATCAAAGAAGAGGGGTTTTATAAATCATGTTCTATTTAGACTGTGCAGTTATCTGAGAATGTGTTTGCTATAAAAGGAAAAAGAGGAAATTGGAAAATCACACGTTTTGAAAATGTTGGTGTTGAATACAAGAATAAAGAACCTTAACTAGTATTTGTGTGTCTTCACAGAAACATGCTAAGGGACAAGACTTGCTGAAGCGAGTGTGCGAGCACCTCAACCTTTTGGAAGAAGACTACTTTGGTTTAGCCCTGTGGGACAGCGCAACCTCTAAGGTAAGGAGACTGCAGTATAAACTGCTGGCAAATTCCCCTTCTCGTGTCGGTGACAGTGTTTATAGCTGCCTCTCCAGGACATCCATGCATGCAGTCTTTCTTATTCTTAGATTTTCCAGAGAGAGAGAGAGAGAGAGAGACAGATAGACAGACAGAAGCACATTATTCCTGAAGTGCTTTTTCTCATCATTAAGAGAAACAAGTTCAGCAAGATTGTCCCATATCAAGGCTATACAACTGATGAGTGGTGGGAAGGTTAAGACCCTGGAGCCTTATATATTTATTAGACCTCAGTATGTGTTCTCAGTTACAACCTCTGACTATAGTCATACTTCCTATGACTGTCACTCCTTTATATTAATCCCTTCAGTGGCTCCCACTTGCCTAGAGCTTGATGTGGCCCAGGTTTCTCAGCATAGCGTTCTGTCTCTGTGTCCTGGCCCTTACTGTACTTTCAGTGGTACATCTGTCTTCCATGGTTACCTCTGTACTCAAGTTGTGCTGAACTACGCACAGCAGCTATTTTGTACTTCTGTGCCTGTCTAGTTCCATTTCTTCTTTGTCTGACTGACCTCTGCTTCTCCAGACTCAGACTCCCCAGGTACGTTTCCTAAAGTTCAGACCTGGGTTTTGAGATGCTCTGGGCTTCAGCGTAACATCTTGACAGTCACACCCAGGGAGAGCAAATGGTTGCACACACTCACCTCTCATTAGCGACTGCTCCTAAAATGTTATTTTAGTCTTTATTTGTTTATTTTTAAATTTTATGTGCATTGGTGTTTTGCCTGCGTGTATGTACATATGAAGGTACCAGATCCCCTGGAACTGGAGTTACAGACAGTTGTGAGCCACCATGTGAGTGTTGGGAACTGAACCTGGGTCCTCTGGAAGAACAGCCAGTGCTCTTAACTGCTGAGCCATCTCTTCAGCTCTAGTTTTTTCTTCATAACCACAATGTCATCCACATGGGATCATTCCTCAAATGTTTTTTGGCTGAATACAATACCAAGAATTGAATATTTTACATTGAGCAAAGAAGTACACATGCTGATTTTATTATTACTAAAAGGCTTTGTTTCTGCTTTTGATCTGTTTTTAACCTTGGCCTTCGATCTTGTTCAAAAAAAATTATAAATTGTATTAATTCATTTTGTGTGGGCATTGGGATTAGGGGTCGCATGTGTATGGAGGTCAGAGGACAACTTTCGGGAGTTGATGTTCTCCTTCTACCACAGAGCTTGGGGATTAGACTCAGGCTCGCTCGGTCGGCAGAGGGTGCTTTTACCTGCTTAGCCATCTCACCCCTAAGCAGTAACTGGTTCTGTAAGATAGCTTAGACTTTCAAGCTCCCGTGTGATTGACACAAATCTGGATTTGCCTTTTTCTGTGTCAGCTTGGTGGGGATTTGAGCCCCAGAGTCAGAATTGCTTATGGGATCTCTGGAATGAAGAACTGGAAAGTCTCTTAAAACAGTGGAGAATATGAAGCACTCTGCTTGTGCGTGCCATTAGTAAGCATTTTGGGGTGTGTATAAGCCAAGGGTTTTCAGAAGTTCCACCAGGTTTAGCATTTGTGTTTAAATTCCCTTGCCTTAGACCAACTAACAAGCGTGTGCTTAATTTTTATGTGAGTGTGTGTGTGAGTATTAGAGAGAGTGTGTGTGTGTGTGTGTGTGTTGTTAAGCCTGGGAACCTTGCACGTGTAAGCAGCATGCATTCTACCAATGGGTTTCATCCAAAATGTGTATATATCTTGTAGTTTAAAAGACTTTAATATAGTTTAAAATCTAACATTGTAAATATGCTGAGCGTGGTAGTATATACCTTAATTCCAGCCCTTGGAAGACAGAAACAGGTAGATTTCTGTGAGTTCAAGGCTAACCTGGTTTACATACTGAGTTCTAGACCATCTAGTACTATATAATGAGACCCTATCTTGAAACAAAACAAAACGTTCTAAATAATACTAGAAATTTAGCAGTTTTTGTCTTCAAGCATCTCTCCTAGAGGCCTGTGAAGGGTTGTTAGTAGTGAGGCTTTTTAAAGTGACATTATATTGCAGGGGATATTGTAGGTTGAAGAGGCCTGCTCTAGTGATGAATAGACTCTTAAGTTGGGTGTAAGAACATAGAAGGAAGAGACTGGGGGAGAGGACAAGATATTCAGTAAATATTCATTCAGTAAATATTAACTGGGTAATGAGCCATGCACCAGAGGCTGTGCTGACACAGAAACATGACCAGAGGTTAGGGGAGAAAATAAGATTACGGTGTCTCAATTATCCCAGTTCTAGATCTTTACTGAGAAGTACACTATAAATAGCACACACTTATTTCACATTTGCTGTATATAAGCAGACTTCCATATATGAGCAGCTATGTAAGATAGAGACTATGACAAAATTCACAATTTAGAGATGAAGGGACTTAGGCAGAGATGATCTAGTTACTCAGCCAGGACACACTGGGGTGTGGATTCAAGCCAACCTCTGGTTTCCTTTTTTGCTGTGGAGAAACACTGTGCTTTGTAAAAAGGCTTCCAGGGGAAATATAGGCTCATCTGGAGGCGTGTTTTTCCAAGGCAGCCAGGGAGCTGCCTCCGTGCCGAATTGTTTGTGAGTCTGGAGCTCTGTGTGAACCCCTTCTCTTCTTTTTTACAGACATGGCTGGATTCTGCCAAAGAAATAAAAAAGCAGGTTCGAGGTAAGTAGACCCGGCCCTTTGATAGTTCTCTTTCTAGTTGGGCCAGAGGATCTCCAGCCATCACTGGCTGTGAGTCAGGCACCCGAGAGTCCTGGCTGTTGCAGACTGCTTTGAAACAGAGATAAAGCTTTTCCCTGGAAGGAAGGGCCGATTCCATAGTAGAAAAATAGAGTAGAGGTTGACACCATTGAGATGTGGGTCAGATTTTGACTTGCAACAGTAGGAGTGGAGGAGAGTAACAGAAGGTTGGGAAATAACAAAGAAGAGAAAATGATTGTGAGTCGGTCCTCAGAATGGCAGAGGCGGAGACTGCATTAGCCACTGGGAGGCGCTGCTGCTGGGTCTCCATCCATTCAGTGTTCTAGATGATTGGGTTCTTTTTGCTGTTTGTTTTTCTCTCCTTTCTCCTCTTGGCGTTAGGGATTGGCCCCATGAGGGTTAATTGGATTAAACCACATTCCTGTGCTTTAGCCTTCTCCATGCTTTTTTCTCTTTTTATAGTATTAGCTTCTCCTTTTTGTTATTCCATTTAACTGTGGTCTGTCTGGGAACCTCTGAGTTGTGTGCTTTTTGTGGGTGGAAATAAAACCTGTGTGGCCCTGCACCACCATGTCTAGGCCATGAGTCCCCCTTTGTCCAGGGTACCCACACTGTATACTGTGCGTGCACACCCCGTCGCTTAGTAGCTGTGAGGTTATCAGATAGACTAGCACGGGCTCGTGTGAAGTAAACCTTCCTTCATTTAATAATGGCTGCAGAGGACAAGAGTCGGCATCTTGGTAATTTGGTTAGGCTGAAGAGAAACTACCAAGTATGTCCTTTCGGTGAGAAGGTGTGTTTATAGGATTCAATACTGTTCAAGATTTCAGGGTCCCACGGACGGACGGCCTCGGAGCACACGCCCTGAGATGAGGGAGGGTTACTTATCTGCAAATATAAGGAAGGAAGAACGAAGGAAGACTTGTTTGTCTGGCAGTGGGGCTTCTCTTCTAGCTTGAGTCTTGTTGCATGCCCTGCTCGGACAGCTGTTCTGGAATGAAAAGTGTGTAGATTGGC
This sequence comes from Mus musculus, assembly GCF_000001635.26. Classification (NCBI taxonomy): domain Eukaryota; kingdom Metazoa; phylum Chordata; class Mammalia; order Rodentia; family Muridae; genus Mus; species Mus musculus. Next base: position 131,996,442 of record NC_000070.6, on the reverse strand, counting down.
ATTTCACAGCTATAGACCCAATGGGCCCATTAGGATGGCTCGTCCTGATTAAGGAGAGCGAGCTATCACTTTAGTTTCATTTATTTTTGAAAATACTTCCAGGAAATGCAATGGTGGCCACTCATCCTGATTAGCAGATTTTAATTCTGCCACCCAAGCAGAATTGTTCACTTGTCCCATGAGACATTTCTGTTATCATGAAATGTTTTTCTTTAGACCTTGTACATGACTGTTTTAGAGTGTGTTTGTTTTTTTGTTTTTTGTGAGTTTTGTTTTGTTTTGGTTTGATTTTGTTTTAGCATTCTTAAAATAGGAATAAAATAAAAAACTTCCTTTTGGACTGGCAACTTTCTACACTTGTTCTTCACTAATAAAAGCTTAAATTTATTAGTTTATAATTACTCTTTTTGTTATTATTTTGAGACAGGTCTCACAAGCTGTAAATCTACATAGCAAGATTCTATTAGTAATAATAACCCTCCTTACTTTGAGGGGAAATGCATGTCCCAAATGAAAGCTTTTCTAGTGAATCAAGTACATGATGTCAGGAAGTGATCTTTTTGTATTAAAAGGTGTTTTCTTTTTTAACCTTTTCATCATATATTTGATGTGTACTTGGGGGTAGTTTTATTTATTGTGAGTATGCATGTGTATGTGCACATGTGCATGTATGAAGAGGTCAGAGAGCAGCTTTGCAGAGTCAGTTTCTCCTCCCACCTATACATGCATTCTAGGGTCAAGTTTAGATAGCCAGACTTGTACACCTTCACCCGCTCAGCCATCTTTGTAGCACCCCTGAAAAATGTAAACATCATTAAATCAATTAAACTGGTAGAATGTGCAAGGTATTTCTAGGCAGATATGGATTTTTTTAAAAAATTCAGACATATCTGAAACTGCACATCCTGGGTTTCAGCTACCTGAGGTCTCAGAGCAAACAAACTGAAAGCAATTATGCTATATGTGGTTTTGAAATCCAATTTTAAAACTAAATGCTACAGATAGTATGAAATTAAAAGGTGCAGGCGAAAATAGCACAAGGTGAGTCTTCCCACCCTGTCTTAGTCACGCAGCTTCTTTTTCTGGAGGCAACCATGGTAACTAATTTCTTGTCTTCCTTCTAGACAGGTCTGAGTGTGTATAAACACATACCATGGTTGTGTCTGTTTAAATAGGCAGCTCTGCTTTTTGTATAACAGAGTATTGCCATATCTTTTGCCTGCCTCTCTCTCTTCTTTGTTTCCTTCTTTCTATCTTCCTTCCTTCCTTTCTTCCCCATCTATCTACTCATCTATCTTATTGATCATTGATTTTTAAAAAATCACACATATTATATGTAAGCAATCATATATCTGTGTGTTTTGAGTTAATCCTTGTTATTAATTTCCTATTACACTCATGTTTACATTTGTAAATATATCTCTGCACTTGCTAAGTGTCCATAGACATATTTTATTTATTTATTTATTTATTTATTTATTTATTTATTTATTTTGGTATGTGTACGTGTATGAGTGATTGTGTGTGTATAGGTATGCATCTGTGTATGAAGGACGACAGAGACCAACTTTGGGCCCCATCCTTGGGCACTGTCAACCTTGTTTTTTTAATTCCTGGAGCTCACTGAGTGTGCTAGGCACACTGGCCAGGTATTCTCTCTCTCTCTCTCTCTCTCTCTCTCTCTCTCCCCCTCCCTCCCTTTCTCGCTCGCTCCCTCCCTCCCTCCGTGTGTGTCTCTGTCCCCACCAGCACCAGGATTACAAAAGCATGTCACCATGCCTTGACTTTTTTCTTGACTGTGGGTCTTTGGAACCAGGTTGAGGTTTTCATCCATACAAGGCAACCACTTTAACAGTTGAACCATCTCCAGCCCAGATTCTTAAAAGTAGGGCAAAGTTTAGGATGGGTTCTGTAGCAGTGGTAGAGCATTTAGCTAGCTTGTGCCAATAAACAAAACACCAAAGACTTAAATTGTGGTGGGAACTGGACAAAGTATGAAGACTGTGCACCAAAACTCATACCCACCCCCCACCCCCACCCCCGCCCACCCAGAATTAACGTGCATTAACGTGTGTTAGCATGCATTCCCATTTTTGTTTAGACCACAGAGGTTGAACTCTTCAGCTTTCTCTTCAGTCACATCTCTTCCTATCCATGGAAGTCTGTTGTCCAGTGGGGGCACTCCTTCCAGTTTTGTTCTTATTCTTTTCATGTAAATGTAATTTCTTGGGGTATGTGTGTCTTATGCCTCTTTTGTTCCCAAATAACTGTAGGGCGTTTCTACATTGGCCCTAGTCTGTTTTAGCCCTGAATAAGAGACACAGAGACCTGGTAATTTTATTAACAAGCTTCAAGCACTAAGCTGCAGGTTCTGAGCAATTCTAACTTGGCTATGCTGTCTGTCACCCAGCCACATGCCTGTTAGTTGCCATCTGGTGTTGCCCTGGCTTGCTCTGCTCCACGTGTGTCCCCATGGCTGTTTTTTCATCTCGACCTCATGGCAAATCCTGGTCTGTCCACATGGCCTCTCTACCTCTTGCCCTCCTCTGGTCCCTTTGGACCCCTAGACTGGAATCAGAAGTCCTGCCCTATTCTCTTCTGCTCAGTTAATTGGCTGATTAGCTCTTTACTAACCAGTCAGAGGTGATGGAAAACAACTTTTATATAACATTGACACTGGAGATGCTCGACCGTGCCATCATCTGGATGGCAGCCGGATGTTTGGGCACAGAAATCCGGCATCAGAATACACAGTGTACAAAACCATCCCTCAACGTTTGCATATAGCCATGCCTGCCTACAACGTACATACAGTAGGCGCTTTATCTTTTATCTTGAAAACTCCTTAGACTCAACCTCTTTATCTTCTTCTGAATTTATCTGTCCTGTTTTCTCTTGCCAGCTTTCTTTTAAGGTCTTTATTTTCTAGATTCTGGAAGAGGTCTCTCTCTTGCTGAGTCAGGCTAGTCACCCTTGTCCTGTGGTCAGTCAGGTACTTTATAGCTACCTATAATTTCAACGCCAGGGAATCCAGTAACCTCTTTTGGCCTCAGTGAGTGGCTTGGTTGCACACATGTTTTGCGTATTCTCGTGCACACACACACACACACACACACACACACACACACACACACACGGAGGGAGGGAGGGAGGGAGGGAGCGAGAAAGGGAGGGAGGGGGAGAGAGAGAGAGAGAGAGAGAGAGAGAGAGAGAGAGAGAGAGAATGTGTGTGTGTGTGTGTTTTTGCACAATTTCAGATGTTTACAAATTTTAAACCAGGGATACTCTATAGGTGAGATATGTTTACACCTTCTCTGTATGTAGAAAATTATGTGTAATTTACTCAGATTATGTTTTAAACACCTTTAGCTCATGCACCCTCCACTTCATCTCCAAAGGTCACCATGTCTTGAATTTTTGGGAGTGTTTTTAATTACTTCCACATCTTTATTATTTAAAAAAAATGGCTTTATTTTGACCTTTGAATGTCATATAAATTATGTGACTTTTCTTACTCAACATCATTTTTGAAACTTACTATGATCAGAAAGAAAAGTTCACCAAGCAATTACTAACTCTTATGTGGGTGACATCCTGATGTTTTCTTTGATACCCGTTTTGTATTATCAAGTGCAGATATCTCCTCCATCAAATGGTTTGCAGTGGATCGTAACCTACATCTTAAAAAAAAAAAATCCTGATTTAGGATGTGTGCCTGGAAATAGGGTTTAGTAGAACGTTTGGATGTAGAATATGAGTTGTTTCTTTTCTCACCTTTGTAAGATATTGGCACTGTGTTTCCTTTAAGTGGTTGCAGCCACTTAAAACATTCTCACCTGTGCTCTCAGAAGAAAGCCATTTTAAAACTTACTCTTGTATGTGTGGTGTGCATATGCATGTGTGTTGGGGTTGGTGCTTGCCAGCAGAGGACAGAGGAAAATGTCTAGCCTTGCTCTGTCACTTTCCATCTTGTTCCAACGAGACAAGGCCTTGTCACTGAAGTTGTAATGAGGCTAGTGGCCAGCAAGCTCCACTGATTTCTCTACTTCACCCCTCCCACAGTGCTGGGGTTACGGCACATGCGATCATTACCTTACCACCAGCTTTTTAGCATAGGTTCTGGAGATTTGAATTCAGGTTTTCATACTTGCCAAGCCATCTCTTAAGCCCCAGAAGGTCCTGTTAAAGAATCATTAATTGGGGGCTGGAGAGATGGCTCAGCAGTTAAGACTGTTAAGGAGGACCTGAGTTCAATTCCCTGCACCCACATGCAGCTCACAGCTGTCTGTAACTCAGGTTCCAGTAGATCTGACTCTTTCATACAGACATGCAGGCAAAACATCAATATACATAAAAATAAAAAAGTTAATTAAAAAAAAATTAAGGTGGCTAGAGAGATAGCTCAGCAGTTGAGGACACTTGCTGCTCTTTCTAAGTTTGACTCCCAGCTTTCATATCTGACAGCGTACAACCACCTGTAATTTCAGCTTCAGGGGATCCAATAACCTATTTTGGCCCACGTGAGCAGCTGCATATACATGCTGCACACACACACACACACACACACACACAGAGAGAGAGAGAGAGAGGTTGCGGAGGAGAAAGAAATGAAGAAATGAGAGAAATAAGTTATTAATAAAAATTTTAACATAATTTCAAACTTATGAGAATTTAAAAGAGATTAGTATAAAAATTTATAGATAGCCTTTACCCAGATTCCTCAAATAATATTATTTTGCTAAACTTTTATCTTAATTTTTTTTGTTTCTTTTGCAACCATTTAATTGTGTGTGCATATGTGCGCATGAGCTTTTGTTTATTTTAGACAATGTTGACATCACATATAAATATTGTCAAAATTGTAAAAGAGCACCCACTGGCCTCTGATGGCTCACACTTCCGAACCCAGTTCTGTGAACACTTCGTCCTGAAGGATTGTTCCTTCATCTGCCTTTGCCTTTATGGTTCTAATCCACTGTAATCCACAATAGTCAAGACTGTGTGTTAAGGTTAAAAAGTCTTTTAGCTTTCCTGGGTGGTTTCTAAGTATAAAACATGAAAATGTTAAAAGATTTAAGAAACAAAAAAAAGAAAACTGAGTATTTTCAATCAGAATTTTAAACATAAAAACAAAATTCTTGTCTTTATTTTTATAGGTGTTCCTTGGAATTTCACATTTAATGTGAAGTTTTATCCACCCGACCCAGCACAATTAACAGAAGACATAACAAGGTAAGTACTTGATCAGTAGCTGTATAAATAACTATAACTCTTTGTTATAAGCTCTGGGAATTTGCCTTCTCTTAACAGAAGAAAAATGTTAAATGGTTAGTCTAAAATACAAAGTTTCTGATCCCTTCAAAGCAGGCTTGCAAATGCTAAGTGAGCCTAAAAGACTGGAATTTGACAAGAGCCAGCCCTGCTTACAAGCCAGGTAGTCAGTCATACCACACCACTCGGTCATGCCATACCATGTAATTATACCACACCATGTGGTCATGCCATACTACATGATTATACCACACCATGTGGTTATACCACACCACGCGGTCATGCCACGTCACGTGGTTATACCATGTGGTCATGCATACATAACCTGGTGGTGAGCAGGGCTTCTCTTAAACCAGTCTCTCAGGGCAAGCTGAGACTGTTCTGCTGCACTCCTCTTAGAGTTGGATAAAGCAAAATTTCATAATAATTATAATTATGATCTCCTTTTTAACCATCCTCATGAACTGATCTGTCTTTTGAGCCTATTTAATTTATAGCACAAATCATACATAAAAAATAACCCATTGAATTTTAAAAGAAAATTATCTTTGTTTGATTTTAACAATGGCTCAGTAATTAAGAGCACAGGCTCCTCTTCCAGAGGATCCAGGTTCCATTTCCCAGCACCCGCCTGTACCAGGGGCTCCGACACCCTCCTCTGACCTCCATGGACAATGTTTGCTCATGGTACAGAGGCATACAAGCAGGTAGAACACCCATATACAAAATAAAAACATAGGGAAAAATTTAAATGAGGGAGTAAAGTAAACTCTTAAAATCTGATTATTAAATGCTGTGAAAAGCCTGTAGCATCATCTAAGGTTACTTTGTTGCAAGGGTGTTCTCAGTTGAGATGCCCATTGTCTCCTTGAGAGATTGTTTTGTTCATTTTATACATGTATGTGCTTATGTATGTACTTAATAGTATGTGCTCAGTATATTTCCTTACATCCTTCAGATATTTCCTGCTTTCTCCTTTTCTTAAACTGTTTTCCAACTCTGTTCAACATAGTTACAGTATTTTCCTTTTATGGAACTGTTTCAAACAAAAGGAAGAAACAGTGTTACAATGGCTAGTCAGTGCTGCTGTCCTCCACTGACCAATTACCTGCCATGCTTCCTTAGCAAGCCCTTCCCTTCTCCCTTCGTGCCCACCCTGCCTTCTTCCTTTTTGTCTACCTGTATTCTGTTCTCTTGTTGTTACTGAGATATCTGCATCTTTTCTCTTTTGGGTGTAGATACTATTTATGTCTTCAGCTTCGGCAGGACATTGTTGCTGGACGTCTGCCCTGTTCCTTTGCAACTTTAGCCCTACTCGGGTCTTACACGATCCAGTCTGAGCTGGGAGACTATGACCCAGAACTGCACGGCATGGATTATGTTAGTGATTTTAAACTGGCTCCAAATCAGACCAAGGAACTTGAAGAAAAGGTCATGGAATTGCATAAATCATACAGGTGAACATGTCTCCAGATATTCTGTATTTATTTTGGCCATGAGTTTTGATCCTTGACTTGTTATTGATTCATTGTTTGCCATAGGAAGAGCCACCCTGAGTTCATTTTCCTTTATCGTTTAACTTTGGGAGAGTCATTCAAGCCCTCTGAACCTCAGTTTTCTTATCAGGGTAATAGACATTTTTTTTGTTTGTTTTTGTTTTTGCTTCCAGTTTAATTGAAAATTTTTATTATTTCTAGGTTTATTGAAATTTGGTTTTTTAGTCATCAGAGTAATGGTCATTGCATTGTAAGGTAAAAACTGAATGAGATAATACGTGTGTGTGGGAACTACTTAGCACAAGGCCTTGCACACAGTAGGTGCTTAGTAAATGATAGCTATTGCTATTATTGCCTTAATTTTTTCAGGTTTTAAATGTATACTATGTTAGGTGCCTTAAGATTTTGAGAATAGGAGATTCTAACTTGGGTTCTGTGCACGCAGTGGATTCAGAGGTCTTGGTACTCTAGAAAGTATTTTGTAAAGTCTTCATCAAATTCTCTGACTTTACTGCTTTTTATGAAAATGGTTAGTAACATTGGGAGGGGACCCAGCCACAATCAAGAGCAAGGCTTCTCCTTTGTTTGAAGCAGGTTGCCTGTGTCTCGTCCTGGCCCTGTGAACTTAGATGACACACTGAAGTTTTTTCTTATTTCGTTCCTTAATTGTCTGATTGAGATTATTACCTTGGAAGAAATGAGGTAATGGATAAGTTTAGAAAAGAAAATGTGTGTGTAATATATAATATAATCTTGCAATGTCACTAAGGTGACCCCCCCCAATTGTATTTCTTCCTCTATATATTCATTTTTTTTTAATTTGAATGACTTACTGTAGCTAAATTTCACACACTGCTTTAGTCTGATCTTGGCATTGGTTTACACTGAGCTACTCAGTTCTCATGGGATCAGTGTGGAGAGCATAAAGGAGGTTACTTGTATGTTCATGCATGAGCACCCGTGTACACATATACATAGCAAACACGCAGACATACTTGTAAAAAGGTCTGTTCACTGAAGAGTTTTCTTTCAGGGATCTGTAAGATAGTTCAGTGAGTAAAGACATTGGCTACCAAACTTGATAAAGCTGACTTCAGTCCCCAGAACCCACATGGAAGAAGGAGATATCCAATTCCTTCGAGTTGTTCTCTGACCCTCATACATGTACGATGGCATGCATTTGTGTAAATAAGTGTATTAAAACAAAACAGAAACTAATCTCTCTCCCTCCTTGCTCCCCCCCCCCACCTTTCCTTTTAAATTCTAGTATGCGTGGCTGCAACTCTTGATCCTCCTGCCTCCACCTTCTCAGTGTAGACATTATGAGCACACCACCACTGCACAGCTGAGATTAGTAGTGTTTTAACCAATGCGGTTTTAAAAATAAATATTGTATGCTGAAATGTGTCAACATTTGGATGGATTAATTCAGTCAATAATATATGAAATACATAGTCTTAAAATAATGCAGGCCAGGTGTGGTGGTACACAACTTTAGTCCCAGCACTTAGGAGGCAGAGACAGGCAAATCTCTGAATCTGAGGCCACCCTGGTCTACCAGTTCCAGGATAGCCGGGGCTACACTGAGAAACCGTGTCTTGATATAAATAAGTAAAATAATACACAAGTAAAAAGATTCATTAAAAAATACTAGGCAGACCAGTGAATTCTCAAGCATGTAAGTTAACAGCACAAGCATTTCATTGATTTGTTATCATATTTCGAATTTCATTGCTCTTTAAGCAACTGCTCTTAGAGAGTGAGCTCAGTCAGTAGAGTGCTTGCCGTGAAAGCATGAGGACCCAAGTCCAAGCTCCTAGAGCCCACATAGAACTCTTGCAAAAAGCCTTGCATGGGGGCATGTGCTAGTAATCCCACCATCAGAAGGGCAGAGAAAGGTGGACGCTCACCGAGGGGCAGAGAAAGGTGTATTTGGGAGCTCACTGGCCAGCCAGCCCCGCCAAACCCCTGAGGTCAATGAAGAGAAAGGGGAGAGGTGCCTGAGGAAGGACACCCAAGGTTGGCCTCTGGTCTTTAAACACATACACATATCACTCTCATATATGCATGGACCCCCTACCCCATACATCATGAACACACACACACACACACACATACAATACTGCTCTTATTTCAATATAGTATCAAAAAAGACTTAAATTTGTATCCCTTGCTATTATTTTTCATAAGTGTTATTATTTTTAAAAATCCAGTGGATTTATTGTTATTCTTTAAGATTTAGTAAATAAACACTTAATCTTTGCTTAGTTTTAAAATGTATAGAACAGTATAACACGTAAATAAAAGTGCTTTGGGGCTGGAGAGATGGCTCAGCAGTTAAGAGCACTGACTGCTCTTCCTCGGTGGCTCACAACCATCTATAATGAGATCGGATGCCCTCTTCCTCTGTGTCTGAAAACAGCTACAGTGTACTTACATATAGTAAATAAATAAAAAAGAAAAGAAAAGAAAAGTGCTTTGTAGTCTTTAATAATTGAGGTGATAGAGCATGCCTACGGCTGGAAGAGTTTGGAACCCACTGGTTATGCACTGGGCACATAGGTGAGGTCGCCCATCTCACTCTCAATTCAGATCCCATTCCTTTCTAGCTCTGTGCCTCTTGGTAAGTTACCTAAGTCCCCTGGGGTTCATTTTCTTATCTGAAAAATGAGGCTTTTCAGGTATATTTTATAGTTAAGTCAGAAAATGCATCTAAAGCACTTAGCAAATGATTGTACTTGTAGGATAATAACTTTTAGACATCTGTAGTTGCACACATCCATTATCTAAGCTGTTGGGAATTGAAGGCAGAGGCTCAGTAGTCAAGGGTAACCTCGGCTACAATAGTGAGTTCAAGGCCAACTGGGACTACATGAGACTCTGTCCCCCCAAAAATCAAAATCATCAACAACAACAATATAACTTTTAATCACTATTTTATAAACTATGTGAGTCTGGGTCTGGAGGCCACTTTTAGTACTTACCAGAACTTAAATAGAACAATCTTAAAAGAATGATAGTTGATGCTCTGTTAAATGAAGAATAGAAACTGAGCAATCAGATCTTCACTAGAGAACATAGATGTCAGCCCTCATGGGATTTACTTGTTCCATTCTGGACAAATTGGTAATCTTAGTGACAAAAACCCAAAGGAAGTGTTAATTTACCCAATAACATGGGGCTTTAACCAGTTAAAGAAACTCCTGCTGAGGTGGAAGCTTTAAATGTGTTGAAAGGTACAAGCCGATACCACTCTACTCCTCAGGCAAGCACAAGACGGCCTTCACATGAGGAAACTGGTGTAGTGGCCCTTTTGAAACTGTAACTCTTACAAAAGAAAGTATTTAATTGGGGGCTGGCTTACAGTTTCAGAGCGGAGGCAGGCACACATGGTGCTGGAGAAGTAGCTGAGAACTTCACATCTTGGTCTACAGGCGATAGGCAGAGAGAGTGAGACTGGGTCTGGTATGGCCTTTTGAAACCGCAAATCCCACTCACTCCCAGTGACACATTCTCTCCAACAAGGCCACACCAACTATTCCTTCCCAAACAGTTCTACTAACCAGTGACTAAACATTCAAATGCATGAACCTATGGGGCCATTTTCATTCCAACCTCCACACAGGGCATAGGCACTGGGGAGTGGGAGTCATAGTCTAGGCAGAACAGGCAGATATCCATGTGTTGTAATGTCTGGGAAGAATACTGGGAACAGCTAAATCAACGATCAGAGGGAAGGAGTCCCTTCCTGGTGGTCTGACATGGGGAGTCAAAACCCTTGTAAGGTAAGGAGGACATCTATATGTAGATAGCAGCCCAGGGTGGTGCATTCAGAGGCCAGGTAGGTTAAGAGGATGGGAAGTGTGTCAACAGGGGCAGAATTCAGAGGCTGCAAGGAGAGCTTGCTTATATATTGGGTGAAAGAAAGGAAAGATTGATCAAAATACTTAGGGTAGTTTGTAAGGAAAGGTTATACATGTATGGAAAAGGGGGAAAGAACCTGATGGTATTACATTAAAGCCAGAGGTTTCAGTGCACACTCATGGTTCCCAGGATATAGATAGGTGGTTACAGACACAGACATAAACAGGTGCGTCATAAATACTGGCATACTTTAATTTCTACTGTGCTATAAAGAGATGCTCAAAAAACGGATGAGAAATGTTTCAAAGGACACAAATCGTCCTTGTAAAAGCTCCCATTGACCAAATCTCAGGCGATTTAAGCAAGAAAATCGGTATGCAGAAGAACTGATAGATTGCATGGAGAGAAATGGGAGTCTGGGTTGGGGATGTAGCTCAGTGGCTCAGCACTTGCCTAGTATGAGGAGCACCAAGACAAATAAATCCAACCAGGAGTCTACAAGTTCATAAGGACATACATAAATAACTAGTTTGATGGATGGATACTCAAAATTTCTGAAAAGAATTCAAATAGAAAGAGATAAAGAATTTGAGAGAACCCTGGCAGACGTCATTTGTGAAGGAACAAACTGAAGTTATGAACACTGATAGGATACAGTGCAGGCACAGCTCGTACTCCCATGATACTCCTGGTAAAGACACATGACCCGGGGCTGGGGATATGGCTCACTGTGAAGTACTTGCCTGGAGCTCAGGAGGCAGGACTAAAGACTAAAGACTATTAGACTAAAGACGCATAATCTACAGCTGGACCATTCTGTAACCACAGGCCCAACCTTGGTGAATGGGGTTTGAGAATTATGTGGCAGTGTGTGGCAGCGTTAATTTCCTGGTTCTGACACTATGTAGAAAGATGACCTTATTTGCAGGAAGTACATACAAAAGTCTTCAGGAATCTTGGTGTCATTAGATTCGAAATTTTTGCCATGGCTTGGAGGAAAATAATTTACATTATATATGACTTAAGAATCATAATTGTTTCTGGGCACAGTGACACTCCTTTAATCTCAGCATTCAGGAGGCAGAGACAGGCAAATCTCTGAGTTTGAGGCAGCTTAGTCTATAGAGTTCCAGGGCAGCCACGGCCACATAGAGAAGCCCTGTCTCAAAACAAACAAACAAAATAAAACAACCCCCCCACAAACAAACCATAATTGTTTCAAAAATCCAAAAGTAACATAAAAAAAGCATCAGCCAGACTTCAAGAATCAATAGTTTCAAGAATGAAGTTTTAAACCCCTCCCTTGACATTCTCCTCATACCACAGTGTTGAAGGTAATAATACACTTACCTAGATATGCAGTATGAACATGTATATTCAAATTGACGTCCCTTAAAGTTGAAAAATGAGTATAGGGGGAAAAATGGTAAAGTTTTCTGCTAGCAACCTTCAGATAAAGATGTAGGACTCTTAGCTCCTCCTGCACCATGACTACCTAGATGTTACCATGTTCCCACCTTGATGATAATGAACTGAACCTCTGAACCTGTAAGCCAGTCCCAATTAAATGTTGTCCTTAAAAAAAAAAAAAAGTCTGGGGATGAGGGTAGGGGTTGAGACAGCTTCTCATGAAACCTAAGGCTAACACCTTATCCTCCCACTCCCGTCTCCCACAAGCTGGAATCGCAGGTATATGCCACTATGCCTAGCTCCGTATTTTTTTTGTAATTTTATTTTATGATCTGTATGTAGATGGACCGCTGAACTATTAGAAACTAAAATTCTAGTACTAATAAACATTTATAGTTTACAAAGCAGTTTTACAACCTTAATCTCATTTGATCTTGATAGTCACGTGTTATGCATTCACAAAACAAAAACAAAGCCCTCATTGTTATCCATATGATGTACAAATAGATATTATTCTGATTCTTACCTCATAGGGGAGACTAAAGGAGACATAGACGTGACTCTAGAGGCAGGAATCAGGGTTCTGGTCCACAGAGTGTGACTTGAACCTGCTGCCTCTGAACTGACTTCTATCCTGCTGGTGACCTGGACCTGTTTATCGACACCTAAGAGTAGAAACAACGAAAACATAAAATAACTGAAAATGAAGTAGAAGAGCATATCACTTATGTAGAGAGATACACATAATTGTGAAAATTGCCAGAGATGCTTTGGATAGCTTGCTTCTCAGTCTCCCCAGCCCTCTTTGTTTTCATTTCAATTAATAAATTGAGATGCTTTAGAGCTGGCGAAACAAGGAAAGCTGATAGGATTGTTTTTCTCCTTTTGGTGGTTATTGTTCCAAGAAATCCTTTGTTCTTTTTAATGAGGATAAAGACAGATGGGTTTGGCAGAGACTTGTCCTTGTTAATCGAAGAGACCCCTGCTGCTCCAATGACTCCAGGCTGTCTTAGGGGAAAGTTCCTTGTCCCTGTGTTTTTCCTTGGGGGCCTGCTGCCTTGTTACTGTGAACTGTCGTAATTGGTCCAAATCGTGCAGCATTATGAGTGATGTCTTTGTCTTCATAGCTAACAGAACAGCTCAAGGACATACTTCGAAAGAGAAGAAACTTAGAGAGACTGGCACAGTGGATGTTTAGACAGTGAGACTGGCTGTTTTCAAACAAGTTTACCTCATTATCTGCCTGGCAGTGAAGACATCTTAATCACAAAACAGTCCTGTTATCAGTGTGCTTCTATTAGCCAATTTATCTGTTGAGATCAGTGGGCAGGACCCCATCTGTTACCAGAAAGTTGCTTTTCATCAAATCTGCCCCCAATAAGAGTCCCAGCTAAGTACCATCAGCTGCCCTCCAGTTTAATTTCCATAATAACTCAATTCAGGGTATAGAGAAGAAAAGGCAGCTAAGAGGATCTTGTAAATTGTGCTGAGGATTTCATTTGGTCATTACTTTGGCAGGAAAATTAGTAGGAGGGGCTCATGTGTGACATAGAAAAAGGCTAAAGAGGCGTGCAGAATTCTTGCTGGGTGTGGGAGCTTGAAGGAAACCGTCGGATTAAGAGTTTGCTTTTCTGAGAGCTTTTTGATGTCTTCTTGCCTTTTTTTTTTTTTTAACTGTTTTCTAAGTCATATTTCAGTTATTTAGGCTCAGATAGTAGGAAGATTCTCATCCCGTAATTATGTTGAGGATTCAAAAATGTGTGTATGTGTGTTTTTATATAAAGGATAATGAATATTCTGTTGTTATTACCATAAATTCTTTTGCTGAGGCACTGAGTTTTCTGTTTTTATTCTGTCAAAGGTCCATGACTCCAGCTCAGGCTGACTTGGAATTTCTTGAGAATGCCAAAAAGTTGTCCATGTATGGAGTTGATCTTCACAAAGCAAAGGTAGTGATAACTTTGACCTTTATTAACCTGTGTGTATGTGCACATGACACAGACCTGTTAAAGTGTATGGCACACTTGTTTTATACCTCTTTACAGCATCATTTATGGTATTTTATTTATTTATTTAGGTTTTTTGAGACAGGGTTTCTCTGTGTAGCTCTTTGCCATCCTGGAACTCACTCTGTAGACCTTGCTGGCCTCTAACTCAGAGATTCACCTGCCTCTGCCTCCCGAGTGCTGAATCAAAGGCATGCGCCACCACTGACTGGCTATTTATGGTATTTTAAAACTTTCCTGAGAAACAATTTTTGGCCTGGCATAACATGCCTAGAATCTCAGCACTAGATGACAAAAGGGAGGCAGGTCTTGGGTTCAGAGGTAGTCTGGGGTTTATAGAGATGTTCAGTGGTTAACTACATCAGCTGCTCTTCTAGAGGACACCTTGGGCTTGATTTTCACACCATCAGTAGCTCTAGTTCCAGGAGATCAGGTGCCTTCTTCTGGCTTTCCTGGGTACTGCAAGCATGTGGTACACAGACATACATCAGCCAAAACACCCATAGACATAAATCTAAAAACCTAAAGCTAGCCTGGGCTACATAGCAAGACTCCCTCCATGGGGGCAAAGGGAAAAAAAGAGAGGAGAAAGAAAGGGAAGAAGCAAAGGACTATGGGAGAAGAACAGTGAGGGAGCTGGGTGTGGCAGATTACACCTGTAATACCAGTTCTCTGGAGGCGAGCGGATTGTTTAAGGCAAGCCTAGGCTACAAAGAGAGAAAAAAGAGAGTTGAATTTGTTTGTTTGTTTGTTTATGTTTTCAGACAGAGCCTTACTATGTAGCCCTGTCCTACCTATAACTTGCTATCATCCGCCTCCCAGGTACTAGGTTTACAGGCCTGTGCCATCATGCCCAACTTGAATTGATATAGTTTTTTGTTGTTGTTGTTTTTAAGAATTCTAGGTATCAGTCCAGATATCCCTTACCACTTTCACGATCAAAATTTTTCAACCAAAACATTGTAAAGATAAAAATGTGAACATCTAAAGAAAAATAGATTGTATTTTCTAAAATAAAGTTATATTTGAAAATACAGAGAGGCAGAAAGGTGCGTTTCCGTTTCACAGGGAGCATCACCTAAGAATTGCCTAGGTATTTATTAAATATGCAGACTGCAGAGCTCTGCCCAGGTTTATAGGCTGGCCTTGAAGAGGCTCTAGCTTCAGCTATAATGACCATTCCAAATGAGGCTAATGATGTCTGAATCAGAGCCATTCCCCAAGGCCAGGGATTCTAAGTGTGGTCTCTCAGTCAGTGGCATTTGGCATCACCTAGAAACTTGTTAGAAATAAATATTTCAGGTTTCTCCCAGAGCTAATAATCAAGTGGGTGGGAACTCAGAAGTGTGCCTGACAAGCTCTTCGAGTGACTCATGCACACTGGATAAACTATAGCTCTTTTGAGAATTACTTACTGGGTTAGGAAATCAGAGGCCTGAGCTTTAAAATCACAGACCTGCCTACTTAATGCAAGTTGCTTGGCTACTAAATGGCCACTAAAATGGCTAGGAGAGTTGGAAAGGTTGCAGAGAAAGGATTCAAGGGATGGTCCCAGGCTCATTTAAAGGTACTTAACTAGTGTCTGTGATGTAGACAGAGCCACATCCAGTAAGAAATAAAAGAGTAGAGATACTTAGCCACAAAAGGGAAATGGGACTAGAGATGGAGCTCAGAGGGTGGAGCGCTTGCCTAGCATGCATGAAGTCCTAGGTTCAGTCCCAGCACATAAATGACAGGTGTTGGTGCATACCTATAATCCCAGCCCTTGGGAAGTAGAGGCAGGAGGATCAGAAGATCAGTATCATTCCTAGCTAAATGGGGAATTTCAGGATAGCCTGGGTTACATAAGACCCTGTTTCAAATAAATAAAAAATTAAAACTGAAGAGATTTTTATCATGGAGTCCAGGCATAAACCCAGAGCTAGAAAAATAGAAACTATATCTATGGAAACTACAGGGAAATCTACTATTTAGCTCAATATGACAAGTTGTTTAGTAAAGTTCTTCAAAGATGTGATAGGCTTATCTCAGAGGATGATGAACTAAAGCTCTTTCGCTCTTATTTATCCTCGAATACTCAGAAAACTCACTGGTAGAAACTTAGAAACAGACGTTCAAGCATCTGGTCTCTCTTGGACCCGTGGATAATTTTCAGGATTCTCCTTGCCTGAATGTCTTATGAGTTCATGTTTAGGTTCTGTTCATTTGGTAAAATTTCATTGCACACTTGGCTTTCTGGAGCCATCGCTGTGCTCTGGATCGTTCTGCACTGGACAGCGGTTTCCATGACCCTGTCACATGCTGTTAGGACATCAGAACCTCGGCTCAGGAGCACTTCCATGACAAGTCTGTTCTGTTTACGTCTTGTCTCCTGATGGAGGCTGGTGTCAGAAGTGGATGGAGTCAGATAGCGTGCGCCTTTCCTAAATGCTGCAAAACAAAGTGTTCCTTCAAATAACGTCAGCAAAAGAGAAAGGAAGCTGACAGCCTGATTCAGTGCACTGGTACGAAACCTGGTGAGCTGTTTGATCTCCAAGACCCATGTGGTAGGAGAGCAACTCCTGCAGGTTGTCCTCCGACCTCCATAAGTACTTGTGGCAGGTATGAGCCCACACATGATTAACTTACATTGTGGCAGGTATGAGCCCACAAATATTTAACTAAGTTTTTTAAATTTTTAAAAAAGAGAAAGATGGTTGTAAACTGTGGGCTTTAAGAACATAAAAGGGCATCTTCTGGTAAGATCTCAGTCATTGAATTGAAGCTGTGTGTGATTTATTTCTGTAATTCTTATATTAATACATTTAGGTGCTAATAATTTTCTCTATAGTCATTTTTAGGAAAAAGAAGTCAAGAAGCATTTAATTTTGGAAGCATTTGGGTTTGATAACTAGATAAATAGTCATGATTAATTCAGGTGTAGTTTGCTTTTCTTAAGTTATGTGGTGATTAATATTTTAATTTTTTCTTAATAATTAGGTACATTAATATAATGCCATTTTCTATAGTGTTCTTTCTGGGCTTAGGAATAGTACTTAAAATTTAATATACTTAACATCAAATTTTTACTGTCAGATCTCTTATGCTAACTTCATGCAATAATGAACATGTGCACGTCACAGTGGGTGTGGAGATCCAAGGACAGTGTGGGAGTTTTTCATGCCAGCCATGTAGATTCTGGGGATGTAACTCAGGTTGTAGGCTTGGTAGCAAACACCTTTATCTGCTGGGCATCTCACTGGCCTAATAGCGGTAACTCATGCCTTGACACCTAGCTGGGTTACTGAGGCTGTCTCTGACTTAGACAGCATGCCAGTGGATGCTGTTTTTTGTTTTTTACCAATTGCTTTGTGACAGGTTCTGGTTGCTGATCTCGCTGGGTTATTTAATAATAGCCAATAATGTGCTGAGGATGACGCTGCTTGTCTTTCAGGACTTGGAGGGAGTGGACATTATTCTCGGCGTCTGCTCCAGCGGCCTTCTGGTTTACAAAGACAAGTTGAGAATTAACCGCTTTCCTTGGCCCAAAGTGCTAAAGATTTCTTACAAACGCAGCAGCTTCTTCATCAAGATCCGGCCTGGAGAGGTACATAACTTAAATTTCTTTTCACTCAAACCAAACATGGACTGAAACATCCCTTGTAGCGGGACACGGTAGCAAATGCTTGTAATCTCCGGACTTGTAGTCGGGGGCTGAAGCAGGAGGAGAATTGCAAGTTCAGGGTGAGCCTGAGATACGTAGGAAAACCTGCCATCTGAGGAGGCCTCCTGCAGCTAATCCTAGCACTTGGGAGACGGAGAAGGGGGAGCAGAACTTCCAAGTCGGGCCACGTGAGACCTGTCTCTAACACCTACTAAACAGAAGTAAACAAGTCAACCTCCCAAATTGGTGGTCACATTTCAGGATATACCCACATAATTTTAGCTTTTATATAAAGAAGCTATCATTGTACAACAGAAAATTGTTTAAATAGGAGTTCATTTTTTTAAAGTTACTGTTTTTTTTAAACATAAATCCTTATTATTTTTCTTTTGGTATATATATATATATATATATATATACACACATATATATACATACATACATATATATATGATTTATTTATTTATTTTATGTAAATATACTATAGCTGTCTTCAGACTCACCAGAAGAGGGCATCAGATCCCATTACAGATGGTTGTAAGCCACCATGTGGTTGCTGAGATTTGAACTCAGGACCTCTGGAAGAGCAGTCAGTGCTCTTAACCGCTGAGCCATCTCTCTAGCCCTTGTTTTGTTTTTTACAGAGGTCTGTCTATGTAGCTTTCAATGTCCTGAAGATTTTGTGTGTGTGTGTGTGTGTGTGTGTGTGTTGTGGGTGTTGTATATGTTGTGTGTTTTTGTGTGTTTTATGTGTGTGTATTGCATATGTGTTGTGTTTGTGTTGTCTCTGTGGTGTGTGTATGTGGTGTGTGTGTCTGTCTGTGTGTGTTTGTATGTGTGTGTGTGTGTGTTGTATGTTGTGTGTGTGTGTGTGTGTGTGTGTGTGTGTGTGTGTTTGTTTAGGGAGCTATGTGTCTGGGTATGTGCACATGAGTATAGGTGTCTCAGGACATGAGAGACATTGACTGCCCTGGAGCTGGAGCTTTTTTTCTGTCAGATCTCTTCTGGTAACTTTATACAATAATGAACAAGTACATGTCGCAGTGGCTGAGGACAACATGGAGGTTTTTTCATTCTACCATGTTGATTCTGGGGATTGATGTAGGTGGTGGGAACTGAACTTAAATCCTGTGTGAGAGCAGTATGTGCTTTTAGCCACTAAATTATTTCCTACCCAGGGCATTTTTTAAAAAGCTCTAAATTCTTCTCTACCACTTCCTAGAGAAGTGAGTCTGGAAAGATCAGAAGCTGAGTGTCCTTATATTCATGAGAGATAGTAACTTTTCTGTCCCAGAGAAGCCCAGGCTGACCTGAGGTGGCGTCGTGTGTGTGTATCACCATCTGCTGGTCAACAGTGGTACTGCCTCAGCCTGGAAGTACTGGCTGTGCCTTGAAGCACTGTTTCATTCCATACTCATTTGTTTGTGCAAGCACCTATCAGTATCTTCCCTCCGAGTTTCAAATCCACGACTCTTAACAAGAAAGAAGCTTTTGAGACAGGGTCTCTGTATGCAGCCCCTCAGTGTGGCCTGGAAGTCAAAAAGATCTGCTTGCCCTGACTCTAGTGTTGACATTGAAAGGCATGCACGCCACAAAATGTTTATTAAACAGGTTCTTTGTGTCAGTGACTATTCTAGGGTCTAGAAATATAAAAGTAAGTAAAAGAATGCTATTCTTCAGCCAGCTTGCATTTTAATATAGGAAGGCAGAAATAAGTACATACACAGAAAGAAATATAATAAATGCTATGAGAAGTCTTCGGCTTGAAGTCTTAGCTATCCAATATATGTGAAAATACACAGTTCTTCCTCAAATCAGCTGAGACCAGCAGGATTCTGAAAAGTGAGGTGCCATGACTATTTCAGAGGGCTGTGCCATCTCATAGCTGACTGAGCAGATAATTTCTCTGACCTCAGTGTCTCCATGTGTAAAATTATACTTAGATATAGAAGGACCATTGCTAGAAATAAGAGCATGCAAACAAACCTGTTTCCTTTTCCGTCTTACAAAGTGTGCTTGAGGTGGAAACAGAGGCAGACCGAAGGCATAGAAATAGATGGATTTCTAGTAGGCCTGGCAGGAGGAGGAAGTAAGTCGCAGAGACTCGCTGTCCACCGTGGTGACTGCGGGTTACAGGAGGGTTGCTGAGAGGTACACTAGCAAGTGTAAGGCCGGGCTTTCGTCTTCAGCACTGACTCTTCCCATATGGCCAACAGGATGACTTTTAAGTATTCTTAAAAGACTCATGAGTTAGTCCAGAGACCAGGTAGCCTCGTTTGGTATTCTGCAACATATGCACACACCAGTCATTCTCAACAAGTCAGTGTGTGTCAGTTTTAAAAATTAAAAGAATCTGGGCTGGAGAAGGAGGCACACACCTTAATTCCAGAGCTCTGTGCTTTACATAGCCAGACAAGCCAGGGCAACGTAGGGAGACCCTGCTTTAAAAAAAAAAAAAAACAAAAAACAGTCATCTGGTTTGAGACAAATGTTTAGTTCCCAATACTAATTTCTATTGTGTAATAATAGTGGTAGGCTGGAGCAATTATGGGATGTCTCATTCCCTGATTACTGAGTAATCTATAATTACAAATGCAGGTCTGTGACTAACAAAAAGCAGCTTTAGACAGTCAAAGGTTGACTAAAGTGTGTCTCAGGGCAGTACCTGCATACTGTGTGTGTTCTAAAAATTAGGATGTATAAGTAATAGAAGACCTTCTTCCTGACCTTATTACTTTGGACAAAACCTCCATTGCTGAGCAAATTTCTTTTAATAAGAAAAAATATTAATATGTTTTTTTTAATTTAAAAAATATTGTGTGTGTGTATGTTTTGCCTGCATGTGTGTCTGCATCACATGCATGCCTGGTACCCATGGAGGTCAGAAGAAGGTGTTGGGTCCCTTGGGAGCAGATGGTGGTGCGGTGGTAATAGATGGTTGTGAGCCACCATGTGGGTTCTAGGAATTGAACCTCAGTCCTCTGGAACCACTGAGCCATCTCGCCAACCCCCAGACATTGTTTGTGTGGTATCTCTTCGATGGTATCCTGTTTCTCAGGCTCTGTGTCACTCTGATTGAATAGTATTTATATTTTATGTTTATTTGCCCCTCTATAGCAAGAACATTATGAAAGTACCATCGGCTTCAAGCTCCCCAGTTATCGAGCGGCCAAGAAACTATGGAAGGTCTGTGTGGAGCATCACACGTTCTTCAGGTATTTTCTGCTCAAGTATTTCTTTCCCAAGGATATGTTATTTGTGCCTGCTTCTATTTTGAATCTGTTATTGAAATTATCATCTCTGTGGAGCTGGCATTTTATTTAGCTCAGGCAAGAGCAACTTAATCAAGACAATGCGAACCCGGTTCTTCCTCTTTTGGCTGGAAAGCATGGCTCAGCATTCCCACGGTGCCTTTCCATGCACTGTAAAAAGAACAGCGGAAGTAAAGAGTGAGACCCAGTGTTTGCCTGGGGCTCTGGTTGCTTTCACAGCAGCTGAACTGTCCTGGACATAGGTTGCTACAGACCCGCCTCCTAATAACTGTATAGCTTTAAGCAAGTAACTTCTTCATGGGATGTGTCAATTTCCTGTATCTGTAAAATCAGATACATTTCAAGGATGTTGTGTGAATCCTGCAGTGCTATCAGGCGTTTTGTAAACTGTGAGACCTTACCTGTAGAAACTTAATGTTTTTAATATTATAGCTCCCAACTAAATGACTTCTGGTTGCTTGAGATATGACCCAGACTACAATAGGGATTGCTTGACTAGAAATTGCCACAAGAGTTCAAAAACATCTTTATTCTTGGTTTGATTTTTAGTTTTATAGTCACAATAATAAAGTAATCCAAATAAAATAATAAAATAGGAGCATTATTATCATTTTTCTCTCCCAGACTCACCTCTACAGACACCATCCCCAAAAGCAAGTTTCTTGCCCTGGGATCCAAATTCCGATACAGTGGCCGGACTCAAGCTCAGACCAGGCAAGCCAGTGCCCTGATTGACAGGCCTGCTCCACACTTTGAGCGGACAGCAAGCAAGCGGGCGTCCAGGAGCCTCGATGGAGGTTTGTATTAGATGTTATTGATGCTACCGTGATCTTTAGAGAGAGATAAAGGAAGCATAAGGGGTTTTTACTGTTGTTGCTTTGAAATAAGAACTTACTATATCTGCGACTGGCCTCAAGCTCTTTAGCTTCCTGTGCTGACCTCCTGAGTGCTGGGGTTACAAGCATGGCACCATGCCCAACTTGGCAGTATGACTATTTATAATAATTCTACTATCTCCAGTTTACGGAGAACCTCAGTGGCCAAGTGAAAGGGGTGCTGCTGACTAATCCAGACTTAAGAACTTAAGGCTGTGTGCGGTGGTGCAGACCCTTAATCCTAGCGCTCCCAGCTCTTGGGAGGCAGAGGAGGTGGATATCAGTGCTAACCTATCCTACACAGAGGTCTCAGGCCAGCCAGAGCCACAGTGAGACCCTGACTCCAAGCACACAAACAAAACCCAATAACAGAGCTAAGAAAACCATCTTAAGAATAAGAAGTGAAGTTCACTGCAGACAGTAATGGCTGAATACCAACAGATTCTACAAGTATTTAACTCGTTTTTTTTATTTTGTTCAGTCACTTGTTTTGCATGCCTTATGTGCCTACTGTTCCCTGGAGACATTGCTGTGGGCATCAGATATGATCTTCATGGAGTTTTCAGTCCATAGGTATAAACAGAAGCAAATAAAAATAACTTCAGGTAGTTGTGAGTGCTCTGAAGAAAATAGAATGGGAAAATGAGGTGACAAGTGTCTCAGGCTGCAAGATGGTGGAGTGCTTCAGATCAGGTAATCCAGTTACAGTCAGAAGGCTCCTCAGAACGATGTCATTTAGTTACACCTGAACATTGAGAAGTTACTGGCCATCTCAAAGTCTAGGTGAACCACTCTAGATGAAAGAGTGGAGGCGTGAGCGCTGCCTTGTTCCACAGAGGATCTGAGCATTTCACTACAAACAAACAACCATGTGACCGCTGACTGAGCAGCACAGGGATGGATTTTAGTTAGCCTAGGGGAGAGGAGCATAAAGTGTGGTCAGAGCAGCAGGCAGGGGCCCGACTTAGAAGGGCCTCGAAGGCCCACAGTAATGAGCTTAGATTTTCTCTTCATTACAGAGGGAAACTATTGGAAAGAGTGACACAGCCTGCTGTCACCTCTGCATACCGAGCAGCAAAGACTCCACCTGCCTGAGGATTAAACCAGAAACAGGCCCGAGGCTGACACAGGGAGTCAATGCCAGACAACACCAGTTTATGGTGGGCAGAGAAAAGCAGTTAGAGATTCGTTTTGGAAGTAGAGCTGACAACATTGCCAATAAATTAAGTATTGGAAATGGCAAGGAAAAGAAAATCAAGGGGCTGGAGAGATGGCTCAGTGGTTAAGAACATTGACTGCTCTTCCAAGGGTCCTGAGTTCAATACCCAGCAACCACATGGTGGGTCACAACCATCTGTAATGGGATCTGATGCCTTTGTCTGAAGATAGTGACAGTGCACTCATATACATACAATAAATAAATATTAAGAGAGAGAGAGAGAGAGAGAGAGAGAGAGAGAGAAAGAGAGAGAGAGAAAGGGAAAGGGAAAGGGAAAGGAAAGAAATCAAGTTTTATTCCATGTAGTGGAAGGAGGTCCCAGCATCTGGGGTGTAGGGAAACAGGTTTCTGTTCTGTGTTGTCATTCCACCTGTGCCTTTACTGTGTTCATGTGACACTATTAGCTAGCTCATTCCTTACTAGTAAGTCACCCGACCTCCGCTTGAACTTTAGTATAACTCCTTTTTTGTTTGTTTGTTTGTTTTTGTTTTTTGAGACAGGGTTTCTCTATGTGGCTTCGGCTCTCCTGGAACTCACTCTGAAGTCCAGGCTGGGCTTAAACTCAGAAATCCGCCTGCCTTGGCCTCCTGAGCACTGTTACTAAATGTGTGTGCCAGCACTCCTGGCAACTTTTCTCTACACTTTTATTGAAACATTCTTTTTCTGATTTCTTCGGATAGTTGTCTACTGATATTTATCATTCTTATTTATTTATTTTTATTTTTATGTGCATTAGTGTTTTGCCTGCGTGTATATCTGTGTGAAGGTGTCAGGTCCCCTGGAATTGGAGTTCAGACAATTTTTTGAGCTGCCATGTGGGGGTTGAACCTGGGTCCTCTGGAAAAACAGCCAATGCTCTTAAGCACCGAGACATCTCTCCAGGCCCTTACTTAGCTTGAGAACATAAGCAATTCACCAAAATCAGAAACCTAGTTAGAAGTAGAAGCAGAAGCCAGCACGGTCCTCTGAGATGTGTGCTTTATTTTATTTTTAAATTCAATTGTATCTGTGTGTGAGCATATGTACTTAGTGTGGTGTCCTTGGACGTTAGAAGAGGATGTTAGGTCCTCTGGGTCTGGAGTTACAGGTAAGCTGCCCAGAGTGGGTGCTGGGAACGAAGCTAGGGTCCTCAGCAAGAGCCAGCGCCTGAGCCGCTGAGCCATTCAGTCCTCTAGCCCTGGGTGTGCGTTTCACCCTCTCACTTTTAGAAAGGAGAGGATGAAAGCTGCAAGAGTTAAGATTCATTAAGCACTTAGTATGTTCTAGGTGTTACTCTAAGCCAGCGGTGCTCACCCTTCCCAGTGCTGGGATCCTTCAATACAGTTCCCCATGCAGTGACCCCACCATGGAATTATTTCTGTTGCTACTTCATATCTGTAATTCTGCTACTGCTGTGAATCATAATGTAAGTAGTTCTGGAGATAGAACTTTGCCAAAGGAGTTGCTGCCCACAGGTTGGGAACCACTGCTCTAAGCAGTTAATGAGTTTTCCTACTGGGTTCGTGCCGCTTTCCTCTGGTTTTGATGTCTGTCATATTGGTGCATGTGTGGGGGTGAGCAGGTATGGCTGCTTATGCAGTAGCACGTATGTGGACATCAGAAGGCTGTTGCTGTGCACACGAGCATCTGAGAATTCTGTCTGTTTCCAGGGAAACATGAGTGCATGTCAGTGAGTGCACATGGAGGCCAGAGGTTGACATCAAGTGTTTCTATGATAACATTCCAGCTATGTTTTTGAGACAGGGTCACTCTCTGAACCTGGAGCTCGCCAGTGTGCTAGGTTGGCTTGCCAGAAAGCTGCAGGGATCTGCTCGCCAACCCACAGCTAAGTTCACAGACATAGACGTAGCTAGTGCACGGGGCTGATAATCTGAAATCAGGTCTTATACTTGCCCACAAGCACATTACCAGCTGAGTCACTTTCCCAGCCCACGCTGAAACACCTTAAATACAAATCACTAATGTACTAATAAACATTTAATTACTTCAAATGGGCAAATTGTACAATATATAAATTATATCACAGTAAAGTTGTTGAAAACATAAAACAGCGCTGACCATATTTATTGTGATCTGTAGTTTGTAGCCTCCTTACTGCAAAACTGAAGGGAATTTGCTTTTCTCCAGGGCTCCTAAGTGGTATCCTTCCGTTGAGTTATATGTCACTGTGTACATAATTAATATTTTTAAAGATTTATTTATTTCATGTATGTGAGCACACTGTTGCTCTCTTCAAACACACCAGAAGAGGGCATCGGACCCCATTACAGATGGTTGTGAACTACCATGTGGTTGCTGGGATTTGAACTCAGGACCTCTGGAAGAGCAGTCAGAGCTCTTAACCACTGAGCCATCTCTCCAACCTGAATAATTGATTTTGCCCAACATATTCTTGAAATAGTATTAGCTCATAGCAAAATAAGTAGAAGGACTGAAGTATATGGTGTTAGAAGTTACTGATATTTAGAATTAAGTATTTTTCTTCCTGTTGAGTATTCTCTCCCTGGCTCCCCTACAGTTGGCATCATTCACATTCCACAGGAAACTCAGGTCTCTTCCTGGCACCACCATGTGAGGCGAGGGCTCATGTGAGGGTCACTTTTGTCTGGCTTGTTTCTTACTACTTTTCCTAGTGGGGGATGGTCATTATAGCTGGTATTTTCCAGTTTGTGAACTATGACCACTTCTGCATCTAGTCATTAGTTTTTATATTTGTATCTACTTTCCCATGCACAATAGGAATGCTGAAGACATAAATCATTTGGCTCTGCAGTATTAGTATTGGATTAGAACCAAATTCATGTAGCAAGATAACACATGGTGAAAGCGAGGGCTATGTGTCTATGATTTCAGGCAGAGTTGAATTAATTTTTTGAGAGGAGGTGTGAATACACATGTAATCCGAGGCATTAACACAACTGTGAGAAAAATATTTTGTCAGTTCCCTTGTTTTGTTAGGCTTGCTCTACCATCTGCCACTCTTGGGTTGACTAGCAGAGAGCACCCATTAGCAACAGGGACTCGCAAGCGGCCACAGATCTGTCATTGCGAGATGAGACAGGCTCAACGGTTCTGTTATTCTTTTGCTAGGCATCCTCTGAGAAGTCTTTCTCTGGAGATCATTGCAGGATAGTAAGCATTTCTTTCGTGGTGTCATTTGTATAACATAGATGTAACTTTCTATTTGTCAGTCTGTTCTGGCTTAAGGAATTCCTTTGCTTTGCTTTATTTTTTTTATAAATATAAATGTATCAGAATAAATTATGTTCAGTAGTCTGAAGAAAGTACATAATAAAGTTGTATGCTTCCATAAAAGAGTATTCAAATCTAATAAAAGTCTCAGTACAAGAAAGAATGAGGGCCTGTTATCTGAATGTCTCAATCAGAGCCCTGGAGATGGCGCCGTGGGTGAAGGTGCTTGGCACATAAAGCTGAGAGCTTGGGTTCAATCCCTGACCCCAAAGTGAAAGGAAAGACTCAATTGCCCTGGGTTACCCTCTGACCTCTACACACATGCTGTGACGTGTGTGCGTGCCCCCACACCCCACCAACATGCACACAAGGAGACAGATAGATAACTAACAATTAAATACAATTTTAAAATGAAGTATTAAAGTAAATGTGATGGGACATACTTACCTTTAATCCCAACATTTAAAAAAAAGATTTATTATTTATTTATTTATTGTATATGAGTGCGCTGTAGCTGTCTTCAGACACACCAGAAGAGGGCGTCAGATCTCATTACAGATGGTTGTGAGCCACCATTTGGTTGCTGGGAATTGAACTCAGGGCCTTTAGAAGAGCAGCCAGTACTCTTAACCTCTGAGACATCTCTCCAGCCCCCTAATCCTAGCATTTATGAAATAAAGGCAGGCAGATATCTGAGAGTTCAAGGCCAACCTGATCTACATGCTAAGTTCCAGAACAGCCAGGGATATGTAGAGAAAAATCCTCTCTCAAACAAAAAAACAAAGGTTTAGTTTTGACATTAAACTTGAGTAAGCTTTACTACAAAATGTATGGACATTTTCTTTTTTTACCCTGGAAGTAAAGAACAAAGATTAAAAACTAAAGATAATGACTGTTTCTTGTTTTATTTTGTGATATTGGGGGTGGAGCCCAGGGCCTCCTGCCTGCAGGGCAAGCAGTCTGTCACTGAGCTATAGCTCCACTCTCTATTTTGAATTAAGTTACCTAAAGCAGATGCCAAGTAGTTCCAATCCAAGTCACAGTTAATGAAGTGCAGAGGATTTTATAGTCAGCCTGTACAGTGTCTTTTCTCCAGAGCGGCCCAGGCAGGCTTCTCTCCTCAGCCTCTGCTGCCTTTGCCTCTGTGCACTAGGTGTCAGCATCTCCTTTCTCTGTCTGCCCCAGCTGTGACACCAAAACTTCTCCAGACATTGTCAAATATGCCCTGGGGGGAAATCAACCCTGGTTGAGAGTCAGTGTTCCAAGTACTTTACAGAACAGGGCTGTAAGGCATTGGCAAGGTGGAGAGGGCGCTCCATTAGTTAATGCTTTATTTTTGGGTGAAAGTCCAGAATTTTTTTAACTTTTTAAAAAAATATTTATTATTTATTTAATGTATGTGAGTACACTGTAGCTGTCTTCAGACACACCAGAAGGGAGCATCGGACTCCATTACAGATGGTTGTGAGCCACCATGTGGTTGCTGGGAATTGAACCCAGGACCTCTGAAAGAGCAGACATTAACTGTGCATCAGTGCTCTTAATTCTGGAGCCATCTCTCCAGCCCTTTTTTGAATTTTTAATTAACTGATTTATTAAAAGAGATTGTCTGGCACAAAGACTTACCTTTACACATGTCAAACAGTAGTTCCTGTCTCACCAGAAGAGCCATTTTTAAAGGTTCTGTCTCTCTCTCCCTCTCCCTCTCTCTCTCCCTCCCTCCCCCCTCTCTTTCTTTCTTTCTTTTTGTAATAATTTTGTAGAAGCTTCATAGAAAAACAATAAACGAAAAGCGAGACAACAGGCTTTATCCACCTCACCTAATCAGATGTTTAGGTTCCTGAGACCATCTAAAAATAAACATTTATTTCAAAGCAGCTTATTGGGAGAGCTACCCTGAATCCAAGCTTTATTGCAAGTTTTTTTTTTTTTAAACAGACTATAAGTTAAGTGGGTTTTGATTTCTTTTTTCAGTCTTTATTCGAATTTAGCATTTATGAAACAGTGATGTAGATGTCCTGGTTTCTCCGTTGAGGATGTTTATCTTGTTGCCATCATCTACCTTAAAAAGCACAGTTTGTGTTCTCCTCTATATGACAGATACAGGAGGCTACAACAGTCCCGAGTGTCCTGGATTGGCAGTTTCACCCTGTGACTTTGAGGTCAGTAAGGAGAGTGACACCTGCCTTCGTCTGATCTTCCCTCTTTTCCTCACACAGCAGCAGCTGCTGAGTCCACAGACCGAAGTCCTCGGCCCACCTCTGCCCCAGCCATTGCTCAGAGTCAGGTCACAGAAGGGCCAGGGGCACCTATCAAAAAAACACCAAAGGAAGCTGTGAAGGTTGAAGAGAAGCGGGGAGAAGAGCCGGCTGAGCCCGCTGAGCCGGAGCCCACAGAAGCATGGAAGGTATGTCTTAGATGCCGAGGTCAGCTAGAGCACACTCCTGAGTTACACCTGTTTTCAGAGCAGCTGAATCCTACAGCTTCCCAACAAAGTTGCCCTTTCTCATTGTTTCTAAAAGAAGTCATCTCTTACCAACTGCCTGTGTATTTTTCTAGAATTTGATTTTCAAATAATAGATTTGCATAAAGCACATTTATAGAGCTATTTAAAGATTTCCTAATTTATTATTATTATTATTACTATTATTATTAGATGTGTATGAGTGTTTTGCCTGAATTTATGTATATGCACCATGTGCGTGTCTGGTGCCTGCAGAGGTCAGAAGAGAGCATCAAATCCCCTGTAACTGGAGTTACAGACTGTTGTGAGCCACCATGTAGGTGCTGAGTATCAAACCCAGGTCCTCTGCGAGAGCAGCCAGCTCTTACCTGCTGAGCCATCTCTCCAGCCCAGACACTTAAACATTTAACGGCTAGATAAGGAGAAGATCTATTTCGTGGGAACAATTATGCTTCCGGGTTGATCATTCTGAGTTCTGAGTATAACCATAGTCACTGTGCTGAGTTGAAAAATCACTGGTTAATTAGCAGATCTCTCAGAAATCATAGCTGAACTAATATTTTATATATGTTCAAGCTTTTAAATAACATTTACACAGTGCTAGTTCTGGCCTGTTAAAGTAGATGCAGTCTCACTTTTGTGAAAGAGTATGAGAGGTGGCAGTCCTGAGAATGACGCTTTATGGTAAGACCTTGGGGAGTGCCTTCTCATTTGCATACTGATAGTGCATAGATCAGGCTGTTCTTTTGGAGCCTGGTCAATATATGATTCAATGTAGGACAGTGGGCAACTGTTATTTTTATTTTAACTGTTAAGTATAACATACAGGTTCTCTGTCTTTAGTGACATTTGCCTGGTGTCCATGACATTGGTCTTCAGGTTCCTTGTGGCTTTTGAATACCTGTTCAGTTTTTAATGCTGGAATGTATCAATCTGCACTTTTTTTTAAAAAAAGATTTTATTTATTTATTATATACACTGTAGCTGTCTTCAGACACCCCAGAGGGGGGCATCAGATCTCATTACAGATGGTTGTGAGCCACCATGTAGTTGCTAGGCTTTGAACCTGGTCCTCTGGAAGAGCAGTCAGTGCTCTTAACTGCTGAGCCATCAATCCAGCCCTCAACCTACACTTTTGACTCTTCCATACTTATTAGAGAGTGTGAGGCTGTTGGAATTATCAAAGGGGGGGGGGGGTCTCCATGACACTAATGGCTAAGACACTGCTGGCCTTCTGCTATCTCACTAGTTTTACTTTTGCCCATAAGGCATGCAAGTACATCAAAAATAAGTTTCTTTTGCCTTTGAAGCTTTGGCAAAATGAAATGGGGTTTGCATGTTTCCCAGGCTAGTCTTGAACACCTGCAGTCAAGACACTCTTCTACCTTAACCTTCCTAATAGCTGGGGCTATAGGTATGTATCTGCTCTCCTCTTTTGGCCTCAATTCTTTTTTTTTTCCTCATTATTTAACTTTTTTTATACATATGCACTTGTATTTAGCCTGTATGTGTGGCTGTGTGAAGGTGTTGGATCCACTGGAATTGGAGTTACAGACAGTTGCGAGGCAATGAGGGTGCTGGGAATTGAACCCTGGTCCTCTGGAAGAGGAGATAATACTCCCAACTGCTGAGCCATCTCTCCAGCCCCATAACTCTCTTTTTTTCCTTTTTATTTAGTCTTCTGTCTTTACATCCTGGCTGCAGTGTCCCCTCCCTCCCCTCCCCCCATTCTCTCCCCACTTCCTTTTTCACCTCCCCACCTCCTCTTAGAAAAGAGCAGGCCTCTCAGGGATATCAACCAAGTATGGTACAGCAAGCTGCAGTGAGACCAGGCACATAGTCTCACTCAGGTCAAGGCTGGGTGATTGGCCTCAGTTCTTAAACTGAAGCGGTGGCTCTCCATTTTCTCCTGCTAGATTACTAAAGACCCAAAAGACGTATTGTTTAAACAATGAACTTAAGCTCTATGAAATGATTTAAAACTAGTATTTGCAGTGTATACATAATTCTATGAAGACATTATGTCTGTTCTAAGTAGGGCATGATGGCACGTGTCTGTAATTTCAGATCTTGGGAAATGGAGTTGAAGGCCAGCCCAGGCTACATAGTAAAACTCTGTCTCAAAAACAAACAAACCGGAAACGGAGACATTGTCTTTATTACTGAAGAAAAGTTAAGCTCCGACAAGTGAATTAACTTGCTAACTGGGTTGGATGTGCATATGTGTTTGGCAGTACTGCAGAGTCTGGTGTTACCTAATGTTTTTATAGTCAACCTAGAGACAATAGCACAGAGACACTGTTTTTTCGAGCAGTGCTGCTGTATGCAAGTTAAAGGAATATGTCAAGATCACACGTTGACGAGGTTCTGTAAAACACGAGGAATATAACAAAACTGTTTATCCCTTAGGAAAGACTAGTCAGTCTCTAAATGTGAAACGCACAGCGCTTTGTGCAGTACTCACTGTATGGCGTTCCCTTGTCATAATCAGGTTTTAAAATAATTACTCCAGTCTCTGAATACAAGATGGTTATTTCTAGCTGTATTCTAAAGATACACACAGCATCCTCGGGATAGTATTCTTCTGCTACTACTGAGGATAAATCTTGCCTGTCTGCCAAGCATGTGGGTTCCTAGAGAGGAGACTGCAGTGTTGGAAGCTGCAGCTGAGGTGGAAGGTAGTTAGTTGCATGTGTGGGTTACAATTTGCATGTAATTTATTTTGATGTTCTCTTTCGGTGAACTGAAGAGTAAACCGCCTCCTTAAATGTATTGATGAACTAACAGAGTCTTCTGTGCTTACCTATTCAGTGTCTTGTGTGCTTCATGACGTGTGCATTTACTATAGAAATTATCTGCTTGTTTCTATCATGTATATCACACATTTACTTCTTTATTTGTAAATCTGTTCTTAAATATGATTTAAAGTACTGGAGGGCCGGGAAGATGACTGGCAGGATAAAGTGTTTGCCTCAGTTCAGATCCTCAGAACCCTCAGGAGCACTTGTGTCTGCAATCTCAACACACCCTGACTGGGAGAAGAGGGACAGAGTCAGGAAAATATACACACACTTCAGTGGACGCGAGAGAACGTCCTACACACAGTGGCTGAAGGTGAAGGCTGTCACCTGAGGTTGTCTTCTGACCTCCACACAAGTGCTGTGATGTACGTGCGTGTACACACACACACACACACACACACACACACACACACACACTTCTAGGTTGTAAACAAGAACATACAATATAGTGTTAAGTCCAGATTACTCCCTTTGTGAGTACCTTATTATAAATAAGCATTAGAATGCCTTTTTATCAATAGGATGATTAACTCAGTTTTCTTTTTTAGTAGTTTGGTTACCTATATTACCTCGTCAGCCTTGAAACTGTCACGATGAACTACCAGATTGTACTGGGAATAAAACCTTCCCTGTTGTGGTCATCATTTTCAGTATATTTCACCCCCAGCTTCATAAAGCAGCTTACCTATCCATAGAAGCCTGCTAACCTAAAATGTCTCACTATTTTATTTCTTAAATGTAGGTGGAAAAAACCCACACCGAGGTCACAGTACCTACCTCAAATGGTGACCAAACGCAGGTTTGTGCCAACAGGCCACTTGTTCCTTTCTGCTCCCCACCCCTGTCAGTTTTTAATACTCCCTGTTCCTCTTTACCTTAAAAATAAATAAGGTTCAAATAAACTTCAATGAGCCAATATTTTATCTTTTTTTTTTCTTTATTGAATTGTGGCAAAACAGAAGCTTGCAGGAAAAGGTGAAGATCTGATAAGAATGAGGAAGGTTAGCCTATTTTCCCTTTCACAGCTAGGCCACCATTCCACCCATGCCCGTTACAGTGTATTAAAAAGACAGTGGTCCAGCCTTTGATTCTTCTTTATCAGAAATTACTCCAAGAGAGACAGTATGTGGGGAACCATCAAGTAGTATGTACACACAGACACACACACACACTCACACTCACTCACACACACTTAGACTGTTTATGGATAGGCTTTATCCAGATAAGCTTTCAGTATTTAAGTATCTTAATGAAATGCAATTGTACAGGCCAGACCTGTCTTCTAGGTTCAGACTTTACAAGAGCTTTCCCAGTGTCATCATGTTAGTAGACCTACTAGCATTTTATACACATTTATCACAAACGCCAACATAGCAGCAGGGACTTCCAGAATTAACAGTGTGTGTTTAACTGCTGCGTGCTTGTTTCCCAGCCTTGGAGTGGGATGAACCAGTTCTTACTGGATGTGCTTGTTAGCTCATTAAATCCAGAACACTATGGACATTCAGATATTGCAATCTCAGAAGTATAAAACTCTCCAAAAGGCTGGATGTTTTTACAGTATTTCTCCACTCCATGGCATGCGGTGTTCAGACCTTTTAGAGTTATATATTATCTTAAGATGATATTCAAATAGTTCATTTTCAAATAACAGCTGATTGTGTTAGAAGCAATGAAGGAGGAACACTGTCTATTTAAATACCACGGTCACGGCTTTCCATCGTTCGCAAACAAGGTCATCCGTTCCCTCTGGTAACCATGCTCTCTGTGTCCCTTGTGCTTCTGTGACCATTTCATGTTGGCATTTGCTGCATCGCACACATTTACTTTTAATTGTTTTCTTTTTGTTTGTTTGTTTGTTTGCCAATTTGCAGTTTGTTTCCCCGCAAGAACAACATTTTAATTTTTTTATGCTTCTGTTTTTCTCCCTTTCGTTTTCACAGAAAAAGAGAGAGAGACTAGATGGTGAAAACATTTATATCAGACATAGCAATTTAATGTTGGAGGTTTGTATGAACTTGAAGCTTGTTGCAGTTGGTGGCCTGGAACCTTCCGCATTCTGTGCTGACCCCCTCACTCTGCGCTGCCCTTGGGTTTGCATGCCACTGCATGAGAGACGTTTAGGTTTAAACTGCTTTTGCATGGTGGTAAACGTGACGATAAGCACTCATCTCTCCTAGCTTTTAGTCTGCATCTCTCATACTATCTAAGAAATATATGATTGGAGCTGCCTCTCCCGTTCATGGTTCTGCTGGGTTACCCCCTTTCAGAACATTCAAATAGCATTGCTAAAAGTTTCTTGAATTTTCTAAGAGTATAAACTGTAAATGTCCCAAGAAACAAATTTGCACTGCCCCTCCCCCTCCCCGAAATGAGAAGAGTATTTAAGAGAAGAAAAAGAGGGAAAGTGATGACAGTGATTGCAATTCTCATGAGCTTCCCCATTGAAGAGAACAAAAGTTCCTGAAGAAAGGTTGGGAGGGGACCTGACTACCGCAGGCTTAACTATAAAAGCAAGCTCATGAGTAGGATTTTTGCTTTTAAGATGAGACCACTGAAGCTAAGGAATTTTTTTTAAAGATTTATTTATTTTATGTATATGAGTACACTGTAGCTGTACAGATGGTTGTGAGCCATCATGTGGTTGTTGGGAATTGAATTTAGGACCCCTGCTAGCTCTGGTCCAAAGATTTATTTTATTATTTTAAATAAGTACATTGTTGCTGTCTTTAGACAGCACCAGAAGAGGGTGTCAGATCTCATTACCAGTTGCTGGGATTTGGACTCAGGATCTTTGGAAGAGCAGTCAGTGCTCTTACTTGCTAAGCCATCTCACCAGCACCCAAAGTTAAGGAATTTAAGTAGTTTCTCCAAGGCCACAGAGCTGATAAGTTGGTAAAGCTGGAATCTGACTAAGGAGTTTCAGGGCTTTTTTTTTTTTTTTAATTTATTTATTATATGTAAGTACACTGTAGCTGTCTTCAGACACTCCAGAAGAGGGGGTCAGATCTTGTTACGGATGGTTGTGAGCCACCATGTGGCTGCTGGGATTTGAACTCCGGACCTTCGGAAAAGCAGTCTGGAAGAGCAGTTGGGTGCTCTTACCCACTGAGCCATCTCACCAGCCCCGAGTTTTAGGGTTTTTAAGGACCATTTTCTTCCCAGAAAGAGTAATGTGCACACATCCTAAAGTCCTTTTTCTATTACATTTAATAGTGACCAGGTTTTTACCTCAGTTCATAGACTTTTCCTAGTCTGGAGCTCCACATTGGGTATGAGATGTAAAACCAATTTGGGGATTAAAGAAACTTCATGAGAAAAATTAAGGATACTGGAATTATTCTCTGTGGAAGAAAGTGGGACCAGTATAGTTTGTACATGAGCAAATCTTGTAAATAGAAGGGGAAGACTGCATTATATAACAATCAAGGCAGAACCAAAAGAAATGAGTATAAACTTACATCAGGGGTGTAGCTTCCCTGGGGAGGATTGCAGGAAGCTTACAGTGTGGGTCGCTGAGGGGGAGAGAAAGAAAGAGTGACACCATAGCTGCGAGCTAGGAGAAAACCTGGAGAAGATAAGCCTCACTCTGCTACAGGGGATCTACCCTAAGACAGGGGACTCCCTGCCTCGGCCTCCTGAATGTGGGCCTTGCAGGTGTGAGCCACTGTATCCGGTGAGATAGCGTGCAGCTGAGACCTGAGAGAAGAGCCATACATTAAATGTCTCCAGTGGGAACATTTGAGGAAACTTTTAAAAGTAGCTCTCTGGCTAGACAGGGTAGCACATCTTTAATCCCCACACCTGGGAGGCTGAGAAGGAAGACCAAGGTCAAGGTCATTCTCAGCTTTATATTTTAAGGTCAGTCTCATAATCATTAATATATGGCCTGTAAGAATTATTTATTCTCTTTTTTGTCACTAGCTATATTTTGAATATCTGCTTTGTAAAGGCACTTTAATACAAATATTAAACCCTATGGGTGACCTTCATTAATTGTGTTCTGAATGATGGCACAGTACCAAGTGCTTCACATCTGTTTGCCTCCTAGAACCTAGACCCTCTAAGGTCAGACTCTTCTGTGTTTCAAACTTGGAAACTGAATCACTGTCTTAGCCCGTATCTGAGACCTGAGACCTTTTTTGTGTGGAGATTAGGAAGCACAGACATGTCCAGTGGTCTCCTCTTCTTGGGGTAGCATCTCCCCACTGCAAGTAGTCCCTGAACCTGCCGTGCCAATCATATATTTATCATTTCTTCCATGAGGTGTGCTGTGGCTTCTGAGACTCACAAAATTTCTCTGTCATCTGTGTTTTCTTCCCTGGCGTTTTCCTGAGAGCCCTGAGAGGGGATTTTTGAATAAGTGTGTGTTTGAAATTTAAAACTACTAACTGCCTTTTGAGAACATTTTACATTTAATGAAGTGTTTGGTTTTATTGCTGCTAAAATCCTAAGATGATAGGACTTAAAAATTATCTAACCTGAACATAACCTGGCATGATTTGGCCATCATTCCTTAGTTATTGTAAGAAGTGACCCCAAGGAAGTTCTCTCAAGTTCTCTGTCGCTCTGGAGGGTTTTTTTTTTTTTTTAAGCATCCCTCCCACCTTCCCTTATCACACCCCCACTAATGCTTTGTTCTGGCACAAATAAGGTCGAGTTCATTTTTAGATCTACCGCCTCCTCCTCCATCTCCCAGAGAGAACCTGTAGCTAATGTCTGTGACAAATTCTATCTGGAGCAGGTCCCTTTGAGATCTTAATTTTATTCTATGCCCCCACAGGTTTCCAATAAAACAGCTAAGAAGGATGGAGAAAGCTTCCCTCAGAAGCTAGCTGTTTTATTGAAAAATATATTTTCTCAGGTTCCAAACCAATCAAAAACTAGGCAAGAAGAGTCACAAATCAGCAGGCTCAGTTCAGGCTGGGTCTGAACTATGCTTATCCCAGTATCTCATGGTCGGTTTTGCTTTGCCTTGGTTGCACTTTTAATCATCCCAAATGTGTTAGGTTGTTCTTGGTCCAAACAGATTTAACATCGAGTGAGGAGCTGGGTCACAGACTCTCACATGCCTGACAGGTCTCAGCTGCTCAGCCCAGGACTGAGTCTTGAGCCTGAATATGCTTATCTTCTTGTTTTCAGCTGTAGCACAGGCATTTCCCCCGGAGAAGCTTATGTTCCTAAGACAGGCTCACATTACTTCTTAGTAAGTGAGAGATGCTAGTTATGGAGAGCTACAGTTACCTTTTGGGGTTGGTTTCCTCTTTGCTCTCAAAGCATATACACATAGGTCAGTCTTGGGAAAATAGAAAGAGAGAGAGTAGTTGGTTCATGGGTTTCTGAAGGAGCAACCCCAGAATCCAGATGTTATGCGAGTCCCTGAGTTTTGTATTTTCTCCTAGATAGCAATTTGGAGAAAGTTTTATTTAGTGAAGGTCTTTCTTGCCTGCAAGGAGGAAGGAAAAAAAATTGATCCAAAAAAATTCCGTATTGTTTTTATTTTTTGTTTTCCAAAGTGAAATTATTTCCCACAATGCCAAAAATAGACAAATTCCAAAGTTCACACAGCATGCCGGGGATCTATTCCGCATCATGCTTTTCTTTGATACTATGCTGCCCTAATGGGAATTAAACAAGGTTGTATTATAGCTGCAGGCTCCAACTATTGTGACCTGAAACTCAAACTTTTGTATGTGCATGTATCTGGTAGACAAGGAACATTTGAGTCTTTGTCTTCAAGTTAAATTTATCAGACTCCTTTTGGTCTGATGCCCCTGGTTAAAAAAAAATATTACCCATCCCTTTAACAACAACAACAACAACAATGTCTTAGCCTATGCTTTATTAGCCTTAGTTTGGACTGTCTCTCCCTAGAGTGTTCCCTTGAAGAACCTTTCGTCTATTAGGTGACCTCCAGTTGCCTAATATTCAAGCTGCTGGGACAGTTGGATTGTTTTAAGTATTCAAGGAGAGACATGAGGGTCTATTGCCTGAGACTGGAAGTCCTTTGTGGGTGGTGCTGGCAGTTCAAGCCAGGGCCCTGTGCTGGATAACAAGCACCCCACCACCAAGCCACTCCCCCAGTGTAAGTCCCAGGAAGGCCCAAGTGAAACCAGGAACCATGGGGTTTTTATATCATAGGGAAAACATTGAAAACAGAAAAAAAAAATAGGGGTGATAGCTTAGTTGTGAAAGTGTGAGGACCCGAGTTTAGTCCCCAAAACCCATGTGAAAGTGCTGGGTGTGGGGGTGCACACTTGTACCCCAGAGCTGGGGCAGTGAGCACCAGAGCATCCCTGTACCTTGGGGGGCCAGCCAGCCTAGCCCTTGGTAAGCTCCAGGTCAGTGAGAGACCCTGCTTCAAAAGAGATGGTCAATGTCTCTGTCCTCAGAGGAATACCTGAGGCTGTCCTGTGGCCTGACTTGGACACAGATGGGTGAATAATTTAAAAAAAAAAAATCTTTGAAGTCATTTGATTAGAGGTAGAAACAATTGACTTTGGAAGTCTGGAAATAAGAATTTTAGTAATAAATTCTCGAATAAAACAGGCCTTAATAATAATAGAGACGCGAAGGTATTACAGTGAAGGGGGCGGGGAGGATTCTCAGTTGCAGGTCACCAAGGACAGCAGCTAGTAGACGCTGAGGTCATTGACCATGCCCCTCATTCGTCAGTTTCCCTATTGCTATCTCCATCCTGCCTGAGCTGAGCCTAAATCAGTTCTCCTCAAGCTGAGGCTAATGGAGTTGCGGGGTTGCCCTCTCGGGACGAAGAGGTAGAGATCTTGTTTTGCATCCATGGTGGAAGAGGAGACACAGTCAAGGAGCAAGCACCTCATGGGCAGTTTAACTGCAGGAGCTATGGTCTGTGATGCTTCACTGCTTCCAAGTACAGCACTTTGGGGTTTTGTTTGTTTGTTTGTTTGTTTGTTTTTTAAAAGGGGCAAAGGAATATACAGTGTTGTATATTTACAATCTAAATGCAAACTACAGGCCAGTAACACCTGTCCTGAGTGGTGTTTTCTGCAGAGCCCACTCTGCTGGGTTGCCCTAGGTGTGTTTCTTGTCCCAAGTATTTATTGTTTTGTGTCTTTATCCTTTCAACTGTAGGATTTAGACAAGAGTCAAGAAGAGATCAAAAAGCACCATGCCAGCATCAGTGAACTGAAAAAGAACTTTATGGAATCGGTACCCGAACCACGGCCCAGCGAGTGGGACAAGCGCTTATCTACACACTCACCCTTCCGGACTCTTAACATCAACGGGCAAGTCCCTACTGGAGATGGAGTGAGTACTGTGTCCACGGGACCGTGAGTCTGTGTGCAATAAGTATGTTAATTATGTATGTTAATAGTCTGGGTGGGAAAGTTTAGAGCTGAAATTTGGCTTTGACACCTTAACCGTGTGTTGCTGCTATAAAACACTCCTGATCATTTAGGTAGCTCGGTCTGGTTGTAGGAGTCCTTTAGAATTACTAGTGAGAAATGCTCAAAGCTGCCTGCTTCTGGCTAGTTTGTGTTTATAAACTGACTTCATGCCAGTAAAGCTTTGTTTATATTGAAAAAGTGCCTTCCCAGACCAGAGAGTTTGCTAAGCTTAGTAAGGTCACAGTTGCAAGGGAGTTCATCTTTTTAAAACTTTATTTGAACAACTTAGAAATGTCTGGAATGATGGCTCACAGTTATATAAGAAACAAAAGTCGTCCTGAAGCCAGAGAATGTAGAATGTTCAATTTCAGAAAAACAACTGATGGCTGATCTTGCATAACATCAGACCTTCAACCAGCTGTTTTATGAGACAGTTATGATCAGAAGAGGCCAGAGACACCTTTCAGGGTCTGTTCTCTATTATTGTTGCCATTTCCTACTTTGGAAACCCTACTACAGAATAAATAAATCTGTAAGGTAGTATCTTGTCAAATTTATATCTAAAATGTCTTTGTCTTTAGCCGGTATGCCATCTATATAAACTTAATGACTGATGTAATGTGCTCACTTTGGATCCCAAACAATAGCAGCTCTAGTTGTGAAAGGCAAAGCAATATCTCCAGTAAAATCCTGAGGTTACCAGGCACACACCTGCAGTTTCAACCCTTGTGGGGCTGAGGCAGAAGGATCATCTAAATATAGAATTTTGAGGCTGAATCAGATATAGACTCTCAAAAACAAAACAAAAATTGGGTTTAAATATTTTTTTTTAGGATTCTTGGTAATCTATTCAGATATGTCATTTATTACTTAGTTTCTGGAACTGCAGACAGGGATAAAAACTCTTCCAAGAATACCTTTTGTAGTTTTAAAATTTGGATTAAAATTAGCTAACAGTTTCACAAGTGAGGTAGGAGGCTACCTCGGTAACAGGCGGCTGAATAGCTACTGGAGTGGTTGGGTCGATTCAGTTGTCCCCTCAGACCCCCTTCCCGGAATACATGTTCATTAGTTTTGTGCTCTAAGTCTATAATATGTACTTTGAACTGGTAAAATAACCCTTCTTTCTGGGTGAGACTATCACTCTGAAAGGCAGACAATCCATTTTTATGTATCCTTAGAAATAAGACTCGTAAAGGTTCAAGGATAGTTGTGGTTTGAATTGACTGAGAGGATCTGGCCAACCAAAGCCTAATAAATGCTCTGAACAAGCTATTTGTCTTGTTGGACCTAGAGAATCTTAAACATCCTTGCTTACCTGGTGTTCTTCATGTGAATGGCTTGTTGCTATTTCATCTATTAACATACACCACGCATACACACACACACACACACACACATACACACACACACACACACACACACACACACACACACACACACACAAACTGTAACTGCTATTTTTCTTGAAGTTCTGATTTGAACTCTGAAAGTAACGTGAAAAAGTAACTTGATTTCTTGGATGGCATTGGTAAATTTGTATTGGTCTCCATTTTCAGAAAATAGCTTATGTCTTTGAATAGAAACCCTGTAGAGATCATCCAAGGGTGGGTTCGGGATGCTGGTACCATTCTTTGAACTTGAAAGAAATGACTTCTTATAAACTTGAACTGATCCATGAAAAGTGCTCAGATAATTTTAGCTTTATGCATATGCGTGCAGGTGCATGCACACACACACGCACACACACACGCACACACACACACACACACACACACACACACACATACATTCCCTCTGAATGAATGAAAGAAGGAATAAATAACTATACTGTCTTAATCTTTTGTGCTGGGACAATTCCACTTCTGGCACATCTTGTTGTTTAGGCTAACGTGTCTGCTCTCTGGGGATACCTCTCCTACCTTTGGCAGCTTTGTCGTTGCATTGCAAGGCAACTGAACTTATATAATTTGTGTATGACCAGGTGAAGAAAACTTCTATCCTCCCCTCGGGAAGAAAGGTTGGTGGGCCAGAGGTAACGCGGCTGCTGTGACTGCTGTTCACGCAGAACTCGCTCTTGTCATGGCACTAACCAGAGCACCCCAGACTCAACCACAGCGGCTGAATCATGTTTTTCTTTTGGCTACACTAGTAAATCCACACCCACAGCCTTTGCCCCACACACCACATCTTCACTGCTGCAGCATCTGCAGTCCTCAGTTTGCTTATTTCAGCGCATGGCTGGTTGAAAAAGCTGCATGAAATTGTTAATATGTACTCAGAGAGAAAATGAATTTAATTATACCCTATTCTTTTTATGTTGTCTTTCTTCTCCCACCTTATCTTCATTTAAAAATCATTATAATTTTGCATCCTGTCTTTCCTTTTATTCTTTTTGCTGACCAGTGCCCTAGCTACTTTATCCCTGATACATATCACTTAGGGGTGTGCAAAGAACCGGTATTCAGCTTCCAGACCGACCAGAGAAGGCTAGCTCAGCTAAAGGAACTCAGAGCCAAGTTTTTCCTCTCATAGATGCCATCTGCCTTGACCTTGGATAGCAGGATACAGGGATGCAGGGAAGAAAAGGTCCAAGTTGACCAACTGGGGAGCTGGGGGAGACTCCCTTAAATGTTATCAAAAGTGTTTGCTAAGTATATAAACCTTCATGGTAATCATAACCATTTCAGTCAGGGATTCCAGGCTGTGTAATCACTGAGGTCTTGTGGGGCTGTGTTTGCCTTTCTTGTTCTTCTCTGTGGCTGCCCCACCCCAGGGTAGACCCTGGAGACACATAATACAATTTATAATTTTGATCTTATCTTGCAGTCTTTACTAATATTCCACTGAGCAAAATCAAATGCTCATACTGAGCTATTGCAGTCAGAGTCTTTTTTGAAGAGATATAAAAATTGTTCTTTATATTCTGCCATTCTGTTTGTTAGTAAAAGTAACTTCATTCAGCAGAATGCTTCGTTATTGACACTGCCTAATGCATTGATGATTGGTGGCAGCATCAAAGCAATTAAAAATGACCTGGAATCCATATGTGGAAAAACATTCATGCATGAATAGCCTCAATAAGTGACAGAGAGAGGGGAAGCAGGTGACTGCTTGAACTCCCAAGTGTTGCAACACTGATTTATTCCAAACACTAAATTTTAATTCAGTCACATAGTTAAACCCGCAGGGTAAATTGCCAAAGTAGCGAGGGGCTAGAACTTCAAGAGCACCCAGGAGATCTTCCCACACCTTTGCACATCCCCAAGAATCACTTAAGCATTTTCCATCTGTCATTTTGTTCATCTCTCTGTCTTTCTTGATCTTCTACTGTGAAAGCAGACACAAGAACGTGCTCTGTTAGTACAGGGTGAAGAGAACAGTAAAAGGCCAGAGAGATCCACTGAGAGAACCTTGCCCCAGCGCGAAAATGAAGAGATTGCTCCCAAGGTTTCTATTCCAATCCCCGAGGAACACAAGGCTCTCAAAAAGTGCCACCTCTACTCTAGTGCTTTTCCGTCGCCTCGTATTCCTTTCATGATGTCTTTTCTCCTGGTCCTTGCCCTGGCTGTTTGGTGGTTGATCTTTCTGTGATTGGAAAACAGGGTGCTCATCTGACATGTCAAGACTAAAACCACCGAACTCTGTCTCTAGCTTGGAATGTGTAATTGCCCACGTCACGCCTCGGATCCTGAGCGTTCACTGTCATAGGGACCTCTGGAGGTTCTTTTTCCTGTCAATAATAAAATGTGAATCTCTGCAGAGTATACATTGTGAGGAAAAAGGAGTAGTGATGGATTGGCCCACCAGTGCTCCTACCCCAAAGTTAACTTTAGGCAAATCAGATGGAGGTATATGGCAGGTGGTACTCACCCCAAAGCTACCGTGCACACTCTTACTGTTGACCTGCTATGTCCCCTTCTCAGTGTCTCACGCAGACTGGGACACTTTGAAAACATTTGATGGACTATTTTCTCAGTCTTCTATAGCCATTTTTGTGGCATGGGCTCTGTAGTTTAAGAAGAAATTCGACTTCCCAACCTTTGAAAAGCCTTAAAATGAAAATTTTAATCCAAAAGATCCATAACCGCTCCTTTTCTTAGCGTGTCTAATCAGTGCATACAAAAGGCCTTTTCTGCAAGGGGCTCTGACACCTGTGGCCTTTTCCTGAGTGTTTATGAGCTGTACGGAATAGGCAACTTTATTCGGCCTGGTGTGGAGAAGAATCACGCAGAGGTTAAATGCTGTCTTTTCATGCATAGAGAATTCATTTTGTTTAGGGAAATGGTGCTGGTGTCCCGTGGCCTCTATCCAGGGTAGAAAATTTCAGACACCTACCTTTAAAAGTCCTGGAGTACAGATTAACTTGAGATCTGTATGTCAACACACTTTTCTCTAAATTAAAATATTGTTACTTCCTTATGGTATAAGTAATTGTTGCTAGAAGCAATGTTTAACTGTTATAATAAGCGTAAACGATACTGTTTCCTTGTACTTCAGACCTTTTCTCCCACTTGTGTTAAAATCAATTGTTTCTAATCAGTAGCCTTGCATCTAAGCTTTCACTGTGACATGTGTCCAGTCTGCATGTTGGTTATGAGGCTTCCCTGATGTAGAGGTGAGCACACCCTCCTCAGAGCACCACTTAGATGCTACATTGGTGGTTTCTCACCTTACTCTATTAACCTTGCATGACGTCGCTTGCTTTCTATGGCATTTGAACGCATCAATCTGGATGAGTTGTTAACTTCTCAGATAACTATTTTTGGACTCTGAGTTAGAGTCATCACGTTGAGACTATTATCTTTTATATTATTTCTTAGTGCTTTTTGGTCATTGAAATTTCTAAAGATGGTTTTTGCCTTTGAAAAGGTGGAGGGGGAGGGAGGAAGAGAGAGTAAAACAGTAAAGCAAGAATGTTGTTGTTCCTCAGTGCTCAGTAGTATTGATCTGTTGTTTTGAAGATAGGATTGTCTGATATTTACTGAAAACTGCTATGGCATACTCTGTCATTATTGGACTTAGGGGAAAAAACTGGAAAAAGAAGCAAGGACCAGGCTAGATTTTTAAGAAAAAAAATCTAGATATATGTGGTTTGTGTTACAAGTTATGTCTATTTATAACAAACATTTTGTAAATCAGCATA
This sequence comes from Mus musculus, assembly GCF_000001635.26. Classification (NCBI taxonomy): domain Eukaryota; kingdom Metazoa; phylum Chordata; class Mammalia; order Rodentia; family Muridae; genus Mus; species Mus musculus. The sequence goes on along the minus strand of NC_000070.6, from coordinate 131,952,416 downwards.
TTTTTCTTGATTCACTCGTAAGAAAAGGGATTGCAAAGCTCTCTAAAGAACTGCTTTGCAAGGTAGACTACGACAGCCGTGAGGAAGTCTCCTTACCTGTGAAAAGATGTAAGATTTCCTTAATGAAGTAACAATTGCAACTAGCATTCTTTATGTTATTGTAAGTTTTTTTAGGAATTAAAAATTAACCTTAAAATTTTATCGGTACTTTTGTAACTTTCAAATTATATTTCCTACAGTTCCAGTTTTCATCGTTGTACACAACTTTTTATTAATTATTGTAAACATCACCCTGGAATTTTTTTTCCTTTTATATTGGAATTATTTCAAATCCATTAAAAGTTTAGTGTGAGCCAATGGTACTGTTCAATGTTCTGAAGTGTAGCGAGGATCTTCAGAGATCTTTGCTAACAAAGGAGCCACTTCTTATTGGTAAAGCTGCTGATAAATGGATACCAAGTCCTGATATTGAACAGAGCTGATGAGCATGGGCTCAAAAGATATAGTCATAGTTATCAGAGGACAAACATCAGCTGTTCCAGCCCTGGGTGGGCTTCAGTTAATGCTGCCAATACAAGAAGCTGCAGACGGCATCTCTTTCTCTCCCCCACTTCACTCCATTCTCGGTATCATGGGCATTCCAGTAACTGGGCACCACTTTACCCAGTTTTTCCTTGATGGCAGGTCCAGAAGTAAGGATATTGATACAGACCTGTGTCACGTGTTGGGGTTTTGCCTTGTTTTCCTGTGAATCATTTCCAGAGTGAATTGAGGAGGTCTTAACTACCTGGTGCCCATATTTCCACCTACATTCAAACAGACAAATCTACCTCATGAGAACAACTCTGCACCATGTTTCAGGAAGTAATGATGTTCAGTCGTCGGTCCCTGAGGAGCTAGGAAGATAGAATTTTTAAAAAGCAGACACATGTGGACCTCTTGAGATTCTTCTTGTAGTAAGCAAACAACCATGTTTATTTATTGCTGGCTGATCCTGGCTGATATTTGACAAAGCACTCAAAACTAGTAAAGTTAAAAATGCTTTTCCAGATTTATCCAGGTCTTAATAAATTCATATGGTGTTCTCTGAGCAGCGCACACTTGGGAATAAGCCCAGTTTCTATATTGTACATCTGTCTTTTAGCTGTTTGCTTATTGCTAGCTAGCATTTGTAGTATAAAGTAGATCCCATTTGCAAGTTTTACAACTTTGTTTACATGGTTAGTAAAAACTTTAAGGAGGGGACTGCCTGTTGGTCAAGAGTAGACTGGAATCACCTCAAGAGTAGACTGGAATCACCTCTAGAGCTGCCCTGCTATCACTGGGGAACCCAGGGACTTCCTAAGTCGCTCCTGTGGTGGTTTCTATGATAAACCCACAGGGCGGTCAATATCACTGAGACTTTTAGGGGTTATCACCAGTAAGAATGCATGCTTACACGCAGTTGTCATTTACTCAATACTACTGAGCACTGAGGAACAAGATGAACTTCTGTCTCACTGTTGCTCCCTTGAGGAAGTCTGCCCTCCTCCGCCTTTGTACTTCAGACAGATGCTGAAGTCGTGAAGGTCACAGTTCTCCGCGTGAAAGCCTCCCTTTCTTCATTACTAACTATTCACTCCCTGCTCTTTGTGACCTTGACACCAGAATCTGAGACAAATCCTTCTATTCTGTTGTCTGCTTTGTGGGATTCCTTCAGCTGCCTCCTCTATATTACTACACAAATGTCAGTGAGCTGCTCTCCTGGGTGCCGCGGTCACCTCTCATGCCTTAGGATCCCTTTATATCAGAGCAGATAGAGAAGCCCCCTGAGACTGGCTGGGAACAGGCAACTGGATGGTTAGGAAGGTCTGCTCTTGTGGTTAGGGAGCCTCTGGACTTAGGCTAGGACTGGGTGGGCTATGACCCTCAGGGGATTTTATTTAGTAAATAAAGTTCCTGTCACCATTGCTCATTATTTCCACAGGTCAGAAATACAGGCTAAAAATAAAATAACTTTAGTAACAGTTTATCTATATGAATAGATGGCAGCTTGTTGAAAGGTTTTTCCTCATTTTTTTGTGACTGGGTGGTTATGATGTCCTTCCTTCTACCATGGTTACAATCCTCTTTGGGGTAATTAATAGATACGTCTAAGATTTAAAAAGGGGAAAACAAAATCCCAGCTATCTTTTCTGATCCCTAAATCAACAAAAGCAGTTAGCTTCTTGTTTCGTTCCCAGCTGTCTTAAAGAAAAGGGCCTTAGTTCAGCTACTGAGTGTGTTTGATATTCATGAGGCCCTGATTTGATCCCCAGCACAATGAAAAGCAGAAAGGAAAACTGGGTGGTGGGAGGTAGGAAGGGGAAAGGAGAGAGGGGTGAACGGGAAAACATGGTTACTTCCTGCTCTCTGCAAGGATGCAGAAAGACAGCACGTCTGATGCTTGGGTCTGAAAGGTCTTAGGTCCTCTTGCCTCTGACATTCAACTCTTAGAACAGCGTCATTTAGAGATTTAGAAGCTGGCACTGCAGCTTGTGCTTGCCCACCCCCCACCCCCCATGATAGATGACTGTGTTATCTGGACAGCTGAACTCACTCCTCCGTCCATTAAGTTGGGGAGCTTCTCCATAGCTTTGCTTATCAATCCTGAATGCAGGGATTGTAGTTTCTTTGAGTTGGATGTGGTTGTGCAGAACTGGTCAGGAACTGAGGCAGGAGAGCCAGTTGAAGCCAGACCAGATTACACTCTGAAGACCATGTTTCAAAAGAGAAAGAGAACTAAATCTCTGACCTCTTCCTGAAACTTCTTGTTAAATTAAAGGCAGCTCTCTTGTGGGGTTAATCTTAGTTCTTAGCCTTTGAGGACTGCTCTCTGTATCAGCGGTTTGTTCTTTGTTTGCCGCCTGCCACCTGTGGATCCCAGGAACCAGCTTGCCTTGTATATAACAAGTAATCAATGTGTGAACTAAATTACTAATAACAGATGGTAATGGGTAACCTCTATCTTTTACAAGGACTGTCTTGTACTGAGACACATTTGATCACTATATGCCTAATCCCTGAGTGCAGACAGCCAAGAAAGCCTGTGCAGAGCTGTCTAGTTAATGGGCTGTAGTCCCTGCTTTACTTAAAGGACCTCAGGTTGGATGCCACTATGGTAAATGTTGGTCTCTCTTGTTAACACCTTGTAATTTGGTTTGGTTTTCCTTTACCATAGCTATTGATCAACTATTTTCAGTCCGGAATGTATTACCAAGACTGGTTGTACGTGTTCATTATGTTTTAAGTTCAACCTGGAGTATGATGTCATTAACAGAACGTTTGTTTATCTGAAATACATCACTGATACCAATCTGGTGTTTTCCTATTGTTTTTATATGCTATAAAAACAAAATCTATCAAACTTTCGAGTTTTGTGCGTCAGGTAGATGTGTGGTTGGCACAGCTTCTCTGAGGAGTGGCACAGTAAGATGTCAGGCTTCTCACAACTGCTCAGCTCTGCCACAGCAAGAAATGAGATGGGGCTCAGTGTAACTAGAATCACTAGACACAAAATTTGATTTTTGTACAATTTTTATTCCACTAAATATTTTTCCCTACCCATTTAAAAACCATCTATTCGGGGGCTGGAGAGATGGCTCAGGCTCAGTGGTTAAGAGCACAGACTGTTCTTCCAAAAGTCCTGAGTTCAAATCCCAGTAACTACATGATGGCTCACCACCATCCGTAATGAGATCTGATGCCCTCTTCTAGGGTGTCTGTCTGAAAACAGCTACAGTGTACTTACATACAATGAATAAATAAATCTTTTAAAAAAATAAAAAATAAAAACCATCTATTCTTAGCTCATGGCCATACAAAAACAAAGATAGACTGGAATTTGGCCTGTGGGGACTAGTTCTCAGATTTCCCTCACAGACTAGAAAGCTGATTGGTTACCTTTTTTTTTTTTTTCTGGCTTTGGTACTATTTTGTTTATGGAAACTGGAAAATATTTCTTCTCTGGAACATAAAATTCCATGACCAACACAGCGCCCTTGTCTTTACCCACATTCTCTGCGTTGACCGTGGTCTTAATAGAACTTGCTACCATCTACCCACTTTGTTTCTGTTGGATTTAAAAGATCTGTCTCGATTTTCTAATACAGAATAAAGCAATATAATTTCTAAATACCTTCTCTTTAGCCAGATTCTAAAATTATGTAATAAGGATGTTTTGAAAACAAATGGGGGGGTGGAGAGATAGCTTAGCGCGTAAGCGTGCTTGCTGCCCTTCTGAGGATCTGAGTTCAGTTCCCCGCTCAGTTGCAGTGCTCGAGCTGAGTGACTCATACCTGCCTGTAACTCCAGCTCCAGGAGGGATGCCGCGCCTCAAGCCTCTGCCAGCGCGGCACTCAGGTGCATGTGCCACTCCCACACACATGTGCATAATTGAAAAGAACCCTTTCTAAAGGAAGTGATTTTCCATTGAGCACCTAGAGCACGCCTGTGTTGCCTAGTTGGTTGCATAGATTTAAGATTAGGCATTTAAGGGACTCATTTGCTTTTCGAATTATTCTTGTAAAAAAAACAAAAACAGAAAACAAAAAAACAAAAAAAACTTCGTTGGGAAGTCCCTGGATCAGAGTCCATTGGGGGCAGTTGTTTTTGGTAAGTTAGCAGAAAATAATGTCCTTTTAAAACTGGCTTTGCTCCCTTTTTGGGCCTTACATTATTGCTTATTAGGAGTGTTTCTTAATAAATCCCAAGCTCCTTTCCTTTCAGTCTCCTGTCCAGGATCCTTTGGCTGTTAAATTTACTTAAATAAACTGTTTATCTATTAGCATTTTAGCATGGTGTGACGCCTATAGAAACCTGCTACAGAATGTCTCTTTGGGGACACTTTCTTTGATATTTTTCTCACATCAATTGTGTTGTTGTTATTATTATGTAGATTTATGGTGACTAGGTCTCAGTGAAAGCCAGCCTCTGATTGCTAGTAATTGTTAAGGAAGTTAGAGCTGGTGATGCTGGACACAGGCAGATCCAAAAGAGATGGGGGGAGGGGGGTGCTTGTACCTCACCTGGTTGGCTTGAGATGCCTGCCTAGAGAATACTGTCTGCACCCAGTAATTGCTTAGTCCTGATACAGAGGCATCTCTTTGCATGTGTTCAATTCTTAAAAATATTGTCTAAAATCAGTGTTGTATTCATTTGACTTATTTGTGTCAAGTTTTAAAAATAATTTTTCTAACCCAACTTAACCAGTCACAATAACGTGTAATTGCCACATTTTATTATGCTAACTTGCCTTTTGTGTTTTTTTTAAGAACACTGAATAAATAAGTATTTATTAACCATCTGTTTTTGCCATTCTGATCAGATTGAAGAGTGGAGTGGGTGTGGATACGTGGGTGTGAATACGTGGGTGTGAGGAGAGCTTATTCCTGTCCTGTGGAATAAGAGGGATTGCCACTAACCCCACCTTGAGTAAACCCTTTCAGTGTGACAGCTCCAGATTTTATTGTGTTTTTCTGTTGATGGCTTAAACCACCAACACTCCACACTTTGAAGTGGTCTGTTTACCAGCTCAAGATATATACTTGTACTAATGTCTAAATAATAGGAGAATGCTGTTGTGTCTCTCTAAGCCATGTTCCTTTTCAGGATGTGTTGAAAATGCTAGCCCAAAAAGCCATTTCATTACTGTAGGACTTTCCTTCGTATTGCATGTAGTTCTGTGGAATCAAGGTCTGTTTTCTAGGCATTGAATTGGAGTATAATTTTTAAGTGTTTATTAAGACTTAAATGAAGATGGGAGTTGTGACACACATTTGTAATCCAGTACTTGGGAGGCAGAGGCAGGAAAATCAGGAATCTAAGGTCAGCTTTGTCTACACAATGAGGCCAAGGCCCATGTGAGTCCCCGCCTCATAAAAGAAAAGAGAGAGGGGGGCTTTAATAAGTTTTGGAAATGAGGTTTCTGTGAAGTTTCACTTACAAATTTAATGTTCCATCACAAATGACTGGAGTTTTTGTGCTGGTTTGTGGTTCCCCCTCCATTGCTCTGCCTGACCCTTCACAGTGTAATGAGATAACTGACCACCGAAGTTTTGTGTTCTCTCAGCCGTGTTCAGCATAACCTTTAACATTTGCTTAAGCACTCTGACTTCTGCAGATCTGCTCAGGTGGGAGGTGTTCCTCTGATCTGTGGAGTCCTCAAGGGTGAGTGCAGTGCCAAGGCAAAATTTTCTATTAGCTAATAGTTAAAATTTTGCATCGGGCATGGGATTTGAAGCTGTTTGCTTTTACAGTCACCTATTCGGGGATAATCTAATAACAGGACCATTCAGAAAACCATAAAGACCACGCCTAGCATGTGTGAAGTGCTGGGGTCAGTCTCCAGCACTTAAAAAAAAAAGGGTCAAAACTATTTGAAGAATTGCTGTTATTGGCAAGCTTCACTGCCTTCATTGGAAAAGAAAGGCCATGTTGTATGTTCTTATCCTGAAAACAGTTTTATCAAGTCTAGTAAAGTGAGCAGCTCTTTACCCAGATAGAAGCTCTGTGTCCCGGGGAACAGCCGTGGCCCTTGAACAGAACTGAGTCTCATGGGAACTCTAGTGAGAACCAGAGTTATCTCCAGCATACAAACTAAAAAAGATAGGGGGTATGGCCAAGGACGAGATGATGCTGAGAAGAAGTGCATTGTGGTAAAGATGGAAGGATTATATCTCCTCCTTCCAGGCAAGTGTTGTTAGTTTATCCCCATTGCTGTGTCCCTGTGGAAGCTGCTAGTGGTGGGAGCTATTGTTTACGGGCTTTGGGGCTCGAAGACCAGGGATGGTTTTCTTTTCAGTAATTTTGGTTCTTTCTTCATTTGTTTCCTTTTTTGGCTGAAGAATGGGCTACTGCTGCCTGCCTTGTCATCTTTATGTGCTGTTTACACATGGCTTTTACAGAAGAAGCCGTTACCACATCTGATTTATCTTTTATTGCAAGTGCCCATTTAAAAGCGATTTTGGAAGTAAATGTTGTTTTGTTAATTACCAGGTTGATGTTCCTACTGGTTGTTACACAATCAAGGAAAGCACTGACATTTATAGTTTCTCAAAATAGAGAAGAGACTATAAATATTTATCATGTTAACGTATAGTGATATATGATGGATTTTTAAGCCTTTTCTTGGGGCAGTTAAAGCATTCTTTCATGAGACATGAATCTTTGCCATTTTTTTTTTTAAAGAGAAGGCTGTAGAGACAGAGCACTCGCAGTTAACTGATGCTATCAGGATTGGGGTTGACGGTTTTTTCCCCTTGCATGTTGCAGACCATCTGGGAATATTACAATTTTGCTAATACATGTGACTGTAATGTTTATTGTTTACCCTAGTTAAGGACCAGGAACTGGACTCTTCTGCTGGTGTCTTCCTTCTGTGCTTAGCAAGATAACTTCGATCCCTGCTGGATCTCTGGGCCTTAACAGTGCAGTGCAGTGTATTTCTTACTGGGTTTGCAAATCAAGGGTAATGTGCTTTTGGATCTATGGTGTCTGTATGAGCCTTGTACCCCCAATCCTATGATCACCTCTGCCATTCCACTTTCTTATTAAACTTGTCTGTAGGGCTGGGGAGATGTCTCAGTGGTTAAGAGCACCGACTGCTCTTCCAGAGGTCCTGAGTTCAATTCCCAGAAACCACATGGTGGCTCACAACTATCTATAATGGGATCTAATGCCCTCTTCTGGTGTGTCTGAAGACAGTGACAGCGTCCTTGTATTAAATAACTAAATCTTAAAAAACAAAATAAAAAAAATAAAAACTAGGTATGGCAATGTGCACCTGTAACCCTGGGGCTTTGGGGTAGGTAGAAAAAGGAAGATCTTACAACAGCTGGGTCTGGGTTCAGAGAATGTCCCTGCCACAGAAATAAGATGGAGAACAACTGAGTAAGATGCTTAAATCAACCTTTGGACTCCATGTGCACAAACAGGTCACTCTACTTGCACACGTGCATACACACACCAGACTTTAAATCAGTACACCACTTTTTAAAAAGCCTAACAGATCCCTTTCTTCTTAACATACAGAAACGCTGGTTGATAAGAGTTTAATGTGCCAGCTTTTCTTGAGATATGTGTGTTTCAACTAGCCACAAGTCATGGGCAATTGTACAGAGTTGATTGTACCACTAAGTAGGTACTTAAAAAGCCAGTGAGGTTTTTTTGGTTTTTTTTTGACAAATTACAAAACAAAATATAGAGACTATGAAGCCTCTGGTAGTTTTTAGTAACCATGGTGGGTTTTGTTGCAAGGTGCTAAGTCCAAGGCACTCTTGGAGGATATTAATTTCAGAAAGCAAATATTTGGGTAATTACAACATAGAAAGAGATGCTTTGAGGCTTAGAAACAGCAATGAGCTAGTTACACTTTAAAGTGGTGGTATATTTTGTGACTAATCAGGATTACCTTTTTAATGTTGAATATTTATATAAGAAGTAGCCTTTTAAAATAGCCCATTGAGGGCTGGAAAGATGGTTGAGTGGTTGAGAGCCCTGGCTGCTCTTCCAGAGGTCCTGAGTTCAATTCCCAGCAACCACATGTTGCTTCACGACCATCTGTGATAGAATCTGATGTTCTCTTCTGGCACACAGGTGTACATGTAGACAGAGCACTCATATATCTAATTAATTCGTTAATTAATTAATCTTTTAAAAATAAATAAATTTGAGCTGGGGAGGTGGCTCAGGGGTGAAGCACCTGCCTCTAAGGGTGAGAACCTGGGCTTGAATCCTCAGTTAATTTACCCACATAGATAGGTGGGTATGGTAGGGAGCATCAGCCACACCAGAGCTCCTACAGGAAGACAGGAAGAGACACAAGATTCCCCAGAAGCCTTTGGGGCAGCTGGTCTAACATACAGAGCAGCAAGACTCAGAAAGACCTGGTCTTAATAGCATCTAAGGTCAGCCTCTGTCACTCCTCACACAGGAATGTATAGGTACTGTATTCATGCACACACTCAAAATGCTGTCCAACCTTCCTCTCTTGGTTCAGGAATATTTATTAAATATTTGCATAGTATATATTCAGTTCTTCTATCACAGTTTTTTCAAGATTCTTAACTGGGGATATTTTATATAGTACACCAAGAATAAGGGGCTAGAAATGTAGCTCAGTGGTGGAGTATTTTCCGTGTGCAGAAACCTTGGTGTGATTTCAACATCATATAAACTCAAGCATGTACACACACACACACACACACACACACACACACACACACACACACACTGCTGAAGACTGCTTGAAACCTTGACAAAGGGTAAAAAGATGAGCCTCCACCATTAAATCCGTAATCTTCAGATGCTCAAGAAACGCCTGCCCCTGCATAGGAACCAGATGTCTGTGCTGGTCTGCTTCAGGCTTCTTTGCCAAAGGAATATAAATAGGGGCTAAGAGCGCAGCGGATGCTCTGGGTTCAATCCCAAACACTTCTCCCGTCAAAATCTATATATAAAACATACTACTAGTGCATGTCTTCAGTGCATATCACTAAGCAAAGTTATTCAGATGGAGGTAGGGGACACTGGTGATTAGTATTTTATATTTTTAATTGCTGTTGTGACTTTGGACTTTTACTATTCTGTTTCCTCCAATACTGGGGATCAAATCCTGGGTTTTAGTGCCTGCTAGGCAAGTCTCCACCACTGACCTACACCTCAGCCATTGATGAGGCTTTGACAGGCGAATAATAATTTCTATTGCATGTCTTCACTGTTCCAGAGGCAAATTTCTAATGTAAAAATTTACTAGGGAGTGATATAGTCAGATTTGTAATTTACATTTATGAGAATATCCCTGCCATTTCTATATTAACTATCCATCATCATTGATGATGAAAATTATTATCATCATCATTATTGTGTTGGGGCTGTGGTTGTGTACTTGTTAGAGGACCCATTGGTGGGACCCATTCTCTCCTGCATATGCCCTGGTTCTGAAGTTAACTGTGATTGGGTCACTCACCTTTCCTTCCTCCCTTTTGTTTTTGTTTTGAAAAAAAGCTTAGTATGCTAAGTGTGGTCAAACTAAGTAGCCCAGGCTGGTCTTGAACTCATGACCCATTTTAAGTGTATGAAGACCTGAAACAGCACATTATCAAGAGGAGGTCAGTCTCCCAAGTGAGCATCTTTCCTCCTTCCCTCATTTTAGCAGCTGGTGGCAGGCTGAAGTGGAGGCCTGAGGTGGAGGCCTGAGGTGCATCCTGACAGGTTCCTGAGTGCTGCTCTGTCTTCACCTGTTTCTCTTCTGTCCACCCAGAGTTTCACTGTATAGAGAGATAAGACAGGACGAGCTAGGTGCATTTCTCTCTTTCTTCTGAGACAGGTCCTGGTTTCCTCTCACAGCCCGGCAGCTCAAAGGCAGCACTGTCCTTGACCAAGAAGAGAACAAGCGAAAGATAAACACGGGAAAAATTATTGCGATTCTTCAGGAAAATATGACCGACTTCTGTAATCTTAGAAAAGCTTTTCAAAATGTGTTTTTACTGTGTGATCTCTTATATTAGACTTTTAGGCACAACTGTGGCTGTTTCCATAGTCTCTTCAAATGTGGGAGTCTTTCCAAAGTAACCTGAAAGAAAAGACTAGATTGGATTTAATGGGTGGCAGCAGATACCTAACACTTAAAGCAAGCTCCCAGTGCGACCTGAGAAAATTTGTAGATACAATCTCTAGAACATGTAGGAAGCCTTTGGGGAGAAAAATCCGTTTTCTTCCACAAAATATATTGAATCTCACACTTAGCATGCACCATGTACTTTTGGGGGGTGGGGGGAGTTGTACTTTTGAGATAGGATCTCATGTATTCCAGGACCTCAATCTCAATATATAACCAAGGATGGCCTTGAACTCCTGATCTCCTTGTGTCTACCTCAGGAGTTATTATCTTTTAAATGAGATTGAACCTTCAAATGATTTTCCTGTTCAACTAAATATTTTCTAATGGACTTTCTTTTCATATGTGTGTGTGTGTGTGTGTGTGTATGAAAGATAGAGTGTATGTGTTTCATGTAGTCCTAGATAGCCCGGAACGCACTGTGTAGACCAGGCTGGCTTAGACTCACTGAGCTCTGCCTGTCTATATCAAATGTGGGATTAGAGGTCTGTACCACCATACCTGGGCCTTCTCATGTGCTTAAAACCAACATATTGCCATGGTGCCTTATACAGGTATCTGGTCTGTTATTGTAGCCTGCTTCTTCCTTGAGTCTTCCAACAGTCCAGATAAGCAACAGCTAGACCAACAGATACCTCAGAGTCTCATAAAACCTCAATTTTGCCTTTCGCTGTGGATGGTTTAGACACAGCCATATGTCAAGTCATATTTCTGGCATGATCCCTTCGTAGTTTCTAGGCTAATTTGGTATCATGCAGTTGTGCAGTATTATATAATACTGCGGCCTGTGCTGATGGTCTTGGCCAAAGGCAACAGCTTTGTCAGTTAGAATTCTTCACGGACATTAGCTGCCAGCTTATGGGTTTCTCTTGTCATGAGATTTTATATCCCCTGGCCAGTCTTGTCTTCTGTCTTTTCAAATGTCTTATGTTTAAAAAATGTAATGTCAGCCACTAAAATATGTCCTTCAGTGGGTTCATTGGCCAGCCATTGTGCGTCTCCAGGTTGGACTGTTGTGATGGTCAGTCTGTTCTTCTTTTTTTTTTTTTTAAAGTAGACTTTTTTAACGATTTTATTTATTTATTATATGTAAGTATACTGTAGCTGTCTTCAGATCTCATTATGGGTGGTTGTGAGCCACCATGTGGTTGCTGGGATTTGAACTCAGGACCTCTGGAAGAGCAATCAGTGCTCTTAACCGATGAGCCATCTCACCAGCCCCCAGTCTGTTCTTCTTAAGGTAGTTGGACATGTGTGTTAGTCCTGCTCAGAGTCCTGCCTTAGTGCTGTGGGAAGAGAGGAGCCTCAGAACCAGGGACAAACCTGAATCTAAACCCTAGTTCTAACTTGCTTAAGCTTTCTATTTCCTCCATTTCTAAAATAAGAATAATGACTACACGAAGTGAGATAACAAAGAATTAAATGAGGGACTAGGGAGGTCGTCTAGTGGACCCCAGAAACTAAGTAAAAATGCTAGGAGTGGTGGCACATGCTTAACCCCGGTGCTGGGGTGACAGAGACAAGAGGATCCCAGGCCCTGCTCACTGGCCACACCAGTGAAAACCTTTGACTCTTAAAAACCAGGTGGCACTTAAGTGAAGCTAGCAAATGTAAAATCAGAGACAGTTGGCTAGGGTAAGTATTCCAGCGTGAAAATGGCCTGGGTTAGTGATGTGGCTCTCAATAAAGGTGCTGAGCCCGACTGCCAGAGATCCAACCCTGGGGCCCACATGGTGGAAGGAGAGAATTGGCTTCCACAAGTTGTCCTCTGACCTCCACATATGCAGGTGCACACTCACACACCTGTACACAAACACATAAAGAGAGCACGAATACAGACTCAGACCTGGCACAGTAGATAGACGATGCTACCATTTATCAGCAGAGAAGCCAGGCAGCAACACAGGAAGGTGAATTTTTAGTACAGTACATTCCTTCTAAGGGAGATCTGGGATATCCAGTAAATAGTTGTCTGTATTGCCCACAAGATCAGACAGTGGCACCAACCAGAGAGCTTGACCTGGCCTTAGAGTGTGGCACATGGCTCACCAAGCCAACCACTGCCCGTCTTCCTCTATTTATGGCAGCTCGTGCACAAGGCACTGTGAGTATTATTCAGTTGACATTGCTCTCACCACAGCTTGAACCTTTGGTCTTTTCTATATTTGCTTGAGTGGGAGGAAAATCAGTCTGTTTAATTGCAGCAAGCCTAATGACCTCAGCTTAGTCCCTGGGGCCTCTGAGTGGTGAGAGAGAACCATCAGCCCTGCCCAGGGACATATAAAACAAAACAAAATCAAAAAGAGGGTTTCCCCTAAACAATGTTTAATTAACAAATAACTTCTTGATGGCAAGTCTGTCACATCATTTCTGCAGAATGATATAAAGTTGGTCTGCTAGGCATGTTGCATGGCCATAATTCCAGCACTTGGGAAGGTTAATCACAAATTCAAGGCCAGCCAGGGATACATAGTGACACTGTTCTTAAAAAAACAAAACAAAACAAGGTTGACCATTGTTTGGTTGTCATAATCAGCCAGCCTTCCAGTTGTAGGAAAATTATGTAGAGGAGAAGTTTTGCTACTCCCCTGCATGTGACTGGTCTTAGTACTTCCCAGAGCTGGGCTGGGGTACATCGTGAGAAGGCCCATTTGTGAGCTATTTTCGGTTAACTCTTTAGAGGTTGGAAAAATCCAAAGGTTTGTGGGATAAGGGTGCTAGAAAGTCGTCCAGTGTTTTCATAGCTATGACAGACCAGTTCTTGTGTCCTCTGGGCCTAGCACATCATAGCTGCCCTGCTGATTATTGGTTGAATTATGTGAAGGGGGTTGGGACCTTAGAGTTGAAAGTGTTTTCATAGATATTATTATACTTGATCCTAAGGCCTCTACAAGCCCAGGTAAACGTTAGTCTCATTTTAAATATGAGGAAATTCATATGCTATTTAGCCAATATATGTTATGTGTCTGATCTATGGAGAACTAGAATCTTGACCCCTCAGCTCTCTTGCATGCCCTGTGTAATACTTATGACTGACTAGTAAAAGATATCCTTGTCTGATTCAGCGTGGGCCTGTTCCAGATGCTCCTCAGCTGCCTGTTTGAAGATGACTTAGGAGTTAAATGGATCCAGAATTCAGGGCCTTAAGAGGGCATTACTTATGTTCATCACAAAATGGGCTGGTGTATAGGGAAAGAGCAGTGGTTTTTAAATATAAGTGGATAGACAGATAGTAGGTAGGTAGACGATTCATTGGTTGATCGATTGATTGACACTGAAATGTGTGAGCTGGTGCAAGCTGTGTATTTTCTCTGGGAACACCTTCCTAAAAGATCCCTTTTCCCACACAGCATGCAAAGCAATGCAGTGATCTTTCTGAGATCTGAGACCTGAGTGGTCCTAACTCCCACACAAGGGAGCATCTCCTCATAGCAGCCAGAATCAATACTCGGAAGATTGCCAGAAAGTCAAGCTGAACGTGAAAGGCGGATTTTAAGTTCACGTTAGTTTATATTATGTGAATGCTTAGCTTCTCATGATGAACTGCTTCAGAGCCACAAATTTTAAAAATGATGTAGTAAAAGCTAATTAAATATGTACATCTATGTGTATGTATGTGTGTGTGTGTGCATATATACATGTATACATATCCATCCCATGTTCTATGAGGAGAGGCATGTAGCCAGAGGAAACTGTTTCCTGGACTTCCCTCCCTCTGTGGTTGGCACGATGGGCAGTTCATCTGTGAAGAAGTTTGCCAGCTCATTTCTCATCCCCTGGCCTCAGGCCGGACATCAGGATCAGGTCTGAAGCCATGTATGCAACATGGACTCTACTCCTGTCTCCCAGCTGACAGAAGTCCAATCTTAGCTTCCTCTGAGGAACCCTATGATGTGTACAGTGTGGAGATATGAGAACTCATCAAGAGCATGTTTTGATGAACTCCCAAGTTACACTGTCTTTTGCATAACTGAGCCAGTGAACGGGAGTGACAAAGCAACCCCTTTACGTATGAACGCAGATGCTGTATTCCGAGGGCTGCAGGCAGATGAACGTGCATAATCATGTGAGGTGCACTGAAATTGTTCTCCTGTTGACTCTGGTTCAGAAATAGGTCCAAACAGAGTTGGAACTGCTTAAGCTCCTGACTCGTGTAGGAATAGTTGTTCTTTTAACCATCTTTGGAGCTAAGAGTCTTGGTGGGAATAACATTAATATGTTTGAGACTTCCTGAACATCCTTGCTGATTCTCAGGGTTTCACTTCGATTTCTCCACTTATCCATGATCTTGCTTTGTGTGTGTCATTCATTTGTAGAGTGTAAATGGCATTCGAACAGAGGAGGTGGCTACCGTGACAAAAGGGCCATCCACCTACCCTGCCTCTGAATGGGAGTGCCCCAAACAGTCAGTAGTTCCTAGTCAGAGCCTGATGACCACTCCGCCGGCGTCTCCACAGAGCTTTGGTTCTGGCTCCCTCTCCATAAACAGCAAGGAGGCGGAAGAGAAGGAGCAGGGGGCAGCTGGCTATCTTGATGCTGAAGAGATGCCAACAGGCCCAAGTGGGGAATGCTTAGGAGTGGAGGAACAGGCCAGTGCATTCAGTTTCCCAGTAACTCCAGCTTCCTGCCAGCTGCAACTCGGTGGGGAAAAGGCAGACAGTAGCGAAGAGCTGGGTGCAGCAGCAGAGACCCTTGAGACCCAGAGCGGATCCTTTCTTGACTCACCTGTGGGTAACCAGTTCCCCACCCTCATTCGAAGTTTCCAGGTAGTAACCGCTTTGACAATGACTCTTTGGGAGAGGGCCGGGTCGGCATCTGGTCTGTGGAGGAGGAGAGGTGGCAGTGGTGGAAAAGGGTGTGGTCTCTGCTGTTCTCAGAGGCACAGTTAAAAGTGAAGCCCTTGGTGGCGTAAAGAAACTCAGTCAGAGGAATGAACTCTGACTAGTCACGTTTTCTCTTAAAGTAACTTAACAAAACTCTTAGGAATAAACTCCAGCTATTTACCGTAGAGCAGCTGGTATAAGTTGGTTCCTCTCTCCAGTCTCAAGGCTGAGCTATGGTGAGAGATGAATTACAGAGACTCCTGTGGGGAGGAGCCTTCAGAGTCCTAAGACCATGCTCAAGAATTTTCCAGTTCTCCTCACTGACATGTGACCACTCTGTTGGCCAGCCCCACACTTCCACTGCCTCCTCATGGGGTTCCGTGATCACGGGCACTAACTTCTGCACTAAGGTGAATGGCCGCTTAACCTTATCACGGTGGAAATGGTAGTTTTAGGGTGATTGATATCCTGGGAAAGGTGAACAGATAAGCAGAAAGGCCTGTGGCATCCCACTAATGTTCATTCTTTCGGAATTCTGAAATTAATCACCAGGTGGTGGGACAACTGATTTTTTTTTTCTTTCTGGTTTTCCAAATACTGTTTCTTCTCTGTAAATCCAAAGTGAACATCTGACATTGATTTGAAAGAAGTTAATGAATTCCAAGGAAATGTGTTCCAGGGCTTCTGCTGCTCCATATACGTTTGTACTTAGTGGGGAAATGTGCCTAGTTTTCTTAATTATAATGTCCAGTCACAAGGACGAATAGAAGTGATTTCTATTTGGCAAATAATTTTATATTCAAATTCTGAAGGTTGGTCTGAAGTGTTTTATATCGCCGGTCATAAACTGTCTGGCGTTATAATTTTCCATTAAGCTTATGAAAGTGGCTGCAGTAATACCTCTTTCCATGCCCTTCTCAAGACGTGGCACCTTGTCAGGGCTTTTTGGGAATGGTGTCCTTTGGAGAGCGACTCCAACCTTTGCTTGATTCAAGCTAATGCTTTGATCAGATCAGGGTCAGAGGGTTCAGCTCGCCACTGCCTGCAAGAGGATTTGATTTGGCCAACTCTGTTTCCTTACTGTCCACAGCCTCCTCTGGTAAAGACTCAAACTGTCACCATCTCAGATACTGCCAATGCTGTGAAAAGTGAAATCCCAACCAAAGATGTCCCTATTGTCCACACTGAGACCAAGACCATCACCTATGAAGCTGCCCAGGTAAGACACTGTCTGCTGCTTCGGAGAGATGGGTAAGACACAGTGGCCCATGATAGAATCCCCACACTGAGGGTGGAACAGGTGGTTGGGAGTTCGAGAGCCTCCCTGGGCTAGCCTGAAAGACCTTGAGTGGAAAAAGTAACAAGCAAAAATGAAAAAAGGAGAGGAAACGACATAAACACACATCAGATACTAAACAGTTCTATAACAAAACTCAAATGGGATAGAGAGAATTCAAGGAGCGGGGGATGCAGCTCAGTGGTAGAACACAGAGCATAGGGGCAGCAGGGTAGCTCTGGCTCAGCCCTGAAGATCTCTTCAGGCAGTCTGCCCATCACCATGAGCCACTTGATGCTTCGTCCTCAGGAAGCTTGGGTTGTGTGCTTTACAATTTGACATAGCATTGTCTCCCCTGAGAGGAGCACTTGCTTGCTAGATAATCCTAGACCAGTCACCAACCTCCCCTCACTGGCTCTGACTTGGGACAGGATGACACCCCACTGCAGAATTGCAAGAAGTTTAGGTGAGATGGCTCTGCAGAGCACTGGCGTCTCCATGATGTTCCTTCCGTCAGTGTCTGTGTCTCCTCTCTCTCGGTGTGGTCCAGTGACAAGTTGCTTCGAGGTTCTGGGTGGAGGGTGATAAAGTAGCATTATTAAAGCAATGGCCTTTTTAAGATGATCCCCAGAGCTGCGTGATGACTGTATTAAAGTAGGGACAGGCCTGGAGACAAGGTTATGACCAGGGCAGATCTGGGGAGATGATCATAGGAACAGAAGTAAGTATAGCCTTAGGAAGTGAAGGGAAAGACCTGCCAGTCAATAGGGAGAGAAAAGCTATCAAGTAGGCCTTAGCAGTGGAGGTGACTGAAGAAGAAGGAAAAGAAGAAAAAGAAACAAGCCAGTGTTATAATTGTACGTACGCAGAAAAGAATGACTTACATATGCAAAGGATGTGCATGCTTTAAATTGTCACTGCCTTGGAAGCAACCTAAATGGCCTTCAGTGGTGGGCGCTGGTTAAATAAGTTATGGAGTATCGTCCTGAGGAACTTCTGTGTGGCTTCTGCTGTGGGAGTTAGCACTGCGGCCAAACTGTAAAATGAATTGTTTTAATATAAACATATAGAGTGAATTAATCCGGCAGCTCTGCTTCTTCACCACTGCCAGTCCCCATTAACCACATAGAGAAGCCATGGTTTATTTCACCATGCACCTCAATACCTGGGTAGTTAAATGATCAACCTTAACCTCCCATGCTAATCCGGCTGCCTCCCGGCCCCGCCTCATGATGCCTGACTTTAATATTGTTCTAGCCTTCTCTGCTTCAGAAGTTTCTTCCCGTGGTGTCCTCTCGGACACTCTCTTCCTGGCTCCAGTCTGAATTCCTCTCCCCTCTGCTGGTGGAAGTTCCCACCCTATTCTCTCTTCTGCCCGGCCATTGGGTATCAGCATTTATTGACAAGGCAGAGAATAAATAGTAAGAATTGTTGGGGTTGGGCATTTAGCTCAGTGGTACAGCGCTTGCCTGGCAGGCACGAGGCCCTGGGTTCAGTTCTCATCTCTGGAAAAAAAAAAAAAAAGTAAGAATTATGTACACAAACTTGAGACAGGAGATTCTTGGTATAAGCATTACAATTACAATTCTGTGTCTGAATTGAAACAAAGAATAAGGGCAGAGAAATCAGCATTTGCATAATACAAGGGTAAACTTCACGTCATACCTACACCAAACGTGCGAATAATATGATCTTTTGTTCATGGGCAGGAAGGAGGGCGGGTAGCCATGTATGCAATCGCTACGTGTGATGTGACCTTGAGGCCATACATTCTCCCTGGATAGATAATTAAAAACAAAGGGCTGAGGGGCTGGGCTAGTTGGTAATGTGCTTGCTGTACAAGTATGAAGACCTGAGTTCAGATCCCAGCTCCCGTGGAAGAAGCCAGGTGTGGAGCAAGCACCTGTCGCCTCAGTGCTGGTGGGCAGGAGAGAGGGGACAGGACAATCCTGAGAGCTCAGTGTCCAGCCAAACTATATAAGTTAATGAGCTCCAGGTTCAGTGAGACATCCCATTTCAAAAATAAGCTAGAAGCTAGGCATGGTGGTGCACACCCGGGCGGCAGAGGCAGGTGGATCTCCATGAGTGAAAACCTGACTTGAAAACAAACAACAGGGCTGGTGAGATGGCTCAGTGGGTAAGAGCACCCGACTGCTCTTCCGAAGGTCCAGAGTTCAAATCCCAGCAACCACATGGTGGCTCACAACCATCCGTAACAAGATCTGACTCCCTCTTCTGGAGTGTCTGAGGACAGCTACAATGTACTTACATATAATAAGTAAATAAATCTTAAAAAAAAAAAAGAAACAAACAACAAACAAGTAAGATGGAAAACAGTTGAGGCAGACAGCCGTTGCTCACCTCTGGGCTCTACACACACACACACATTTACACATTTACACACACATTTCTACACACAGACACAAAAACACTCAATGCATGAAAAAAAGTGGGAGCCATATATGAGGCTCACCTCTGGTCTTAGCACTTGGGAAACTGAGGCAGGAGGACCATCTTGAGCCTAATAAAACCAAAACAAAAAATAAAAGACAAATCAGGTAAAAGAAGGGTGACCCCCAAGAATGAGACAGGACCTAAAGGTTGGGCGGTGGTGGTGCACACCCTTAGCCCCAGCACTTGGGAGGCAGAGGCAGGTGGATCTCTGAGTTCAAAGCCAGCCTGGACTACAGAGTGAGTTCCAGAACAGCCAGGGCTGCACAGAGAAGCCCTGTCTCAAAAAACAAACCAGACTGGAACTGAGCCTGCTCGGAAATGAGAGGGAGGCTCACTGCACGCCACTTAAGCTTCATGTTGAAGTTTTAAAACTCTGTAGCACATACATTAAAAATTTGGTAGGGCCAAGCTTGGCAGTGCAGACCTATATCCTAGCTGCTCTTGGGCTCTTAGGATTGTGAGTTCAAGGCCAACCTAGGCAATTGAGTCCCTATCAAGATTCTTTTAAAATGCAGGGTAGTAGGGCTCAGTCAATAGTGGGCTGTCTACTAACCCAGAAGCCTGGGTTCCCTCTCAGAACCTTATAAGGCAGGCATCCTGTTGAGAGGTGGAGGACCACAAATGTATACTGTCTCTCTGTCTATCCCACCCCCTCTGGCTTCACACACAGACTGTGCTTTCCAAGAACTGTAGACCATGCTCAGGCTCCTTAGTGTTTGGATTTCGGTCCTGGGCAGCAACACCAGCTTAGTGGTGTTATATCCTGTTTTCTTACAAGTGGGCTTCTCACCCACTCAGCACTGACTGGGGTCCGCGCGTGGGAACCTGCTTCCCAGGCTTACACAGCAAGGGCTTTACCTGCTGAGTCATCTCCTGGGTCTCAAGGCCACAGCTTTTCTCCTTTCACTTTGATGGACACCTGAGGTGTATCCAGAGTTGGGCAAATGTGACGAGAGCTGCTGGGAGCATTCACGTGCACATCTCCGTAGACGTTTTACTTGAATGAAATGCCTGGCTTACGGGACAAGTGGAGGTTGACAGGTGACTGTCAGTGAAGTGCTGGTGATGGGGTGAAGGAAAGGAGACCAGTGAGGGAGGAGTGGATAGGTGTAAGGTGGCAGCCATGACAGGGCCTCCATCTCCTCCTCCAGAGACAAGAAGAAGAGATTGCAGGTTGAGCAGCAGTTGGAAACACCCACAGGCTCAGCTCTGTGCTCAGGCATGACATTTCATAGCCTTTTGTTTGCTTGGCCTTTTCAAGTCATGGTTCTATACAGCCCTGGCTGTCCTGGAACTCACTATATAGACAAGGCTGGCCTCGAACTCACAGAGATCCACCTGCCTCTGCCTCCTGAGTGCTGGGATTAAAGGCCTGCAGTACCACTCCTGGCTGATTTATACTCTTCCGAAGCACTTCCACTTCTGTGATTCTTTTGATCTTCACAGTGCTGTGTTTAGGCAGAGCACATGCTACAGTGCCAGCTTCTATAAATGAAAACTGGTGGGCGTGGTAGTGCGTGCCTGAAATCCTAGCATGTGGGAAGTAGAGGCAGGAGGATGGTGGGGAGGTTTCAAGGCCAGCCTCAGCTACAAAGGGAACTTTAGGCCAACCTGAGCTACTTGAGACCTAGAGAGAAAGTGAGGAAACAGAAGCTACAGGATCGTGAGTTCAAGTCCAGCCTTGGCTACATAGTTTGAAGCCAGTGTGAACTACTTGGAGCCTGGACAGTGAGTTGTTTCCATAGCTGGGTGCTAACTCCAGGGAAACTCAAATTCTAGTCCTCAAACAAATTTCTCACCCATTCAGTGTTATTTAAACACCTATCAGTGTATAGGACTTGGACAAATCGACCTCCCTGAAGCCCAGTTTTTCTAACTACACAGAGAACCAAACAGTACCTCAGGTACCTCAGGTGTGAGGCAGCAGTCGCACGGTGTGCTCGACACATAGTAGGAGTGTAAAACATACATGTCGGGTCTGAATCTTCCATAGGTAAATGGTCTCAACAGAAGAAAACACAAGTGGGCCAGCCAGCACTGCACTGGTGTGAAGGGTGGGAACCTGGCCTTTCCCAGGGTTCTGCCCCTTCCTAGTTTTCTCCCCCCTCCCCCCCCGCTCCCCCCCCCCAGTACCACAGAGATGTGTTTGTCCAGATGAAAGTTGGCCCTGCTCATAAGTGAAATAAAGCAAGTCATGGTGTTCCACACCTGTGGCCTCGGTTATTCAGGAACTGAGGCAGGAGAGTCACAGGAGCCTGGGGAGTCGAGGCTAGCCTGAGCAGCATAGTAAAAAAACAAAGCTGACAACACAGCTTATTCTGGCGATTTACATAAAGAGGAGGAGGGGTGATTTACTGTTGTCTGGTGCGGTGCCCACCATGGAAATAGTGTCCGTTCTCTGTTGTGTGGTACCTTTATGGAGATAGTGTCCACGTCTGTTCTCTGACACCAGGGCCCAGGGTTTCTGATCTGCTTACTAGCAAGCACAAGCCTTAGGGAAGCTCTGTCTTCCTCCAGTTTTCTTCTGTCCTGGCCATGGAGGTTGGCTCCACTGCCCACATGCCTGCTGATAACAGTTGTCCCTGGCCCTGCCACCATGTCTCTAGCTTCCTGCTAACGTCCTTTCTTAGTTAATCATGACTAGCAACCTTAGTCCTTGTTTGAGCCCATGTTTTGAATCCTGGCATTTAAAATACTTATGCCCTTCCCAACAAGGAAGAACCCTTACAGTAAGAGTCTCTAAAGCCTACCATGCATGGTCCCTGCTTTCTCATGGGTGGTGCTGATGCTTCAGGGGCTCTTTGTGAACTGCAGCATGTTGCCCCTGTGTAGCTGGAGTCACCCTTGAAGCTGCCACACTCCTGCCTCTTTCAGACCTACTCCAGTTATTGACCTAGTGCTGAGGATCTCGTACTCAACATGTTTGGGGAGCAGGGCACTCTGCAGCCCTGGCTATCCTAGAATTTATAGTCCATACTAGCCTCAGACTCAGAGCTCTGCTTGCCTCTGCCTCCCAAGTGCTGGAATCAAATGTGTGTGCCAGCACATCTGACTTTATTCAACTTCTTTACTTGTTTGTTTGTTTGTTTGTTTCAAGACAGAGTCTCACTAGGTAGCACTGGCTGTCGTAGGATATTGGAATTGGAGTTACAGATGGTTACGAGCTGTCATGTAGGTGCTAGGGAGGAGAACCCTATCAAACCTAGGTCCTCTGGAAGAACAGCCAGTGCTCTTAGACACTAAGCTATCTCTCCAGCCCCATTCATCCAGCTTTTTTAGCCAGAATCTTGTTCCCAGGAGATCGGATCTGCTTATCAAATGAGAGGGCACTGAAAAGGGATTAGATTTTTGAAGCAGAATACAGCTGACAAGCCATTTTGACCCTGGGGGTTTGATCTTGAGGCACCTGATGACCTGTCCTTTATTCTGCAGACTGAGGACAGCAATGGGGACTTAGACCCTGGAGTCTTGCTGACAGCCCAGACCATCACATCCGAGACCACAAGTAGTACAACCACGACACAGATTACCAAGGTAAAGGAGCGTCCATCGGCTTGATGAGCTTGGTGCCCCACCCTACAGGGAGCCTACAGAAGCAAAGACTCTCAGCTCTGTCCCCGTTGTTACTCAGTGTCCAAGTTGGAAAGATGCCTTCCCAGGATACACTGGGAATGCCACATAGTCATTGTCCTTTCATTACACATCTGTCCAGCTTGCTGTGGAGGAAGTTGAAATTCAGCTCTAGACGGGGTATCATTTGGTGGGAGAACACGTACCTACCATGCACAGGGTGTGGGTTTCATCCCCAACATGCGATCACATACACACGCACACAGTTTAAGGACAGGGATTGTTGATATGATACAATCATACTTTCTGAGCTAGAAGCCAAGGCTGGGATCTGATGACTCATTTTGTGTGTTGTCCTGAGGCCACAGGAACTGTCGTTTAGAGCTGCAACTCTGAAATCACTGGACTGCTTTACAGGAAACAATGGGGACAAAATGCCAAAACTTGGAACTATCCTTAGTCAATCAGGCAGCCCAGCTTTGCCGTAGCACTAGAGGAAATATCTCCCCAGCCCCCACTCTGAGACATCTCACTCTGTAGCCCAGGCTGACCTAGAACTCACAAGTACTACCTTAGGCTAAGAAGTGCTGGGATTATAGGTGTGTGCCACCACTCCTGGCCTGCAATCTGTTTAGGAAAAAAGAAAAAAAGAAAACAAAATTTGGCCCAGCTTTGTTATAAATAGGAGGTCCCTGTTTGAAGCTGTGTCCCCATCCTAGAAACAATCAAGTAAAAAATACAAGGACAGCAAGGCATGCCCCTGCCTCTTGCTGGTTGTCTGTGGTTTTGAGAAAAAGAAGAAAGCAAGTAAATAACTAATTGTGTCCCTTTGTTCTTGTACTATAGAGTCTCGTGGGCCGAGGTCGGGTAGCGGGGTACTCCTTTCAGCAGGTTGTACCCTGGGCTAAGATGTGGGAAAAGGCTGTCCTGGCCAGGGCCAGTACAGTGGTGCTCAGCCTGGGCTATATTCTTAGATAACAAACAAATAAAACATTTTGGACAGGAGCTTTTAGAACCATCTAGGCTGTCTTGCTTTTCCTTCCTGCTGTGCATGGCTCTCACTGGGTATTTTCCTTTGGTTACAGACTGTAAAAGGTGGGATTTCTGAGACCCGGATCGAGAAGAGAATTGTGATCACAGGAGATGCCGATATCGACCATGATCAGGTGGGAATGTGGTGGAGGCCTTGTGGGCACAGTTGCCTTAGCTCTAAGGAGCGAAACAGGCAAGCTCAAAATATGGAAGCTGAGGGGGCGGGGCTCCTGGTAGGGCAGATAAGCACGGTGACTGAGGTAGGAAGTTCACCACAGCCAGCCTGAGCTACACACTGAGACCCTGTCTCAAATAACAAAAAGTGTGTGTGTGGTGGTGATGGTGGTGTTGTTCAGGGGTGCTGGTGGCACAGAGGCAAAGGGGAGGTGCTGTCCCCTGCTGCAGAGTGCTGTCATAGCTGAGCTTGTTGCAGGGGGAGAGAGCAGGAGGTGGATAGGACACCAGGAAAAGTAGAACTCATTCTATGTCCTGGATCCGTCTCCTGCTTGCTGTGTGACCTTGGGTAGATCACTTTACATCTGATTGTCTCCTCTCTAAAAAAGAGTAGCTCGATCCAGATAATTCTGGGCCCTTCTGGGTGCTAACGTTCTATGTTTTTATGTCAATTAGGTGCTAATTGTGTGCTACAGGCAATTAGAAAATAATAAGGTCAGAATTAATGTTCCTAGCTCTCTGCTGGGGGCTGCTAGAACAGTGAAGCTGCAGAGAGGGGGTGGAAGAGGCTGTGGAGGGGGTAGGCCTGCCAGAGCAGCGAGCGGCTGGCCTCTGCTGAGGTACCTGAGAACAGGAGGCGGCTGGAGGGCTGAACTAACTCACTGCTGTGGACACTGCTCAAGGTCCCAGAAGCAAAGTTGGAGGCCCAAATCGGGGCCTTGGGGCCCATGTGCTGAGCTAGGTGGGTCCTTACTATCAGCCACAACCTGTGGTTTGAACTCTGCTGTGTGTTGTCTGTCTCTCACAAGAGCTGTGGGGAGAAGGTATTTAGAGCAGACAGGCCTGAACCCTATCTCTGCCCCTGATCTGTCCGATGCTCTTTTGAGTGACTCTGAGCAGCGACTTTATTCTGTAAAATGAAGATCAGCATGGGTCAGAGTCAGTGTAATGACACTCGACGGCTCAGAGACAGCTCAAGGGCCCCTTGTTTCTTCTAGGAAGGACTGTTGAGAAAAGCAGCTAAGTTGCCGGCTTTCCTAGAAGGAGGTGGGGCCTCCAGGGGGAGGGCTTGAGCTGGGCCTAGAGAGTGGCAGCTGGGGCAGGGAAGAAGAGGGGGGGGGCAGCAGAGACAGCGTTTTTGTGGAAATCTAGATGCCAGGTATTGTCTCCCTCTGGTCCTGGCTGGGGATTGTTCTTAGGAACCATCAGACAGACAGCTCTAACAGGCTACTTGGATAGTGGTGTCACTTCCTGCTGTGGCTGTCCCTCTGTGCTCTGTAGCTGTTTCAGGGGCTCAGACTGGCACCCTGGGACTTAACGGACTATGTGGCAAAGAAGAGGCTTAAATTAAAAAACTCGGTTGCCCTCCCAGCTAAGAAGCAACTTGGCATCTGTGTGGCCTGCAGCTCCCTTGTTTGTAGAGTGGAACACAGCACAAGCCTGACTCCCTCTGTTGTGAAGATTCCCTAAATGAATGTGCTTAGGCCAGTACCTAGCACGCCATAGGTCAGCCTGCCTGTGTCTTCCTAACTTCCTTCCACTGGTGCCAAGACACCTCTTCCTTTTTAAAACCTGTGCTTCCCTGCCTTCCTGACCTGACTACCCCGTTCCTGAGTTGAACGGTTTATGCTCTAGATCTCACATGTGAACAGATCTTCTCCCTCCTGAGGTTGCCCACTTTTCTGAAGAAAACCTCTGCCCTTCCCTGCCTCTGCTCTGAGTCCGTAGGTTAGGCTAGGACAGGACAAGGCATTGGTCGCCTTGGGCTGTGCTGTGTGCTGCCCCAGGCTACCTTCATCAGCCAGGTTGCTCTTTGCCTGATGAGCTCTGCCTCTTGTCACAGGTCCTTGTACAAGCCATCAAGGAAGCCAAGGAGCAGCATCCAGACATGTCAGTGACCAAGGTGGTCGTCCACCAGGAGACAGAGATCTCTGAGGAGTGAGCTCAGGTAGGGTGTTCCTTCAGGGATGGGAAGTGCTGCCATCTCAGCCGGAGAGAGTTCTAAGGAACTCTGGACATTTGGGAGCTCCTGCCCCCCGAGAGATGTCTGTACTGGGACTCAGGAAAGCAAAGGCACAGGCTGTTGTTAACTGTGTGGCTCCAACCAGAACAGCCGGGTGGTGTGTGTCCTTCTGCCTTGGTGTTGCTTGCAGCCCTGAGGGGGAGGAGGAGGAGGAGGCGGCATCTAAATGTGGTGGGGTCTGGACTGTCCCCGCCTCTGGAGTCCCCTGCTGCCCTTGACTTGATATTGTGCCCTTGGCAACTCTAGGAGCTGCAGGCCAGAACCAAGCAGGCTGGAGAACAGAGCTGAGGGGAGCGGGGCCAGGGTCTGGAAGAACTCATGGGGGGGTTGGGAAGTGTGGAGCTCTGGGGTCCAGGCCAGAGAGCTGGGACACAGGGACAAATGCATGTCTAAAGGAAACAGGGCTGGGCGCCCAGTGCAGCTCCCCATGTCACAACGCAACCAGGAGAGCCTCCTTTGCGAGGAGGTTCAAACACGTGCTTTTTCTTCACCCAGGGACTGTCCTGCCCCACCCCCACCTGTCCCAATCCAAGAGAAGCCAGCATGTGATAAAGAAGCCAGCCTGCAGCAGACTTCACACTTTGAAGACTGTTCCACACCACAGAAAACCAACTTCATTTTCTACTCAGAATTTATACCAAGAGACTCTTGTAGACGCCGCGGATGTCCTCTATATTGTGATACAGAAACTGTCAACTTTTCGCTCTGTGAACTGTTTTTAAGACACTTTGATGTTTTTATGGGGTGGTTGGTAACCTCTCAGCCTAGCCTCTCCTCACTCATTTTCAACGCTGACCCTGACAGGATCCACAGACTTCTCCAGGACCTTCCAGAGACCCTGCCAGCTGTTAGAGGACAGAGCCAGCTCAGTAGGACCTCCTGCTCCTCCCCCCGGCTTCGTGCCCTTTGGATGACACAAAAACTTCATACACCAGTGACTGTCGGGCAGGGCAAGCGCCCTGGTCACAGACCCCAGAAACATGACCTCCCACTGCAGGGTGTTGAAGGCCGAGCCCTCCCTCCGCTGAGCATGTGATGTCACCCCCTCTGTTTGGAGCTTCTTTAGGTCAAAGAAATCAATTGCTTTCCATAGAGCTGATACTGTGAACATTCGAATGCATCTGTGGCCTTCGCCTCCCCAGCTGCCCTGTCCCTCCTTGGAAACAGCAGCTTTGCCGAGGGCTCCCCAGCTTCCATCTCAGGAGACCAGAACTCATGGAAAAATTAGGCACTTTTGGCTAAAAGTGCGAATGGAACATTTTTAGTTGTAGTCTGGGGAAGAAAAGTTAATGAGGTTTTAAAAATCAGGTCTTGTCGTGTGGGGAGCTTGCTCCCCCAGGGGAGAGGCCCCTTTACCTCAGTGGATCCTGTTAAGGAGTGCTTCCAGCCTCAGCCTGGGCCCCTCCCACCTGGCATGGTAAGGGGGTAAGGGACGCTCAGGGAAGAGGTGCATTCTCCGACCTCTGCCTCAGGCCTGAGGACGCCCACTGGGAGCTGGGGCATTTCCATCTCCTGGTGGCCATCCCTGGTCAGGGTGTGAGTGAGCTCTGCTACTCCCCACCCAGTGCCTGAGGAGCCTGTCAGGTTTTGAGAGCTTGATTTTATGGTGGGTTTTGGATTTAGTTTCCTTTTTCCTTTTTTAAATATTGGTTTTAAAAAGGGAGCCTGATGCCCCCAATTGGTAGTGAGAATTTGGGGACCTCCCCAACCCCCGACCCCACAAACAGGGCCTCTGTAATCCTCCAGCTAACTTCCTACAAACATCTGCCTGGAAGATTAGTAGAATCCTAATTCTAGGCTGGAATGAGCTTCATGAGGCTTGACAGAGGCTCACTGTCAGCCGTGGCTGGGGGCTGAAGGGGAGTAAGCAAGAGCAAAGTGGGAAGCCACGGCAGCCTCCGGCCTCCCCTGCTGAATGCTCTATACAAATTCAGCACCTTTGACTGGTTTTGAGTGTGCATTTTCTTTTAGTGATACTGTTACCAGTGGCAGTTTGCTTTACAGAGGGGGAGCCCAGGTGGGAGAGAAATGGGCTTGGGTTCCATTCTCAGAAGTGAATTGCAGACTGGAACTGAGCCAGAGAAGGCTGGGCTGTAGGGGTTGGATTAGCATGGGCTCAAGCTACACCAGCTCTGAAGAGGAGGAGCAGGAGGAGCCTGCCCACTGGGCATCGTGCCATCCCCATCAGGACCTCAGACCTGGGGTACCTGAACTCTGTCCCTCTGCTGCCGCCTCTGTCTGGAAATTGGACCAGAATTCTGATGTCCCTCCAGCCTCCTCCCCCTCCTCTGCTGGCTCTGGCAACAGATCCTGGGATATGGTAATTGTTTGGATTTTCTTTCTTTCTGCAGTTGTGTGTGAAGAACAGGCTCTGTCCAGGTAGAAAGATTGAGGGGCAGGGGGAGGGGAGTCCCATCTCCAGGGTCAGAGACTTGGCAGGACTTTCCCCAAAGTGACTCAGGCACACCACAGTAACAGTCCCAACTGCAGTTTTATTTTTACTTCAGAAGTAGATTTCCTTCAAACCACATGAGATCTCTGCCACCCACCCACAATCAAGCCCTATATTCCCAAGGAGGCTGACTCCGGGGGCCCTTCCCCCCAGGCCAGCAATGTATTCCGGGGATGTATTCTGGGGTCTGAGGGCCCTGGCCCATTCTGAGAAATGGAGCTGTAGCTATGGCCTAGCCAGCACCCCCAGTGCTCGCTCATGGGAAATATCAGCCCTAGGCTGGTTGTTTTTACAAATCTCTCTCAGATATATTATTTTCATGACAAAAATGAAGGAGCTTTGTAAATTTTTTAAAAATTATGAATCGTATCAAGTAGTTGTTTACATTTGACAAAATAGGAACTATGCCGGCAGAGTCCAACCGAAAACCCCCTAGGTGAGATAGGCAGTAACTGGGCCTGCTGTCTGCGCCTTTCGTAGTGACAGATGTGGCTGTAGTGTTTAGGTGTTTGGTCTTGCTTCTTGTATGGCATTTTTCAATAAACTTTAAAAAAAAAAAAAAAAGCCTGACTGTGAGGATTGATCCACTTTTAAAGTTCTCTTCTAACAAAAGCATGGGAAAATTAATTTAATACCTGGGAAGGGAAGCTGCCGCCGCCGCCGAGTGCAGTGAGCTACCCACACTGGGCTAGGGTGCAGTGGGAAGGAAGTGCTGAGAACTGGAGGGTGCCTCTGCCAGCTGGGGGAGGCTTTGCACACAGGTCAGACCGACCTGTCTCCAGGGGAGCAGTCCGATCCCAGGGTCAGGGCTTTGGCAGTAGTTAGCCCTGCCGGGACAGAGCCACTTGACTGAAGGAAGAACAGACCTGAGGTGGTGGCAGTTAGAGTTGCGGTCACTGCCCCAGACAGCTGCAGAGGGTCTCATTCCACCTCATCGCCCACCTTCCCCCGGTGGTCCCATTTCCACCAGGACTACCAACTTAGACGGAGCCTGTCCCAGCCTGGGACATCCCAACCTACCACTGTTGTTTGCCAAGGAACCCTGTGCATCTCACGGTGCTCTTGGCCTACCCTGCAGCCCTTCAGGTGCCGGTCCTGGGCTAAGGCCACATGGGCTGAAGAAATTCCTGAGGCTGAATCATGCTGGTGTCCACATTAACACATGCCCCTGGAGCTCGTTCGGTGCAGCTGGCACTGCTACACATGCAGGTCAGCAGCCTTGGCGGCTGCTGCCACCACAATATCCATCCTAGCCTCGGAGGTGACTGGAGCAGCTATTGGGCACTGGACTTCTGGTGTCCCAGTCCCATGGTCCACACTGGTAGCCTCACAGCAGGTTATACCTTGAACCTCAGACCCGGGCCCCCAAATCTCCGCCTAATTTGGCATAGCCCCCCAAACTGAGTCGGTCCAGCCGTGGCCAGCTTCGGTGGGCACAGTCCCGAGTTGCTGGCGCCCCCAGAAGAAGCTCCCCTAGGCCCAGGTCCAGAGACTTGGAGTGCTCGATGCAGGAACCAGAGGGCTGCACCGTGATGATCACGTGTCCAGTCTGAGTCCGAGGACCCCAGGGTGGTGGCAGCCCCGGGCCCTTCAACGGGTAGCTGTGGAGCAGGGCAGGCAGCCCCGATCGAGGGTTGGCAGGTTCAGAGCGCAGGCTGCGCACCGACGGGACGGGCGAGGGGCCCCTCCTCGGGGCCAGGTCCCAAGTTTCGGGTTCCGCGACGGCGCCCGGGGACCCATGCGCGGGACTGGGCAGCAGCGCGTCCCAGCCTGGGCCGTCGGGCGGCCGCAGCGCCTGAGCCCTCAGCATGCCCCGGCGGAGACGCCGGGTCTCCAGGTCGCGGTTCTCGTAGAGCAATGTGTTGGCACAGATGAACACGAACAGGCCGACGCCCATGATTACCGGTCCCAGCAGCCGCAGGCGCTCGTGCGGCCCGTGCGCGCGGCCGGTCCTCGGGGCGTGGGTGTGGGAGGCGCGGCCGGGCCAGTAGCCGGCCACGGCGATGCCCATGCCCACCAGCACCACGAGCGCGCCCAGCGCCGCGAACGCCCCCGACGGCGAACGCAGCCGCAGCCGAGCCCGCACCCGCAGCGGCTCTGGCGGGGAGCGCGGCCGCCTCCGCCGGCCCAAGCGGCGGCCCAGGCGCGAAACGCGGCCCTCGGGGCTCCTGCGCGCGCCGCCGTCTCCGGGGCTCCCGGCCGTCATCGCGCGGTCGTCCGGGCGCTCTGCGGGGAAGAGCAGAGAGGCAGACACTGACCCGACGGGCCGGGCTCCGGGGGAGGGATGCGCGGGGCCGCCTCGGCCGGCCGCTTGGAGATCCCTGGCGGCCACCCCCGGATTTTCCCGGGGCCGCAAGGCAGGGAGCCGCCCCCGCTCGGGTTTTCCGCAGCGGAGCTGGGAGCCAGCGTTGGCCGGGCCCGCGGGCGGTGCGCAGGGAGGGGGCTGCGGGGCTCGGGTGCAGCCGGGGCTGCGGGGCTCCTGCAGCCTGCGCGCGCTCTGCTCGCCCGCCCGCCCGCCCACCCGCGCGGGCCCCCCTTGCGATCGCGGCCGGGGTAAGTACCTCCCGAGCTCGACCCCACCCCCCGCACGTGGCCGCCCCGAAGTAACCAGGGGAGGGGGTACTCGGATCGCCCGGGGCTGCGGGGCTCGCGCGCGCGCGCCCCACCTCCCCCTTACTGCGCTTTACATACCGCAGCGAGGGCCGGCGGAGGTGTCTCTGACTCCGGCTTCTCCTTGCTCGCCCCCTCCTTGCAGACTTCCTCAGCCGGCACTGGAGCTGCAGCAGGAGAGACTTGAGCTAGACTCTGGGAAAAACCGCTCTGGCCGAGACCAGCCAGTCAGAGCAGAGGAGGCAACGGCGGACTTTGTCCAGGATTCTTCTCCACTCCTCCAGAAGAGGCCTCCCCCTCCCCCCACGGCCGGGCTAGAGCCGGGGCTGG
Source organism: Mus musculus (assembly GCF_000001635.26). NCBI lineage: Eukaryota > Metazoa > Chordata > Mammalia > Rodentia > Muridae > Mus > Mus musculus. Next base: position 131,921,036 of record NC_000070.6, on the reverse strand, counting down.
AGGCAGGGGACTGCCAGTGCTGGACGCAGGTCCTCGCCGGACGGACTCTCCTCCTGGATCGCTCGCCGGCCCAGGCAAGGCTGTTCCCAGATTGCGGTGTTTCCGATTCGGGCTCCCGGGGATGAATCATCCCCCTTTCCCGCCGCCTGGCCTCTTTTCCAGCCTCCTCCGCCCGAGGCCTCCGTGGGCCGCGTCCGGGCCAGAACAGCACCGCCCCGGGGTCGGGGCCGCACGCTGGAGCCGCTCCAGGAGGCCTTGTGCCCTGGTCCCGGCGCCGGGAGGCCGCGGGCAGCGGGGTCCGGGCGTCCGGTCTCGGTCCCCGGTGTCCCGGAGAGAAGCGGCAGCGGCGCCCGTCCCGGGCCTAGCACGGAGCGACCCCGGCCCGAGGCCCTGCAGACCCGGCCCGGACCCCTGCACCCCCGCTGCGCCCCGGGCCGGCTGCAGGAAGGGCGCGGGATGGCTGAGCCCCGCCCCGGACCCCGCGACCCGCCTCCGCCCGCGCCCTCGACGGAGAGGCGCCCGGCCGGCCCCGCCGACGGCCCCGCTCGCTCCGCCGGGCGCGCGGCCAGTTTCCATGATGCGGACTCGGCCCGGGAGCCCCCGCCTGGGATTGATTAGCCCGCGGCCCGTACTAATGAGAGCCGGCTGCGCGCGCGGCCCTCGCCCCTCTGGCCCCGGAGACCGGCATCCCCCGGCCGCAGAGCCTCCCAAGTGGATCTGGAGAAGGCACCCCTGCCCCACAGACGCTGAGCCCTCCCGTTCCCTCTGCTCTCCAGGGCTGACGCCTGAGGCATCTGCCTGTGTTGACTTCCTACTCACTCGCCCGCCGCCCGGGCGGGTGTGTGGATCCCCTGTCTTCCGGGTGTCCCTCCCACAACTGAGACCACAAGCCCAGGGCACAAGCTTCACTCTCAGCTGCCTGGGACTCCTGATCGGTCCCAGAACCCAAACCTCCACTGGCGAGGTCCACACTCACCTCCAGAGCACACTTAGGCCCCAGCTCTCCTCTTCATCTAGAACCAGCCGGTTCTTTCCTGTAGCCACTGTCCTCTTCGGGCAACTCCATCTCTTAAAGTCCCTGCAGTCTGCCCGCCGCCTGTCCCTGCCAACTGGTCTGCAAACGTCACAGAGCACCGTCCCAAATGTGCATCTGCCCCTTGCTGAAAACCCTCTTTGGCTCCCTGGTGCTGTCCGAATGGTTTCAGAGCCGGTGTGGTTTGAGCATGCTCCAGACCTTCTCACCTGGCCCGTGTGGCTGAAGCTGCCTAGGTCCCCAGTCCCTCTGAACTCTGGCCCCCAAGGCTTATCCAGTTTCTGGCTTTTCTCTCAGGAACACGGATTCCCCTTTGCACCTCGTGCTCCTCCAGAGCCCTGGGCCAGGTCTTCCCTCCCGTGCCCCCTCTGCACACAGCTGAGCTGACAATGCTCTTGGGGATTGACCTGTTTGGGGGGGGGGGGGGTTGCTGGCCGGCATTGAGGTCTGAGGCCCAAGGCTGGTTCTGACTTGCTCCTTTCTAGAGCCTTGTGCTCAAGGGAATGTGTGCCCTAGCTGGCCCTCCATGCTAGAGAGACATATATACGTGAGGCCTATGACTTCCTTCACCCCCCTCCTCTCCTCCACCCTGGGCCCGGGAGGAGGAAGGAAGGAGATGGGTGGGAGAGGAGAGCACACCTAAGCTCACCAGGGCTCAGTTTCCCTATCTTTATAAGAACAAATAGCACCACAGTGTGTTCTCAGAGCTGAAATGCTCGCACACATGTTGAACACCTGGAGCAAAGTGCTCGACATCAGCCTGCCTGTCCTCTGACTACTGCCTCAGGCATTGGGCTGAGCTGTGAGGGGGGTGGTGACTACAGGTCCCTTTCCCAGGTAGAACCCTGGCTCTGGTTCTCTCTGAGAGCTCAGAGAAAGTGTAACAAGCAGGAAGATAGGAAACCAGGACGGGGAGGCAGGCCTCCCTTCCCACAGGCCTCCCCTGCAGAGGGACCTCCCAGGCTGGGGGCTGGGGGTGGGGGTTCATCCTGTCTCTGCAGATGTGTGGCTGGCCAGAGGCCTCTGGGTGGTGACAGTGATAATCCCCAGGCAGTCTGGACCTGATTTGATTCTGCCCTGGCCTCTGTGTGACCTAGACACCCGCTTTCCCTTCTGAACTGGGAGGAGCCTGAATGGATGGGGGTAGAAGCCAGAAATGTGACACCGTCACCCCAGGCCATCCTGGAGAAGAGTGCACGCCCGCGCGCGCGCACACACACAGGAAAAAAAACGAGAAGACAAGCGGGCACAGCCCTACCATGTGCAGGGTCTGGAATCCTCATCTTCTCTTTAAACCAGGAGGGCGTGTGCAGCCCGAGCCATCTCTAGAGGAGACAGCTGGCGGCAGTGTGCTCTGTACACCCCTGTCCCTAGTGACTTTAACCTAGAGGTGTATCAGCTCGGTCAGCTAAGACTTTAGAGTTGTCCAAAGGACAGAGTGTGGTCCTGCTCCATCCTAGCAGAATGGTAGAGCCGGACTGGGAGCAGTTGAGTGTGAGCCCTGTTTCACAAGATGAACCCAGACTCCCAAGGCTCTATTTCCTGAAGGCTGAGTCCCAGAGAGGAGGAGTTCCTTGCCCCAGGTGGCCCTGCCAGTACCTGGCAATGTTGGGATTCAGGACTCTGAACTAATCCCACCCACCAAGAGCTCAGGTCCTTAGAGAGTAGTGGCTGTAGCTCGCTGAATCCATGCTCGCTCTGGAAGCTCTACTCTGGGTGATGCTGGGCTCTTTCTAGGTGTCCTTGGGCTGCTGACAGGAAAATTTAATGTGGATTCTGTGACTCTCTAGAGCCTAGAGCGGAGAAGGCAGAACTTGGTGACCCTGGAGCCCCTGAGGGAACAAGGCCCTTGTGACAATAGAGTCGTCTCCCCAAGCCGTACTTGGATGGAAGTTGACTAGGCTCCTCTCTCTGGTCTACCCAGTTCTTTGTACAGTCTCTGAGGTGGGCTTTCACCCTTATCGGTGTGGAACCAGCTTCTGTGGCAGGTGTACCCAGCCTTGCCCTGCTCACATCTATGCCTGCTCGTGAACAACATAAGAAGACAGTATTTTTTTTAAAGATTTATTTATTTATTATATATGAGTACACTGTAGCTGTCTTCAGACACCCCAGAAGAGGGCGTCAGATCTCATTACGGATGGTTGTGAGCCACCATGTGGTTGCTGGGATTTGAACTCAGGACCTTGGGAAGAGCAGTCAGTGCTCTTAACCACTGAGCCATCTCTCCAGCCCCAAGAAGACAGTATTAACCACTTAAAGGACCTTGGGACTTCCTATAGTCCCTCCCACTGTAAAGAAAAGGCCAGTCCTTTTCTTTAGCTACTTCTCTGCGCTCTTACAGGCACTCTGTTCCTGGGGCAACAGACCTGTCCACTTAAAGGCTGTGGAGACAGCAGGTGCCCTAGGGAAGTCCCAGCTAGTTCCTCTGAAGACTTGAGGAAGCCTGGTGGAGCCCTGGAAGTGTCCAGAAATCTCAGCGGCAGTCATTTTAGCTCCATCCTACCTCCTAAAAGTTCCAACTAGGCCTTATCAGAGCAAACATCTCCCCTGGTCCAGTCAACTGGAACAGGACAGGGCAAACCAGGAAGTCCAAAGGAGCCGGGGCTGGGAGGAGTTTCTCAAAACCCTGGGAGGGAGTGGAGGGTCCCACAAAGGACTTGAGCTGCTGATCTGCCAAGGCCTTGGAGCAGGGCTGCTGGCCGGAAACGTGGGTTTCCTCTCCACAACAGGTGTGGCCCTGTGCCCATCGTCCCCACCTTCCTCCTCCTGAGCACTTTCAGCTGATAGGGCATAGCAGGAACCCCCCACCCACCCAAGAGAAGAGTGAGGGAATATCTGCCCGTTTGCCTCCCTGCGCAGTAAGGTTGGGAAATGGCATTGCGGTGTGCAGAATGACCCTGGAGGGGAGTAGGGTGGCAGGTCACCCACCCACCCTGGTGTAGTCGCTCCTACCCGCTGGGTGTTTTGTGCTGGAAAAAGCAAGGTAGAACTTTTAGCTGTTGGGGTCCCTGGGGTGGCTGTGGGCTTGTCGCTCCACCACCCTTAGGTGGTGGCACTTGCCTTGCCCTTGTGGTTAAAGATGCTTGCTCTCCCTTGTCTCCAGGAGCCTGACCCCAGAGAATGAGGAGATGGGGACCCCAGAGCACAGCCAAGATTTCACGGGAAGCTGGGAAATGGGGCTATGAGACAACTAGGAGTCCGCCACAGACACCACAGGAATGTGGCAACTCCTTTAGTAACAAACTACACTGCCAATGAGGCAGTGGGCTCCTGGTCTCATAGGCTCCAGACCCTGTAGGAGGTTCCCAGCTAAGGGAGAAATGGAGCATGTGTGGGGCGCCCCCTGGCGGTCGGGCCGCAGCCATGCCCGAGTGTGCCCGCTGGCCTCACTAGTGCCCACGTGTCCTCGATCCTCAGGAACACCCGCCCTCCGGCCTCACGTGTGAACTCCCTGCAAACCACCCTGCTCCCCTGGGGAGGTCAGAGCAGATGTCCACCCCAATCCCCGCCACGTGCAGCTTACGTTGGGCTCTGTAGTGCTCTTAGCAGCCCTTGCTCCCCCAGGCCCTCTTGGTTAAAGGGTGCAAAATCACCCCATAACGACAGAGCTACGCTCCATTCTGTACTGTGTGGGTTCTGTCCTGGTCGGCTTGCACGGACGCAGCCCTAGGTTGAGCATCCAGCAGGCATGTAGAGGAGCGCCCCTTCATCAGACAGAATACCTCTCTGTCTGATGGGTCTGTGGTGACTTCCACCGGCCCAGGGGACAGAGGCCCACTCATACGTCCTCATCGTTGCGCAGCTATCTTCCTAGTGAGCCTCTGCGTCCACAGTCACACCATTCATTTGACAGGGCAAGGCTGCAGGCCGCAGGGGGGCCTCCACAGTTGTCATGACCCTCAGTCGTGAAATGGGACTGGCGGCCTCCAGAGTGGGATGTGGTGGGAAAGGATGCCTCTCCACTCGGCTCCAAGCCCGATCCTGCAGGTGCCGGGGTGGGGGTGGGTTAATGGGAGAGGGGAGGTGTCAGTGTCTGGACCTCAAGGCTGTGAGCATCCAGAGGCCTCTCTACCCAGAGCTAGCAGAGACCATGGCTCAGAGCATTTAAGTAACTTAAGAGGAGGATCCAGCAGCAGCAGTCTCAAACCCTTCCTGGGAAAATGCCGTCAGCACATCACCTTCCCAGGGCCTCACCCCTGCGTGCACCTAACATTTAGGCATCGCAGATCAATTGCCTCCACCATACTCCGCGACAAATCACTACAGGGGAAAGGAAAGACTGTTCCCCCGGGCGTGGGGTGGGGTGGGGGCGTTTAAGTCCTAGAGGATTCTCCCTAGAGCCTCATCTGGATGGTTCAAAACTCCCCTACCTATATATGTTTCCGCGTTATTGGCTCCAAGCCGAATTCCTGGCTTGGAAGAATCACCCATGATGCCCCAGGACGTTTTTTTTCTTTTTCTTTTTTCAAACATCTTCAGTGATTCCTTTCCTGCCAAGAGATGCTGGAGGGCCGAAGATGAATCAAGTCAGCGAAAGTTCCACGGTCAAGTTGGATGGTAGGTGCCTGGCTCGCCCCCACCTCGCCCTACCTTTCCCCACCCACCCCTGTAGCTACCGATGCCTGCGCAGCAGATCGGGAGGGAGGGATTGCTGCGCTCGGCTGCGGCTGCGGAATGGTGCCTGGATTTACGAGCCCGCCGCGTGGTGGGGCTTGGCTGGCCTCCCTCCCCAAGTCGGTTATAAATAACGACACTGTAAAGGCCTTTGTACTGGGCACTTTTCTTTACTCTCTCGGGATTAATGTCTGGGAGGGGACGACTGCCCAGCTTCTGCCACATCCGATCTCCCTCTTGCCCCCGGGGTGGTTCCTAATTCCCTCCAGCAGCAGTTCACACTCCGGTCGGCAGCCTTAGCCCATAACCGGTAGTACCAGGCCCAACGCAGTACGGTGGTTGTGACTTGCGTTTCTTTAGGAGCAACCCAGAGATTGTTGGTGGACAAGAAGCACCGGGGTTGCCTAGGAAGTAAGGACTAAAGATAAATGTATTCTCTTAATAAAGAAAAGAAGCCGGGCGTGGTGGCTCATGCCTTTAATCCTAGCACTCGGGAGGCGAAGGCAGGCGGATTTCTGAGTTCGAACTCTACAAAGTGAGTTCCAGGACAGCCAGGGCTATACAGAGAAACCCTGTCTCGAAAAACCAAAAAAAAAAAAAAAAAAAAAAAAAAAAAAAGCAAAGAAAAAGAACTGTGATTCTAATGGGGTCCCCTGAAATTCTCAGTTGCCTTGGAGAATCTCTTTTCTCGAGATTGCCTTCACGAGTGCAGAACCTCATCTTCTAACTCCTTAAGTCATCGCGAGGCAAAGCCCAGAACACAGCGACCAGGCAGAGAAAGGCCAGACCCCCTCAAAGGGTCAGCTCTGCCTGAGCCCCAACGCACAAACCCTGGTTCTACTAAGATGTTTTGTTTTAAGACAACTCAGTTCTGAGGATCTCTACGTGTGGAGCTAGGAGTGCCCTGGTTTCTGCATCCAGAAGGCTTCAGGACCTAGCGTTTCTCCAGCCCCTCCCTCCCAGACTGTGACCTCGGGCTTTGCAGAAGCAAAGTTCTGGACTCCCAGCAACACCGCTGTGGTCTCCAGGGTTACCCTTCTGAGGGATGCCTTTTTTTTTTTCCTGAAGTTGAGGGAATCAGAGCCCTTTCCAGCTCCTATCAGGCTAGCTGCCATGCTGGATAAAATAGAAGTCCTAGAGGCTGGAGTTGAAGCTGAGGGAGGGATAGATTTGCCTAGTCTGCATTAAGCTCTAGGTCGGAAAGTCCTGCCAGTCTGCTGCAGTCTGTCTGTCTCTCACGCACCACACACACACACACACACACACACACACACACACACACGGTGCCACAGAACCTCTTCCCACTTAAAACTCAGCTTCATTGGAGACAGAGCACTCCCTCGGAGGCTCACAACTGTCTGTAACTCTACTCCCAAGGGATCCGACACCATCTTCTGACTTCTTTGGAGACTAGGCACACACATAAATAGAACTTTTTATTTGTTTGTTTGTTTAAATCAGCTTCATCAGGGTTTCAACACCGTATGTCACTGCCTCCGATGGTGGTTATAAAGTGGATCTTTTCTGGGTGTCATGTGTAAATTTCCCACATTAATTTTTTTCCTTCTCCTTCTCTTCCCTGTGCCCTCAGTGTGGTGGAGAGGCTGTGGCTGACTAACCACGCAACGCTGCCAGCTCTGCTCAGTAAATATTTTAGGCTTTGAGGACTTTCCAGCCTCGCTCTGCTGCCTCAGGCAAGCTCCAAACAGGCAGGCGTGGCTGGGCCCAGAGTGGACCTGATGGGACTTGGTATGGCTTTTACCTTTACCCACAACCATTTGAAGCTGCTGAAACACTTCTGAGCTCGCAGGCCACCCGGCAGTGGGGAAGCAGGCTCCTTCGGCCATGGGTTCCGGCTTCCCAACCCCTAATCTCAGACTACAGACTGTCAAAGTGGGTAGACTATGCCTTTCCCTCGGCTGTGACAAAATGCCCACAGACGCAATTTAGGGCAGGGCTTGTTTTGTTCCCAATTTAAGGGTGTGGTCTATCAGGGTCAGAGTGTGAGGCAGCTGGCTATGCTGTGTCTGTCAGGCAGAAAGCGGTGAGAGATGAACCTGGGGCTCAGCTCACTTTCCCTGTTTCCTTCATTCCTAGCCTCTGCCCCCCCCCCATGACGCCTCCTGACCACATACTGGTGGAGCACTTCACTTCTCTCTCCAGGAACTTTTCTGAAAACGCCTTCTCACCCCTACCCTCACCCAAAGGTGCATTTCTGTGCGGTTATCAATCTAGGTGACAAGAGCCAGACATGGTGGCTCACACCTGTAATCCCAGCTTTCAGAGGGCTGAACCAGGAAGTTGTCATGGGCTAGAGGTCATCTGGGCTAGATAGTGAGTACCAGGGCAGCCTGGGCTATATGTGAACCTATTAATAAATAAGTAAGTAAATAGTTTTGAAAGCCAGGCTTGATGGTGTCCACCACACCTTAAATCCAAGAACTCAAGAAGAAAGGCAGGTGGATCTCTGTGGGTTCCTGGTCAGCCAGGGCCACATGGTGAGACCCAGTCTCAAAACAAGAAGAAACAGTTCTGGGGCTAGGAGAGGGAGCGCTCCATCCATCAGCTGGTCTGCACCTGGCATAGCTGGTTTGCACCTGGCACAGCTGGTTTGCACCTGTTTTACGGCCTGGCTGTGTTGAGGCTACGGTTACCTACCTCCAACACCCGAGGAGACCCCTAAGTAGCTCATCTCTGTTCCTAGCTGGAGTCAACCACTGTTGCCCAGCACTGTCTCCTGAACCAAACAACTGCCATCTGGGGACATTCAGCTGTGCCCCCTTACAAACAAACAAACAAACAAACAAACAAACAAACCTCCCAGCTGTGCTATGTTTGTTGATGGACCTCGTCGCTGCAGGGTAAAGACTTTCCAGGTATTGCCTGTTGGAGAGGAATACCCCGCTCCTGTAAGTAGCCCCTTACCTGTGCTCTTTAATGAAGCTCAATAAACTCACCGGCTCGGTCAGCTTCGGTGGAGTCACGCCTCAGTTTGTCTCTGGGACCTTGGGAGAAGGATAGACTTGCTTTTCTCCCCCGGGGAAGAGATTTTAGTAGCACTTGGTGTCGTCATTAGGGTAGGAAAAATTTGAGGACAAATTTGGGAAGGGGCAATGGTGTCTTACCTGATGTGGGGAATGAGAGCGATGAGGTTGAGGGAGGTTGGGGGAGGGGGAGGCAGCAGGTGGATGCGGTGTTTGCACAGGACGTTTTTTGCCATGGTGATTTGCCCCTACAGGATTTATGGAAATCGTGGCCAGGCCTGGGTAGTCTTCTTCCAGGTGGTGTGGAGTGGTCTCTGCCTGATGGGTGGGGTGGGGTCTGCCCTGGAAGTACAGAGTTGGTTTTTATTTTTGTTTGATTTAAAAGATTTTATTTATTATCTATGTAAGTACACTGTCGCTGTCTTCAGACACACCAGAAGAGAGCGGTCATATTTCACTACGGATGGGTTTGAGCCACCATGTGGTTGCTGGGATTTGAACCCAGGACCTTCGGAAGAGCAGTCTTACCCGCTGAGCCATCTCACCAGCCCCCAGAGTTGGTTTTTAAACAACAGAAGGTGTAGGGAAGATCACGGAAGCCCTGGGAGCCTGGGAATGGTGTGGCAGGAGGGAGGTGTTAGCATCTACAGGGGAAATTGGATGCTGCTGGGTAATCAGAGATCTATGGAGGAAGCAGGCAGGAGGGGGAGTGCAGGTGTTAAGGAACTGCAGCCAGGAAGGGATGTGAGGCTGGCTCTGTAGCAGCTCAGTACAGCACTCCACTTAGCTGTTAAACTGGGTAAAGAGAAGGAAAGATGCAGAGGTCGGCCTGCCGGGGGGGGGGGGGGGGGGGGGTGTTCTTTCTTTTTTCTTTTGTTTTTTTTTAGACCAGGCTGGCCTCAAACTCAAATCCGCCTGCCTCTGCCTCCAGAGTGCTGGGATTAAAGGCGTGGTCCACCACGCCCGGCTGCGGGGTTTCTTTCTAAAGGTGAAGAGAGTCCAGGTAATATAAAAATCACCATTGAGTGTTTTCTTTATTTGGAGACTCGGTTAAGAGACATGGCACGCACCTGAGGAAGCAAGCCGGGGTCCGGGAGGCAGTTCTCTGAGTCTGCAAAGCCCAGTGTTGATGTGGAACTCGGGAGATTCGAAGTTGCAATAGCCTGCACCTGTAACTGTGAGAGCCCACGGAAGGTAACACGGGTGCTCCCAGAGGTCATACAGGGGTTACTTGGGAATCTCAGGAGTGGGTTATCCCCCAGGGGTTGTTGGCTACAGAACCCTGAAGGCCAGTGGGTCACAAAGGCCATGGCCAGTGTCTGGTTGCATTCGGAGCTGATGGTGAGACCCTGTTGTTGATGTTGGGAGCTCGGCTGAGAGACTTGGAGAAGTAAATCTAGAATGGCCTCAAAGTGTCTCCTCCCAGCCAGCTAACTTCCTCCTATGGTGCCAGAAGTGGCCGCAAACTGTGCCGGGGGGGGGGGGGGCGGGGGGGGAGAATTAAGACCTAAAGCACCCAGTTGTGGGTCCCACATTCCTCGCTGCGGAAGTGCCAGCCAGAGGCGCCAGCTAGTGTGGTAGTGGCTATGGGTTGCTGATTGGACGGTAGGCTCGCTCCACAGGAGGCGAATCACATCTGGCTCAAGGAAATGAGACAAAATCCTGTGACCAGGGGGTCACCGGCTCCAGTGGAGGAGCAACTGCTCTTGCCTGGATAAATGACGTACCAGCCACAGTGCTTCTCACATGCGTGTTTACATAGGCTTATTACCCTCGGGACATGTTCCCATCTGGTTTCGACCGTTTCCTCGTTTGTGTTTGGTAAGAAGAGGGAGGAAAAAAACCTCAACCTAGGCTTGCCAACAGCCCCTGGAGACAGGCATGGGAGAACATGAGGGTTCAGTGTCCTGCTTGAGTTGGAGAATAGTCAGACAACGATGGCGTCCCTGCCAAGGCTCAGGGACCCTTGTGGAAGGGGGAGGGGGTGGAGAGGCTTGTGAGTGGTTGTCCTTGGAGACAAGCAACTGCCCTCCCAGGGTTCTCTGTTCTGTGCCCCTTCCCCCTACCCGCCCCCTGCGGGCTTGAAGGGTGGGGAGGGTGTAACTGCAATCTTTTCCACCTGTGCCCTAGTCCCCAAATAACGACTCAGAGGGTTATTATTTATAAATTAAGTGTCTAGGCCATAAGCGAGGCCTGTTCCCCTACTAGCTCCTAACTTGTTTATCCCATTTATACTATTCTATGTCTGCCACATGCTGGTTACCTCTCCTCAGTTTCATGTGTCCAACTTCCTCTGCGTCCAGTCAGGGAATCTTCCCACGCTTGCCTTATTTCCCAGAGTTCCCCTCCCCTCCTCCTGCCTCAGCTTCTTGTCCATCAGATTTTTATTGACAGGCTTGCTTCCACACAGTACACAAGAGATTATTCCTACAGGAGGGTCTTGGAGACTCAGTCTCTCACTACCACCTATTGTATGCAGGTCTGTGCTAACTGTCCAGGGTCTAGGGAAGGAGCCAGAGTATAAGGCTAGGAAGATTGGGGGAGGGGACACTCCATTCACGTCAGTTCTACTGGAGCCTCAGGCCTGCTGGGCAAAGGCTTTCCCAGTGCAGTCTGTTTGAGAGGGGCACCACATCCCATGGGTAACCACTCTCTTATGACCAATAAACCTTTTGGCTCCTCAGAGTGAACTTTGACAGAGTCATGCCTGGGTTTGTCACTGGGACTTTAAGAGGGGAGGGGTAGAAACTGTTTCCTTGTGAAGGACTGTGGAGAGCCGTGCCGCGAGCAATCGCCATTATAAGATGGCACTGGCTTCCACTGCGCCTAACTAGTAAACAAGCCTTGTACACAGGTGTGAGAGTGAACTCACGCCTGGTCACTGCCCATCTCAGGGCGTAGTAATGGGGTGATGGGCGAGCAACAAATCAGGAGCTGACACGCCACATCAGGTGCTGAAACACCACGCTGAGGGCTATATAAGCAGCGCCATTTTCCAGGGTCTGGGTCTTCCCTCCTTAAGAAGCAATAAAGCTTGCCGCAGAAGAATCCGGTTGTCCGAGTGTGTTCTTGCCGGCGAGAACGATACCTCGGGACAAAGGACTTTTAAGCACAAGCCACCATGTTGTCTGTCTGCCACATTCTAACTTGGATTCCTGGATCTGGTGCCTTTCATGCTTTCCCCCCTCCCCCCCCCTTTAAAGACAGGGATGTATGTAGCCTGTTGGCCTCTAACTTGATATTCTTTATGTGGACAAGGAAAACACTGAACACTAGATGGACAAGGTGCCCCCCAAGTGCTGGCATTACAGGCATGGACCATCAGGCCTCACTGCCTGGTGTGTGTGTGTGTGTGTGCGTGCATGTTGAGCAGTTTTTGACACTAGCGTCATCTGGGAAGAAGAAACCTCAATTAAGAAAATTCTCCCATCAGACTGGCCTGTAGGCGAGTCCATGGGGACATTTCCTTTCATTAATGTTAATATGGGAGGCCCCCCGCCTACAGCAATAGAAACCCTAACTCAGACAACATACAATTTTTTTTTCCCTTAAAAAATGTTTGAAAGCATTTGTCTGTGTGGGCATGTATGCAAGCTCGTTCTTGTCTTCCACCATGGAGGCTCTGGGACTTGAACTCCCATTAGCAGGCTCCACCGACCATCCAACTGGCCTGACATCCACTGAGCTTCACTACCTTGTCCTTCTGGGTTTGAGGGCTGACCAGGCAACACCTGTCTACATGCACACATGCGGGTAGATTTGTCACTTTCTCTTTTGTGACCAGTCTATGGGGAAGAAAACATTCCCAGCCCTGAGGGTGTAAAGTGTAACACGTCAAGAGTGTTCTGTAACAGCCTGCAACATCTGTCAACCCAGAGCCTCATCTCTCCCTTTCCTAAAGAGTCTGAGCAATTTGTCCCTGCAGTTCAAGTCCCTCTGGGGCCCTTCAGAGTAACTGTGTTTCCCTTAAAGCAATGGCTACATTTTCTGGAATGTTTGCAGCCTGCGGAGAATGGCCTTCCTTCTCACAATGCAGTGAGGGAGGGGCCATGAAGAGACCCTTAGCAGTAGAGAGCACATGGGCTCTTGGCACTTGGGTAATGTGCCTCAGATTTAGTCTGGAAGAAAAGCCTCTGACCCTACGATGGATCTCTAACTGATCTAGGATTATTCCCTTTGAAGAAAAACAACGTAAGGCTGGAGCCACCATGGCTCAGCAGTTTAAGAGCAGCCTGGGGTCAATTCCCAGCAACCACATGGTGGGTCACAACCATCTATACCTTCAGTCCTGGGGATCTACTGCCCTCTTCTGGCCTCTGTGGGCACTGCACACACAGACATATGTGCAAACACTGACACACATAAAAGAAAAATCTCAAAAACATTGTTTTGTTTGTTTTTGTTTTCTTTAGGAAAAAATAAACCTTGAGGCAGTCTCAGGTACCCCAGGCTGACAACAAGCTTGCTGTGTAACGGGGGATGGGCTAGGAATCTGACCCCCTGTTTCCTCCTCCCAGGCCTGGGACTACAGGTATGTGCCATCATTAACAGGCTTCTGAAAGTGCGGGGGACTGAACCCTGGGCTTTGTGCACTCTAGACAAGCCTGAGTGTGAGTGTCTGACTGACAGGGCTTATGTCCAGGCAACTGGGTGCCGAGTCTCAGGAAGTTAAGTGACTTAATTTCTTGAATATGTGGGGTCTTACCAGAACAATTTAGTTATTCTGGCAAAGCTGTGTTTCAGTCAAGTTCATGGAGGAATCAGACTAATAGGGGCTTGAACTTCCCCCTACTCCCTAAGTCCCAATTGTCCTTTCAGTTGCAGATTCTGACACTACAGTGTGCATACTTGCATTCGTCATCCCGGTTAGTTCATCAAATGTATTGATCTTCTAAAACAAAAACCCCAAAAACCATGGGGTGGTGGCAGCACATGGTTTTAATCCCAGCCCTTAAGAGGCAGAGATAGAGGATCTCCATGAGTTTGGGGCCAGCCTGGACTACACAGTTTTGGGACAGCTAGGACTGCACACACTGAGAAACCCTATATTGAAAAAAACCAATCCAAACCCATCTTTTGGTTTTCTCAATCTCCTGTTTTTAGCTTCATTTATACCCTTGTATTTTTATTATATTTTTGGTGCTTGCTTTGGGCTCAATCTGCATTCCAAGTTTTCTAAGGCAGAAGTTACTCATCCTAGGCTTTTTTCTTTTAGGAGTGTTGGTGAGTTTCAAGACAGGGTTTCTCTGTAGCACTAGTTGTCCTAGACCTCTGTAAACCAGGCTGGCCTTGAACTCAGGCAGTGCTGGGATTAAAAGTGTGCTCCACCTCCACCACTATCCCGATCTTGTCTTTTTTTTTTTTTTTTTAAAGATTCATTTATTTATTATATGTAAGTACACTGTAGCTGTCTTCAGACACTCCAGAAGAGGACATCAGATTTCGTTACGGATGGTTGTGAGCTACCATGTGGTTGCTGGAATTTGAACTCGGGACCTTTGGAAGAGCAGTGGGCACTCTTAACCACTGAGCCATCTCACCAGCCCCCTGTTCTTGTCTTATACTGCTTCAATATTATAAAATATTATAATTCACTTTGGCTGGGTGTCATCTATTTTGTTAAGTTGTAGTTCCATTTGCCTCAAGGAATTGGAAGTGGTCTCTGTTGGGATCACAGCATGCTCGTCATGCCCAGTGCTTTATGCAGTGCTGGGATCTGAGCCAGGACGTCATGCAAGTGTAAACACACCACCCACTTAGGTACACTCCCAGCCTCTTCCCTCAAGGTCCCTCTGGACCTGGTGGCTCATTTCTGTAATCTGAGCTGTCCTGTGGACTCGTATTGTGAAGGTCAAGTGACAGTGTGCACTAATCCGTTCTCTCCCTTCACCATGTGACTCCAAGGTGCGAACTCAGGATTGTCAGGCCTTGACTCACTGACTGGCCTCTTCCATGATTTAAACACTTGTGCGTGTATGGCTGTTTTACCTTCATGTATATCTGTGCATCACTTGTGTGCCTGGTGCCCATGAAAGTCAAAACTGGGCATTAGATCTCCTGGAACTGGAGTTGCAGATGGTTGTGAGCCACCATGTGGGTGCTGGGAATTGAACCCAGTCCTCTACAAGAGCAGCCAGTATTCTTTCTTAATTGCCAACCAGTCAGTCTCTCCAGCAACCTTTCATGATTTCTATTCATCTTTTATAGTCCATATTTATGAATATTCCAGTAAGTCAGGAGAATTATTTTTAAATGATTATATTTTTGTGTATGAGTGTTTTTCTGGGGCACATGTATGTATACTGGTGGCTCTCAACCTTCCTAATACTGCGACCCTTTAACAAGTTCCTCATGCTGTGGTGACCCCATAACTTTTTTTGCTACTTCACAACTCAAGGATTGCTAATTATGAACCATAATGTAAATTATGTTTTCTGAGGGTCTTAAGCCAACTCCCAAGGAGTTCATGACCCACAAGTTGAGAACTGCTAATGTGTAAGTGTACAGTGGCCAGGAGGGAGGGATGGGTCCCTGGAATTAGCTTTATAGATTGTTATATGCGGTGAGTGTTGGCAAGCAAACCTGGGTCCTTTGAAAGAGCAGCTGGTGCACTTAACTGCAGACTGAGATGCTGGGAACCAAATTCCTTTACAAGAGCAATACGTACTCTTACCTGCTGAGCCCTTCCTTCCAGCCCTGGATGAAGTCTTTTTTTAAAATGTCAGATCCAGTTGGATCCACTACATACCCCTAGCTGGCCTGGAACATACTGTGTAGACCAGGCTGGACTCAGAGATCTGCTTGCCTCCACTGTCCCAGTAGTAGGATTAAAGGGCTGCCCATGATGCCCAGCCCCTAGCTTGTCAACTCACTCCCATACCACCATCCCTACATTCAGCGTCTGTTTCAATAATCTACATTATGGTAAGGAGGAACAAGCCCAGGGCCCACACATGCCAGGCCAGTATTTTTAATTGCACACCCCAGCTTCTATGGTTTATAGAATATAGGATTCTTATAAATAACACATAGCTGGGTTTTGCCTTTTCAATCCACCCTGACTACCTTCATACACTATGGGACCTAGTGTTGGAATAGCGTGTCAGTGCTGTTTGTTTCCCATTCTCTAACCCCCGTGGGGCGGTGGGGAGCAGAGGCCTGGTATGGAAAAAGGCATGTGTGAGCTCAGCACGACAGAGCAGACTGCAGTGTCAATCCTCATTGCATATTTGGGGTTAGGGAGTCATGAGCACAAGTCTCACCACTGAGATGAGGACAAGCTTTGCCCTGTTGTTGCCATTGTGGGTGACCTGGGCTTGGCCAGCTGGACTACTGGGCAGGCTTTCTATTAAATCTTCAGGGCAATTAAAATCTCCCTAGCAAGCAAAGAGATGGCTCGGTGGGCTAAACCACCCGCTGCCAAGTAGTGTGACTGAGGTTCAGCCCACACGGCTCAACGTGGAGGGGAGAAGTGATTCTCCTCACACAAAACTAGTAAATGTAATAAACTATGCACAGCAGGGTCATCTGATCATGTTGTACTCTTCTTATCTTTAAGACAAGGTCTCAGACCTGCCTGCCTTTTCCTTTCAAGTGGGGGGATTACAGGTGTGAGCCATTGCTATCCAGTAATTTAGAACTTAGAAAAGGGTTGAGTGCAGGAGTGTGCATGCAGCTTGGTGCATGTGACCCGAGGACAGCTCTTGAGAGCGGACTCTGGCCTGCCACCTTGTGGAAATCTGGAGATTGAACGAAAATGCACACAGGCATCCTAACCCACTGTGCCATCTTGCCAGCCCCAGGTCTTTTGAAGGAACGCACATTCAGTCCTACGGCAATCCTGCTTGACTTGAGGACTCGAATCTCAATTGTTAACTCTCACTTGCTGTGACGTCACGTCTTTATGTAACTATCACAGATGAGCATCTTACAGGAGAACCAGAGTAGCTCTACAGCCTTCACTTGCCACGGGCCGCGCTGGCTGAAGCACTCCACCTTTAGGCTTTCCTCTTTATCTACGGACACCCATGCATACCCACTCCATAGGATCAGGGCTGGAGAGCAGGTCTTTCTCTGCACGCAATGCTGCTGCATGAAGCTTCCCTGGCTGCAACAGGGCCGACGACAGATTCTGAGATGTTGTTAATGTCCGTGAGCGTCTGTGTCTTCCACTGCAGACAGAGGGCACCTCACATCTTGCTTGGGCGTCTTTATTCAGAGCTTCCTGTTATGAGAATGCCAGGAGAGCCCACCACCAGGGACCTGGGTGCATACAGAATTTTCATATGGTTGCCCCAAAAGATCAGCAGTTAGAATCCATGACTAAAAATTCCCAATGTCCACCACAGAGCTCACTGGAGAAATGTAACTTTTTGGCTTTTAAACAAAGCCAAACAGGAACAAAGCTTACATTGTGAGATGGAAAAGTTATGAGTTAAATATATGAATTTTTAACAAAAAATTAGGAGTTGCAGAGATAGTTCAAAGAACTTGCTGCTCTTACCAAGGATCTGGGTTCAGTACCCAGCCCGTGTGCCTCACTATCACCTGTAACTCCTGTTTCAGGGAGGTCCTGGCCTCTGTAGCACCAGGCACACACAAGCCATACAGGGCTGGAGAGGTGGCTCAGTGGTTAAGAGCACTGACTGCTCTTCCAGAGGTCCTGAGTTCAATTCCCAGCAACCACATGGTGGCTCACAATCATCTGATGCCCTCTTTTGGTGTGTCTGAAGACAGCTACAGTGTAGTCATATACATAAAATAAACTCTTCTTTAAAAAAAAAAAAAAATCATCAGCCAGGCGTGGTGGCGCACACCTTTAATCCCGGCACTCAGGAGGCAGAGGCAGGCGGATCTCTGAGTTCGAGGCCAGCCTGGTCTACAAAGTGAGTTCCAGGACAGCCAGGGCTATACAGAGAAACCCTGTCTCGAAAACAAAAAAACAAGAAAAAAAATACAAACAAAAAAATTCCCCCCAAAACAAAACATTCATACAAAAAACTAAATGGAAATATAAAATGTCCACATCCCCATTCTTACAGGGTAAAGTGAGGAGCCCTCCAGGATTGATGGAACATCACATGTATGATGCAACCCTTTCCAAATTACCTTGGTTAAAGGAAATAAGCTTAATACAGAAGAAACTGTGAAAGTTCATGTCCGAGCTGGGCTTTTTCACGGAACCGAGCTCCTGTGTAAAACCGTCGTAAGCTCAGAGATATCAGGAAAGAACGACCATATTTGGAATGAACAACTGGAATTTGATATTAATATTTGTGACTTACCAAGAATGGCTCGATTATGTTTTGCTGTTTATGCAGTTTTGGATAAAGTAAAAACGAAGAAATCAACAAAGACTATTAATCCCTCTAAGTATCAGACCATCAGGAAAGCCGGGAAAGTGCATTATCCTGTCGCATGGGTAAATACCATGGTTTTTGACTTCAAAGGACAGCTGAGGTCTGGAGACGTCATATTGCATAGCTGGTCTTCGTTTCCTGACGAGCTGGAAGAAATGCTGAATCCCATGGGGACTGTGCAGACGAACCCATATGCCGAGAACGCCACCGCCTTGCACATTACGTTCCCAGAGAATAAGAAGCAGCCGTGTTAGCATCCTTGTCAGGATGCTGCACTGATGAACCCAGATAAAGGGAAGGTGAGTTCAAGAGTCTGGGAGGTTTTTTAGTTTGGCTGCCTGGTCTGTCCTGGGATTCCATGGTCCAATCTGACCCAATTCACCTACTTCTCCAAGAGCTCAGAATGGCCATCCAAATCTCCCACTGCCATGTCTCACTGGTCTTTTATACCCTCTCCTGACCACACTCCATAACATTTTTTTTTTTTTTTGGATAGTGTTTCTCTGTGTAGCCCTGGTTGTCCTGAGACTCACTCTGTAGATCAGACTGGCCACCGAATTGCTGGGATTAAAGGTGTGTGCCACCACCGCCTGGCCTGACGTCTTGTGCTGCCCATACAGACCCCGCCCCCTGCACTCAAGCTCCTCCCCATACTTCCTCTGGGCACCATCACTGCTGGGCTTAACTACCACTTAGTCAAACCCACATGGCCTGTGCTTTTTACCACTGAGGGAGGCTGCCTTCTCAGAAGGCCCACTTGCCCTTAGTGCTGACCATTTACAGGCAGGTCATGGACTCCGGGAAGGGAGAAAACCATCTGATTTTGTATTTCCAGGCCCTGTAGGTCTGGCTTATGGACAAGCAGTGTGAACTCTAGGGACAGATCCCAACAGACGCCTGCATAGCTCCCAGGTTGGCCCATGCACTAAGGAGGCCAGGATCCACCTTGCCACACGTGCCACCCCTCAGCACCATCTCAGGCACCTCCTGAGCTATGACAATTAGTGCGAGAATGACTGGGGCATGGTATTCCAGTGGCATACCCCTGGTTTCCGGTGCAGATTTTACGGTGACAAGAGGATCATGACAAGACCGACAGGCACCAGAACCCCCTCTGCTCATGAAGAACTCACAGGCGACACGGCTTCCAAATGGCCTCACTTCTCCTCAGCTTGACCACAGCTTCTCAAGAGAACCCCAGAACCCCAGACTCTTGGGGACTTGCCTTCATTCTGCTGGGTGAATATTCCTTTGGGAAATATTGCTTCTCACCACAGGGAAAACAGCAGGACAGATGACACACCAGGAAATGCCATTTAGATTCAAGCGCGGTGAAATTTTGTCAAGCAAAAATAGTCTTTATTCAAATTTAATGGAAACAGGGGTCACTATACTTTGCAAGACGGGGAAAAATAAAATTAAAAAAAATCTTTCCTTTTAATATAAAACAATATAATCACAATACCAGAATGTGGAGCTCCTACAGTGTTACTTCCTAGGGGCTACGCAGGGATCCGTTTCTCTCCACTGTGCTATTCACAACGTTGGTAAGTCCAGAAACAGGAAACCGAAGTGGTGGGAGACTGAAGACTTGCACTTTCACTACGTGGCACACATCAAAGGGCATCGATTCAAGGGCAGACGGCTGAGCTCAGCACACCTACCTACGCCATCACTCCAGCCTGAGAAGCCAGCCGTCTGGGTGCCGAGCTCCCTATAGCCGTGGCCAGGCCTGAAAGGCAGGCGTCTGGGTGTCCTACTGTGAGTAAGGGGAGGTCTGAGGAGCTGCTTTCAGTAGAGCGGGAAGGCCTGGCGCCTGGAGGCTGACCGAGGAAGCACTGAGATTGAACAACTGAGACACACCTTTAGGGAGTTAATGTACAGCAGTGACGGGTGTTCTACTTCACTCTTGTGCTACGGCTACCAACATGTACAAAACACTTCTCGGCAGTTCCAGCGTGGCAGAGCCAGTTAGGACCTTGAGTGGGACCTGGATCTAGACCGGGAGGGCGACCTGGAAGCAGACCTGGATGGAGACTTGGACCGAGAGCGTGTTTTTGAAGCCGATTTTGACCTGGAGCGCGACTCTGCCGGGACATTGGGTTTGGATTTGGAGGTGGATCTTGACCTGGCCCGGGGCTCTGGATTGGGGGCCTCGCTCTCACCCTCTGCCCGGCTTTCCCTCTGGCCAGACTCTGCCTTGGCATGTTCGCGCTCCTTTGACACCGAGCGGGACGGTGACCGGGAGTGGTCGGTGTCCTTCTTCTTCTTGCTGCTGCTGCTACTGACTTTGCTGTCCCGCTTGCTGCTGTGTTTTCGGCTGCGCTCGCTCTTGCTGCGGCTGCGGCTTCGACTTTCGTCCCTGCTTCTCTTCCTTCCCTTCCGCTTGTCCTTGCTGCGGCTGCGGCTCCGGCTGCCCACCTTGCTCCGGCTGCGGCTGCGGCTCTTGAGAAGGCTCTTCTCCTGGCTGCGGCTCTTCTCCTGGCTGCGAGCCCTGCTCACGCTCCTTCGCCTCTCCTCCTCTGCTCTCCTCTCCTGGCTCCTGCTCCGACTTTTACTGTCATGGCGGCTGGGGCTGTGGCTCTTGGCTTTGCCGGCGCTGTCGTTGTTTTGGAGCTTGTCCTCGGCGTGGTCTTTACTCTTACTGCGGCTCTTGTCAGGGCTGCGGCTGCGACTGCGGCTCTTGTTGTCTTTGCTGGGGCTCCGGCTTTTCTCCTTCTTACTGCGGCTGCGGCTCTGACTGCGACTGCGGCTCTTGCTGCGGGAGTGGGAACCTGACCTGGAAGACAGAGGAGCCGGGTGAGTAATGGGTGACTAGCCACTTTCTGTCAGGAACTGGAGAGAGCACGGGCATGCGTGTGGGGCGTGGGAGCAGGGGAGCTGCAGGCCCACCTGGATCGAGACCGGCTCTTCGAATGGCTGCTTTTACTGCTACCACTCCGGCTTCTGCTCTTCCGGGAATGTCTGCTTCGAGAGCGAGACCTGTGGTGCAGAAAAACAAAAAACAACATAGTTTTTGAGACAAGGTGCCAGTAACCTTGGCTAGCCCGGAACTTGCTAGGTAGAGCAGGCTGGCCTGAACTCACAGAAATTCACCTGCTTCGACTTCTTGAGCCCTGGGATTAAAGGCGTTAGAAAAAAAGACAATTTAAATTGCCTGTAAGGGGTTTGACATTTGCTCAGTGGTTTTTGGAGAGGACCAGGGTTCAATCCCAGCACCTACATGGTGGCTCACAATCATCTGTAACTCTAGTTCCAGGGATCCAACACCCTCCTGAGCTCAGCAGATACTAGGCATGCCCGTGATATGGAGACCACTTGCTGATCCTGCAGAGGACTCAGGTTTGATGCCCAGCACCAACATGGTGTTTCATAGCTGTAACTCCAGTCTCAGGGGAACGGATACATCATCTAGCCTTGGCAGGTAGCAGGTACACACATAATACAGACACACATGCAGGCCAAACACCCCAACCCCAAATTTTAATTATATAAAAGATTGTCTAATTATATTAAAAAAGGCTATCTAGAGTCAACCAAGACATTCATTCCTTCAATGAACAAACAAAACAAAAGAAAAAAACGAAGCCCCGCTCTACATAATAGTTTGGCAGTGGTGCACTTGTGCTCACAGACAGGAGGTGGACTGTTTCAGGTTAGAGACGAAACAGCCTTCTGCTACACGACTGAGCTGGATCCCGGCCAGGAAACACTACAGCATAAAAATACCCATGGAGCAACTGCGTAAATATAAACATGGCTTGGATATTTGGTGAAGACAGTTATGTATTGTGTTCTTGGGGACTTTTAGATTAGTGCTATAACTTACAATGTATGAAATACACACAAAGGAAGGAAAGAAAAGAGAGAGAATACTGCAAACATATTTGCACACTGGTCTTTCAACCTTTAGGTCTAACAGTGCGCACAGGAGAGGTGTGGGGAAGCAGTCAAGTCCACTGGCATGAAAAGCAAACGAGTGAGACTCAGGGCTCTGACCGCAGCTGTTGGAACCACGAGTACTGAGATCATGGTCCCCAGAGACACGGAGAGATCGCGTTGTTTCTGGATATTGCTCAGCTCAGTTAACTCACACATATGTGACAGGAGTTAGGTACAGAGCACTACTAATGCCACAGCCTTGCTGAAATGCCCTAATACCTCAAGCCCTAGCCTGGAGGTCATAGGAAATACCAGGCAGCACATCATGCGCTCTGGTAACCCAGCTGTGGGAAAACGTATGCTGCATGTAAGTCATACCTTCTCTACTCTGGGAAACTCCCCCACTGCAGGCCTTTATCAAACGCCTCTCTGCTGGAAAGACAGCCTTGTCTACCCATCTCCTCCAGCTTTATGAGCTCTGTCTCCATCAAGATCCTTACTGAGCCCGGATCAGCTGTGCTGGGTCACAATGGCCACCACACTCACTCACTGCCTGTTTTCTTCAGTGAGGGCGGGGATCAGATCTGTCTTGTTCACAAATGCCTGCCAAATCTGGTGCTCTCTACTCTGTTTTTGGCCATTCTTTTTTTCCTGTGGTTTTTGTTATTTTGTTTTTGTTTTTCTTTTTTTAAAGACAGGGTTTCTCTGTGCAGCACTGGTTATCACCTGCCTCTACCTCCCAAATACACCAAGAGGGATTAAAGGCATGCACCACCACTGCCAGCTTCTACTCCAGTTGCTTATAAGAATAGGTGCCCTAGGGGGCTGGTGAGATGGCTCAGCAGGTAAGAGCACCCGACTGCTCTTCCGAAGGTCCAGAGTTCAAATCCCAGCAACCACATGGTGGCTCACAACCATCCGTAACAAGACCTGACTCCCTCTTCTGGTGTGCCTGAAGATAGCTACAGTGTACTTATATATAATAATAAATAAATCTTTAAAAAAAAAAGAATAGGTGCCCTGGCCTTATGTGCTTCTAGCTTAGTTTATGACTCAGCTCCCCAGAGAAAGGTGAGCGGTCACTGAGTCCTGTCTCAGCAAAGGACTTTGCTTCTGTTTGTGTATGTGACTTAAGAGGTTCATGAGTTTCACAAGCTGTTCAGTTCAAAGTTCTGAGCCACTGAAGCACATGAACTCATGCTATAAAAGCCAACAAGAGAACACCAGTGGGCCGTCCATGCTGAGCAGTGCGGTACTGTGAGTGCCCAACTCATGCTATGTCAACAGTACCTTGAGTGACTCCGGCTTCTGGAGTAAGACCGGCGCCGCCTAGAACCTGGCTTGTCTTCAACTAATCTGATTTTTCTGCCGTTGACTTCAGTTCCGTCCAGCTTTTCCAAAGCTCTTTTCATATCAGAGTAAGACACAAATTCAATCACTCCTTCGTTTTTGCGTCCCTTGTGAGCATCTGCATACGTCACTTCTCCTGCCTGACGCATGTAATCCTAAAGAAAAAAACACAGGTTAAAATGCAGCAGGCAAGCGAAGCTGTGACACAAGTGGCAAACCCACCATGTCCTTTCCCCCATGGCTGCAGGCTGTGTGCTCATCTAGTTAGTGTGGCTGAGTCAAAGTGCAGAGCGGAGCAGACGTGGGAAGTGCAGCTAAGGTGAGGGATGGATCTGGATAAAGATGGCGACCTAACGCCGCAGTGGTAGTAACACACACTGAATAGACATTTGTGGTCTAGGTTCATTTTGTGGAGTTCTGTTCTGCATTTGTAAACACTGGGCATGTCATTTTGTGTCATGCCTCTTATTTGTTACATCACAAGCATGTCTGACGGTGTGTCTCAACATACACAATCTTCTAGTCACCATCCCCGCCCACTTCTGAGGGTTTCCCAATTGTCAAGAGTGCAGGCTATACTTAGATTGTGTACTGGCTAGTTGTGTGTCAACTTGACACAGCTGGAGTTATCACAGAGAAAGGAGCTTCAGTTGAGGAAATGCCTCCATGAGATCCAGCTGTAAGGCATTTTCTCAATTAGTGATCAAGGGGGAAAGGCCCCTTGTGGGTGGGACCATCTCTGGGCTGGTAGTCTCAGTTCTATAAGAGAGCAGGCTGAGCAAGCCAGGGGAGGCAAGCCAGTAAAGAACATCCCTCCATGGTCTCTGCATCAGCTCCTGCCCCCTGACCTGTTTGAGTTCCAGTCCTGACTTCCTTTGGTGATGAACAGCAGCATGGAAGTTTAAGCCGAATAAACCCCTTCCTCCCCAACTTGCTTCTTGGTCATGATGTTTGTGCAGGAATAGAAACCCTGACTAAGACAAATTGGTACCAGCAGAGTGGGGTATTCCTGTGACAACCTGACCATGTTTTGGGGAGGTCTGTGGAAGGACTTTGGAGCTTTGGGCTTGAAGATCTATTCGTTGTTAAGAGCTCTGTCAGATGTTGTGTAGGAGCTTGGAAGATAATGTTGAGAACAGTGCAGAAGATGGAGCTCTGGTGTGTGAAATTTCAGAGGGAAAATTAAAGACTCTTTTCAGGGCCATTGCTGTTTTGATTGTGAAGATTCTGTAGTTCTGGTTAGCTGGGGCTGAAGAATCAGCTGTGATTAACAAGATACCAGAACTACCAAAGCAAAAACTTTGCATTACTGGGACTATTGATACTGGTTAGCTGGAGCTAAGAAATTGGCGGTGATTAAGAAGAGACCAGCATCATTGAGGTGACATCTTCTGGGAAGTGTTTTCTGAAAGCACAAAGAGGCTGTGTTCCAGGGATGGCCAAGGTTGTACTCCTGCTGCAGCGGGACTTGGTAATATGTAAGGGTCACCCAGGTGGTACTGGTTTTGAAGGCATGAAGGGGTCACGCAAAGCAGCTGAGGCTCGGTACTGTGAGAGGCCATGGAAGGCCATTGGTGAAGGTGCAGCCTCAGTTGCAATTGAAGGCCCAGGACTGAAGGGGTCATGCAGTGTTTTGGAGATGCCAGTACCATGAGATGACCACCAAGAGCAGCAGCAGCAGTGGGGTACAGGCATCTGGAGCCTAGAGGATGATGCGTGTGCTACAAAGGGCATGGCTGGAGAAGTGACCCAAGCCCTTGGAGGAGCCCAGAAGATCGTGAGTTGGATCCCAGACATTGGACAGTTGGAGATTGACTTTTGCTTTTGATTGTGACTGTGCCCTGATATTTTCCCTCTTGAAGGAAGAAACTGTTTTAGTGGAGCCCACAGTTAAGAGACTTTTAATTGTAAAAAGACTTTGGATTTTAAAGAAATTGAAATTTTAAGAATATGTAAAGGCTGTGGGACTTTTAAAGTTATTTAGATCTTGGGGATGAATAAATTGTAAGGGTTGAGGCTTACTAGTGATGTTTTTGTGTGTCAAGTTGACAAGGGGTCAATTGTACTGGCTAGTTGTGTGTCAACTTGACACAGCTGGAGTTATCACAGAGAAAGGAGCTTCAGTTGAGGAAATGCCTCCATGAGATCCAACTGTAAGGCATTTTCTCAATTAGTGATCAAGGGGGAAAGGCCCCTTGTGGGTGGGACCATCTCTGGGCTGGTAGTCTTGGGTTCTATAAGAGAGCAGGCTGAGCAAGCCAGGGGAGGCAAGCCAGTAAAGAACATCCCTCTATGGCCTCTGCATCAGCTCCTGCCCCCTGACCTGTTTGAGTTCCAGTCCTGACTTCCTTTGGTGATGAACAGCAGCATGGAAGTGTAAACCGAATAAACCCCTTCCTCCCCAACTTGCTTCTTGGTCATGATGTTTGTGCAGGAATAGAAACCCTGACTAAGACAGATTGTGACCATTAGCCACAAGCCACTCAAGAACACCTCTGTACAAAAATGTATTTGAGTTATTTGCAGAAGTGTGGGTTCTGGATAAAAGGCAGTAGCCATTCAAACTAGGACACGCATAAGTGAATACAGGAGCAGTCATAGTTAAACATGAGACTGTCACGACAAAATGAGGGTAAAGATGACTGGCGGGGAGCTAGGCTTGTGTTACTATCTGTACATTTTTATCTTATGTGTATGAGGGTTTGCCTTGCATGTATGTCTGTGTGCCCAATGCACGCCCACTGAGTTAGAGGTTTTGTTCAAACTCAGAGAACCACCTGCCTCTGCCTCCTGAGTGTTGGGAATAAAGAGTTTTGAATTGCCATATGCAAATCTAGCTCCTCTGAACAACAGGAAGTAATCTTAAATGCCGAGCTGCCTGCTTCTTCAGCCCTCAGTGCCACTACTTTGAGCTAGCCACACTTACAAAGCTCTGAACAGCAGCTGTCAGCGAGTGCTCCACAATGCTATAGGAACTCACTCCTTATTATAACCACATAGGCAGAATAACCAGACCCATCTTACAGATGTGACAGAAAATTACAACAAAGTTGTTAATTGCTCAAAGTCAGTGAGGACTGACTCTGGGGCACAGAGGCAGGAAAAATCCAGTATGGAATTATTGGGGAGAGTTAACAGAAACCCAGAAAGACGTGCTCCAGATTATGGCTGTGAGTAAATCCTTCAAGAGTTGCTTCTTGCGGGGCAGTGGTGGTGCAGACCTTTAATCCCAGCACTCGGGAGGCAGAGGCAGGTGGATTTCTGAGTTTGAGGCCAGCCTGGTCTACAGAGTGAGTTCCAGGACAGCCAGGGCTACACAGAGAAACCCTGTCTCGAAAATCCAAGAGTTGCCTCTTAGCTGGGCATGGGAGTACACACCTTTGATCCCAACACTCAGAAGTCAGAAACAGGTAGATCTATGATTTAGAGGCCAGCCTGGTCTACAAAGTTAGTTCCAAGACAGCCAGGGCTACACAGGAAAACCTTTTCTTACAAAAACAAAAAAACAAATAACAATCTTTGGAATCGATCCCCCCTTTCCCCTGTGATAGGGTTTCCCTGATTGGCCTTGAATTCAGAGATCATCTGCCTGTCTCTACTGCTTTATTTATAAATGTTTTCTTATTTTGTATGTACAGTGTTATGCATGTGCACCACATGCACACAGAGCCCCTGGAAGGCAGAACAGGGCATCAGATACCCTGGGACTGGAGTTAGACAACTGTGAGCCACCTTGTATGCTTTTATGGGTATGAGTGTCTGGGTACCATATGCTTGTGCTGCCAGCAGAGGTCAGAAAAGGGGCCCTGGGGACCATGACACTGTAGTTATAGATGACTGTGAGCAGCCATGTGCGTGCTGGGAACTGTACCTGTCCTCAGAGCATCAGAGCACCCAGTGTTAACTGCCAAGCCATCTAGAGTTTTATCTTTAAATTATGTGCATATGTGTGTATCTGTGGGTGGCAATGTACATGTGGTTACAGGTGCCCATGGAAGCCAGAAGAGGCCATCACATTTCCTAGAGTGGAAGTTACAGGTGGCTATAAGCCTCCACAGTGGAGTGCTGGTAACTGAATTTGGGATTTCTGTAAGAGCTGCAAGTGTTTTTAACTACTCCCAGTTATAGGTCCTTAACTGCTAAACTATCTTTCCACCCCCAAGGGCTAGCCTTTTATGTCAGACTATTCTCAACTCATGGACATCTGCCTGTCTCAGCCTCTGCCCCGAGCACTGGGATTGAAGGCGGTGTGCACAATCACTCCTTACGCTTCTCTGCATCTCATCTTTGTTAAATTAAAGGTTTGTCTTTAGCAAACTTGAAAAAGATCCTTTATGATAAAATGAATGGCAAGGCGGTGCCTTTAATCTCAGCACTCAGGGGCAGAGGCAGGCAGATCTCTGATTTAGATGCCAATCTGATATACAGAGCTAGTTCCAAGACATCCAAGGATACACAGAGAAACCCTGTCTCTGAAAAACCAAGCCCCCCAAAAACACCCAACAACAAAAACCCCAAAACTAAACAAAAACAAGAAAACCCCAAACAAACCCTAACACAAATGTGAAGTATGCCTGACCACCCTTCTCTCAACGCCTTCATTTTGGTTTAAAACAAACAGTTTGCCTTTCATTTATTCTGAGTTCACTGAGTCAAGACACTCTTAGCAAATTTTCTTCCCTTCCAAGATTAGAAACTCAAGACGTGAACTCTAGCTCCTTGGATGGCCGCAGCAGCAGCAGCAGAACTTAACTTTTTCATTCTTGTGGTGCTGAGCTTCAGGTCAGGCACTGGCCAGGTTTAAGTGTTCAGCTCCAAGTTACAGCCCAGTCCAACTCAAGTCTATTATTATTATTATTATTATTATTATTATTTGCACATTGGTGTTTTGCTTGTGTGCAAACGTCAGATTCAGATCCTAGAGTTACAGACAGCAGTGAGCTGCCATATGGATGCTGGGAATTGAACCCCACCCCTCCCCCTCCCAAAACTCCTAGCTAGATCTTGGAATTTTTGAATAAAATCTTCTTTCCTTCCTTTCTCTTCCTTTTTAAAATATTTTATTTCTTTGACTGAGTCTCACTATGTAGTCCCGACTGGCCTGGAACTCACTGTGTAGGTCAGGTTGGCCTCCAATTTTACCGAGCTCTGCTTGCCTCTAACCCCCAAGTGCTGGGATTAAGGTGTGTGCAGCCTTGGCCAGCCCATAATAAATAGTTCTTAAAAGATGGGTCGACCCCCACCCACTTCCAGCTGGTCTATTTTCATCTCAACCAATTATCTATGCACACAATCATAACTAAGGACACCACATGCTGGATAGTCTCACTGTGTGGACCCACACTGGAAGCTGAAGTCAGTCAGGTTCCAGCTCGGGTTTACAGAAACATAGGTTTTTAGCCTCTTCTATGCAGCTCCACCCTGCCATCTCTCTAGAACACTGTCTGCAGGGGAAAATTCCATGGAATACAAATGATTCCTTGGAGCAGTTGGCATCCACGTAAGGAAAGTATGAGTGAGGTTTTAGTACCGGCTTTTACACTCCCAGGCCTGAATAAATAAGACTTGCTTCCTCCTCTTACCCATGCCCAACCTTAGAAAGTTAACTAGGTCCAAACCTTTAGGTCCTGCCAGCTGCATCGACTTGACAAATTCTCCACAATAAGTCTGTATTCTGTGCGAGTAGGGGGACCGTATTTATCTCGGCCACTTCTTCGATAACCATATCCACCTTTAGGAGGTTCAAACAGACAACATCATAGAGTGTAAGAGGAGATGACACAGCACACTCTTAAACTATGTAACTCAATCCCCCCTTTCTAAACAATAGCATGTGTATTTTAACTAAAGCCTCACCTTTAATTCAAGTTTAAACACAAAATTTCAGTAAGTTTTTAGGCATACACATTCACTAGTTAATATTTATATTTTAAATTAGCATGTATAAAATAAGAAACATAATTTAGAAAAGGCAAATTATTAAATCAGTTACTACTATTACCCCTAGTCATTAAAGTTTTTGTGAATAATTTTTATGGAAAGAAAAAGATGCAGGCACCCATTTCAGTTCATCTCATCTGTGTCTGAATAAATAGACTTGCTTGCACCCAGGTCTATGGGGTATGATTGTAGTCACTGAATGGCTTCCTATTTTTTGGTCAGCCAAATGGAAAGGTGACCAAGGTCAGCAAGTAGAATAGGTGGTCATCTTAACCTCAAAGGATTCTTTTAATTAAAATTGAGGTCTTTGTTAAATATATGTCAAGTTGTATTACAGAAGAAAATGTTTTAAAGTATTAAAAGAAACTCATGACATCAAATATTTACAATCTGTATTTTAAAAGATATATTCGTATAGAAACAGCTTAAATATCTACCTTTAAATAAAATACTGAAATACATTAAAAATTAGCATTTAAAACCGAGGTATGTTATTGGTACATCTATCCTTCACATGCTTACTGCGTCCCGAGCCGTAGCTGCCATCCCGCCGCGGGCCTCGAGCGTGCTCAACAATGACTCGCTCGCCACACAGGTCTTTGCCGTTCAGTTCATAAACAGCATCGTCTGCATCACGCAGATCATCAAACTCCACAAAGCCATACCTGTGAGAGAGCAAACAAAACCTGGTTGGCATCGGGGCATCCAGCTTCACTAACGTGTCAGAAATCAACGAGGTTCATGCTTAGCACAGGCTGGGGGTTGCAAACTAAGGGCCAACTTTCTCTTTTCTGTAGCCAAAACCACCTTGTCTTTGTGCCAACAGGCAACTAACTGCAGGAGTCAGAAGGCTGTGTTAAGTCTATAGGAAGCAGCAGCAGCAAATACCTCCAAGGGCTACTTGGT
The DNA here is from genome assembly GCF_000001635.26 of Mus musculus. Taxonomy (NCBI): domain Eukaryota; kingdom Metazoa; phylum Chordata; class Mammalia; order Rodentia; family Muridae; genus Mus; species Mus musculus. The sequence goes on along the minus strand of NC_000070.6, from coordinate 131,890,965 downwards.
TTAAGGAATCAGCAAGAACTCACCCGCTTGCACTCTTACAAGTGGTGTCTGTACTAGGTGCAGCTGGCCCCTGATGCACTGACTGCTGAGTCACAGTCAAAGGAAAGGAGGTAGGTCAGTGTCGGAAGTCTCTCTTGTCAAAAGTTTTTTCAAGGTTCCTGGTTTCCTACCTAAACAAACTAGTCACAACTGAACTAATTCTTCTAATTACTAACTCTTCTAATGACTAATTCTACTAACTAACTCTTCTAATTACTCGCTATTTACTTCCCTGTGTGATTCCAAGTTTGTTTCCATGATGTCTGGAAAGGCTGACATGATCTACATACAACTGTACCAGCTTATTTATATCATATTACCAGGTACTTTCGAGCAGAGATAGGGTGGTTTAATACATGTGGGGGAAGCCCTCCCCACCCCCTAAATCCTTTTAATACCTGCTACAGACTAGTTAAGCTAAGTACAGAATCTGTAAAATACTTACAAGCAAGGTTAAAGTCTCTTGAATAAATTTTAGTTTGGTCTATGAAAGGCCTGCTTTGTGAGCACTGTCTATATTAAAACCAAAATCATCTTTTGGATCCTGCCCAATCACAAGAGTTACAAGCCAATTCTTTAGACTCTGACAAGCTTGTGCAAATGATGATCCTCTGTGCTCAAACATGCTGACATTGGACACAGGCCCCAAGACTTGCCAGGAGGAACAACAACGACAACATCATCATCATCATCTCAGGAAATGTTGGGGGTGGGGTTGGGTGGTTAGGCAGGGGTTCACAGTGTAACTCTGGCTGGCCTTCAATTTCCCATCCTCTTGACTTACTCAGCATGTACCACTGTGTCTACCTACTTGTTTGTTTCAAAACAAATCTTCTCAAGGTGACAACGTGCAGGTCAAGCTTTGGAGAATTAAATTTTACAATGTTCTGCATGTATGCCAGAAAAGGGCACCAGATCTCTTTAAAGATGGTTATGATCCACCATCTGGTTGCTGGGAATTGAACTCAGGGTCTTTGGAAGAAGAGCTCTTAACCTGTGAGCCTCTCTCCAGCCTCCGGAGAGTTATGTGTGCAGCATGGGCAACTGTAGGAGCTGGTTCCTTTCTTTCATCAAGTGTGTCTGTCCCAAGGATTGGACTCAGGTGGCCAGCCTTAGCAGAAGATGCCTTTACCCACTGGGCTATCTTGGTGGTCCTGGTCCACCCTCTGTTTTAGAGCTATTTTTTATGCTGAAATATCTGAGTGGCATTCAAACTTTAAGAGGCACTGACTCTCCATTAAAAAAACAAAAAACAAAAAAACAAAACCCCCAACAAACTAAAGCAGACACACCTAGTTACTTAACAGGACGTGTTTTCAGAACACCCGCCCATGTGCTCTGTGGGGTCTTTTAAACACTTTCACAAGCTAAAACCGCCTCAGTCACTTAATTGCATATGACACTGTGGCTGCCTTTTCCCTTCCTAGGTAAAATGAGTCATCAGGGAATTGACCATTTAACGGAGGTCTGTCTTTTCTTTCTTTCTCTCTTTCTTTCTTTTCTTTCCTTCCTTCCTTTCTTAAGAAAAGGTCTTACTATAACCCTGTCTGGCCTTGAACTCATAATAGAGACCCACCAGCCTCTGCTTCCAGTGCTGGGATAAAAGGCATGCCCCATTACATCTGACAAAGTGAAGCTTATCAAGAAGATTAAAAACAAAACAAAACAAGTCCAACACTACTTTACTTTGGCTTTGTTTAGATCTATTTAGATAGATCATAAAATTCCTCTGCTCACAGCATCGCTGCCCTTGGCAGCAGGTGAGAAGCAGACAGCAAGTATAAGGATGTTGTGCAAGAACACTTGCCATGAGCCTGATGAGGTGGCTTTCTCTCTCTCTCTCTGCGGTACCCACTTGTTCAGTACCAATGATCAGAAATGACTTAGTATAAGGTCACAACAGCACTGATTCCTAGACTAAACAAATAAATTACAATACAATAAAATAATTTTCCCCCGAGCAGTTAAGGTTTATAACTACAAATCACAGAATCACAAAATCCAAGACCCTAAACTCTGCAGGGCAACTGAGGCAGGAAGGCCAGCTGTGGTGGGCTCAGTGAGTCTTCAGCTTAGGCTCCATGGATGGATGCAGCACTCAGCAGAGATCACTCTATTCTATGGCCTACACACAGAGCTCATGAGACCTTTCAGGGAAACCTGTGATAGCCTATCAGGGGAGGCATAGTCATTTAAACATTATCAGTGCTCAGACAGACTAGACTCTACCAGAGGAGGCTGAAGCAAGACGTAGGACAATTTGTGATGCCAGAGGAAAATAATTCTTCCTAATATTTACTCCTAAAAACTGCCCAGTGGATCACTTAGCTATTATTTGACTAAACCAAACAGTTGACTTAAGGTCCAATGTATTTAGCAGGAAAACTTTGGTGGCTTCTCTGTGAAATGCTTTAAAAATCCATCAAGAATATTTTAACAGCAAAGTTCAGATTAAAGACTAAATCAAGCACCAGCCTGTCACTTCTGAAACTGGCATGCTGGATGCTACACTAATACCAGAGAGGAAAGGCAGAATGGTGGGGAACCCCTGTTCTGAGGATGAACACACTGTATCAGGTATTTCTACCAAAACGATCTCCATTCAGGTTTGCATTCTCCAAGCAGGTCAGTGAGTGGGCTCCGAGGAAACAGCAGCCTGGGGAACAGTGGTAAAGTGTCACCTACCTAGTACTAGTCATTAAACCTTCTCTAGTCTCAACAATGTGCCTTTACTTAATATCCATAGCATTCAAGAGGCAGGTACCAGTAACCCTGTTTCACAAACAAGAAACTGAGGCACAAAAGTGAAAAACTAAAACTAAAAACTCAGAAGGGCTGGTGTGCATCTATTAAGATGGTCAGCAGGCCCTCGCCTCTGGTCTGGCTGTGGGTCCAGTTCCGTTAGGAATAAACTCAACAGCATACTTATTTTCTTTGTGCTTAATTGTCAAGTGAGAGCATATACTACATACAACTAAGGTTTGTCCCAACATATGAGTATGAGAAACATTAAAATCTGCAGGTCTAGATCAAGAATAGCACCTGAGGTCAGGGATAAATTTAACTTTTTACTGTCTAAGATATCTTTTAAAACTATGGATCCCAAATTAGTTTTAAATATCTTAGTAGTCCTTCAGATCATTTTTCACATCTTCAAAAAGCAAATCTTTCTGATGGGTATCAGTGATTCTTCAGAAACCAACCTGCATCCCTCTTAATAAATGATCTTTATCTCATCCCCACACTCAGCCCCTGATTTCTCTGTGTACTTCTGGCTCCCATTCTGTAAACCAGGCTGGCCTTGAACTCAAAGCTGGCTTGCCTCTGCCTCCAGAGTGCTAGGATTAAAGACGTATGCTACCTTTCCATGGCTAATAAATGTTTTTAAATTTAAATATTAACTTGAACACTATTCCCTTTGAACTTTACAGCAAATAACATGAAACTGACCTATTCTCAAAAACAAAACAAAACAAATCAACAAAGCTCTTTAGAATTTTCTGTCCAGGTAGGGAAGGATCGAAGGCATGCTTGTGACTTTACCACATGACACAGCACCTGGTGGGATCTGTAAGCCTCACAAAACACAACTTGGACAGATAGATTTTTCCAGCTCTATTCTACCTATAAACCCACTGCTGCTGCCTTTAGAGCACTGTCAGGAGACTCCAGCACGGGAAGCATGAGTGTGAGGGAATGGGGAGAAGGACTTCAGTGAGGCCCTATCTAGCAGAGACCACACCTCGCCTTACTCAAGGGTGGCAGCAGTCATTCTTTCCCTTATGCTATTTGTAAGTACTGCCACATAGACAACACTTGAATTAAACAAAACCAAGAAATCTTTTCTTAATGTTTCTTATATCGTGTCTTCCCAAAGTGTTTCCTCTGATCCTGGCATATCCTGTCATAAGAATGAGGGGAGAAGGGAGAATTGCTATCACTTCCTCCTGTAAGAAAGTGAGCTTATGACTCTGAAACAAATCCAGCAGGGTACCTGGACAGCATAAAGCAAAGTCATGTTGCACCCATAGCTGCTCAGATCTTTGGGCCATTCGCACCCCTGTGTATGCTTTAGTCTTCTTCATCCACAGCTGATGTACTCCTCAGGTCAAACTGAAAAAGCACAACTGGAGTGACATGTCTTCAATCCAAGGTCCCTTAAGATGTCCATTTAGAAATGCTCATCACATTTCTTGCAAGAGTTCCCACCTAAGCTCACAGTGCTGCCATACAGGCTTTCTCTGACCCAGTACTTGTAAGTCCAAAGGTCCTGAACACCATCAGGCCCCCTCTTCCTTTACGTCCTACTGAAGAGGACATCACTTATCCTCTTCACAGGGCTTTAGGGCTGTCTGTCTTCCAGAGCCTCTCACTCAGCAAGGAGACTGAGAACAGGCCTGGGGAGAAATGATGAGCACGGCTGGACTGGAGCTGAGCTACGCAACTGGCTGACTGAGCAGGTGTGACTAGAGGGTGCTGCCGGGGAGTGGATACAAGGAGCAGGAAAAGCAAGCCTCCATGCGTAACTGCGGACACCCACCAACGCTGCTCACCGAGGAGCATGCCTCGGACGGCCTCTCAATAGGAAAATGTGCCCCTTTCCACAGTGGATCTCTGCTCACCTTTGTCCTACAACTGTGCCACATGCTTTTCTCTGTATGTGGACATGAGAGTCCTCAGCCAGCACCAGCAGGATGTGAGTTTTGCTTTCCCAATGTGGTGAGCCATTCCCACATTCACTCATTTTCCTTGTAAGAACCGAACCTCTCCATGGCTGGTCAGGATTAGGGATGTTGCTGTAGCCAAGGAAAAATTTTCATCTGTTGAAGTAAACCCACAGGGTGGCTTGAACCCTCAATCTAGAGCCAGTAGCATTGTATTTTGAGGGCAGAGCCCTTAAATCTACCCTGAAAGAAATGGTATTCAGTGAACAGGAATCAAACAGCTTTCAAAGCACTCAGTAGATCCTAGGCTTCAACCAACTTGGGTCTTAAGAGGTGAAAAGGGCATAATGACAGGACAGTAGAGAGTAATTCTCGAGTGCTGCATCGAGTGCACAGAAACCTGTAGAACTAAGACAGTTCTACAGCCAACTCTCGTGCTCAGGTGATGCTAACTTGTAGAAGCTTGTGAATGAGAACAGTGCAATGGCCCTGATTCCACAGGTCTGCAGCATCCCAGGGCACCAGCAGTCAGGCCCTCAAAGCACATTAACTGCTTAACCTTAATGGCCATGGATGTGAGCTGGCTTCCGCAGTGACTGAGGGAGTTTACAAGCCACAGTGGCAAGCTGCTGCTCCAGGAGCAGGTTCCTGAGACCTTTTCCTATTCTGAGACAGGAAGGAGGCTGCTCTTGGCTTTCTGCCCTCCCTTTTTCTTTAGTCTCAGAGGAGGGAGGGCCATCAAGGCCACCCAGAGAAGGTGGAAGACTTACCCGTGCTCACTCAGTGGCAGAGCTGGGGTGCGACTTCAGGGCTCACCATTACCCAGCCTGGGACTCTTTCACGTCGGCAAACTGGCAGTTCCCGCACACCAAGAGCTCTCTCATTAGAGCTAGTGTGGATTCCTGGTCTGCAAACGGTTGGCCACAGCTCAGTCTGCACTTGATCTTTCCCCACCTTCAAAGAAGAAAACCTACCTCATGATTTCTCTCTTCCAGAACCCCTGACCACCTGATTCACTCCCAACAACCTTGCAATCATCTCTGACTACTCTCCTCTGGTTATCCGCTGTGTCTACTGCCAAATTCAATCATTTTACTACAGCTATTTTCACTCAGGCAACTTGTCTCTACACTGTAGTGGGAAAAGCCAGCAGCTAAGTGACTCTGTTGCTTAGAAGTCTATGCCTCCTAGTATCTTTATGTCCTTCTAAACATCTTGACTACACGAGCTGAATCCTTCCGCCCTTCTTGCTATGGCTGAGAAGCACCTGCTTCAGGAGGCCTCAGTACCCTGCATGCCTGATGCTCATCCAGCCACCTCTCTGGCACTTCCATCCGTTTCCCGTCTCACAAGGCAATGCTTTCTAAGCCTTGTTTCTTTCATTTGTACTAATCTTGCCACTTCATTATGAGGGCTTTCACATAACAAAGGCTAGCACCTGTTGGCTATTTAGCATAGCACTTGGCTTAAAGAAATATTTTATTATCTGTAATATTTCATTTGCCATTAATAATAAATGCGAAGAGTGACTTATTCTTCTCACTCATGACGAGATAACTAAGGCCTGGAGAGGCCAGGCACTTTGTTCCCAGTCAGGGAGCGTCTATGTGGTGGAGCTGAAAATGAAGCCAGGCTTAGGACTCTTGAATTCCAGCTTGAATATTAAGCCACAGATCCCAGAGCCTTTGAAAGGCAGATGGCTTCTTCTGTTCTCCCACAGTCCCGAATAAAACCTTTTCTGTTTAATAAGCACTGCTGCTTGACTTAACCATAATCTAACCTCAGATAAGCCAGGTGGTAGCAGTTTTTTGATACAGCAGGGTGAAGTCTCCAGAGAAAAAGGACACTGGTCTCAGGGTAGGGTGAAGCACTCTAAGCTGGGGCATGAGACAACCGGGTTACTTTCACTCTTGTCTTTTGGTTCCCATTAGCCAGTGTCAGCCATCTGGTCCTTCCGAAAACATGTGTGGGTTCAGAACATAACAGACTAGAAGAATAGAGGAAAAATAAGATTATTCTGTGCAATCTCCACTCTAGAGGTCCCGCATCAACCCCTGCAGTCTGTCTTTGCTTCTGAGGCTCAGCAAAAATTAGATCAGGATAAAGATGCTTGGAGCTAGTTGTGCCGATGTGACTGATCATCAAAGAGAATACTTAAGGATACAATTAATTAGCTTTGCAAAGGAATGGTGACTGGGACCAAGTATTTCATATTTATGAATGAATATTAAGGGGGGGAAGGGCCAGAAGTCAAATACTAGGTTTACAGACTTCCAAATGCAAAGACTTCAGTAGCAATGGATGATACATATATAAGACCTGATTTATTTTTTACTAATTCCAACTACTCCACCCCACTAGGACACTTTCTTTCTTCAAATTCCTCTGTAATAATAGCCAACTCCTACTTTCCTGTCTTGCTCTGTCCCCCATGAGAGGAAGCACACACTGCCTCACTCGGCCTTCCTGACCCTGAAGTCTATGCCAGCTCCTGGACAGAGAAGAAGGACTTGGAGCGGTTGCTGGGTCTCTGGCCAAGGCTACTCAAGATTCTGAGTTTCTTCAAACTCACATTCTAACCGACAACCTGCACCCATCAGGCTCTGCCACCTCCCAAACCCAGTGGAAAGTCGTCCTTAACAAGAGGGGCGGGAAAAACAGGGGCTCCAGGAGCACAGGCGTAAGAAGGACAAATGCCTATGTTCTGACCACAACTGTGAGCACAGTAAAGGCATACACACCAATTCTGTAACTGGAGGGTGCGAATACTAATAAGTTGCAAATGTTTATTTTCTACTGAGCTACTAGTGGAAACAAAAAGAACTATAAAAACTTCAACAGTTGAAGGACTCTGACCTCATCAATGGATAATCTACTAATGAGCACATAATGGGATGTATCAGGAAGTAGAGGAAACTTATGTGAGTGTGGCCTAGCTGGAAGACATAGGTCATGAGTGTGCATTTGGGGGACATACAGGCCATTTCTTGTTTCTCTGTCTTTGGTCATCACAAGGTGGGTGGCAGTCAAAAGAACCACCACAGGTTCTAGCTGACAAGACATTCTCCTTAACAAAGTTCCATAGCCAAGGGACCAGATGGGCACGGACCAGAATCTATAAAATGGCCAAGACAGGTCTTTCTTCTTTTAAGTTCATTTGTTCAGGAATTAGTCACAGCAATGAAAAATTACCAACATGAAGTAAATCATCTGATTGGAAAAAAAAACCCAAAACAAAAACTAATGATACATAGCTAAATTCAAGACTCAATGGAGACCAAAGCCAGGGCCTTAGGCTTGCTAGACAAGTACTCTACCACTGAGTTAAACCCCCAACCCAAGCCCAGGGTCTTGAACCACACTGCAGATACCAGACCATCTCTAAAGGAATATTCATATACTGGGGTGAGAAAACAGGAACAATCATTACAAAAAATAAAACCTACTCCTGAAGAGGTAGATTTTTAAAGTGTTATTTTGTAATTGTTCTGATAGCCTATCTGCCAAGTTGCTTTCATCACTCTAAATGGTTTATAAACTCTGCAGGCTGGTGGTATTGTGGGTCAGTGGTGCAAGGCCCTAGGGCCGTGTAGCCCTGGCTGTTGGGGGAACTCTGCAGACCACTAGGCTGTTCCTGAATGTAGAGACTCACCTGCCTCTGCTTCCTGAGTACCAGGATTAAAGGCAAGTCCACACAAGGTCTTGAAACATTATTATAGAGCTAAGTCTGCTAAGCTGCTTCCCTGAGCTCTTACCATATCCTTAGCCTAGGAACGGGATACCTAGAAAACAATACAAACTATTTCGTTTGAGGATCAAACTATACTAATTATAACCTCCCTGTCATAACTAAATGGTTATTTTAAAGAAAAAAAAAGTTGCTTTCCTTAAAGAAGTTTGAGGCAGTTGGGGTCCACAATTACACCTCTCTTTCAATTTTCTGTCTCTCAAAAGTTTTACACTAAAGTTCATGAAGCTCAAACACAAACTAAAAACAGGTGCACAGTACTCATTATTACTAATTCAGAACACATCTCTTGGGACACAGAGTAACATGCATCACCATGTCCATTATGCACACTCATCAAAACAAGGATATACTCAACAAGCAGAGCTACCCAAATCCACACTAAAGCCACACAAAACCAGCTCTAAACAACACAGGGAGCAGGTTGTCAGGTGCTTAATAAAGCTCACTCCTCTGGGACCATCTTGGCTGTTTACATGTTGCTCCTAACTACCCTGGGTAGCAAGCAGTCTATTCTATTCTTTTCCACTTCAACTTTGTTAAAGATGCCAATGCCATGCTATTTCTTGGAGACAGATTTCCCCCAACTGGCCATTTCATTATTTTTTGCAAAACTGTCAAGTTCTTTTTGCTCTACTGTCTCACTGCACCACATGATACATGCCCTGAGTCTTGCCCACCTTGCCAGGCTGCTTTCAAAGCTCCCTCAGTGCCCCTTCTCTCTCTGGGTCTTGGAGTTTCTCCTGGCACTAGCTGTTAAGTCTTTGGCTATTTCCTCTAGCCTGGGGCTTTCGCCTCAGCTCAGAAAAGCTATCCAGGGGCTTGCCTTAGAATATGGCTATGTAAATCCAGAGCACAATCCAGCCCTTTCCGTGAAGGATATTCTAAGATCAGAGGCTGCTAGGATGACAAGACACTGAAATGTGTGCTGACACTGACACGCATCCTACTCCAGGTAGCTAGGACAGCCTGAGAGTTAACCACTCCCCATTCTCTACCAAGGCCAGCATTATAAAAAGTACATCCTGTCTCACGATGCGCTTTAGTTTATTAGAAGCCTCTAGAAAAGACTACAGGGTGAACAGACTAGGGAACCCAGATTACCCCTGTGGGCAGGAAAGGAGAAACAGACTGTCACTGCAATGCTATGGCTGGCGTGTGAATGAAAATAATACGCAGCTTCTAGAGCTTTCGAAAATTCATCCTGTAATCTTGGCCTGTCAACCACAGGCCTCAGTTTTCATATTAGCACAAACCGGGGATACCATTAGTTTATAGTGTTTTGATATAGTTAGCTGAAATAGAAACTATACAGCTGGGGAGACAGGACAATGGCTAAAGGTCAAGCCTGGCAGCCTGAGCTGAATCCTGGGAAACCACAAGGTAGAAGGAGAGAACAGACTCCAGCAAATTTCCTTGTGATTTCTACACTCGTGCCATAGCATGCCACCACCCCCATAAATGGATTAAAACAAAATACAATGAAGCTGTTAATATTTTCTAGTTTTTAAGAGTTCAGTGTTAGCTCACACTTGTAAGTACCACTCCCTATATTTTCTCAGATATGTGTGACACATTTTCCTTTTGAGGATGAAAAATACAATTGTCTGTGTAAAGTTACCTACAAGCACCTCAAATCTCCACGAACCCAAACCACACGTATCACCCAGTCACCACTCTGTGCTTTAGGGAAAGACACCTCATGTAGCTCACCTCAAAAAGAAAAGGAAGAACAAGACATTAAACAAAGTTTTAAATGTCTTGACTAAATAATTACATGTAATGTTTATTCATAACACAAACCAGGGTCTAGCACCCAAGAGGAGAGAACGTGAACCAGGATAATTTATGTTAGAAATATTTAGATATAATTTATAGCCTTGTTTATTGGTATTGATTTCCCATGTTTTGAGAAGAAGTAACATAATAAAATGGACCGCATTTGTAATAGTTATACAACTATTAAAACAATGACAGAGTATTACTTCATCCACGGTCCCATCTTTTCCTTTTTTTTTAAAGACAAGGCCTCACAGCTCCAGGCTGTCCTCAAACTTTCCGAGGAGCCAAAGATGACTCTGTTGTATTCCTGATTCTGCAGCTTCCGCCTTCCAAGTGCTGCGACTACAGAGAAAGCCACCATACCTGGCTAGCTTTGTTGATTTTTTGAGACAGGATTTATTTTTTCTTTTCCTTTTTCCTCTTTCCTTTCCCTCCCTCCCTGAGACAGGGACCCATTCTTTACATTGCCCAGATTGGCCTTCAATTCCTGGCTCAAAAGATCCCCAAAGTATCACTTCAAGCAGCAAAGATGTTATAACAGTACCATGGCTCAGTAACAGTGGGGTGGCCACGATGCATGCACTCTTAGCCACTGCTGCCTTTCTTGTAACTGGTATGGTTATTTTTGTTTTTGAGACAGGGTGTCACTATGTGCTCCTAGGTGGCCTGGAACACAGAGATTTGTTTGGTTCTGTCTCTTGGGATTAAAAGTGTCTACCACCATGCATTAAGAACTTTGTGTGTCATTTCTTGTGGGATTAATGAATTTTGCTCCATGAAATGTGTCTTAAGACACAGTGCCAGAAAGGTTTTCATGCATGACATCCAATACAGAGCTATTTATAACAGCTAGTATTAGGGGCAACCTAGGGAGAATAGCTAGGCAAAGTACAACTCTGCTAGACAACGAATTTTAGGCAACCAACAGTGAAGATTTCAATATAACAACAAAAACATCACACAAGCCAAAGTAGAAAAAGTGGCACACAACACATGGGGATGTACCTCAGTTGCTTAGCAGGCATAAAGCTCTGGGTTAAACCCAGCACTGGGTAAAATGGAAAAGGTGGACCACATTCTAGAATTCTAGCACTTGGGAGAGGTAGGAATATCAGAAGGCCAAGTCATACTTGGCTACACAGTAGGTTTGAGGCTAGCCCTGACAACCAGACAGGTTGCAATATGCAGTCCAGACAGGGTCTTGCTGTAATAGGTAGTAGTCCCGACAGGTCTTGAACACACAATCATTCTGACTCAGCCTGGTAAATGATAGGACTACCACAGTATACCATCAGAAAGTCTCTAAAGACTTTTGACATCTCTTTTCTGGCTTTTACATTAAATTACCTACAAGCTATACATATTGTTTAAGTCAAAAGTTACTTTGTGAAGGACTCAATTCTCCTAGGCTAAATGGAAAAAAACACCCCATAGTGCTTAAAAACAGTATACTAAAGTCTAAAAGTTTAAACAAGGGAGGGGATGGAGCTAGAGAAGTGGCTCAGTGATTACCAACACTGCTGCTTTTCGGGACCACCTAGGTTCAGTCTCCAGCAACCACAACTGTCTAGAACACTGTCTAGGAGATCAGACAGCCTCTTCCAACACCAGACACCCATGTGGTACAGACATACACGTAGGGAAAACACCCGTATACATACAATTAGATAAAGCACACAACCTATTGGTTTGGAAATCAAGGGTTACCAGAAAACATAAGAATGCATATTTATTTTTATGCCCAAATCCTGAAAATATGCAATTTTTACATAAAGAATATTTCCCAGTGCTACATATGCATAAAATAGTGAAAACCAAATATAATCTAAGTGTCTTCTAACCTACCTTTAATTGCATATATTAAATAGAATTTATATGTAGCATTTCTATATAATCACTACAGAATCAAGACTGTAGAGGTAAGAGGTATGGCTCAGTGGTAGAGTGACTTGCCTACCATGCATACAGCCTGAGGTTGGATCCCTAGCACAACACAATTCATCATACAAGGCAGGTTGTTGGAGTTAGAGAATATTCACAAAGCCAGACAGACCAGACTTTTAGGCAAACAGGCAATAATGTGCCACCTGATCCCAAGTTGGTTGAAAAAGGGGGAGAAAAAAGAAGAAAGCGAAGCAAGGAATATATGTATACTATATAGCTGGGCATGGTAGCATTGCACACACCTTTAATCCCAGCACTCAGAAAGCCAAGGCAGGTGGAGGATCTGTGAATTCGAGGCCAGCTTGGTCTACACAGTAAGACCCTGCCTCAAAAACAAAGAAAACAAACAAAAGGAAGAAAGAAATGTATGTGTGGAAGCTGTAGAGATGCCAGGTCACGTCACATGCCCCAACTGCAGGCAGGGTCATTTCTGGACGACCTTGCCTCCTCCTTTCTTTGTTAGAAAAAAGTTAAACATGGAAAACTGTCATAATGGGAAATATACTGTACTTTGAAGAAAAAGTAAAATATGAATAAAGATTCTTTTTGTTTGTTTTGCTTATCAGGACAAGGTTTCTCTGTGCAACCCTGGCTGTCCTGGAACTCCTCTGTAGACCAGGCTGGCCACAGATCCCCCTATCTCTGTCTCCTGGGTGCTAGGATTGTCAGACATTATAGCCCAGCCTATAAAGAATCTTTTTTTAAATTTTATGTGTAAGGCTGTTGGAGAACTCTTTAACAAAGTGACTCTTTTCTTAGGTAAGCAGTAAATTAACACAGAACCAAATTCCTATCTGACTCAAATACTTGAGACACAAGTTCAAGTGGGACACTACTTTTTAAGGCTGGCAGATGACCTATGAACACAGTAAGGTAATGGTAAGTGAGGACCCTTGTGTCATCACTAAACAGGGCCCCATTTACCTGCCATTTGGCAGTGGCTTAGCTCACCAGAAATCCGTAATCTGGAATATTAGCTTAACTAGCCCTCCTCCACTGTCCCTCTAAAGAGCAAGCTCCTGAGGTTTCAGTCGGTGGAGAAAGCGCCTGTGCAGGTTCTAGGGTGGCAGGAATTCCTCTCAGCAAATAAGGTTCAGTGACAGGGATGGGGAAACAGGGATCTAACTCACTGCAAGAGTTTTTAAAACACTTTCCCTCCCCCAGTTCCACACTATTTTAATTTTAAACAAAGGTAAAGACAAAAACTATCCAGCAATACCAGAAATTAAAAAAATAAACAAACAAAAAGACAAAAACAAAACAACCCCCCCCCACCAATTTAAAGCTTTCTATTAAAACTCTGTCTACCACTTCACTGTCTCGTCAAATACAGGAATGCTTTAACTAATGATTTAGCCAGCTAAAGAAAGAAAACCTCAATAATTTGTAACTTACTCTTGTTATTAAACAGGTAAACCATTTAAGGATGGAGTAAGCTTTACTCAAAAAATGGAAAGATCTGTGACTGAAACTTACAAGATGTTTGTGGCAAGAGAGAAATTGTACATAAAAACAAACAAACAAAAACGTTCCACATATCACAACAAAGTGATTTATTAATAAAAAAGAAAATTGATACAATTCACATGTAATCAAAGCCAACAAAAGCTACCATAAAGCTGAAAGGTACTAGTAGTTTTGTCTCTTTCAAACTCCCAGAATTCCATCTGGTCCACTCTAGCTCAAAGTGGCACCAGGTGGTTTATCAGGCAGGTAGGAATGTAGCAGACTCTAATGTAATCAGGAATGGTCAATGTGACCCCAGGGAGATTTTGCAACACTCTTGTGGTCCCCAGAAGAACCATCTGTTTCCAAGTTCTCTGGGTTGGCTGGTATAGTAAAGGAGCAGGCAGGCAAGGCAACGCTGAGCTGCTTGTATGCATGCCTCTCCCCCAGACCCAAAGAGAAGCCACAAAATCCTTCCCTGGACTTAAATCTTTATTCTGCACGCATAAAGAATGCTACATAATTAATTCTCAACTTTATCTACAACCCATGTGCCAACACCCAAGATACCTCACCTTAACAGATGTGAACACTCTAGCAATTCTTTAAAGTCCCATTAATCTAAAATCTGTTTTAGAGTTTCAATCCAGAAATGTTCAAAAACATTTCCCTGTAAGGAAACCTACCATCGTCCTAGGCTTAAGACTACGCACCCCCACATTACACTCTCCTTTTGTTCTATTGCTTCCTTTCAGTCTCCCGGCACCTCCACCATCTGTCTTCTTCCCGGAAGTCATTTTCCTTTGCAATGATTTCAGGATGATGCTAGGTTGTACTGCATGGAATTAGCGCCTGTCACACCTGTCTTTAAGCCCCAAATAACTTTCTATTCCTTATTTCAACCTTGATCTATGATGGACTTCATTTACACCATCCGTTATTTGGCAATATGAGAATCCAAGTTCCTAAAAGATGTAGGCAGCTAAAGTTCTGAGAGTGTCTGTCCTCTTAGATTCCCTGAGTTGTTCCATGTTTCCTTCAAGAGTCTTTGAATTCTATTCATGATTTAAAATTTAGTGTAAAACTCCTTTAAATTTTTTTTTACTATTTATCTTTACTTTTATTCTCTTAAATTTATTTTATGTGTCTGGAGGTTCTGCCTGCATGTTTAACTGTTTACCACAAGCCTGCCTAGTGCTGGAGGACAGAAAGTGTCAAATTCCCCAGGACTGGATGGAGACACAATTGTGTGCTCCCATGTGGGTGCTGAGAATTGAACCCAGGTCCTCTGGGAACACAGCCAGTGACTCTAATGATGGAGCCATCTCTCCAATCCCCTAGTGTAAAACCTTTAATAGTTGTTTCTGGTCTGGTGTTAAATTTCTAGGTCTTAACAGCTAGACTGTTAAGAGTTGGTCCTTACTGGACCACTTCTTCACCAATTCCAACATAACATATTTCTGGACATTTCTCTTTCTTCATTTCAAGTCCTAGTAAATCCATACTTCAAAGCTCATTTTAAGAAAAATCTATTCTGGGCTGGAGAGATGGCTCAGTGGTTAAGAGCACTGGCTGCTCTTCCAGAGGACCTGGGTTCAATTCCCAGCAACCAATGGCAGCTCACAACGGTCTTCAACTCCAGTTCCAGGGGATCTGAGACCCTCACACAGACATACACGCAAGCAAAACATCAATGCACATAAAAGTAAAAATAATAGAAAAAGAAAATCAATTTTAGTAAACTATCCTACATTTTAGTTGTCTGAGTTTTAAGTGAGAACAAGCATTCCTTGACTCAAAAGGCATGTCAGTCACAGCAGGTTAGTCAGAAACTGTTCTGTCTCCTTCCTCAATTCCTGCAGTGCAGCTGTTGCAGTGCAGGGGATCCTGTTGGCGCATTAGTAACCCGAGCAAGTGATCAGTTTTGCCCTACTACCTTTTTCAACACTCACCCACTCCTTGAGAAAAGAGACCTCACCAAATATACTGCTAGCAAACACTAAGGGGCTAAGATGCTGCTTAATGACTCTATTACAGAGGATGGCGAAAGCTTTATACTTTTTCTACCTGACCTTCCTTTTTATGAATGAGAAAACAGGTTCAGAGAAACTAAGTCACTTGCTCAAAGAAACTTAAATTGAGGAGCAAGGTTTGACTCAGACTTATCTGTCTTCCAAACCCCTTGTTTTTCCCCTACAAAAGGGAGGGGGTAAGGGGGGTCGGTTAATCTCTCACATGTAAGGTTAAATATCACAAAAACAATACTCTCATGCCAGCTGGTTCGCTCTGTAAGAACAAAAATGAGAAATTGTCTTTGTGAATCGAATCCAGGATTCATAAACATTTTATCGAAGTCTTGTTCTCAGCAAGGAGAGTCTTTTAAGTGTCAATTATTCGAAATCTAGACAGCTTTGAGAACCTGCTGGTTCATTTGCCATTCATACTAAAGTGTATGTCTTCTCAAATGTCAATTACTACTGGTCTCATTGGACCAAACACAAAGTCGAAAAAAACAAAACAGGCAAGAAATAAACACAGCAAAAACCAAGGGTTCCCCTAACACCCAAGGTTTAGTGCTTCCGACGCCGTTCCGGTGCTTAATGCCTTTCAAGTCCTACCTAATAATTCTCAGCTCCCAAGCAAAAGATGCTCGTACAATCTCTAGGCATGACAACTCACCCGTTTTCCCCGAACCTGGTAGTCCCTGCTAGCCTTGCTTCGCCAAAGCAGATTAGAAATACAAGCCCAGATTGTACGGGGAAAGCTGTTAAGTAGGCAATTTGGAGATGTGTCTCCACTTGCACCAGCAGCCGACGCAGACCTGGCCAGGATGGCCCTTACCCACTCAAAAAATCCTACGACAGCAATCATTTTCCGGCAAGTTGGAGAGCCGAAACCACAACGTGGAAAACTCTGTAAGGACTCCCCAAGATAACGAGCTAGGACTTTAATTTACTCTCGGAAAGGGAGCGGTCAAGGCTTGAAGCGCGGCAAGCCAGTACTTTCGAAACTGTCACTGCACTACAAAAACTAGTGTCTCCCGCCCAAAGTGTGGCACGCGAAAAAGCCAGAGCTCCAGTCCTCAGAAACACACGCCGGGAAGCCTCTGGCCGGTCAGGCTGGGGAACGGGGAGAAGAGGGCCGGAACCCTCATCTGCTCCTGGCAGCCCCAGAGCGGGAAAGGGCCGCCTCGGACCCATAGTCCAGCGACGGAAACCCAGGCCTCCCCGGCGCCCGGAGCCCCAGTCTAACCCGGGCCTCCGTCCCCATTATCCCGCCACCACCCCCGCCCGCGCAGGCGCAGTGGGAGCCGGGCCTACCCGCGCCCCCGAGGCACCGCCGCCATGGCGGAGCGGAGGAGGCCGGCGGCGGCTTAGCGCCCAGCGAGCGCCGCGCTCGCGTCCCCGCGGCCTCCTAGCCACAGCCGCGGCCCTGTCAGCCCCCCGGCCGGCCCCTCCGCCGCCCTCCTCACCCGTTCTTCAGATCCACCTCCAGGATCTTCCCGTAGCCCTTAAAGAAGCGCTCCACATCGCGCTCCCGGGCCTGGTAGCTCAGGCGGCCGATGTACACCCGCGGCATTCCGGCGGCGGCAGCTGGCCCCGGCCCCCCTCAGGCGGCGGCCGGCGAAGGGAAAACGCGGCGGCGGCGGTAACGGGCGGGCGGCGGGACGGACGCAGCCGAAGCCCGGCGACGTACGCGAGCACGCAGCTCGAGAACGCGCGCCCCCGTCTCCCTACCCCCCCCCCCCCGGCGGAGGGGAACGGGAGGGAGCGCGCGCCCGCTTCCCGCCTGGTCAGGGGCGGGGGCGGGGCTTTACTGGAGGCGCGCCGGCGCGGGGCGGGACCTGGCCGAGTGAGCGACAGCTGCAGCACGTCCTCTCGCGAGCTCGCCGTGGCAGCGGCACTTCCCCCGGAAGTGCCTGCGCGGGTGCGCGCCGAGCGGGTGTTCCCGCCTTTGTCCTTTGCTCTGGTAGACTTTCTGTTTTGGGGTGGTTTTCGGTAAACGTCCCTGTGGGAAGTTAGTGGATCCATGACCTTGGGCCCATTTTCCTTTCTCTCGGATCTTTGAGTCTCTTTTATCTTCCTTGTACTTTCAGGGTTGTCTCTACAGTGTCGATACTAGGTATGTAAAAGTGTTCCAATAATTGGTTCGGTATTATTTTGCGGTGTTGTGGATCGAACTCAGGGCCATACGGATGTTAACAAGTGCCCTATCTCTGAGTTACATCTCAGATTTAATTTTTATTTTTTAAAGCACTGACTGCCAGAGGTCCTGAGTTCAATTGCCAGCAACCACATGGTGGCTCACAACCATCTGTAATGGGAATCGGATGCCCTCTTCTAGGGTGTCTGTCTAAAAACAGCTACACTGTACTCATACACATAAAATAAATCCTTAAACAAAAAAGTTCTGACTGTCCTAGAAATAGCCCTGTAGACCAGGCTGGCCTGAAACTTTGCCTGTCTGCCTATTGGCTGGGATTAAAAGCATGTGCCAAACTATGTCCGTTCAGTTTAGTGCCTTGTAGTTAGATTAAGCACGACAGAAAATTACTATTTTCTTTTTTTGTTTATTCATTTTGAGAAAGGGTTTTTCTGTATATCCCCGGCTGTCCCGGAACTCCCTCTGTGGACCAGGCTGGCTTCAAACCTGCCTGCTTCCCAAGTGCTAGAGTTAAAGGTGTACCCCATCTCTGCCAGCTCAGAAAAAATTTCTAACCTGCAAGATTATAATCTATAGATGTCCAGTGTATTGCCAAAATAACCAAATGTAATGAACTGTGCTGGGGCATGTGGGTGCTCAGTAATGAAAGGTTCCTTTTCAGCTTTGCCCAGGAATCACTGAGGGGTTTAGTCTCTTTACTGCATTTCCACTTTAACTGATGTGCTGGGTAAAGTTTTCTCTTCTGCATCTTCTGCTTTCCTTTCTAGAGGCAGTTTCTTAAGTATTCCTTTAGAAGTTAATTTACCATACAGCACTTGGCTTTTCTTTTTTAAGACAAGAACTTTCTATGTCTAATGGCCTTTGACTAACCTGTAAAAGCCTTTCTAAGAACTGTGATTGTCAATTGCAGGTGTGCATCACACCTGATTTTTTTTTTTTTTTTTTTTTTTTTTTTTGAGACAGGGTTTCTCTGTATAGCCCTGACTGTCCTGGAACTCACTCTGTAGACCAGGCTGGCCTCGAACTCAGAAATCCACCTGCCTCTGCCTCCCGAGTGCTGGGATTAAAGGCGTGCACCACCACGCCCGGCTTACACCTGATTTTTGTCTCACTATATTTTAGTCATTTCAGAAGCATATGAAAAGCACTTAAGACCATTTTGTCTTATAACACACTTTTTTATACACAGTAACTTACCTAGTCACTATTCTAGTGAAGAATTGAGACAGGGTCCAACCTTTGGTTTTTAGAATTGCCACAATCAGTGACCATGTATATTCAAATAGTATCTATCCTGGAAATGGGAATGTCATTAAGGACATACTTCTGGCAGAACACTTGTCTAACCTAGCCTTGATCCTCAGCATCGCCTAGACATACAACTTGGGAAGTAGGAGTACTAGGTTAAAGGGTATAGGCATTTGACTTAGGGACAGTCTCACTTCTTATCCTCAGCTGGCCTTGGATTTACAGCAGCTCTCTTGCCTCAGCTTCCTGAGTGCTGAGGGTTGCAGGCATGGATCACAGGGCCTGCTTCAGCATGTGTAACATGGTAGCTGTTGGGTCTCAAATACTCAACGTATTATCAATGTTTTGATTTAGCCAGGTGATGGTGGCCCATGCCTTTAATCCCAGCACTAAGGAGGCAGAGGCAGGCAGATTTCTGAGTTCTAGGTCAGCCTGATCTACAGAGCAAGTTCCAGTACAGCTAAGGCTACACAGAGAAACCCCGTCTTGAAAAAAAGTTTGTCAATCCAGCGAAGAGGTATCCTCCAGGCCATTTGGTTTGCAGTTACCTTGAGGGAACCAGCCTCTCTTCATGTCCTTCATGCTCTCTTGTAGCTTCAGGGCACCTGTACACACAGGGCATACACACCTTGACACGTTTTCATTTGTGTTTTATTCTTTGCCCATTTTACTTGATTTATAGTTCACTATAGATTAGGGAAATCAGCAGCTTGCCAAATGAATTGTAGATACTTCACCAGCATGTTGACTTTTGGCATTACCATGTTTCTTGGGTGTGAACGCACTGGCAGACAGTTCTAAGGAAGTGCTTCTGTCTTTCACGGTGTGATCCAGGGATTTAACTCAGGTCCTCAGACTTTTATGACACACTTGTGTTTTGCCTAAATAGAGACCCCTAATTTTATGTTATAATCAAAGGCTTTCTCACTTTGAGGTCTTGTGTTTCTTTTGGAAGTAGGGTCACACATAGTCCAGGTTGACCTGGGAACTTGCTATGTAGCTGAGGTGGACTCTCCCAAATGCTGGAAGTACAGGTCTGAGCCAACATACTTGGCTTGAGGTTTTAAGTTTGTTTTAAATTTAGTTTTGTGTATATGGATGTGAGTACAGGTGCCTGTGGAGGCCAGGTGTCAGGTCTTCCTGAAGCTGGAGTTACAGTGGTTATGAGCCACTTGATTTGATTTGGGTGCTGGGAACAATTCTGGTCTTCTGCAAGAGCAGTGTATGTATGCTCTTAAGTGCTGAGCCAGCTCTCCGTCTCTCTCTACTGGTTACAAGGTTAGCTTTGTACAGCAGCAGCTTATCATTTGGGAAGTGCTAGAGCACCTGTTTACCATGTTCAAGCCCTGAGTTTGATCCTCAGAACTGTTTGCAGTTGTTGCAGCAGGTGCTGTGCACCGTGCAGGGCATGGGACCTGCCAGGAAGCACTGTGGTTATTGCTAATTCTTTCAAGACAAAAGGACAGTAATGACTACAACACACAAGTTTGTGCAAGCACCTTTCCCCTGGGCCTGTCTTCCCATGAGGACACAGGTCCTCATCAATATTGTGGCAGAGGCCATGGAGTTGTGTGGTGGAAGCTCCCAGTAGGGGACATGAAGGTAGAGTCAATGTCGGCAGCAGGTGTGCTTCAACTTTGTTTTTAGAAGGTTATGGCTATTTGTTTTTTATCTTGGGAGCCTAGGGCTCCATTTACAAAGGGTGTGTTTTACTCAGTGGGCCTCAAGGACAACCACCAAGTTCCACAGCTATGTCCTGCTTTTATAGCGTGGACAGGGCACAGGAAGTCAGTTCTTTTTATCTATTTTCCCTCTAGCTTGTTCTGAAGTGTTGGTACCTATTAACTGGTCTTCAGAATTTAGCTGTGTGGTGGGGGGTTTACTTCTCCGAAGTTCAAAAGCCTGGGGATTTCTCCTTTATTCATCTTTAGATTCTGTCCTTGCAGTTGTCCCTCAGTGCTGCCAGAGCTTTCCAAAGCCTGTTCCTCTGCTCAATTGTCTGTTGTCCCCTCAAGTCTCTTGACTGAGAGTCCTGACCTGCTACACCACCCTTTACTGCAGCGTGGCTCAGTTCCAGGTAAATCACTATGTGTCATCACTTAGTATCAGGCTCAGTTAAACACTGGTTTAAGGTGCTGGGATTCTGAGGTAGGCATCTGGGGTCTGTGTGTGTGTGCATATCTTAGGCTCCTCTGACCTTGTGTCATTCTTGCCAAGGTCAAACACGGTTGTGTACACTCCAAGAATCATGTGTGAAAACCATTGGGAAGCTAGAAGGAGAAAAAGACTGCATAGCAGCTACATTTGAACAAGGGTCTAAGATACTGGCACCCAACACTTGTCATACCACTGGCCAACCTTGTTGCAAGGGAGACAAGCAAGGACACTGGTTATAGCCCACTCTGTGCACACCTAAAGGCTTCAGATTTTAACAGAATGGGTGTTTGGGGAAACGAAGGCTCTGTCTAAGCGTTCGAGCTCTAACTTGGCTTATCTGGTGTGAGTCCTGCTGTTTGCCTTCCCTTTCTGAGTAGATACAAAGACCAAGCCTCATACCCAAGATACAATGCAGTTCCTTTCACTGTTCTTCTTGGACTGTTTCCCTCCTTTGCTCCTGCCATCTTGTAATTGAAACAGGGCCTCCCTTACTATGGTTGCTTGCTCTAACCCCCAATGTTGTGACTCCCCTAAATCCTACCTTTTATTCCTATTGCCTCTGGGCTGCCTTTCTGTCTTGGACTTTCTCACTTGTCCACATGGACCTTTGGTACAAAACACTGGCAACCTGGAGGATAGACCAGAGCACAGGAACAGGGAAAAGCTGATCCTGAGCCTCAGTGCATGAGGTAGCATACTTTGCCCAGCAGGCACCTGCCAATCTGCCCCAGCCCCTGAAGCAGTCCTTTCCTCTAGAGAGCATGAATGCTCCCAGAGGCAGGCCCAGTTAAGCTGGATCCTATGCAATACTCCTCCCTGTGTCCCGTGTACCACCCCCCCCCACCCCCCCCACCCCCCCCCCCCGTCTCCCAGGAACCCTCCCTTGACAGAGCCTCTGTCCCCGCACAGCTTTGCCCTTATCACTGTAATGGTCTCATACGAGGCTAAACCACACAAGAGTTAGCATGCTCTTCACTGCTAGCTTTGGACACTCTATAAATGCTCCCTGAATAAGGATCTCAATTGAAGGTACAGAGGGTCAGCTAATGAAGGAAACAATCTCAAGTTGTGCTTTGGGCAAAGTGACCATGAAACAAACATCTGAAAGTTGGACTTCTAGCTCAGATGAAACCAACTTCTTTTTCAGTCAACTTGTACCTCAAACAAGCCTTGTCATGACCTCAGGTGTTTGCAGCTCTGCATGCCTTCTGCTTAGCACCAGTCATGATGGCTGCACTTGGGGTTTAATGCAGGTGTTCTTAATAGCAGCACTAGGAACATTTGGCAGGGTGATTCTTTGTGGGAACTGGTCCTGTGCAATGTATTTGTCCTTTTAACAGCTATAGGAATGGAACCTAAGGCCTGATGCTTGCTAGATAAGCACTCTTATCTCTAAGCTATACCCTGGTAGCCTTTGTAAGAAAATTGTTTGAGATACAGTCTTGCTGTATAGCCCAAGCTGGCTTCCAACTTGTGGCAATCCACCTGACTTAAGCCTCCCAATTGCTGGAATTGCATGTGTGTGTTATAACTGGCTATAAAATATTTAACAGTATTGATCTCTGCCCAGTTGAGGCAAATAACTCCTTTCCTAAGCTGTGATAGCAAAAAATGTCCTCTGGGGTTAAAAATGCCCCTGGCTGAGAACCACAGGTGTGATGTTTATTCTTTTAGTTACAACTGAAGTTCCCAGAAGGTGGCCTAGACACCTGCTATCCTGTGTGTCTTAAGCTTTAATGATCTCAGCCTGCCACTCACCTTTCTAGGCAGCAGATCCCCTTGTCCTGGGCAGAGCCACACACTCCAGAAGAGGTTAACCACTTGTCCCTTTCTGCCAGACTCTATGGCTCATGTTGCTGAGGGCAAAGAGTGACTTCTGCACTTGGCAGCAGTTTCATAGCCTCTGCTTTCAGGGTGGGCAGGCAGTGACTATGGACAACAAACTCTGAGGCAGGGAAGGCACAGCATTCCTCCACACGCATGACTGTACTCTTCATCCTCCACTCGGGAAGTTAAGGGTTTATTAGGGAGCCTAGAGTTGGTCCCCCACCCTCCTGGTAGGAAGAGACAATATGGGTGAGGCAGTCTGGGAAGGCTGGGGTTCTCATGGAGGGGCCAGCAGACAGCCAGTCTTGCCTCTCCTGCTTTCCTCCTGGTCCTCTGGAGCAATCACATGGTGAGAATCTGCTTCGAAGACACAAAAGGCTTCATGGAGGCTTCCAAAGCCTGCTGGTAGCCCTGCAGTGGAACCTCAGAACAGGATGGGGCTGTGAGCCGGCCTTGGCGGATGAGGTTGCAGAGAGTGAGAATCAGCTCCTTGAACTCATCTGCAGGAGGTGCAAGTCAGACAAGGAACAACAGGTGAGGTCTAGTGGGATGGCTGAGTGCTAACTCGAGACAGAGTCATCCAGAGTAATCCTAGGGACCGTAGGTGGGCAGTGACTACACCCTTCTCAGTGATGGTTAGAGAGGCTCATCCACAGGACAGGACAGGACTGGTGAAGAGCTGGCCCTAAGTGGTGGCTAGGACAGCATTACTGAGCTAAGGAAGCCAGAGGAGGCCAGGAAGGCAGAGTACCTGGCACAGTGCTGGATGACAACAGACCACAGGAGGAAAAGCTCTCTCTGACAGCCCTGGGCTTCCACTAGATTCCTCAACTGAGGCACCCACTATCCCTTCCTCGGTCTGCCTCTTCCTAAGGGCCAAAGATAGAGTAGGAATCGAAGTGAAGGCCTCAGCTGTGAAGTGTATTTCTTTTTTTTTTAAAGATTTTCACACACACACACACACACACACACACACACACACACACAGTAGCTGTCTTCAGACACATCAGAAGAGGGCATCAGATCCCATTACAGATGGTTGTAAGCCACCATGTGGTTGCTGGGATTTGAACTCAGGACCTCTGGAAGAGCAGACGGTGCTCTTAACCTCTGAGCCATCTCTCTAGTCCTGATAAGTGTTTTTCATAGAAATAAACCCAACCTTCAGATTTAATCCTACTTCCTGATTAGAACTCTATGCTGGCAGGCATAGTGGCGCACACCTTTACTCCTAGCTCTTGGGAGGCATATACAGGTAGATTTCTGAGTTCCAAGTTAGCCTGGTCTACACAGTGAATTCTAGGACACACACACACACACCATAAAACAAAACAAAACAAACAAACAAAACCCCACTGCCATGCTGGCTTCCCAGTTGTCTTCAAGGCAGGAGTGTGAACTTGTTAGGTCTTTTGTAATCCAGTTAGAACCTGCTCTCTCAGTCCAAGACCAGACTTGATCCTCCAGGTGTCAGAATCTGCCCTGTGTAGTGGTGGGTTCCACTCTCTTTAAAAGTTTAGTTTGGGTGTAGGACTTCTAAGTGTATATATGTGTAGGTGAGACCACATATTGATTGAGGTGTCTTCCCTCAATCATGTTTCTTATTTATAGACAAGATTTTACCATGTAGTCCTGAGTGGCCTGGAACTCTATAGATCATGGAGCTCTGCCTGCCTCTGCCTATCAAGTGCTGCAGTTAAAGGTGCACACCACCATTCTCAGGACCCCTTTATTTTTTGAGATAGTCTCTCACTGAACATGATGCTCTTTTATTTGGCTATAGGCTGGGCTACTCTACCTTTCCTCCTCTCCTCTCTGTAGTCCTGGGGTACAGGCTTTTTATGTGGATACTGGGGATCTGAACTCAGGTTCTAAGCTTGCTTGGCAAGCATTAACCAAGTTCCCCCCAGCCCTTCCCCTCACTCTCCTGAAGAGCTTTTCTTCTTAGAACACCAGTGCATGTCACCACTTCCCTTCAGCCACTCCATGTCAGTCTTCACTCTCATCCTTGGCTCCTCATCTGGGGAGCTGGGCTGTAGCAGTCAGAGACCTATGCTGACGTTAGCAGCTCCATTCCAGAGATGGGAGAGTGTTGAGTGATTGACTTAGAGGCCCTGAGCCTCAATTTTCTCCTCTTGTCAAATGGCTCAAAGTGTTAAAACCAACAATGCTTAAAACAAGGCAGAGATTCAGTGACTTACACAGTTCCCAGCTAGGCCAGGCCCACCTAGATCTATCTGGTGAGATTTTGGTTTTTGTTTTGTTTTTCTTTCTTTTTTTGAAACAGCATCTAGTTATATAACTAAGGATGGTCCTGAACTCATAACCCTCCCACCTAAGCCTCTTGAGAGCTGGGATTACAAGTGTATACCACTGCACCCAGTAAGCTCCTCAGAACAAGGGCTGGTCCATCTCACTAGACTCTGCCAAGGACCAGCTGGCTCCTTCTAGAAGCAATGTGCTGGCCTGACTGGTAAACTATGGTAACTAATGGTCCTGAATCCCGTTAAGGTTGAGGACCTAGTCACTTTGCAGGCTTTAGAGTAGCTGGTCACTCTGCAGCCATACCAGGCTCTACACTCCTCTGCCTCTTGGTATCAAGGCCATCCGTCACTCACCTGGACTGTGGTTCTTCTTCCACTGGGACAACCAAAAGCCCCGAAGTTTGAGGTCCTTAAAAATGAGCAGACTCTGTGGACACAGGAAGATGCACTGAGGCTCTGAGTACTAGAACTTAAAGCATCACTTCAGGTATAGATCCTCGAATTTAGACAACTGCAGTTAGCGCAAGACCAGCTAAGCCTTGGTCTGCAGGTATCCCTGACTTACCACAGAGGCTGTTACAGGCTGTTTGGCCATTCCCCCATAGGTCACCATGGTTCCTCCGGGCCTGTAGAGTTCAGAGAATGAAGAGTGGGTGCAGGCAAAGGCCTATCATGGCCTAAGGAACTTGCTAAGGCATTTAAAGGAACCAATCCTGGCTCTCAAAATCACTGGGGAGGCTTAAAAAATATATAGCTTCCCAGTTTTAACCTCTGACTTAAAGAATTAGAGGCAGGGACCATATGTCACACATATCGGGCATAGAGGCATATCCCAACCTGCCTAGCTGTAATGTAATTTCCTACAATGAACTGGTGAGGATAGCATGAGCTAGATTTAGCCTTCGCTGCTGTCCCTGTTCCTTGACTTTCAGTTTGTTGACAAAGGATGACCTGAGGCATTTTTTGGAGAAACTGAGGAAAACAGAAAAGGACATAATGGAGTCAACTGCTGTATTACTACCTACCTATTGATCACAGTGCTAGGAGAATCCTAGGTCTTCACATGTTAAACATGTGCTCTACGCTGTATCCCCAGTCTCCCAATGTTCTCTCTGTGCCTCTGTCTCCATGTATGTGTGTGTCTGACTACATCTGTCTGTATCTGTGTAGCCTATGGTTGCCTCAGACTTGGGATCTATCTCAGTCTGGCCTTGAACTCACACTACTCCTTTTCCTTAGCCTCCTGAGGGCTAAGATTACAGGGGTGCCTCACAAGCATGGCTTCATTTGGCCTAAGTTTACCTCAGATGGTTCTCACTCAAGAAATAAGTTCCTAATGGAAGCAAGCCCTCTCTCCTTGTACCAGACACAGCGCTAAGCATGTCACCTGTACTGTCTCCGTGACTTATCAGAGTAACATCAAGAAAGACTGATGTCTGGTCTAGAGGACAGAGCTGAAGCTCATCATGTCTGCATCGCCTCACTGTCCCTTATACTACCCAGCAGAGGCAGAACCATATTCCTTATGCCCATTTCAGAGCTGAGGAGACTAAGGCTTGGATCTTCATGTTTTGCCTAACACTTCACAGGTCTACAGCTAGAAGTAGCAGAGCTGGGGTTTGAACCCAGTCTTTCTAATGTCAGTGCCCACATTGTGATTACTTCTTCCTTTGACAATTGCATGGAGGATGCAGTCAGTCTCACAGGCTGCTCGCTGCCTGAACAGGGGTGTTCTGTAGTTATGAGAACTCGTGGTTAACCGTTGCTGTCTGGTCAACTATACCTAAATGAAGTGATCACGTTCTCTGGGCTTCATTTTTTAAAGCGAAGATGGGGGGGGGGGGGGCATAGCTCAGTGATGGAACATGTGCTTTAGCATGCCCAAGGCCCTGGGTTCAATCCCCAGAACCAAAGGGAAAAGCAAAATAGGAATTTGGAATAGTAAGCTCTGCCTATGGCTGTAGATGGCACGACAGCCACTGCAGAGGCTGACTCTCAACATAGCTGTGTAGCTGTCCCAGTCTAAGCTCTACCTCAGCAGCTTAGGCATCTCTTCAGCTTGTAGCTTGTGGTGTTGGGCAAGTCACTGTGCAGGGGCCCCACTTTGCTGAGAAGTATTTCTTAGGTGTCCTCCGGTTGGAGAACAGCACACAGCGAGTGGAGCTTCTCTGCAGTGGTGGGGACCAAGAGAATGCCTGTCTCTGGTCCCTCAGCACGGCTCTTTTTTTTTTTTTTTTTTTTAAAAGATCGATGTATGTATGTATGTATGTATGTATGTATGTATGTATATGAGTACACTGCAGCTGTCTTCAGACACTCCAGAAGAGGGCATCAGATTCAGTTACAGATGGTTGTGAGCCACCATTTGGTTGCTGGGAATTGAACTCAGGACCTCTGGAAGAGCAACCAGTGCTCTTAACCACTGAGCCATCTCTCCAGCCCCACCTCAGCACTTTTATATGTTTCAAAATATCTTGTGAGAAATATCTTAAGAAGCAGTAAGTGATGACTCCTGGGTTTCTATGGGGAGAAAAGGCTGGCTAGGCTTATCACAGAGACGAGGCTTTAGAGCACAGGCCAGAGAGCAAGATGTCCTTGTGCGCCACTGTCAGTATCCTTCTACCCTGGCTTATACTCACACTTGTAACTAGACAGCCCTCCTGATGGAGACCTGCAGGTTGAGGGACTTACGCTAGGTGCCGGAGCAGCTCTGTAGAACTCTTCCCACCAACACAGTTGAGAGCCAATCGGGGCAGCGGCAGGTCCTGAAAGTAAGGAGGCTACGGTGAGGGGGCTACTGGGTGCTCATGGGGTTAGAAGCTGCTACGAGCAGCATGGTAAGGCCAAGTGCTGAGTCAGAAGAGAAGGAAATGGAGTGTGCATGACTTTTTGGGCTTGTTTTTGTTATGTCTGAGAAGGGCTTTAGCAGCTTCATCCTCTCGTCCATCCCAGGACTTTGGGAAGCACAGACAAGCAGCATCTCTGTTCAGTGTCAAGGTACAGAGAAGTTTACACACGATAGGCTTTCCTCCACTTCAGCAATGCTGTCTAGGGCAAATGTGCTCAACACTGGGTATGTGGTTCTTCCATATGCTGTAGTGCAAAAGGCCTCAGATTGGGTCTGCTGGGGTGGATGCTCTAAAGAGGTACCGGCTTCGAGTTCAGAGTGATGGGGCCAGCCTCACCACTTTGTGATGATGTGGTTCTAAGGCTGGTGTCTCATCTATGCAGCATCTATGTCAGCTACTTTGTAGAGTTTTTCTGAGGGATGTCAAGTAAATGTGAGGCAGAGGCTTAGGAGCTTCTCTTCCTCTCTCCATGCCATAGTTTCCTCAGACCCTCATCCAGCTCGGACTCACACCTGCCATGTGGGTTGATGGACCACACCACAAATGTTTAAAACCTCGGCTTTCCTAAAGTCTGTCTACTTCTGCCTCCTTCCATGTCTGCACACTTACAGCATGCTATCCCCAGGCTAAGGTTGGATGGGCTTTGTCCTTTCCAGAAGAGAAGCGGTTTGCAGAGCAGAGCAGGGAAGGCATATTTTGTAATTACCAGGAGATGGCATGGGATTAAGGGGGAAGTGTTCTTAGCGGGGTGCCTCAGCTTTTATTTTACTTTGTGCACGTGAATGTGATTGCTTTGCCTGCATGTCTGTCTCTGTACCGTGTGTGCCTGGGACCTGTGGAGATCCTTTGGAACAGCAGTTGCAGATGGTTGTGAGCCACCATATGGATGCTGGGACTGCAAGAGCAGTAAGTACTCTTAACCGCTTATGCACCTCTCCAGACCCAGGCTAGGTACCTTGAAGATGGTTTTTGTCTCGGGCATCCTTAGCTCTTCCTCTGTGAGGACATAATCAGCTCCTAGATCCTTCAGTCTGTCAGTTAGCTTCTTGATGTCGGGTCTGGAAACCAAACACAATCAGGTCACACTGGCTAACTAGCCTCCCTCAAGCTCCCAGAACCCCTTTGCCACAGCCCTGAGAACACATTCCTGTTTTGAGAACAGGGATAGAGAGAGATTAAGCCAGACCTCAAGCAGGAGCTGTCCACATAATTCAGTCATGCTCTACCAGCTCTTGCCTCCTTTCCTCCCCGGACAGAGCCAGGCTGGGAGATAGTCTGACAACCTATGAGTGCACACACCCTAGAGCCATCTGTGCCCGGGGAAGAGCCATCCTACTTCCTCCTTCTACTCAGACACCACTTTCTTTCCTCTTGCTCTCCAGGGCACTTGAGGGTATCATGCAAACACACTCTGGGGCAGAGCGGTCCTGGACTCTCTGGTCCAGGCACGCAGAATCACTTTTTCATCACCACTGCAGAGGCAGGGGCAGGAGTAAGTACAACCCTCGTAAGAAAGGTCTCAAGTGACTGCCACACGGGAGCACACTGAGGTTTAAAGGGACTGGAGGGGACAATGGAAAGAAGGTAAGTCTGTTACTGACTTGCCGTGTCTTCCTGAGCAAGCTGCTTCCTCTCTTGGAAACTTGAGCTTCCTCATCTGTAAAAGAGAGACCACAAGCCTGCCCCACCTCCTTCACAGCTGTGCTTGGTGTACACATGCAACCGACAGGGCTAGAGTTCATACAACAGTACAAACCAGGGACCCTAAGACAAGTCTCCAACACTCCTGACTGTTCAGTAAGGACCATCACTGCCTCTTTTTGTCATCTCTGTGTCAGACTTTCACAGGGACTTCTTTTGCCCTGCGGAATGCTTGCAAGTCAGCAGCCAGCCACTCATGCTTACACATGTGCGCCATCTGGTGGAGATGTAGGAGTGCGCAGGGACATGAGGATTAGGCCTCCCAGTACCTGTCTCGGACAACGTTGATGGTCTTTAGGCGAAGGGCTGAGGCGATCTGAATGACTGCTTGGCCCACTCCACTGTTGGATGCATTCTGGATGACAGAGTCCCCTGTGGAAGACACTAGGTCAAGCCCTGCAAACTTGGGTTGAGGGCTCCCAGCCTGGGATCCTAGTGTGGATGCAGGACCTAGCAACGGCATTTCCTTATACGGTGAACTATCACTCAGTTATCAACACACTTTCCACACCTATAATGCGTCACGGGATTTGGACACTCTGTCCATGTTTCAGATACTGCTTTGTAACTGACCTTCATCTTCCCAATTTTTATGTCCTCTGTCCATCCATCCATCCATCCATCTATCCATCCATCCATCCAGGAGCACATTATTTCTTTCTACTATATAGGCTCAGGGATTGAATTCAAGTTGTCAAGTCTCAGTGGCAAGCACCTTTGCACGCTGAGTCATCTCACTGACCCATGCTGAGGCCGAGTCTCTGGTTTGAAATGGTTTTCTGGTTCTCTTCCTTTTTAAGTTCAGCTCAAGTGTGGCTTCCTTCATGAAGCTCTCCAAGGTTCCTTCTTGTTTGTTCCCAGAGGACTCTGGTATCTCATCAATGCTCAGGCTGTAACCATGTTCTACACTAAGCTGTGTTCATATTTATCAATACCTTCAGTCCTGAGGGAGGACCATCCCTTACTCCCTTGTGTATTATTTAATGACGGTGCATTTGAAATGGATGAGAGCCATATGAGAGAAATGGGAAGCTCCTGGGCCCTACAGAATGTTTGCTTTTGCTTTGTGGTGCTGGGGATAGAACCTAGGGACTTGAGCATGCCAGGCAAGTACTCTGTCACTGAGCTATATCCTCACCCCTACAATGGGAGAGCAATGTGGTGCCCTAGGGAAGTGTGGGCTCTGGCACACAGTGGAGCTGGGTGTGCATCCTGCTTTACCAATGACTGTAACTAAACAGCTACATCATGTCCTCTTAAAACTTCAATTTTAAAAAACAGGAGGCCTGCCGGACAGTGGTGGTACATACCTTTTACCCCAGCACTTGGGAGGCAGAGGCAGGCAGATTTCTGAGTTTGAGGCCAGCTTGGTCTACAGAGTGAGTTCCAGGACAGCCAGGGCTACACAGAGAAAACCCTGTCTCAAAAAAAAACAAACAAAAAAAACCCCAAAAAAACCAGGAAGCCTGGGAGCACCTTTCAGAGCATCTCCCATTGAAACCAAATTAGTAGGAAGATGCTCTGTTGACTGGGAAAGTGTCTGGTTTTGAAAGTCAGCAGCAGTCAGTGCAGAATGAGCTATAGCTAGTGGCAGACTCCTAGGTCAAAGATGCTCATTTACCTTGGCTCCAACCTATCACTCACTAGTTCATTCTCAACCAACTGTGTAGGTAGACGGCAGCATTGATCTGTTTCAGTTAGAGTTAAGGAGTACAGGAATACAGGATAATAACAAAGATAGTGAAGGCGAGTATTGGGCTGCCAAAGTTGGCTTCCATGATCTGTGTTCATCTATGCATATATTCTATTGAACAGTGTGACATTTATTCTTGCTTTAGATCAGGTCATGAGTTTGTCTGGCCTCATCAGCCCTGAGGCAGCAAAGTGGAGAAGTGGGCTGCTTATACTTACAGTGGGTAGCATCCGAAGGCCTGGCTCTGTTAAGCACAGAGTTGCCCTAATCAGGAGTGACCTCAGGACCAGGACAAGACATGAGGCGCTGGCTATAGCAGGACTCCAGCAGAGGTCTCTCATCATACCTGGCTTTCTCTACCAAAGGCACCTAGGACTCCCATCATGGTCCAGGGTCTTGGTCAGTGGCTATCTAATTTTATCATAGTCCAGCAGTTCTTGCCTCAATTTCCTCAACAGTAGGTAATTTTTCCAGCCCTGTGTGGCTCAGTCAGGCAGTAGAGAGAGAGAGATTTCACACAGTGGGAGGGCTAGGCTGGCACAGGTCTGTGGTAGACCTACTGCTCGGCATACCCCAGGCCCTGATTCTATTCCCAGAACTGTAAACAAGACAGACAAAGCTCTCAGAAGCAACAGAAACAAACTGGCCAGTCTTCTGTCTTCTGGAGTTAATTCTGTAGTGTGTCATATGAAGAACATGAGGGCATCCCTAGCAAGACTGAGGCCAGGCTCTGCCTTAATGGGCAAAGCCTTAGTGGGTTCTGCCTCCCCCCCGTCTTGTCTTGCTGACTCATTCCCTTGCTCCTGATTCTAGGGACCACTTCCCTAATGAAATGCTTGCCCCAGCGCCTGCTTGGCCTCTGCTTTCAGAGGAATTCAGTAACACTCTGGCTGCTTACTTGCTGAGGGATTTCATGTAACAGCTCACCTCTCTGGGTCTGTTCCCTCGCTGATGAAAAGGAAGACTGAACATTCTGTAGTCAGCCTCTGGCATCCCTGCTCTCCATATGGATGAGCAGTTAGGTGAGTCAGGGGAGGTGAAGCCTGGGTCAGAACTTGTTGGCCTGGGCTTGGGTACTTAATCCCTAACAAGGGCCCTTTCTGCATCCCTCTGAAGATGTGACCCTTGCAGAGAGGATGCCTGCAAAGGCGCTCATGCTAGTGGAAGTGCTGAGCAGAACTATTACCACTGAGTTCAGCACTTTATTGAAAACAGTGGCTATGTTTGTCTCCCATGGCTTTGTGTCCCCAAAGCTTAGCATAGCTCAACACATTTTTGCTGTGTGACAACATTCTAGCCCTAGCTCTGGGAAATGTGACCAGCACTTCTTACAGTGTGTCCTCTGAGGGTTTTCTAGGAACCCATCGAACATCTTTTTACTTAAGAGCAGTAAGAGCCACTCAGTTAGAGCCTGTCACTGCCCCCAGGGACCCTCTCTCCACCATGTGTGCCAGCAAGTCCCCAAGTCCTTTGAGCCAGGATTTTGGTGCACCCCAGTGGGAAGACCCTGGCTTGCTCCCCCAGCTTGTAGGTTCCTACCTGGCTGCAGCTGTTCAAAGTCCACCAACATCCTGTAGGCTGTGCAGGGGTTGACACCTAGGGTGGCAGCGCTCTGGAGAGGAATGTCCTTAGGGATTCCAATCAGTGCTTCCTCACTGAACACCGCCTCAGTCCGCCAGGTTCCTGAATCAGGATGAGCAGGGTAGTGAGAGAGGAGCCCTGCACACCCAGGCCCCTCTCCTTGATACAAGGACATCGAGGAGAGCAGACTTGGGAGGAAAGAACAAAGCTCATGGTGTTCAAGTCCTCGTGAACAGTTACATGTACGGTGATGTAAAATAATAAAGCAATTTAAATTAGGTTTTGAAAGTCATAGCCTGGGGGGGAGGGTATGGGGGACTTTTGGGATAGCATTGGAAATGTAAATGAGGAAAATACCTAACTAACCCCCCCCCCCCCAAAAAGAAAGTCATAGCCCAAAGAATCCTGACAGAGTATAGTGGGAAACACGGAGACAAGACTCCACTGGGCTCTCCCTCCCTTTGTGTTTGAGTCTGAGTAAACTTTGTCTCCCAAGATTCAGATCCTCATACACTGAACTGGGTGGATACTGTCTGCCATCTACTGGGCCAGTGTTAGGGAATCAGGGCGGGGGGAGGTAACCTCAAGTCTCAAACATTAAAGTTACCATAGGCAATCCTTACCTACATGCCATTACTTGGTAAACATGAACAAACAAGGCAGAGTGGGGTCTCAAGCTGCTCCTGACGCTGGAGAGTAAACTAATGACAGTGAATGTAACACAGTGTCCCTTCATGGCCAAAAGTAGAGTAAAGGCTAAAAGGTAAACCTGAGAAAGTCAATTTGGACAGCTATCTGCTATCTCAAACTGGATAGCCTTTACCACCCTGAAGTTAAAAACTAAAAGCAATGGGCTAGAAAGATAGCTCCATGGTTAAGAGCACTGGCTGCTCCTCAAGATGTTCTGAGTTCACTTCCCAGCACACACATGATGGCTCACAACTTTATAACTCCAGTTCCAGGGTATCAGACATCCTCTTTGGGCCTTGTCATGGTTTGAATATGCTTGGCCAAGGGAGTGGTACTATTTAGAGGTGTGATCTTGTTGGAGTAGGTGTGTCACTATAGGTGTGGGCTTTAAGACCCTAGCCTAACTGCCTGGAAGTCAGTCTTCTGCTAGCAGCCTTTAGATGAAGATGTAGAACTCTTAGCTCTGCCTGTACCATGCCTGCCTGGATGCTGCCATGTTCTTGCCTTGATGAAATTGAACTGCACCTCTGAACCTGTAATCCAGCCCCAATTAAGTGTTGTTCTTTATAAGATTTGCCTTGGTCATAGTGTCTGTGCACAGCAGTAAAGCCCTAACTAAGACAGACCTCCGAGGGCACTGCATGCTTGTGGTGTGGACAGAAGAACTGTAAGGCTGAAGCAGGTTCAACCTTCCCCCACTCCCTTAGAAAATCTCATAATTGAGAAAAGCAGGCATTATAACCAGTTTCTGGCCAGGGTCTACCTGTCCTGAAGCAAGTAACCATGATACCCCCTGAGCATAAAACCTAGAGTTCTCCATGCTAATGAGGTGTCTAGATAGGCCTGAATGTTTAGCCAATGAGCTTCTCTTCCTGGACATCCCCTCCTGCAAAAGGTATTTAATCCCTGGTTAACCTTGATTAAGGTGTATGCATTCACATCTGCCATAACAAAGCAGCTTGGACAAGCAAGGACTGTCTCTCTCACAGAGGATTGCCATGGGGGGAGGCCTTTGTTTTACAGAGACTTGGGCTCAACCACCCCTTTCCAGCCTGGTGAGTAGGGGAAGGGCAAACCGTTGGACCACTCGAGGTCCCTAGCAGTGTCTGGGTACACAGGAGATTGAGAACCACAACATCCGTCCCAGATCTCAATGCTTGTTGCCTGGAAGAACACAGGCTGGAACCCCTAGCGTGGACTGCACCCTGCTTTCCTTGGGTGGCATGCTCCGGCATCCCAGCTGTGAGGCAGACAGCCTGACAAGTACACAAATGCTGGCAAAATACTTAAATATATTAACACAAACTTTAAAAAAAAATCTTTTAAGAGGCAGGGTATGGTGGTGCATACACTTTTAATCCCATCACTCAAAAGCTAGAGGCAGGTGGATTCAATTTGAGGCCAGCCTAGTGTACCCTGTCTCTGGAGGCAGGGGCAGGGGGTGGGGGTGGGAAAACCAACAAAAACAAAATGTGGGTTATTTCTTCAGCAGTTTCCACACTCACCTTAATAAAGGCTCAACAGACGAGGCTGAGAGGCGCTAGTCCTCTGCTCTGGCTGTGTGGTGTTCCTACTATCTTTCTACCTCTTCTTTATTAAAGCTCTCTTATCCTTTCCTTTGGTCTCTACTTCATCCTCTGGGGGAGTGTCTCTAACCTTAGGCTACCTCACTCATTTTGGGAACACTATCCTCTTGTGGCTCCCATGAAGATCCATCTGGATAATAGATGTGCCTTGAAAATGTAAGAGCTAAGAAGCAGAACACTCTAATGACTCCTTTCCATATATACACGAAATGCTATCCTAGCTTGGCTCTTTAGGACTGCACCCCATGTGGCCCCACTCCACCTCTGGAACCTTCTTTCTCATTATGTAACCTCTCCATAGGCAAATCCTTGGCTGAGGCCACACACTGGATTTTCCACTCCCCAAACTTCCCCTGGTGTTTGCTCATCTTACCTCTTCCACAGGAAATGCCTTTTGGCTCATTTCCGCCTAACAACTTCTCCTACCACGGACTTGTTCTAAGACTCTCTTCCACAGTCTCACTTGGAGTTTCCTCACAAACATCTCTGTCAGAACAGCCACGATTACTTCTGCTTCCTGTGGCTTCGGGGTACTCCCTTTTTTGAGGTACCTCCTTCCTGACACTTTAGTCAGATTTGAGCCTTCTGGAAAGTGGGACCAACCTTACTCGTAATCTGCATCTAACCTTACAGCAAGGATATAAGGAATCATATACTCAAAGCTCCAATCGACAGCGAGCCAAGGAGATATCCACATAGGTATGTCCCTCCAGAGCACAACAAACAGGATTCAACGCCACATGCTGGAGGTAGCCTATTAACTAACAACGAATCCCACACTGCTCAGCTGCACCGAGCCAGTGGGAATGCATCTGCAGTCTAGGATCTGGAAGAATAAATGGCTGCTCACACCTGGGGACACTTACCCAAACCCGCATTTGCTGGGATCACCCAATCTCCTGGCTTCAATGCAGACACACTGCTGCCCACCGCTATCACCTGCCCAACGCCTTCGTTCCCTCCAACAGCAGGCAGCTTGGGAAGGAGGCCATAGTTCCCTGGGAGAGAAGAAGTCAGAGTGCAAATGTGTGGTTTGGATAAAAGTGTCATCTGCAGACTCCTGTATTTGAACACTTGATCCTGAGCTGGTGACACTTTCTGGGGAGGTCTAGGGGGTGTAGTCTTGCTGAGAAAGTGTGTTGATGAGGGTAGAATTCAGTCTTCAAAGCACTGTGCTATTTCCAATGCTTGCTCTATGCTTTGAGTTCAAGACATGAGCTCCCAGTTCCCTGCTTCTGTGCCTGCTGCCTGCACCCTGCCATTGCAGACTCTAACTAGCCCTCTGGTACCATACGTTGAAACAAAACTTTCTTCTATAACTTGTTTTGGTTATGATGTTTTATCATGGTAACAGAAAGTAACAACAGTCACACTGTCAGGTTCGGCTGAGACTCTGGAGGGCATAGACTTTGTGTTCGCTCACATTTGAGCTTATCGGGACCCTGCTCTCATGAGCTGTCCACTTAACCAAGCTCTGGCCTTCTGCTTCCTTAACTATGTAGGAGCTAAAACTCTTTGGGCACAGGATTACCACAAGGACACACTCAAGTAAGAAAGGAGTCTAGCATGTCACAGGCTCTTCAGAAGGGTGGGCCTCCCACCACTACACTTCACCTAACTCACAGAGCGTCATGCTTAGTTAGAGGTTGGCCAGAGAGGAGCCGAGCGAGACTGTGCATGCTGCTCCTCTAGAGGACAGCCACTGCTAATCCTGAGCACTTCAGACTCTACCTGAGCCAATTAGCATAAGCTCCAGAGAGCAAGGTTACCTTGGATCATATTTATGTCAGATGGATTGATAGGGGCTGCCAGCATCCTCACGTGGACGTCAGATCCTTCCACAGCAGTGAGCTCCAGGTTCTTCAGCCTAAGCTCAGAAAGACACTGTCAGTAGCTAAGACTTCTGCTCAAACTGTCTCCCCAGAGTAGGTCAGCAACATGCCTCAATTGCCGTGTGCCTAGGAATCTGGTTCTGATGGAAAGGAGGTGCTTTGAGGACCAGCACAGAGTGCAGGCTCACACCAACTGCAATGGATCAATCTTGGTATCCTCTTAGTGTCAGGAACAGAAGCACTAGTGAGCCTCTGCTGGCCTGGCCTTAGGTTCTCCACAACCTGCTTGGTTCTAAAAATCATGTGGTGCACTATTTTTTTTTTTTTTTTTTTTTTTTTGTTTTTTGAGACAGGGTTTCTCTGTGTAGCCCTGGCTGTCCTGGAATTCACTCTGTAGACCAGGTTGGCCTCGAACTCAGAAATCCGCCTGCCTCTGCCTCCAAGTGCTGGGATTAAAGGCATGTGCCACCACTGCCTGGCCGCACTCACTATTAATACAGCCGCTGCTGATGCGTGAACCAGCATCACCAGGTGAGGGGACCCCAAGTGGTTCTTTCAAAGAAGCATACCTGAGAAACTCTGGGTCAGCCCTGTCCGCTGTCCATGTGTTGTTTTGTTGGCTCCAACACACATGGGCAAAGGTGATATTTCCCTTACTGCAGAGTGAGGTGATAGAAAGAGAACCTCTGTATCTGTGAAGTGTCTCTGCTGACCGTGACTCACACCCCAGGGAGATGGCCCTTCTGGGCTGGGGTCTTAGAAAGGAGGTGCAGGTGGCGTCTTAGTCAGGGTTTCTTTTTTTTTTTTTTTCCATTTTTTATTAGGTATTTAGCTCATTTACATTTCCAGTGCTATTTAGTCAGGGTTTCTATTCCTGCACAAACATCATGACTAAGAAGCAAGTTGGGGAGGAAAGGGTTTATTCAGCTTACACTTCCATACTGTTGTTCATCACCAAGGAAATCAGGACTGGAACTCAAGCAGGTCAGAAAGCAGGAGCTGATGCAGAGGCCATGGAGGGATATTCTTTACTGGCTTGCTTCCCCTGGCTTGCTCAGCCTGCTCTCTTATAGAACCCAAGACTACCAGCCCAGAGATGGCACCACCCACAAGGGGACCTTCCCCCCTTGATCACTAATTGAGAAAATGCCTTACAGCTGGATCTCGTGGAGGCATTTCCTCAACTGAAGCTCCTTTCTCTGTGATAACTCCAGCTGTGTCAAGTTGACACAAAACTAGCCAGTATAGGTGGAGACCTTGATGTCAGGCTCTGGCATATTTCTTCTCTGAGCTAGCCTACTTGGGCTGAAGGTTGGACTATCTACCTTCTAGCAGCTCTCAGAGTTCTGTGTGGAACACAAGGACCAGACTTCCGGTCCTCAGCACTCATGTCACAGGTAGTTAGGCCAGTTCCTGTAACTCCAGCACTGGAGGTAAAGCAGAGAAAGACAGATCCACCGTCAGTCAGGTTAGTGAAAATGTAAGCGCCAAGTTCTGTGAGAAGCCTTGCCTTGAAAATGAAGAAACAACTGAGGAAGACGTCTCAATGACAACCACTAGCCTCTAATACATGCCTGCATGGGCGAGCTCACCCACACATGTATGCAAGCACATACATGGAGACCCCACACATGTAAAAGACTTGCCAGGGGACTTTGAGGGAACTGTTGTTATTTTAAAGTTTTATTTTGTTGGGTTGGGTCTAGTGGTATACCCCTATTCCTGTACATGGGAGGCTGATGCAAAGAATGGTGAGTTTGAGGCTAGCCTGTGCTCTGTACTGAGACCTTGTTTCAAAAAAACTGAAGAGCTTTTTTTTGTTGTTGTTGTTGTTTTTGTTTTCTGAGACAGGATTTCTCTGTGTAGCCCTGGCTGTCCTGGAACTCACTCTGTAGACCAGGCTGGCCTCGAACTCAGAAATCCG
This sequence comes from Mus musculus, assembly GCF_000001635.26. Lineage (NCBI taxonomy): Eukaryota > Metazoa > Chordata > Mammalia > Rodentia > Muridae > Mus > Mus musculus. Next base: position 131,851,826 of record NC_000070.6, on the reverse strand, counting down.
CCTGCCTCTGCCTCCCAAGTGCTGGGATTAAAGCTTTTTATCCTAAAATTATTTAGAATAAGAGGGTGCTGGTTCCTCTCAAACTAGAGTTACAGTCTTGCAAGCCACCACGTAGATCCTCTGCAAGAGCAGCCAGTGCTCAAAATAAATGTTCTTTGTTGTCTTACTTTTAAAGTCATGCGTGTTTATCTGTGTAGCTCAGTACAGGGGTCTGTGAAGGCCAGAGGCGTTCGAGCCCTTGGAGGTGGAGTGGCAGGAGGGGATATGCTGCTTGATAGGAGTACTAGAAACAAACCTTGGTCCTCTGTGAGAGAAATCTGCACTTTTAGCCACAGAGCCATGCCATCTCTGCAGAGGCTGTGGAGGGCTGCTTACTGGCTTGCTCAGCTTGCTTTCTTATAGCACCCAGGGATCACTTTCTCAGGTGGCACCACCCATAGGCTGGGCCTGCCCATCAATCACTAATTAAGAAAAAGCCCTAAAGGCTTGCCTGCCTATAGCTTGAGCTTATGGAGGCAACTTCTCAATTGAGGCTATCGCCTCTCTGCTGACTACAGCCTGTGTCAACATGACATGCAACGAGGCAGAACACCTGCTGACTAGACAGCTCCGATCACTGCAGTGAGTGCCTGTGACTGACTTTTCAATGACTGAAAACTCCTTTCCTTTCCTGAAACTTAATGCTTCAGGTCTGCAATGCTTCTCTGCACAAATGTATCTACAAAGTAATAATTTTCCTCTTTTACTTAGCAGAATCATATATAATTGCCAGCCAGAGGCTCCTAGCATGTTGTCACAGTATCCTCACACTAAGCTGAGGTAATTCACCTGCTTCCGCCATAATCTCACCTTTTTAATTAGACCTAAGGCATGATCTTAGGCTAAAAGTGTGATTTTTTTTTCAAGTAATGTCTTATACTAAGAGTAGCAACAGAGGCATATTCTACAAGTCTGCTCTCACCAGGCTCAGTGCTGAGAGCTTTCCACGCAAGGCTTCTGTGAAGGATGTGTTAACAGTCCATGTCTACTAGGAAGCACAGTTCCTGGAGATTCTGAAGTGTACACTGGCGAGTCAAAGCTGACACTGATTTACATGGCTGCACACCAACATCTAGGTGAGTTTGGAAGTCCTGACAGCCTACAAGAACCTCAGAGAACTTGGGGAACATAAACACGAAAGCTAGGAACGCTGGACTCAGAGAAAAGCCAGGTCTCACTGTGATTAAGAATCAGCTTAAAAAAAAACCACAGAAACGAGTGGGACACCAGGGACAAGTATAGACAAAAAGGCTTTGCAAAAGAATCGTAGTGCTAAGGAAGTATGTGTGTGTGTGTGTGTGTGTGTGTGTGTACAGCTGGAGGAGGGAGGAGGTCCTCCCTATAATAATAACTGCTGCTTTCTGAGTGTTCACCAGCCAGGCTTCCTGCCAAGTGCTTTACAGGCAGGCCAGCTTCCACCCTATTTCAATAGCTTGCAGACTATTGTTCTGCTTTTATAGCTGACGAACAAAAGCACAGAAGAGGTAAATAACTCGCCCAGGCTGCTAACAGTGGTAGGTGGTTGATCTGATCTGAACCTGGCCTTCAGATGGTAAAAGAAGCCACCTGGTAAGCCTCCAACCCAAGCTGTGAAATGAGCCCTGACCTGACCTGGCCTTGCTGCACTGGCTGAGGGGAGAGAGGAGGGTGCTGGCACTGCCAGGGTCTCCCCAGTGGACCTCCTTGGGAGGCCATACGTGGTACTTCCTGAGAGTCTAGTCTGTATCCCAAAGCAAAGTCCAGCCTGGAGCAAGCAGGTTTGCAGACTAGCTGCCTCTGAGTTATCCCCATGGCTTCTCCTGCATCCTGACAGATAACCAGACTTGTCTTGTAAGCTGACAAAGCCCAGGAGCTCAAGCTGCTTAGATACAGCTTTTCTTTTTTCCTGCACTTTTTTCTACACACTCCTCCCTTAGCAAGGATTTCACTGCCACAGTTTCTCCGTGAAATGAAAAATTCAATCTAGCCTTCAAGACCCAGCTCAAAATGTACTTCTGCAGCTCTTCCTGGAGCTGTCCACTGGAAATGGTCACTTTCTTACTTCTGCTAGGCAGCAGGGGTGACTATACCACTTAAGATCATTGCATGGGTTATGAAGTCCTTCCATAGGTGTTTTTTTGTTTTGTTTTTCCAGACAGTGTTTTTCTATGTGTAGTCCTGTTGGCCCTGGAACTTGCCCTGTAGACTAGGCTGGCCTCAAACTCACAGAGATCCACCTGCTTCTGGCTCCTAAATTTTGGGATTAAAGGTGTGCGTAACCACCGCCTGGCTCCATGTATGTTTCTTAATTGATCAAGGCATAGGTTCAAGATCTCTTTTCTGGAGTTCTTGGGATCTGATGTCCTCCAGAGTTATCTATATTCCGGAGGGCTGGGCAGCCCTGTGGTCGGGTACTCCTGCATCAAGAGGCATGAATATTCACACCAGAAGAACAGACAGTGACAATCTGCTTTCCTTCCAAACCCTCAGTTTTCAGAGCTTCTTGGGAACTATGGAAAGAGTTTGGGGATCCTTCAGACTCGGAAGCCAGAATCCTTTTTAGTTATCATCTGGTATGTGTGTGTGTGTACGCGGGCACGCTGGGGCGGGATGGGAGGTGCTTAGTTTCTCCTTGGTGATTATCAAGTATCGAGGTCCAAACTCATCTCCAGTGAGAGATGTGGCCTAAGAGTGATGACTCCCAGACTTAGTTTGGGCTCCTGGCTGAGCAAACAGAGAAGAAGGATGGAGGGACTGACAGTGGGCAGAAAGGTGCTGTATTTGAAGTCTGATGGAGGTGACTTGGGGGATGGGCAGCAGACTATGCTCTGGCTAGACATAAAGAGCTGCCAGCCCACTGTGTATTAAACCTTACCTCTGGCCACCAGGCTGGACAACAAAAGGACAGCTAGCTGAGTCTTCCCAAGCTTGTCAATCTGCATCTACAGGTTCCTTATCTCCCCAGTGCTCATGCTTCGGGCATCACATCATGCTAATTTTAAAAAGGAAGAAAGCTGAGGTTCAGAGAAACTAAGTTAGCTGGCTTAAACAAAAGCAGCAAGACTTGCTCTTAAACTAGACTTGGGGATTCTCCTAGGAGACATCAGCTTTCCTTAGGATTCAGTACATCTGAGGAGCACTCCCTGCCAGTTCCCTTCCTAAGGGTCAGCAAACACACCATGAAGGCTTTGAGAAGTCCTGCAGTAGAGGCACCCAGGAGGCTTGGTCCAGCTCCCCTGACTGGAACACGATTTTCACAGACCTACTCTCAAGAGTAGATAGGACATTGAACTGAAAACTATCCCTGGTCTCATCTGGCTCCTGGAAGGCCTGTCAGAGATTTACAGAAGAGGGCAGAAAGTAGGTAGAGACAGGCAGGGCAGAAATTAGAGTCTGGGAAGTGGAAGCCGAGTACACCAGTGGGTGGTGGTGGGAGGCAGGCCCAATACTTGCTTTCCTCCTGGGGTGAGCTGTGTTGGTCCAGCTGTATCTCATCAGGAAAGACCAGCCCCAGCCTGCCCTCATGGAATGCCATCAATACCACAGACACTGTGCCTGCAGACAGTTCTAACAGCGTCGTCAAGGATACCGCTGCTGAGACAAGAAGGAATACAGGAATACAGGGAAGGGTCTGAATTCCAGGAGCTGGCCCTCCCTTTGGTGCCACGATAGCAATCCTCACTCCACTTGTTTTTTTGTTTGTTTGTTTTTTTTAATTCACCGAAGGGAACGATGGCTGTGTTGCAGAACTCAACTGAGGCCCCCAAACACAACCTGGCTGTGTTGCAAGTCACCTCTCAGCACTGTTCGGGTCTTTCCCCTGTGAGTCTGATGACGGCGCCAGGCAATGTCGAGGGCTGCCACTGTCTCAGCTGACAGATCCCAGGCTGGATAAGGTCACAATGGCTCCTTTGAGGCTCAGGCTGTACACCTGTGATGCCATATCAAGTACAAGAGAAACAAAAGCAGGCAGAAGAAAGAGCCTTTTGAGAGGGGAAAGAAAGATCCCAGTCCCCGGGGGACTGCTCAGTTCTATCTGCTGGGTAAGGTAGACACTGGCCAGCTCTGCTGAGCGCTCTTTCCTGCCTCCCATGTTTAATCAGCAGCCATTTGTTCTTTCATCTTTCACTCCATCATTGCAAATAATTTTAGTCAGACCCGACTGAGAGAGCACATAACCGAACAGACCTCCCCATCTGCTCAGCACATGAGGCAGGAATGTGTGCCCTCATATAGCACTGGGCAAAGGTGACTGACAGCTCCTGTGGTGTTGCTCAGGTCTGTATGTAGTCCTCATGATTAGCAGGTTGCCTTCTGTGATTTAATGAAGTGCTTAGGATGCTGAGACTTTACTAATTAACAAGCAGAACACAAGTTGCAAATGGGAGGAAGATGGTTCCTCAGTTCCTGACCACAGCAGGGTGTGTAAGTGGCCTAAGCTGGTGGAGAGCTAACCGAGTCTTGGACTCTTAGGGACCAGAGCTCTTTGTCACTCACCAGCCTTGCTGGGCCTCTTCTGGCTTTCCTGGTGATCCTGCCCATCTTCTTGGGACTCATATTTTGGTCCGTCGAACAAGGACATACAGGAATACAGGGATGGGTCTGAATTCCTGCGGCCCCTTGGCCCCCCTTCTTTTTTGAGGGTCTTAGTATGTTGTCCAGCCTAATCTTTAACTCCTGGGCTCAAACAAGTCTCCTGCTTCAGCATCCCAAGAAACTGGAGAGAACTTAGTTCAATGCTTGCTACTTGGTAGGTATACAATAAATGAGAGTTATTTCCATACTATCACTAAAGAGAGCAGCATTCTGAGGGAACACATTGTAGGATGGGGGAGGGGCAGGAGGGTCTAGGGAGGAGGAAAGAAAAGGACATCTGGATTTCCAGACCTCTGTGGTACAGAATCTAGAAGTCTGCACAGAGAACAGTGGCTCTGGCCACCTCTGAAATGTCCAGAATCCTGTAAGACTCTGCAGCCTGATTTCATACTTTCCCCCCACCTCCCAGAGCACTGGCCCACAGTACACAACACACCTGTCTGGGAACTACTGTTTGGATTTTGGATAGTTTCATGATCTTCTGGTCACCAGGCCCAGTGATGCCCAGACATTAAGATGGGAAAGGAACATTTGATTCTTTGGTGGCTGTGGGCACTGTAAACCTTACACAGGACTACAAAGGGAATCTCGATCGGTCACTGGCCTCAGCCCACATGCAAAGTTGTCTGAATCTGAGTCAGAAGGGAAGGTCAGGCCAGACCAGGGACAATCCCTACTGCCTGGCCATCTATCTGTAGGCATTGCTCCTCAACAATGGCTAGGCATCAGTCACCGGGAGGCCTGAAAAGCGTAAATAAATGGCCACCCTAGGCCGAGATAGACCCACTGAGCACTTTAGAGGCAGAGCCCAGAAGTAGTTTCCAAATGTAGCACAGGTGACAGACTGAGCTGTGAATCCAGGCTGAAGAGAATGCTCTGAACTTGGGGAAATAACTAGAAGTCTACATAGAAGACAAAAGCTGCTGGCTTTTTTCCTGGAGGCATCTGTAGACAGACTGGGCTGTTCCCAGCTTCCCTGGCACTCTAACAGGAAACCAATCAGGAGGCCACTGCACACAGCTGTTTAACCACCCAAGCCTTCCTTATCACCTTGGGAGAATGCAATAAAAGGTGACCTTCTTAACGAAATGAGCTTTGGGTTCGGCTAACATGACAGGAGCAGGTGCTTTGCAGCAGGCTGGCGAGGGACACAAATGATGAGCCTTTGGGAGCACCACCTCACTGCTCTCAGTTTGAGTTCATTTCTGAAAATGGAGGCCTGCTCATAAGGACTTTATCACCTCACTGCAGCAAAATCTCCAGGGAAGTGTCTATCCTGACATGATTGATTCCCTATGAGCAAAATACAACTTATGGCTGATGGGTCAGCTCAGCAGTCGGAGGTACTGATGCCCAGACCTGATACCTGAGCTCCATCACCTGTTCGCTAAAGACGGCAGGAGAGAACTGACTCCTGAGAGCTAGCGCGCTCTCTCTCTCTCTCTCTCTCTCTCTCTCTCTCTCCCTCCCTCCCTCCCTCCCTCCCTCTCTTAAAATCAAATATGAGATGTTTGATCTTAGACAAATTAGTCAACCTCTGAACCTCTATGTCTATAATATCCTCTTATAAAATTCTGTTGGATCTTAATTCATAATTTCCGCATGTGAGCTACCAACTAATTACACATATCTTACCAGTCAAAAGAGCTGTTAAGGTTGTCTGGAGTAGGGCTAAGGTGAAAGCACCAATCTGGGAATTAGGGAATCTAGAGTCAGCTCTTTGCCCTAACTTGGCTTAGCTGAGGGTTTGGCAAGGTCACTTCGTTCTCTGGGCCACATCACAAATATACCATACAGGGATAAGAATGAACAAATGTCACTCCACCAAAAAGCCCCGGAAGTTTCCCCTGTGGTGCCTTTATAACTCCTTGATTCACAGCAGACAGAATTACTGTAATGGTTCATGTACCGGCTAGGTGCTTTGACAGTCAGAGAGGAGCTTCGGATAAACTCAGGGGCATGGGCCCTCTGGCCACACCCACTCTAGAACAATGTAAAAGAATATCAACAATAATTCAAATTCCTTGAGAACCTGGGGGGGGGGGGAAGAGAGGCCACAAATTCCAGATCAGCCTGGGCAACACAGGAACACCTTGTCTGAGGGGAGAGAAAGGAAGGGGAGCAGGAACAGTGGGGAACACACCTGCAATCTCAGCACTTGGAAGTTAAGAGCCCAGCCTCTGTTTAAAAAGGGGGATGGGGTGGGTAGGTTTGGAGTTGCAAGCCTTTAATCCCAGCATTTAGGAGGCAGAGGCAGGCCATCCAGGGCTACAAAGACCCAATCTCAAACAAACAAACATACATACATATAACCAAAGGAGCTCCCTCCCCCATTAGAAGCAGGCAACTTCAGCCCCAGTGCTGGGGGCTGGGGGTGGCAGAGGTAGAAGGATCACTAGAAACTCCAGGTCAGCCAAGGCTACTCAACATGTTCTAGGCTAGCTGGGACCATACAGGGAGACCTTAAGAAGGGAAGAAATAATAATAATAAGATGCATGTTGGTAAGCCCAACTTGTCCACTTTTTGTTTGTTTTTGAGGCAGGGTCTCAATATGTAGTTCAGGCTAGCATTACATTCACAATCTTCCTCCCTTAGCAAGTGCTGGGACTACAGGCACACACCATGCGCATCCCCTAAACTGTATTTGAAGATTTTTTTTTAAATTTTTATGTATTTTTACTGTGAGTGTGTATTTTGAGACAAAGGCTCATTATGCAACCCATGTTGGTCTCAAACTCATAACCCTTTTACCTCAGCATCCTGGGATTATGAAACAACTCCTTTTTGCTTGTTTGTTTTGAGACAGGGTCTCTCTCTATAGTCCTGGCTATCCTGGAACTGACTATGTAGACTAGACTGGCCTTGAACTCACAGAGATCTGCGGGCCTCTGCCTCACTAGTGCTGGGATTAACGGCACATGCCATCAAGCTGGGTTTAAACAACTCGTCATAATTAGGCCAAGATGCACACATGGCTTGGTGGAAGGGAACTCGCATGAGAAACAGGTGAATTCCGGCACCTATTCCAATCACTAATTAGCCGTATCATTTTAGACAAGCCCCTCGGCCTCTGTGAAAGGCAAACAATAATCTCCTATTTAAAAACAGGTGTAGAATCTAGGTAGGCTGTCAGACCGTATGTTCAAATTTCTATTCTCACTGGCTGGGTGACTTGGGGCAAATGTTAATTTTAACTTTCTTATGCCTCGCTTTTCTCATCTGAAAAAAAAATGCAATAAATACCCCCAGACTGTTGCTGTGACAAATAGTCGGAAGCATCCACTGAGACAAAGGAGTGACTGCCACAATCTTCAAACCAATATGGGTCAGTAAACTCTGGCACCGGTGCCTCGCGGGTCCTTGGCCGCCGGAAAGCACCGGTGTCGGGTCAGCAAGCACGCCCTGGGGTCTCGGCATCTGTAGGACAGCAGAACCCTCTTCCTCGGACCCTGTCCTCTCCTGGCAGTCCGCCGCCCGCCTCAAAACCCTCCAGGAACCCCAGCTCCCTCCCCGGTGGCGGCGCCGACTCTTACTGGACGACCTTGGCTGGATCCCCATGGTTGCCATAGACCAGCGCCCGCACCCGTGACGGCTCAGAGAGAGCGGAGTAGGAGGATGTGGTCCGGCCGTGGCGGTACCAAGCCTCGAGGAGACCCGCAAGCTGAGGTGCCCGGGCTCGCGCCCCTGTCACTCGCTGGCTGACCAACATGCTGCTTCCAGCACTGGCAGAATCCGGCGCTCTGGACTACGTCATTCGTCCGCGACAGCAAGCCTGAGCCCCGCCCCGCTCGTGACCGCGCCCCCTTCTTTAAAAGAGGCCGCTCGCTCTCTGCCCAGGTATTGGTGTAGGGTTTCTCCCGGACTGGTGTGAGGATTGAGGGTGGGCTACGTAAGGTATTCAGAGACCTGGAGAAGTTGCACAGCTAGCCAAAGCAGCCTACCCATGAAGAGAGTTCAGAACTGGCTTAAAGCTGTGACTGCTGCTTGTCGCGTGGTGTTTCCGGGAAGTCATTTACATTCTGGCCTCAGTATCCCCTTTGCACTCTTTATTGAGATACCACTGTGCCAGACTTTTTAAAGTATCATTTCATCTTCAGTTCCCCCAGAACAACACAAAGACTTTATCAGCCCAGCATCACCACCATCATCAGTTTTTCGAGACAGGTTTCTTTGTGTGTTCCAGGCTGTCCCTCTGTAGACCAGGCTGGCCTCAAATTCAGAGATCCGCTTGCTTCTGCTTCCCAAGTGCTGTGATTAGAGGCATGCTCTACCAAGACTTGGGGACTTCTTTACCCAGAGTTAACATACCAGGAATACCAGGCTCAAATCCTAGCAGCTCTTTCCTAGCTTGGGCAAGTGAGCGCAACTTGGAGCCTATTTCTCATTGATGCCATGAAAATGATATACCTCATTTCAGACGGTTGTGAGGAATGGATAAAACATTAGAAGAAGCCGGGTGGTGGTGGCGCACGCCTTTAATCCCAGCACTTGGGAGGCAGAGGCAGGCGGATTTCTGAGTTCGAGGCCAGCCTGGTCTACAAAGTGAGTTCCAGGACAGTCAGGGCTACACAGAGAAAATCTGTCTTGGGAAGAAAAATAAAAACAAAACATTAGAACAATGTTAAGGAAAAATAAAAACAAAACATTAGAACAATGTTAAGGTTGACAGGATAATACATTGTAAAACCATCAAGCTGTTCAGCTATGAGAGGGGTCCCATGAAGGAAGATGTCGTTTAAAATGCTCACAGCATACAAAGAGATTGGGTGGGAAATGAAAATTCTTTGTAAAAGGTATTAACCTGGAAAGACGCAGGTTCTTAGTTTTGGTGGAAAAGAAACATCAGCATAAATAACCCGTCCGTGGAACATTTGTGTACATGCAAGTGTGCACTGTTGCAGGCTGAAGAAAGGGAGCAAGGAAGTGCTGCAGGAGGCAGTCCTTCCATTCCCAAACTGCGTGCATGGAAATCAGATGAGGTTCCATTTTAGGACTCCTGATTTAGAAACATGGAGAGAGGTACACGATCCAAAGGTATACATTCTTAGACGTTCCCCAGAGTCCGGTGATGTGGTAGCCCAGGAAATAAGTATCAGAGAGCGTTTGAAAGACAAAGATGATTGACCCAAAGCTTGCCGTGGGAAACAAATTTTTCTCTGAGGAGGAGAGCCCACCAAAGCATAGAGATTAAGGTTTTGGGAACTGGACTCAGGCAAATCTAGATTTGCATCCTGGTTCTGCCATTTCCTGGATGTTTGGTTTTGAATTCGTCACTTGGCTTCTCTGTGCCTCTGTTTCCCTCATGGTTAAAATGAAGGGAACTGAGCTAGGGAGGTAGCTCAGTGGTAGAGCACACTCAGTGGTAGCACGTGTGAGGTCCTGGGTTTGATCTCTAACAAGGCAAAGACAAAAAAAGCTCAACAATAATCAAGAGACTAATAGTCCCAAGGTTGTCTTGAAGACCGAGGGAGCGAGTACCACTTGAACCACTTAGCACACTGTTTGACATATGGAACGTTCTAAAACGATTCCAGGAATATGGTGTGAGGATGAAATGAGAGCTATCACTTTGTAAAACACTGGGGTTTGACTCAATAACTGCATTTATTAGAGAAATCTGATACCTACCAGTAGGGGAAAAGTCTGTTCTCACAATAGGTGTGCACTCACGTGAACACCTATTTCCACAGTGACAGGGAGGCATACTTGTGCCAGAAAGTTCACAAGGTCCCTCTGCTGCATCCTCTAGGTGACACTGGGATGTTCCTCTTTATCCCCTCACCCCCACCGCCCACTGGCTCCTCCTCCTCCCCAGGCAGCCAACTAGGAAAGTCTGGAGAATCAGGCTGGAAAGTTTTCCTCCTTAAGGCTGGATTTCATCTCCCTCCACACCCTTTCACCTTTCCCTTTGGTCTAGGCCATCTGGCAGTCACACAGTTTGAGAACAACCGGTGAAGGGGTTTAAGCCTATTGGCCTTAGCTTTGCATTCAAGACCATATGCACTTTGATGCCTACCCTCTTTCTGGCTTTATCTTTTGCACTGTACATAGCCAGCGACCCAACTACACCCAACTCCGCCCTCACCAGCTCTTCCTTGTCTTACGCTTTTATTCAGGTTTCGATCGACTGAAATGAATTTTCCTGTCTAACCTTCCAGGGGAATTCCAGGTTCACATATTGTTCTATTGAGCAAACCCCAATGCCTTTGTAATTTCTCTGGGCTAATGTTATGGCCTTTAGGATACTATCTTGTAGTTATTTATATGTCCACTTCCCCCTCCAGGCAAAATTTCATCTCCGGGATGCCAGCACTCAATATGGGGCCTAACACAGGATAGGCATCATAAATATTCCATGAGTTGCAGGTAATTGAATTTCTTCCTGACCTGGCACTGACTGTGGTACCCTATCCTTCTCCCTAGATTTGGGGCAGCCACTCCAAGCCAGGGCTTTTCTCTATCTTGCAAGGATTGTTGAAGTTTGTGGCCCTTTTTAAAGCAAAGGGGAACAATGTTCTCTTCCTCTGTTTACCTGTTGCTAACACTGGCACACCACATTCACCGTAGTCTCTGAGGCTGTCCTCTGACCAAGGAGCAAGAGAACGTGGAACCGATCAGATTTGAGTTCAAATCCTGACACCTTTATGGACTGACTGAGTGACCTTGCGCAAATACATCATGCTCTCTGATTCTCAGTGTCCATACCTCAAAACTTGAGATTAATAAAAAGAGCAAACAACAACAACAAAAACCAAACAAAAACCAAAACCCCAAAACTTCAGTTCTCCCCCCCTCCAACGCACAGCCGGCTCCGGGTTGCCAGATCTCTCTCTGTTTCAGCATGTCTTTCTGTCTTGCCCATCACTTTTCCTTCCTCTACCTCTGTCTCATGGTGACTCTCAGTTTAATGCTCGGGTCCTCGAGAGCTGTGTCTTTGCTTCCTTGAGCAGCAGTTTGAGGACCCAAGGAGACCAGGGATGCTCAGTTCTTCCTTTTCTAGCCTCAGGGTAGCTTCTCAGTGTGAGCCAACTGAGGGAAGAGACAAGAAATAGGGAGGCCTTACAGACGCCAAGACCTGTACTTAAATGAGTTCCTTCAACATCTCTGCCCATTAGTTGTTGGGGGGAATGAAAGTAATAAACCAAAACTCAAGACTCTCCAGCGGCTGATCATTTTCTTAGTGTTTATTGACTCAAAATGTCTTCCGTATTCGGCTTTCTGTGTGGTCTGCAGGCCCTGGCAACTTTTCCAGTTGCACCTGCCGTTCCTCTTCACCCTTCCATTCGGGCTCCCTCTTAGACCAAGGCTCGCGCTTCGGGCTGGCTGCAGCGTTCCTTCCCATTGGTCTGGCTGGCTGCAGCGTTCCTTCCCATTGGTCTGGCTGGCTGCAGCATTCCTTCCCATTGGTGTGCTTGAGGCTGGCTCCTCACACGTCAGGTCTAAGATCACGTGGCATGGGGTCACATCCTTGGCAAAGGCGTCTGTCTTGGACTGTCTTTTCTGAAGCGTGACCCGACCCCCCCCCCCCATCTTTTAGTGTTCCTTGTTGCAAGAGCTTCATTTCCTTGAGGGCGCATGCCTCAGACTGAAGTTCCATATGTATTTATTTATCTGCGGCATGAAGTCTTCGTGAGAGCAAGGGCCCTCTCTGTAAGTACTCATCTATCAGTTACCCGCTCATTCATTACTCATCGAGTATGCGGGATACCAGGCCCCGGGGGAAAAAGCTTCCCTAGGGGGACACACATTCTAAACATGGGGGATATATACCAAGTCCATCACATAGCAGGCAGTCTGTTTAGAAGTGCAGCGATCCACTTTCCCTACTGTAGGTTCCAACCCCCCCCCCCACCCTCTCCTGCATCTTCCTCCTGAATGTAAGCTTCATGAGGGTGGGGATTTTAAAAAATATTTAAATTATATTTAAAATATAATTTTATATTTTATAAATATACACGGCCAGAAGTGCTGGTCTGATGCGCAGTTACAGGTGGTTGGACAAGGGTGCTGGGGATCCATCCTGAGCCCTTTGCAAGAGCCGCGTGCACGCACCTAACCACTGAGCCGTCTCTCTAGCTCCCGGAGATCAAGCCTTTGTTTTTTAATCTCCTCGGTAGTCTACAGTCATCACTGAACCAACAAGCCCATATCTATTCAGTATTTGAGAAGCAAATGGGTTTCCAGATGTGAGTCGGTTTTTGTTCGTTTGTTTACACATTTCGAACCAGACAACCTTGATTCAGATCTTGGTGTCGCCTCATACTGACACATAATCTTGAAAAAGTCACGCTCTATGATCTCAACTTTCTCAACTGTGTAATGGCATTAGAATGGTGTGTGTCCCCTAGGGCAATAGTGAAGATGAACAGAGTCCCAGAGAGAGGCACACATGGCACCTGGTCTTAAGTAGCCACTGACAACTATGCTGGTGGTTGTGCAAAAACTTGGACGGGGCAGAGTTCCAAATCTACTTACTCCGAGTAGCCGGAGGCTACTGTAGAGGCACGAGCGTCAGTAAGAGAGAAGTGAATTTCATATTACTGAAAGTAAACGGCAACATTCCAAAGGCCCAACAACGTTTCAGGTAGATGAAGAGTGCTCTGTCATTGGAGGGAGCTGGGAGTTTATGTTCAGAGTAGTCAAGGTAGGAAAAACTTAAGCAACTGAGGGAACAGAGGAGCCAAGGGTTCCTGGGTTACAGTCTCAGCCGTGGGCAACGGATGCGTTGAGAGTGCCGACCTGAACACCGGCACCGGCCGATGGATCTTGTCGACGGGGTGCGAGAGTGGGGGATGGGCACGCCAAGGCCGGCGGGCCCAGGGAACCGGGCCGCAGCGCGCGACACCACCAGCAGGGGACGCCTCGAGACCGCGGAACTCGCGCCCGGGGGCCTGACGTCAGCGCCCCGCTCGTTCGGGCTCCCGCTCTGGACTCGGCGCCAGTCCCGCTCCGCGCGGCACTGCTCCACTACGGCTCCCGCTCGCCTTGGGCTCCCGGTCGGGCTCCGGAGGCGTCGCCTCCCCAGCTGCGGGTCTCCAGGACCTAGGCGGCGGCCATGGCCCGGGCTCAGGCTCTGGTCCTGGCGCTCACCTTCCAGTTCTGCGCGCCTGAGACCGAGACTCCCGCAGGTAAGCGCGCGCGGTCCCTCCAAGCTTATCCCGCGAGTGCCCGGGGGGCCGGGGATGGCTTGTCGCTGGTGTCGGAGTGCTCCAAGCTTCTGTGGCCGCTGTGTCTGTAGTTTGTGTGCAAACTGAGGTTGAGTGTGTACCGCGGATGCGAGTGTGCTGGTGTGAGTGTCGCCTGCGTGGAGCACCGGGTGTGCGCTGGCTCATGTTTGTCCACGCTGCCAAGTGGGTTGTGTATCTGAGTTTCAGTGGCTTGGCTAGAGTTGCGTCTGATCCTGTGTTGCATTTGTTGGCTTTTTTTTTTGTATTCCCTAGGCGGGAGTACTGTTTGTTGCTGGTGCGTTTGAAAACCCGCGTGTTTGTTTATGCCTGTGCTGTGAGGACTCGGTGGATTGTGCCCAAGTGTGGGCCCGAGTGTGTGTGGTGTGTGTGTGTGTGTGTGTGTGTGCAGTCGTGGGAACCGGGTCGGAACCTGTGTGAGCTCTGTGCCCACGAGTGACCCTGTGGGAGTATTTGGGGTGTACGATGCTGTGTGGGTCCGTGTGAATGTCAGGGATGCGGGGAATACGTATGGGGGAGCGTGTCTGGAGTGGATGTGAGTGTGTCGGTGAGCGATGGTTTCGTGGCTAGGGACGCTGCGAGCTTGGGGTGCTCCTAGGCCGTGGTCGAGTGTGGCCGGGACCCGAGGGTGTGTGTGCATGTGTGTGTGCATATGTGAGTGTATGTGTGATCGCGCGCGCGCGTGTGCGTGGCGCACCCGGCCGGAACAAGTTGTCGCGGCGGCGTCCCCCGGAGGCTGGGGCGGCCCTGCGGCTGGCGAGGGAAGGAACGGGGAGAGACGTGGCTGTAGCCGCCGACTCCGACATTTCGGGCGGTTTGTTGTTTCGCAAGTTCCGAGCGGCGCTGGCTGGCGGCTGATCCGAGGAGGCGCCAGGGCCGCGGGGCGCCCGGGATGGGGAGGGCCGTGGGGCGCACCCGGTTGCGGGCGGGGCTGCGGCGTCGGGGCCCCCGCAGGGCCTGGCTGGAGGCCTCGGGACAGCGTCCCCATCGTAGCTCGTCAGAGGCGTTGGGGACGCCGCGGTCCCCGGGGACGCTGCCTGCGTCTGCTTTGCAACTTTGTGCGGCCTCCCGGCCAGTCGGGCACGCGCGTGCGGACGTGTGTGTGTTGTGTGTGTGTGCGTGTGTGCGTGTGTGCGTGTGTGTGTGTGTGTGAATGTGTGCATGGGCCTCCCCCTCGGCCTGCGGTGAGATCCCGTGCTTGAGTGTGCTTTGGAGCCTGGTGTCCTATGGAGGGTGTGTGCGTGTGCGTGCGTGCGTGTGTGTGTGTGTGTGTGTGTGCATTCCCATGTCTGAGTGTGTGTCCAGTGACTGTCTGTGCGACCGCGAGCGCATCGCATCGTGTGCTCTGTGAATGGAGTGTCAGTGTGCTTCTGTGTGTGCGCGCGCGTGGTCCACCGTCCTTTCCTGAGGCCTGGACCTCAGGCCTCGGCCCCTCTGGCGGGCGTGTGCCGGTCCTCTTCCAGGGTTTCCTCCTCCCCTGGCTCCCGCCACCGGCGTGAGGTAGCTGGGAGTCGCCCCGGGTGGAAGCAGAGCCGAGACACGCGCTGCCGCCTTGGGCCCAGGGAGAGACTCCAGGTCGCCTGCCTGCCCCAGACAACTGGCCTCCGGGGATCTCGTTCACCGCCCCGCCCCCGCTGGGGCGTCTCGGGAGCTGTCCTGGTCTTGCCCTGCAGCTTTGGGGTTGTACTGCTCAGCTTCAGTTTTGACCTCCTGGTATCAGAGAGGGTGATCCAGGCAACCTGCCTCTTAGACCTTTCTCAGGGCCGCGGGGCGCCCGGGATCTTTAAGATAGAACCCTTTTCATTCCCTCACTCGATCACCTTGATTTGAGAATACACACGATCATCAATTGCCCTGGTAGTAGACTGTCAGGATCAAGGTTTGAGAGTGAGAACTGCTGCAGGTTGTTCTCATTCTTGAGCCTCAGTTTCTCCGTGTGCTTCATGGTCTTAATAATGACCGCGTGTGATACTTGGTAGAATGTTAAGTCCCCTACTGAGAAGCTGAGGAGAAGATGGGTTGGGGGTGTGTGTGTGGCAAAACCCTAGGGGCTAATTTGAAGTGTGTGTGGGGGGGGGGGAGGGGGCAACACGGGCTCAAATTCTGTCTCGGCTACTTGTTGTGTGTGACCTTGGGTAAGTCACATTACTTCTCAAGTTCCTGTCACCTTTGAAACTTTTAGTATTAGAGAAGCTCTAGGCAGATGGGAGGTGGCAGCCCTCTGTCCTCAGTCTAGGGAGTGGATCCAGTCCCCTGCCTACTTCCTTAGTCACCCAGTGGGGGTCTGTGTGGGGTGACTCCCAGACGTGCACACCTGGCAGCAATTATCCCACTGTGCTCTGGATCGGTCTGTCCTTTTGGTCGCTGGAGTTATTGGGCAGCAGGAATGAGGGAGAGGTGCCCTGTGGTTTCAGGTTAGGCAACAAGGGCTTGTCAAGGCAGCCTTCTCTCTGGGGCTGAAAAGGGGGGCTAGACAGGAAGCCAGGAGGGGAGCCTGGATCCTATGCTGCCTCCTGCTTATGTCTGGTGGCATCGGTGGTCCAGAGCTGTGTACCCTGTTTGCTGGAGGCATGCTGCTATCCTTCAGGCTGGCCCCAGCTGGGCTTGTGGCACCCAGCTAGGTCAGCCAGAGCAGGACAGGAGGGGCTTTGTGCCTTCCCGTTGTGTCTTGAAGTATCCTATGCTTCCTCTATCTCTCCTTTTCTCCCTCCCCAGTGGTCCACCTGCAGGAAGGCAGCAGCCTCTTCCTTCCACTGTGTCAGAGTTCTTCCTAAAACGCACGTTTTAAACCCCTCTTCAAATCCTCATCAAAGCTCCTTGTTACTTTCAGAGTTAAAAGTCTTTCCTTCTCAGCTCCGTCAGAAGTCTAGCCCCTGCCTGGCCCACCTCATCTTCTGGGATCCTACGCTCTGGCTAGCTTTATCTACCAGTGGTCCCTAAGTATCCACAACCCACGATCTCTTCTCTGCACCTTGTACAAACTGTTTTCTTTCTCTCCAGGACTCTGTGATTCCACAATTTCCTATGTGAGCCTCCAGTTTGTCTCTCAGCTTAGAAATCACTTCTTCCTTGAAGCCTTCCTTGGTTTTTCTCTGTTTGAGTTCAAGAGAGGGAAGGGAGGAGCTGATTAGGTTTTTATATAATCTTATAATTATAGTCTCTTGGTCCTGCCACCCTTATGAGATCAGGAACTCTGGGAGGAAAGTCTCCGTGCGCCTTCAGATACTTAGCGCCAGGCACAAAGTCTGAGCCTTCTAGTCCAAGTAAATGGCTGTGACATACAGGAATGAATGAAGCAGACTGATATAGTTCAGTCCTGTAACCTAAGCACTGAGATGAGGAGGCGCTGAGGCAGGAGGATTGATTGCAAGTTTGAGGTCAACCTGAGTTGTATGGCGATTTCCACGCTAGACAGGACAACTTTTCATATTAAAAAGAAGAATGAATGAGTGAATGAATGAATGGAGTCAAATGGGTCAATTCAGAGCTGGAGATGCCAGATGGGGGCGCAGTGACTCCATTGAAGGCAGAAGGGAAGAGGATTTTTTTCCTCGGTAAGAATCTGGAATATTCTGTCTGTGGATGGTGTTATGTTGTGAAAAGGCTGTGTCCGGAAAGTGTCATCTGGGAGCTGTGAGTTAACTAGGTTGAGTCCCTGACAGAGACTGAAGGGAGAGGGCTCTTGCAGGACGGCCCCTCCCCCCAGACTGCTGCTGCCTCCCCCTGCCCTGGTCCCACCCCTAGCAGCTGGCTCAGCTTGTCCAATCCAGAGAGTTTCAGCCTACCGTGATCAGACAACCGTTGGTGAGGCTTGGAGTCTCAACGGTTAGTCTGAACATCAGGAGGAGGGATGAGGGGCCCATGTTAGGCAGACATCCCTCAATCCTCAGTTGTAGATCTTGGGCTAGGTAGCGGAGGCCAGTTTCCCCAGTGTCCCTCCTGGATCCTGAGGGCCTGTCCCTGAGCTGGAGAGGCAGACGGATGTATACAGGGGTCATCCTGTGGTCTAGGCAGCCAGAGTGGGCCTTATGTGTGTTTATACATGTGAATGAAATGGAGGGTGGGGGTACAGAGCATATGTGTGCATGGCCCTTCAGGTCAAGCTGCCTGGTGAGCTTGGTGTAGCTAGATCTGAGTTTGGAGTTGGGGAGAAACAGCTGCTATGACATATGGGGAGCCCCCAGCACCTCATTCCTGGAATGGTGGAGTTATCTGGCTGGGTAGCTTCTCTGTGCCTCAGAGTGGGTGCACCTATCCTAGGGTAGGAGAATATTGTGGTGCAGAGGATAGATAGTACTGTGGATCTGCAGGCTGGTGCCTCCAGTTCCATGGGCCCATGGCCATCAGTCCAGACCGCCCTAACCCACAGAGCCTTCTGCAGTGATGGTGATGCTCTTTCTTTGCAGTGGTGTGGCTATTACATTTAAATTAGGTACGACTAATTGAAATACTAATTTAGTTCATCAGTTGCAGTAGCCAAGTTTTAAGACATCAACTGTTACACATTGCTAGTGGTTGCCAGCACATTGGCAAGGGCCTGTAGAAGACATTCCCACCCTTGTAGAATGTTCTGGGGACTGTCTCAAACAGCGGTTCTCAACCAATGGGTCTCGGCCCTGTCAGGGGTTGAATATCAGATATCCTACATAATAGATATTTATATTGTGATACATAACAGTAGGAAAATTACAGTTATGAAGTGGCAATGAGAATAATTTTATGGTTGGGGACATGACATGAGGGACTGTATTACGAGGTCACAGCATTAGGAAAGTTGAGAACCACTGGTCTGAAAAGATAAGGCCTGCAGAGCTTTAGTGTGGCCTGGGCTCTGCAGAGAGCAGAGCTGATGTGGGCAGACATTTGCTCAGTAGCAGCTCTGTGCTCCCCAGCCCCCAACAGTTTTTATTACATTTTGCCTGTCCCAGTAGCTGCTCCTCTGCCCTGGGACCCAAGTGGCCTTTGTAAGGCTGTCACAGTGTGTGGTCACTCCCCTTGCCTCAGGTCTCCTAAGGCTGAACTCCAAACCTAACAGGGCAGCCCAGGCAGGGATCAGCCTTCCATGTGTGTTGTTAGTCCCTAAACTCCACCCCTACCCATCTGCTTTATAGATAACCCAGACCCTGCCTTGCCCTTTGGCAGGTTTCTCTCTACCTGTTCCCAATTCAGTGCCTTTTGCAGAGATGCTCCGTTCCCTCGGTCCACCTCCTGTTGTCACTGGCACAGGAAAGCCACCCTGCCCCCACCCACTGTGTGAGGCAGTGGGATGGACTTTTCGCCTAAGGCTTGCACGATGATCATAAGCTACCTTTCTAAGTGGTGGGGTCCCCCTGTGTTAGTCACTTCTGAAGATGCTGTGCCCCTGTGACCCCTGGGGGGTCTTGAATAGATTCCCACCACACAGAGCTCAGGACTTGGAATTGGACCTAAAGGGGAGAAGAGAAAGGCAGTAAGGGTGGGAATGGGCCATTGTTGAGGTTTGAAGGAGAAGCTAGAGAAAGGACTGGGATGGAAGAGCAGGAAGTGAGCTTGGGGGTACCTGAAGGTAGGATCTCAGTTGGGCTAAAGGAACAGATCTGAGGCTGGGGGTAGCGGTGATGGTGATATATGTGAGCTTGGGACAGCTGGCAATGAGGCAGGTGGTGTCGGAGGAATGACTGGGTCATGGGGCAGCTGGGGGATAGTAGGCAGATGAGGGACAGCCAGGGATACTGATGACAACTGAGAGGTGACAGAAGCCTATCTGGAGATGGGAGAACCTCAGCTGAGAGAGTGGGGTACGTGTTGTTCAGAATGAGCATGTGTGTGTTTATGTGTATATTCTTTTTGTCACGTGCATGTGTGTAAATAAATGCATGTTTTCATCTAGAGTGTGATGGGGGATTGGAACACAGGCTCTGAGGCCATACCATCTGAGTTCTCATTCCAGGCTCAGTGTGTTTCAAACTGTGTGACATCTGGATGGATAATGGCCTCTCTGGGTCTTGGAGTGATGCTACTTGGGAAATGAGGATGGAGATGTTGCACGGTGCCCAGGATGATAGGAAGTGTTTTATAGTTGGACATATTTAGTCTAGAACACATCCTGGCACAGAGCAAGCACCATGGGAGGGTGGATTACTCTTAAATATGTGCGGGTGAGTGTTTGCAGGCCTCCCATGGGCTTGGAAAAGCTTGTTCTTGGCTCCCGATGAAGTCTGGGCCTGGTGAGAGGTGATGGTGGTGGTTGGGGGAGGGGTGAGGATCCAGGCTTGTTGGGACTGGTTCTTTTCCTCCATCTGCCTCCTGTTCATCCACATCCTATGTCAGGCTCTGATCCAATGGGCTGCTCCCTCTGTCTCATACTGCCCTACCCTGGGGGCCAGGTGATACGCTGTAATTGTCCAAACAATTTTCAGTAGACTCCAAACCCATTGTCTGCCTGCCAGTGCTCAAAGGCCTCGCCAGAGAGGAATACCTGGAGATTGTGCTGAGTTTGGTACTGCCTGTCCTGCGGGTGGTAGTCCCTTCATCCTGTGCCCCTGAGTCACTGGAAGATGTTGGAGGATAGGGAGAGGATGGTGGACGGAAGCCCACAGGATAGTGGGAACGGGCTTGGCCTCTGTCTCGCAGGCAGTTCAGTGTGGCAGAACTGGGGGTGCTGAAGGACTCCCCACCAGGACAGCCCCCAAGAGACTATTACTGTGCTTTAGCAGTGTTCCTCTGTCTGTCTCACAGTAGCCAGAGGCACTGAATCTTGGGCCTGGTCTGCTCTGGGTGAGTACGGTCTGGGGGTTTCTGGACCTGGTGTCCCTGTACTTCTCTGTGACTCAGCCTGCGCTGTTGTGATGCTCTGTGACTTAGGGATGCGGGCCACAGTGATATGGTGTTTCTCTGGGGTTTCCGCATACTCCATTTCTGCAGCATTCTGCTGATCAGAGCCTCCATCCTGCAGCTGCCCTGCCACGCGCTTTCCTGTGGCTCTCATCCACGGTGTGGTACCCACTCTGCTGGATACCAGGGTTGCATCAGAAACGATGCTCTTTCTGGGTGTCTGGGCAGAGAACCCTCCCGTGGTACCATGCCTGAGAGCATGGCTTTCTAAAACTACTCTGCACGTCTTCCCTTTAGAGCAGTCTGTCTCATCAGGCATGTAGATTCACCTGGGCTTTGGGCACAGCACCGCATGTGGCAGATTACTGCCAACACACGGCCTACTGCTGCTATACTGTATGTTGGCACCCCATGCACTGCATTTTTTACAGTGGGCATTTGCACAACTTTGGCCATTCAGACTTCTAGTTTCTAGGCACCGCTCCTCCACATGCTGCCGTCTCAGTTCGGGAACACAGTATACATTGCCTCATTGTCTTTGTTCTTCACTGTACCTCACTAGATATGTGTCTAACAGCCCAGCCCCCAGTCTGCACCACAGCTGTCCCTATGTTATCTCAGCTCCCCCCCCCAAGTGTATTACAATGGAAGTGTCCAGGTGCTGGCTGTGGATAGCACTGGGAGGGTCACATCTTTGTGTGTCCTCAAGGCAGCACGTCTCTGCTTCATTTTGCACATCACTTGGGCACTCTTTGCTGGTCTTGGGGACGGCGTGACGGCGTGAGGTTTGTATCGCTTCTGAACAGCACAGACTGCCACCCAGAGAGTCAACCTCGTCATGCATCTGTTCTCTGTAGGGTTGCTGTTGTGTGACTTTTCCCAGGGAGATGCGAATACACATCTATTCACAGACCAAAGAAACGATTCCGTCCAAGTCTAACTTGGTGCACTGAGTTTAATGGAGTCCCTTGCAGAAACACTGGTAATTCAAAAGGCAAGTGCATTTAGGAAAAGCTCACCCCTGCATGGGGAATGACTCTTGAGAGCCTTATCCCTGGTGGCTTGCAGAGAGCCTTCTCTCTTCAGGTGCTGTTACTGCTTACATAACCTTGGAGAAGGTCTCGTGAATCCTGTAACTTCTCAAAGCCTGCTAAGTTGCGTGACTGTCTCCGCTCCCCTCCCTCCAAAAGGGGATGTTTCCATTGAGAGGAAACGGCTAGCCGCCAGGCTGTGAGCACCGCTGAGTTTCCAGACCCAGAGCCCTTAACTGAATCCATGGCGCTTAGGTTTTGTGCCACCGATCACCCATCCCCGGAGTCTGCACAGACCAGGCTCCTGAGGACTACATTTAGTTTCTGGTCTTATCCCCAGTGCTTGGTTCTGGATGGTGATCCATCCTTCTTCTCCTGATTCTCTGCACCAGCCGGCAGGCATGGCTGTGCTGGGCAGACCCTTTCTAGGAGGAGGAGCCTCCTGTTCTGTACCAGGTTCTATGCTGGTGACTGGAGCAGAGGAAAGGCTTGATTGAGCCTACCACCCTCCATTCTGCCACAGGCCCACATGGTGACACATACCCAAGGTGAATGTGGTTCCACACTGCACAGCCCTGACGAGCTCTTCCATGCCTAGCAGATTTAAGTGCTGTGTGTGTGTGTGTGTGTGTGTGTGTGTGTGTGTGTGGTGTGTGCGCACTGTGTGCTCTGCAGCCTTACACGGAATGACAGGATTCTGTCTGTTGGACTCTGTATCTTCAGCACACCCCATCATAGTAGCGCATGGCCCTCCCTCTGCATGGGGCCTGTGCACACCAGCGCTGCTTTAGCTTGCACTGTGTCTTTATCTGGCTGTGGTGTAGGGCACTTGCTGTGTAGAGGATCTATGTGTTCTTCCCGCTGTACTTCTGCACAGTGAGTCCCTCCCCTTATCTCTCGGATCCAGCCCTGGACTGCCAATATAGCAGCCCTCTCGTCAACTCCGGAATTCATGATCTGTGTTACCCACAGAGATGGGAAAGGGTCTGCTGCGAGTTCTTCAGGTGCAGATGGCTTTCTTTCATACTCAGTGAAGAGAGGAGGATGTTGGCTCTGCCAGGCTCTGTGTTGGCTCCTTAGGTGGTCTCAGCTTTCTCTGCCTGTGGCCAGCCCTTGGTGGTCTCGTTGGTTGCAAAACTCTGTGTGGCTATATAGGTATTTTGCTGCCAGCCCTACTGTGCTTCCTGCCAGTTACTCAGTGTTCTGGTAGTAGGCTCCAAATGCCAGCCCTACATTTATATGTGTTGGCCTAGTCTATACTATAGTATAGTCTATTATACTATACTATACTATACTATACTATACTATACTATACTATGCTATACTACACTATATACTATACTACACTATATACTATATGTATACTATACTATATACCATATTACACAATATACTATATTATACTACACTATGTACTATACTATACTATATACTATACTATACTATACTATACTATACTATACTATATACCATACAATAGTTTAGACTATTTTAGGCTATAGTCACATCCTTGAACTTGGTGCATCTGGTGGATGTTTGACCAGCTGGGATCTTGGTGTTAATGAGTCTGGGCATAGTTGGTCAACTGTTATATACAGGGCTTGGGGATGGGCTTTAAAGGCAGAAGAGCTAGCCCCCGCCTTTAGGAAGGGAGGAGGTAAGAGCTAAGCAGGCTTGCAGTGCAGTCAGAGTTAGGGCGGAGCATCTGGGACAGGGCTGAGTTGGGGAAGAATGTCCAGGGTTGAGTTCAGTGACCTTAGAAGAGGGAGGGATCATGAAATAGACTGGCTTTGTTGGGATTGTATGTGGGGTCCCTAGGTTATAGGGCTGGGTTGTGTCTGGCAGTGTGAGGTCCCAGCCTGTGTATTTACAATCTGCCTGGAGAAGTTTTGTTTCTTCTGGGGCTACCCTTGGGAACTGAACATTTTGTTGACAAAACAGAGAGAATAAAAATCTCATCGCAAACAAGCTCTGTTTACTCAAGGTCTTCAGAAAACATGGCTGCAGGTGCGGTAGGCACAGACCATATCCCTTGTCTGTCCTGGTTAGAGGAGGACAGATAGGCTGATGCATAGCATGTGTGTGCACGCGCGCGCACACACACACACACACACATACACACACACACATACACACACACACACACACACACACACACACACGAGTGTTCACCCCCCCCCCTCCACGCCAACTCTTTCTGCTCTATACAAATACCCACCATCCCCAGGCTGATGCCCAGCATAGAATGTATCTATATATTTCTGCTCACAAGCCAGCTTTACAGTATTTCTGAGAGCCCTAATCTGGCAGTCACCCATGCCCTCCTATGCATACCTTTCCCCCAGGACACCTCCAGTTGGTGCTATTGCTATTACTATTACTGTTGGCTTGTTTGAGACAGGCTCTCATGGAGCCCAGCCTGGCCTGGAACACCTTTATGGTGCTGAGGACGACCCCCAACTCCTGATTCTTATGCCTACTCCTCCATCCTGATCCTGGGATCAGAGGGGTACACCACCATGCAACCAAAATCAGAGGCATAACCCCTGTTCCTATTTCACTGAGGTCCTGAATGGGGCCTGGCCTAGAGACCCAGGGATGAGGTTGTCCAGAGATCAGTGAGAAGGGGTCATGCTGCCTAAGAGGTCATCCTGGTTAGCATCTGTTAGTCTAAGAGGTCATCCTGACCGTGGTCAGAGAAGGCAGGTCACATGCTAAGTCATGAAGGGACCCAGGAACTTAGCAGAACTAAGATGCAGATTCTCTGATCTTAGTTAAATGTTTTGTACCAGTTGTCCTGTCATGGTCACAGCTAGGTCTCTCTCTGTCTCTCTCTCTTTGTCTCTCTCTCTGTCTCTCTGTCTGTCTCTCTCTCTCTCTCTCTCTCTCATTCTCTCTCTCTCACACACACACACATACAGAGAGAGAGAGAGACAGAGAGAGAGAGAGAGAGAGAGGTGAGACCTCCCTGGGGGAACCCCTCCCAGGCTTCTCTAGAGGTTGCTGGTCCCTGACATCATCCTCCCTCCAGCCTGCCGGATGTGCATAAGCCATCCCCTTTCTTCCCAAATTGTGGTTGACGGTTGCTCAGGCAACCGCCTGGCCAGATTGGGGAGATTAGCAGAGGAATGTTGCTGAGCAAGTTGGAGCCTGGGCTGGAGGAGCTCTGGGGTCCTGTATTGATTCAACCCACCCTCCGCGAGAGCTCTCCGCAGAGATGAGGTACCCAAAGAGGGGCCCCATCTTCTCTCCCTGTCCTTTGCCTAACTTAGACTGTGCCACAGGACTTGAGTTGGTCTGGGGAAAGTGTGTGTGTGTGTGTGTGTGTGTGTGTGTGTGTGTGTACTCACATGCACACTGTATCCAGGATGATAGCTCAGGTCCCCCAAGTCCTCCTTTATTTTTTTGCCAGTTTCTGACATCAGGCTCCAGACCATTTGGTAGCTTGGTCCCCAGTTCCCACCTGCCCTTGTCGCACTCTGGAAAAGCCACCTGCTTGAACCTTCAGAATCCAGGCATTCTCTGCCCCAGCACTTCCTGCGGCTCCCCAGTTCAGTGTGAGGTTCAACTCCTCACTCTGGCATCCACGGCTTTCTAGCAAGTGGTCTCAGCCTCTGTTTCCCATCATGGCAGCCAACCTGAGCTCTGCCCTTTGCTGGGGACAAACCGGGTTTCCCTTTTTCCTCCCTTCACTCTGTGGCCCTAGGCTCAACTCAGATGTCACCTCCCTGTGCCAACAACCCAAGTTTTGTCCCCTTTAACCTTCACCCTTCCCAACTTCCACTTCTCCACCTTTGCTCATGTTAGGAAGCTGCCCAAAGCAATCTAGAACATCTTTCTTTTTTCCCCCTCCCCTCCCCTCCCCATGTTAATCAAGCTTGAGCCTCTCATGGTGCCCATCACCTATCATCCTGCACCACCTTGAATGAGGAGACGGGTCTTGAGTGTGAAACTACATTAGAGGCTGTGTCTACTCTCGTTGGATAAAGACAGGTGATTTAATTTGTGTCTGCTCTTACTGCAGCTATGTGATCCCTGGCCATCTCTGAGCATCACACAGAATCCGTCTGTATGACAGGAATAACAATGTCACTATGTAAACGCTGAGTCCCTCATGCAGATTGGGCACACAGTAGTCAGGGCAGGCGTGGTGGTGGTAATCGGCGCCCCCTAGTGGTGGTGCTGAAGCCCTGGCAGGAGGAACTAGCTGCTCCTATCGCTGGAGAGCTGGGGTGGGAGTGGGGGTGGGGGAGAGATGGGGCTCCCTTTGGGAGATGTTGTTCTCTAAGAGATGAAGTTGAACTGGGCCTGGCCCAGAGGCCTAGGTCTGGCGCTGACTAGGGATTAGTGAGAATGGTCACTCTGGCTAAGAGGTCACTCTGGATGATTCGAATCGATGCCTGAGGGTCATCCTGACTGTGCTCACATAGAGAGGGTATCTGGTAGAGGGCAGGAGTCAGTGAGTCTGGTGGTCACTGACATTTGCCTGACATTTAGGGGACATGGATAAGACTGGAGTCACTCTGGCCAGGCACAGTCACCTGGAAGGATCATGTAATTGTGGTCAGGAGGTTAAATTGCTCTAGTAGAGACCCCGGTGTGGTTGTTAGTCTGAGGTCAGTAAACTCTGGAGAGGGTGGGAGGCCTGTCTGGTCTTGTGCCTGTCTCAGAACTCTTGGGAAGAAACCACAGGGCTGGTTACCTCAGGCCTGACAAGGGCCCTGAAAGAGATGCCTGGGGCAGCTACTTTGCCTTTGTGTAGGAACTAGAAAGGCCTGCCACTAGCCTGGGATCGAAATCTTACTTTTTTCTATAGTCTGTCCCTGTGATGGGCTGGGACCTCCACGGGCAGGAAGTGAACACTTCCCCCTCACTAGGAAGACCACTCTCTGGCCACCCTTTCCTTCTGTGCCACACTGTGGGCTTTTTGCAAGGGGAGAGCTGGGGCCCTTCCAACAAAGATGACATTAAAACTCACTTAACCTCATGCCTCAGGGCACAGCGCTGACTAGAGCTTTTCAGACAAAGAGACACAAAGCACTGTGGGGTTCCCTGGACCAACTCCCTCACTACCCCCTGTCTGCCTGGTGCGGGCTGACACACACATCCCATTGTTCCCCATTCTCTGGTGGGGTTTAAGGAGTTGAGAGACCCCAGCAGTGAGCAGCTCAGTCATGCCCAGCTCAGTCATGCCCAGCTCCACCTATGTGTTTGAAAAGATGCACACAGGTGAAATGCAGTCTTCAAAAGGAAGCCACTTGTTGCCTGCCCAGAGTATGCCACTCACCTGCTGGCTTACAACTGTCCTGCCCTCTTCTTCTTGGGACCCAGAAACAGAGCAACTCATTCCCCTCATCTCGGATTTCTGGGGAGTGTAAGCTTCTGGTGGGCATGGATTCAAATCCTGTTTCTTTTCCTCGTCCGGGAACCAGTAGCACACGTCTCTGCTAGGGATGGCAAGGAGCAAAGCCAAGATTGAATCCCAAGTCTGTCCCGTGTCTCCAGCGTCCACCACTGAGCTACCATTGACCTGTACCGTGGACAAAGGCCTTCGTTTCTCAGAACCTCGGTCACCTCCTCTGTCAAATGCAGATCATTAATCTTGGTCTCCAGTCACCAGAATTAACACCCTCCCATCAAACATGCATTCAACCCACAGAGAACTTCCCTGTGTCACATCCCTGGGGACAGAAATCTAAGTTGATTGATGTTGGGCCATGATTGAGTGAATTCCTTTGGCATCTATCACATTGTTAATGGACACAGAAAGCCACATTCTGCGTTTGGTACTTAACATCATTCTATGCTGGGCCCCCAGCCTGTAAAATGGGGCTAATCTAGTGCTGATCTTGTAGGCCGGCTTGAGGCTGCATAATGCAATAAGGATGATGGTTGTTTTTATTAAGGAGAGCCTTGATGGATGGTTAAGCTGTTGGGGAATCCTGGGGAGTGATGGGGGATCCTGGGAAGTGATGGAGGATTCTGGGAAGTGATGGGGGAGTGGCCAATGCAAAGTCTTGGTATTGGTAAGGGACAATGAGGGGAGGGTGTTAGGGTGGAGGAGGGAGAACTTTGTTAGTTGGAGGGAACCATGCTAAGGAGGGAAGAGGTTGGCCTGAGAAGAAGGAGGGGACAGTGAGGGGACCTAAAGTGTTGTGTTGGGGTCCTCCTCATCAGTGGCCTTGCCTGAGCTTAACCAACCAGGCCCTATCCTCACAGCTGGCTGCACCTTCGAGGAGGCGAGTGACCCGGTCGTGCCCTGCGAGTTCAGCCAGGCTCAGTATGACGACTTCCAATGGGAGCAAGTGCGGATCCACCCCGGCACCCGGACCCCTGAAGACCTGCCCCATGGTGAGCCTACACTCCCTCAGTATTATTTCTCTCCTCCCAGTTCTTCTCTAGCTCTTCCCCAGCGTCTCCTGCTCTTTCTGGGATTTGAAGATACCTAAGAGAGGTGACATGGGGTCTCTGGGTACACTGCTGCCCTCTTCTTGGGAACCCTGGACCCTTCCCAACCTTGACATAATGGTGTACACGTCATCACTAGACTGGGAGTCTGGAGGCTAAATGTAGATTCTAGTACTGGTCTCCTACTCAAATGGTGGCTTGAGAACATTCATTCCAGAATCATAAAGATGTGGGTTCAAATCCCAGCCCCATCATCTTGCTAGCTCAGTGGCCTCTAGTAAGCTGCTCAACTTCTCTGAACCTTCATTGTTTTGACTGTGAAATGGGAGAACAGTGGCCCATAGCACAGGGCACCGAGGTGGCACACAGGGTGCCAGTTGTATAGTTGCTGTTGTGGAGGATACTTGAGAGTGCCTGGCAACCAGTGGCCCTCCTCACTGGGCACAGAATCAACTGGAAATTACAAGAAGAATAGACATGGGGCAGGAGGGTCACAAGTTTGAGGCTAGCCTGGGCTACTTGGTGAGCTACTGCCCCTAAAATAAAACTGGAAGGAAAAGAAGAGAGGGATGAAGAGATGGATCAGTGGTGAAAAGTACTAGCTGCTTTTTCAGAGGACCTGGGTTCAAGTCCCAGCACCACATAGCAGCTCACAACCAGGGGACCCAATGATTTCTCATGGCTTCTTAAGGAATTGCACATATTTGGTATACAGACATGTAGGCAAACACCCAAATACATAAAATTTAAAAATATATGTTGTCTTAGTTAGGGTTTTACTGCTGTGAACAGACACCATGACTAAGGCAATTCTTATAAGGACACCATTCATAAAGTTCAGAGGTTTAGAGGTTCAGTCCATTATCATCAAGGCAGAAACATGGCAGCATCCAGGCAGGCATGGTGCAGGAGGAGCTGAGAGTTCTACATCTGCCTCTGAAGGCTGCTAGCAAAATACTGACTTCTAGGTAGCTAGATAAGGGTCTTAAAGTCCACACACACAGTGACACACCTACTCAAACAGGGCCACACCTTCTAACAGTGCCACTCCCTGGGCCGAGCATATACAAACCATCACATATGTATTTTTAAAAGGAAAAAGGGCAAGAGAGATCGAGGCCAGCTGAGCCAGTTTATTACTGACGAAGCATTGTAGGATAGACTGAGGAAATGGCAGAAGAGAGAGCCAGGGTCTCCCTCCCCTGTGTCCTGTTATAGAGGTGGCCCAGGGCCTTAGCTGTTCAACTCTCAGCAGATGCCAGCATCTGCTGGCAAGAGTGGGCCAGGGAAGTGGCGGCTCTTAGTGGTGGGTGGACTAGCAGCTGTAGGTGAGAGATCCCTTGGGGTTGGCTGGCACTGGCTGGGCTCTGGAAACAGACTCGGCTTCCACCATGGCCTTCCCTACCTCTCTGGTCATTGCCCAACTGCGTCACTCTGGGTGTGTCTCTTCTCTTCAGGGTCCTCCATCCTTGTCTGTGTTTTAGAGGCATCACTGTTTAGCTTGTTGGAGGGGGATGCATAAAAGCACCTACCCTGCAGGGTCTCTGTGTGACCTCTGTGCGCCCCCGGACCCAGCCATTTATTCCAGGTCTTAGTAGGCTCTCAAGTATAAGAATCTGGCATAGATTCATGATTTTTAGATCTGTGGTCTTCTCCTCTTTTTCTTCCTTGGTGACTCAGGGAAGAACTAGGTCTGGGAGGAGGGGTGAGCTTGTTAGATCGTCAATCTAGGAGAAGTCCAGGTGGACAGGGATGAAACAAGGAGTCTTGCCCTCAGAGGAGAGCGGGAGGAAGAAAGAGAGCCCTGGGGGTGGAGGGGTGCATGTCAGAGCAGGGAGGGCTACAGGGAATGGAGGAGGAGGCAAGAAGGTGTCACGCTGGAAGAGGGAGCTACCTTAGGGGAGAGAAGAGTCCACAGGAGCTGGCTATACAGTGTCTGGCTTGGATGTGTCCTTTCTAGGGTTCCAGTGGGGATAGGGACCCGGACGTTCATTCCCTACTCCTGCAGGACACAGGCAGCAGCCACCTTCCCAGGGCTCCAGGCTCACAGAGATGAATGAGATCTCCCTTTAGCAGAGTCCCTGGGGAGCCCTCCTGAGCAGGCTCAGAATGTGCTCTCAGCCAAGTCTAGGAGAAGGCGGTGCCAGCGGCTGCTCTGCAAGGGTGGCTTTGGGCTCCTCCTTGGCATCTGCATCGCCCTCACCCCAAGGAAAGCCTGATCCCCAGCCAGGCTCTGAGACACTCCCCACCTTCTCCATCACACATCGAGGACAGGATCTTCTGGTTGGAACGTGGGGTGTTTGTGTAGGAACCTGGTGTGGGCGGGAAGGGAGGTTAATCCTTTCATTCAGTCTGTCCTACATATTCATCAAGCTCCAGGCTCAGGAGCCTGTGTGTGTGAAGACAGAGCAAAGGCCTGAGGCATGACAGGCTGGTAGCAAGGCTGCCATGGGCTTTATGAATGATCAGAGCCAGAGGCGAGCGCGCGCGCGGTGTGTTGGTGGGGGTTGGGGTGGAGGAGCGAGTGAAGCTTTGGAATCGGTGACCTCAGGGGACCGGCCCTGTGATATGTGACCCGATACAGGGCTAGGGAGAGTGGTGACTTGTGGGTGGTGAGGGGCCTCGTGGGTTCTGACAAGGTTGAGTTTGTGTTTTTCTTGTCCTAGCCTTCTCCTTTGGGAAACAGAACTCGAGAGCCCAAACCCTTCATTCCCGGTGGCTGCTT
This sequence comes from Mus musculus, assembly GCF_000001635.26. Lineage (NCBI taxonomy): Eukaryota > Metazoa > Chordata > Mammalia > Rodentia > Muridae > Mus > Mus musculus. Next base: position 131,821,049 of record NC_000070.6, on the reverse strand, counting down.
CATCTCTGTCCTTTCCAGAGTGTGACCCTGGCTTCCCTTGGCCTCCCATCTTTTCTTTTTCTCTCTGCAGGTGCCTACTTGATGGTCAATGCTTCTCAGCATGCCCCAGGTCAGAGGGCCCACATCATCTTCCAGACCCTGAGCGAGAACGACACCCATTGTGTGCAGTTCAGCTACTTCCTGTACAGCAGGGATGGGCACAGCCCAGGCACCCTGGGGGTCTACGTGCGCGTGAATGGGGGCCCTCTGGGCAGTGCCGTGTGGAATATGACCGGATCCCACGGCCGTCAGTGGCACCAGGCTGAGCTGGCTGTCAGCACCTTCTGGCCCAATGAGTATCAGGTGGGCTGGGTTTAGTCAGTGGTCAGCTTGCTGGGGCTTGGAGGTAAGGGCAGGGGCAGGCCACCCCTGACGTCAGACTAGGCTGTTCAGCATCAGGAGTCAATCTGGCGTTGAGTTTGGAGTTCGACTGCATCAGTGTGGGTACAGAGTCAGAGGTCATTGTTAATAGGATGGCCACTATTGAGGGTGAATTGGAACAGGACTCAAATGGAGATTCTGTCCGACTAGATGAATCTGCTGCTTTGAGGGAGTTGTCAAGAGTAGGGATGAAACTTCTAGCCTTGACTGTGATTTTATTTTCTCTGCCCACAGCCCTGAACCAGCTGGCATGGTAGTAAGGCTCTGTGTGAGCTGGGTTGGCATTGGATGGTGGAGAGAGGTCGGGTTGGGGCCAAGCTGGTCAGGAGGGATGTCGCTTTGGCAACTGGCCTCCTATTCCCTCAGGTGCTGTTTGAGGCCCTCATCTCCCCAGACCACAAGGGCTACATAGGCTTAGACGACATCTTGCTCTTCAGCTATCCCTGCGGTGAGTCCCAGTCCACTCAGACATAAGGATGAGGGTAGCCTTGGCTCCTGCCTGCAGGGCATGCAGGCCCAGCTCATGCTGGGGCTCTGCCTGTTTTCCCACAGCAAAGGCCCCTCACTTCTCCCGCCTTGGGGACGTGGAGGTCAATGCAGGCCAGAACGCATCCTTCCAATGCATGGCAGCAGGCAGAGCCGCAGAGGCAGAACACTTCTTCCTGCAGGTGAGCGTCCCACAGAGACTTGGCTCCAAGGACCTTTTGCCTCCTTGGCTTGGTACCCTTTTGGGGTTTTGGGTCCTCCCTTCATATGCCAGCATCTATATACACCTATATACACAGTGTCTTGCCTCCCCTAGGCTGTGCTCTGCCAGCTAGCATCCCCTTAACTCTGGGATGGAGGCCAGTTCCAGGATCCTCAAATGCTCAGGGGATAGTAGGGACTCAAGTACACTGCTTCCTAACTCTCTTTTTTCTCTTCAGCGTCAGAGTGGAGTGCTGGTGCCTGCGGCCGGGGTGCGGCACATCAGCCACCGTCGCTTCCTGGCCACTTTTCCGCTGGCCTCGGTAGGCCGCTCAGAGCAGGATCTGTACCGTTGCGTGTCCCAGGCCCCGCGTGGTGCTGGCGTCTCCAACTTTGCAGAGCTCATCGTCAAAGGTCAGCCGATTGGCCTTGAGGAAGGCCCGTCTGGTGGGGAGAGGATAGGGCGGAGTCCGTGTAGAGGTGTGCATGGAGCTAGCTCCTTGGAGGACTTGTTGGGAGGTCGCACAGCAGATTTAGCCGAACGCTTGATAGCAGCTCGAGGGACCTGGGAGGAAAGAGAGAGTCTCGTGATAGGGGAGGATTAGGTTTTAGAGGTATTTTCTAGCTGTGACCTGAACAGTGTTGCCAGGCAGAGGGATGGGCTGGCCGCGTGAGAGAAGGATACAGGGAGCCCGGGCCTAAATTCCTATGCGCCTTCCAGGTGCTAACCCAGCGAGTGTGCTGGGATCCCCCAGGCCTAAACTTGGGAGTTCGGAGTGGGCGTGGCTGAGTTATGGAGTTCTAGGGCCACATGGTGGCATTAGTAGGCTCCTCCTCTTCTGCATATCGTCGCAGAGCCTCCCACCCCCATCGCGCCCCCACAGCTGCTGCGTGCAGGCCCCACCTACCTCATTATCCAGCTCAACACCAACTCCATCATTGGCGACGGGCCGATCGTGCGCAAGGAGATCGAGTACCGCATGGCACGGGGCCCGTGGGCCGAGGTGCACGCTGTCAACCTGCAGACCTACAAGCTGTGGCATCTGGACCCAGACACTGAGTATGAAATCAGCGTGCTGCTCACACGCCCGGGAGATGGAGGCACAGGCCGCCCTGGGCCACCACTGATCAGCCGGACCAAGTGCGCAGGTGAGTGGCAGGACGGCCTTCTTCCACAGAGGCAGCAAGGCCTCCCGACACACACACACACACATTTATTGACACATAGATAAAATAGCTTGGGCTATTTCTCCATAGCTTGTCTCAAAAAAATAAAACCAGATAAACAAAAGAGACAAAAAGACAATACCACCCCCGCCAACCAAAACAAAACAAAAAGACAGACCAAGAAAACAAACCACGAAACTTACCAGAGCCCTGTGATAGGTTGTTGTCATACCTACTTCACAGATGAGGTGACTGAGACAGAGATGTTAGGCGACTGGGCAAAGAACACAAAGCCAGTAAGCGGCAGAGATGGGACCAGAACTCTTAACTGGCTGGGTAACAATCCTTAAACCCTATCAATTAAAAATTGTGTGTGATGGATTTTGGCTGGATTCCTTGGATCTGGCATTGAGTCAGAAGTCAGTTCTCCCTTGTTTCGGAGGATAAAGTAGCTGTTGCTAAGGACCCCGATGCACCTGCACCCAGAAGACTAATAAGAGAAACGGACAGGGTTCTCTGTGATGTCAGTGTGCTGCTGTTTCTAGAATTTTCTTAGTGAGAAATGTAGATTCTCGATGTAGATTCATGTGCGGGTCCTCCTTACTCTATAATGTTTTCCACAGCAGTTCCATTTTAGATAACTATGGTTTAATTTTACAATGAAGATTGACATCTGAGGCTGGCAAGATGGCTCAGTTGGTAAAAGGTGCTTGCTGCCAACCCAGTCAGTATGGAGACTCACAGGGTGGAAGGCGAGAACCCATTCTCAGAAGATGTCCTCTGACTTCCAGATGTGTGCCCCCTTCCCCAAGCCAGATGTGCAGCTGAAAAATAATGTATACAATGTAACAAAAATGTGTAACAACAAAATGAAGCCCACAGACTCCATAGCTATTGTAACAGATTCCCGCAGTTTCTGGTGTTTGTGTGCCCCAGTATGTGTAATTAGTTTTGTGTAATTTATCACCGGTGTAGGTTTGTGTATACAGTGGGAAGCCCAAGCACTCAGTGTTGCTATAGATAATTCCTGTTGCTGTTTTAGACCATACCCACATCTCTCTTCCTCCTCCCACCCCCTTGGTAACCACAGATCAGTCCTTCATTTCTAGAGTTTTCTCTTTTCTAGAATGTTCCATAAGTGACATCATGCAGTATATAATCTTTTTGGAATCACTTTTTTTTGTAACAGATTTATTACAGTATGATCTGCATTCGTACATGTCACTCATTAAAATTTACAGTTTAGAGGTGTTAAGTATCTCTGGTGTTGCACAACTATTAATGATTGGTTTTGGAATATGTCATCACTCTTAAGTGGAAACCTTATGCCATTTAATGATTCGCCCAGTTCATCTTAATCCTGAAGCCCCAGTCAAACACCAGTCTACTTTCTATCTCTCTTGATTTAGTTTTTGGAGATGTTTTATACAACAGAACCATGCATGACAGTTTATAGTGTTTTGCTGGTTTGTGTGTGTGTGTGTGCGAGCATATGTGACTGTGTACAAGCACTTTTGTGCTTGTAGTATGTGCACTTATGAGCTCAGGTACTTGAGGAGGCCAGAAGAGAGTCCTGGGTGCCCCCTGGAGTTGGAGTTACACTCTCAGATGTGAATCACCTGATGTGGTTCCTGGGGACTGAACCCCAGGATCTCTACAAGAGCAGCAATTGCTTTAAATAGCAGAGTCCTCCCTCCCTTCCATGGTCCTGATTTGCATTTCTGTAAGTCTAGTGTTGTTGAACATCTTTCCACACATGGCTGCCGCCGCCTGTGCTGCTCAGTGGATCGCCTGTTCGTATCATTGCTCATTTCTTAATAGAATTGCTTTTTTTTTCTTCTATAGGGTTTTGAGAGTTCTTTATGCATTCTAGATACTAGATGTACCTCGAATTTACTATTAATGCATTAATGGATTAATGGATTATAATATATAGGTATTTCTTCCGGTAGGGATCTCATCTCCTCATTGTCTTTACATGGACTGAGAGCAAACATTTTAAATTTTGATGAATTTTTGTTTCTCAAATTGCCCAGTGCCTTTGGAGCCAAGCAGAAGTGTTCCTTGCCTAGCCCTAGTGGTCAAAAATCTTTTTCTATTTCTTTTTTTATTTTATTTTTCTCTAAGAGTGTAACAGTTTCATCTTTATATCCATGGTGTACTTTGAATAATGTATGATGTTTAAGGTTAAGAGTCAGTTTTTACAATTGATATTACATTTTATTTTATTTTATTTTATTTTTATTTTTTGGGAAATTTATTTACTTAGGGTTGGTCTGTGTGTGGGCATGTGCTTGCCACCACGCGCATGGGTTGGAGGACAGCTTATTGGCGTCTGTTCTCTCCTTCTACCGTGTGGGTCCTGCGGATCGAACTCAAGTTGTCAGGTTTGACAGCAAGCATTTTTTACCTACTGAGCCATCTTGACAGCCTGCAATTCATATTCTTAAGTGTTATTAAAAGCTGATTTGTGGGCCAACTAAAATCTAATTTAATGCCAGACTTTGGGAGAGAGATGGTGAGCCAGTGTGGCTGTGGTGATTGCCTTCTAGCTGAGGGGTCTGGGTGGGTGGGGTGATGTACCCTCTGAGAACTTCATTCTTCTTATTTTGTAAGTGGGAACAACATTAATCTCTACCATATAAGGTAGCGTAAAGACTCGGCCAACGGGTGTTTATTGAGTGTCTATTATGTGCCAGATAATGTCATAGTTGCTAGGGTTACATGGCAGCACCCTAGACAGAGGCCACCACCGTTTGTGTCCTCTTAAGACTCTGCAGGGAGCTTGTGTCCTGGCAGAAGGAGGCGGATGATAAATAAACAAACAAGTGGAATATATAGCCTGTCAGATGGTGATAAGTGCGTGAGGAGGAATAAATCAGGGCGGGGACGAGAAGGGGGCGTAGGATTGTTATTTATAAAAAGCTGAAGGACTGTCTTACTGAGATGGCGGCATCTGAGCAGAGTCATCAGAGTCTCCTGAGCAGGAGGTGAGGGGCTGAGCCAGGTGGTGTGCTATAGGGGTGCAGCTAGGGAGGCAACAGTCCAGACAGACAGACCTTTGAGTGCCAAGGCCTGGAGGCGTGGGGAAACCTGTGAGAGAAGATGTATAAACAAGGCTTGGGATGTCAGATTCAACCAGTGAGGGAGTTGGGTAGTGACAGCAGGGGTTGGAGAGCAGGATTGAGCATGCGCAACTGGTGGTCGGAAAGAGTGAGCGTGCGCAACTGGTGTTCGGCTTTGCCCTGGAGATTTCATGAAGGATTGACTGTAGGAGGGTGTACTGGTTAGGTTTTTGTTAACTGGACACAAACAAGGCACCTAGGAGGAGGGATCATCAATGGAGGAAATGCTTATATCAGATTGTCCTGTGAGCATATCGGAGGTGCATCTTCTTGATTAAATGGTTGATATGGGAGGATCTAGCTCAGTATGGGTGGCCTTTAGGCAGGTGATCTTAGATTGTATAAGAAAGCAGGGCTGAGCAATGAGAAATGAGCTCCAGCCCTGGCTTCCCTGGATGATGGACCATGGTGTGGAAGTGGAAGCCAAATAAACGTTTTCTTCCCCAGGCTGCATTGGTCATGTTGTTTATCATAGCAACAGAGAGCCAAACTGTGACAGAGGGCAAAGTTTCCTGAAGGAGACACGCGGAAAGCGCTTGCCCGCAGTCTTTGCAGTCAGAGACCGGATCTGGGAGCCGAGTGGAAGTGACCGAGATGACAGCGACCATAAGCTGCTCAGCTTGGTTGGCTCTGAAGTCAGCAGCATCTGCTGATAGATCTGCTAGGGGATGAAGAAGAAAGAATAGAAGGGGCCCAGGCTGCTCCAAGGTGTTTTGCTTGAGTAAATGGATAGATGGAGCTGTCTCGGACTGCAAAGGAGCCCACAGCAGCAGAGCTGGGGGGCACTGGGGGGGGGGGGTGCTGACCTGAGGAGTGTCATAGATCAGGAGCTGTGCCTTGCACACAATGACTTTGAGATGCCATTAAATGTGGCAGTGGCGATCCCCACCAGGCAGCTGGATGGGTGATGGAGGGGCTGAGGGGAAGGTGCAAGCCACTGGTACAGAGAGGGTGTTGATGGCTTTCAAAGCCACGGGGCAAGATCATATCTCTCCCTCCCCCCCCCCCTTTCTCTTGTCAGTGTTCTCAATGGCGGGTGGTGGTGGTGGTGGTGGTGGTGTGGTGGTGGTGGTGGTGGTGGTGGTGGTGGTGGTGGTGGTGTGGTGGTGGTGGTGGTGGTGGTGGTGGTGGTGGTGGTGGTGGTGGTGGTGGTGTGGTGGTGATTCTCTCTCCTAGGAGACGTTTGGTGGTGTCTGGAGACATGCTGCCTGCCATACTGTCTGCTGCTGGTGGGTGCTACTAGCATGAAAAGGTAGAGGCCAGGGACATCTATCCAGGGACAGTTATGTGATCCAACGTGTCAGTACTGTTGAGGTTGGAACCTACTGTTCAGTTTTTGGGGAGTGTGAATTTAGGGATGGACTTGTGGGTCCTGCTGTGTTTTGGGTTACTCTGGGCAGTTGTAGGGGAGCACACTAGATACGTGTAGAGTAGTGTGCCTGGCACACCACAGGCACTCCACAAGCGACAGCCGTCATCGGTATGATGTTCTTCATGTTTCGAAGGCGTTGTTTGACTTGCCACTTAGAAGAAAAGAAATCAGAGCTTGAGGCCCTGGAAAAATCTCTGCTGCATTCTCCGGAGTGTGTAGATGGGGATGGGACTTGCTTGCAATCAGTGGGTCAAGGACCCAGGATGTGGGTGGGGCTGGGGAAATGGCTCAGTCAACAAAGTGCTTGCTGTCAGAGACAAAAGAGATGGGTGTGATAGTGTGTGCTTGTAATCACTGTGTGGAGGCAGACTCTGGCATGGCACACACACACAGATACACACACCACACACACGGGGTGCATCATCATTTTATAAAAGTGATGCAGAGAGGCAGACAGACTCAGTCTCAACAGGCTAAGACTGCTTTATTGGATCAGTGAAGGACCTCAACCTTTCTGAGGGATGAAGGTTGAGTACATTTAGGGAGGCTGAAGGATAGATAATTATATACATAAATATATATGTGTGTGTATGCACACACACACACAAACACACACACACACACACACACACTGGTAGCCACCAGGATGTATAGCTATTTTTTGTGGTTAGTCTGGGAACAGAGTGTGTAATTTTTAATATCTGGGCATATTGTTTCTGCCGGTGAAGCTGAGCAGTCAGGCTGGGCTTGAGCCATTCTTTGTGTCTAGGAACTACTGCCCTGTACAGCCTGACTCAACTTCCTATGACCCGAGGCTATTGCCAAACAGTCATAACTTCTGATCGTTCCCATTTTACAGATGAATAAGAGCCCAGCAGAGCCAGGGGCAGAGCTGGTGTCTTAGCTTCTTCCCTGCTGCTGGGATAGAAACAACTTGAAGAAGTGTTTATCTTGGCTCACAGATTGAGGGTACAGTCCATCATGCCTGGGATGTCAGGGCAGCTGGAGCCTGAAGCAGCTGGCCACACGGCAGGCAGTCAGGGAGAACAGAATGCTGGATACTGGAGCTCAGGTTCCTGGCTCCTAACTATCCAGTCTGGGATCCAAGTCATGGTACAGCGCCACCCTTGTCTGGGGTGGGTCTTCCCACCTCAGTTCACCTCATCAAGAAAATCCCACACGGGCATGCCCTGAGACTGGTCTCCAGGTGGCTTTATATCCTTTAGACGGAGATGCAGCACTAGCCACCACAGCTGGCACCTCTGGATTTCCAGTGAGTGTTGACATCAGCACTTCCCCTGCCTGGGGCTAAGTGCCCACTAGTGTCAGGTACAGATAAACACTTTTCTCAGGCTAGCCAAGGGTGGGGATGGGGCAGGAGCCGGGTGGGTAGATCCCCTCCTAATCACAGGCTCCTCTTTGTCGGCATTACCGCCCTGGAGCCCCCGGCCTGGGGGGTGTTTTGCCTTTGGGCAGCTGTGTTGTCAGGCTCTGCAGGCCCACAATTCCTTCCACGCTATTATTTACTGTAAAAACAATAATATTGCACCAGTAAAAGGCTTAAAAAAAAAAACCGCTCTGAATCACCATCCTAGCTCAACAGCTGCCTTCATTTTTCTGTCTTGTTCCAGTCTCCGTCCATATGTCTTCAGTGCACATTTTCACACGCTTGCCATTGGGATGGAGCAGGCGCGCAGGATTCTGCTTCGTTGGTCTGTGTGTGACACCGTTTGTAATTATGTTATTGCCAGCAGATATCCACTGTGTCCCCAGATTGCTGGGTTGTTTGTCTCTATATCCTTATTATTGTTATACAACATCGAAAAATTAAATGCTTGCTGTTCCCTCTATTCTCCTGAATCGTATTCTTTAGGGTAAACAGTCAGGAGTGATTAGAAGGCTCGGACGTGTTATTGCTTTGCGGCATGCTTCTGCTAATTCATGTTGCTACAGAAGTCTCGCTTTGGTGCATGCGTTTCTTTATCGATTACTATTGGCTGGCCACTCTGCTCTACCAGGCCCCATGAGATGCTTATCTTTCCTTTTTTCTTATTTTATTTTGAGGCGTGATCTCATATAGCCCAAGCTAACCCCTAACTACTATGTAGCATAGGATAACCTTGATCCTCTAGGCCAGACGTCCTTGGAACCCTTTGGGGGGGTCAGATGGCCCTTTTATAGGGGTCACCCAAGACCACTGGAAAACACAGATATTTACATGATGACTCCTAACAGTGGCAACATTACAGTTATGAAGTAGCATGACATGATGAACCGTGTTAAAGGGTCGCATCATTAAGAAGGTAGGGAACCACTGCTCTAGCTTCTACCTCCTAAGTAGTGGGGTTGCAGGCCTGTGCCTGGCTTATATTTGGTCTTTAAAGGAGCTGGTTTTGTTGATTGTTTTGGGGGCAGGGTCTTATGTGCCTCAGGCTGGCCTTGAACTTGCTTGGTAGTTGAGGATGACCTAGAAGTTCTGGTCCTCTGACCCCTTCTCACCCAGTGCTGGGATAATTCACAGTTTTGAAGTAAGCATTATTTCCTCCGTGGACATAAGTCATTCAGAAGGGTTAGGTAACTTTCCTGGAGTTGCAGAGCTGGTGGGGAGTGGATGTTGGATGTGAACTTGGATGCACTTGACCCTGTTTGTTGGCGTGATGACGCTCGCTGGCATCATTGCAATCAACCCATGCTGGGTTGATTTAATAGAAGCTACGTGTGTCTTCTTTTCCCAACTCCCCCACTCTCTGGTATCTGAGTGGCCTGTGGGATTCACCCGGATAGGGATTCTTGGTCCCTGAGCACCTTCTTGCCAGTGTGTATCTTCTTGCCAGGGAGTGCTTGGCAGATGGTCTTTGGAAGTAGAGAGACTCTTGGATTCACACCCTTCAGTCAGCATACCAGTCTTGGTCAACACTGTGTTTGAGCCCCAGCATCTGCTTATGATCAAAGAGAAGAAGCAAGTGAGCCTTTCTTGGGCAGACCAGGGTCACCCAGCTGCTGGAAGGGAGATGCCCACCCAAGCTAGCATTTACCATCCACGGCAGAGACTGCGGTCTTGAGTCCTAAGCAGTGCTTTTAAGTAGCCTGAGTGGGTTGCTAGTGCTTAGAAATCTGGATATTACAGTATAAAAGCTCTGAATCTCTAACTCTTTTGAAAATTGGGAAGGCCTGGAAATTCTGAGCCTAGCATCTTCCTTAGAAAGACTGATCTCCAGGAGCCAGACTTATGCTGCTGGTGCTGGTGGGGTCCCCCCACCCCCTGCAGTCTTGCTCCCTGAAGTCTTAAGCTTCTGTCTAGCCAGTGTACCTTGAATTTGACCTGTCCTTATCGAAATCCTGCAGGAGGACAAGGAAACAAGTAACTGAAGGACAGGAAGGAAGGTGGGCAGGTATTCCAGGCACAGGGTAGTGTGGGCAGAGCTGGTCTGAGACCCACTCTCACAAGAGAGAAGACAGGAGTGGCAAATTGGCTCCTGTAGATACCCTGGTACAGTGCACACAGGACAGCCCAGAGCTGCAGAGCAGAGACCAAGTCAAATTTCTGTTTGGGATGGGACTTGGGAGTGTTTGGCTTCTGGGGAGAAGGGAGCCAGTCAAGAGACCTTGTTAGCAGGTTCTGAAATCTCTCTCTGATGGCTGCATATAGGGCTGAAGGAAGACTTGCCTCTTGCCTGGCCTGGGGAAGAAATGAAAGCTGGGCTGGATCAGGAACTTGCTGCGCTCAGCTTCTAGGCTGACAATTGTCACCGATGCACTCCTGTGTTGGGAGTGTGAACTGATATTTCCAGATGTATCTGCTATAAGGGGACTGCTGAGTAAATTGTCACAGACAGCGACTCCAGGGTCCTCCTTAAGCCCTGAAAGGGGCTAAGTCACGGGGTCTTCACAGCTGCTCATGAAGGGGCCTGGTTTCACTTTGGAAGCAGGGTGTGTGTGTGTGTGTGTGTGTGTGTGTGTGTGTGTGTGTGTGTTGTATGTGTGTGTGTGTGTGTGTGTGTTGTATGTGTGTGTTTGTGTGATATGTATGTGTGGAGTCTGCATGTGGTATGTGGGTGTGTGTTGTGTATGTGGTTTATGTGGTGTGTGTGCATGTGCCATACGTGTGTATGCCTGTGTGTGGTGTGTATGGTTGTGTCTGTGTGTGCCTGTGTGTAATGTGTATGGGTGTTGTGTATGTGGTCTGTGTGTCTGTATCTCTCTGTGTGTGGTATGTATGGTTGTGTGTGTGTCTGTGAGGTATGTGTGTAATGTGTGTGTTCATATGTGAGTATACATATCATACTACATGTGTGGAGGTCAGAGGGCAATTTGCAGGAGGCAGTACTTTCCTTCTACCATGTGTGTCTTGGGAACCATATTCAGGTGATTAGCCTCACCTTGTGCTTTTGAGATGCTCTCATAGTAGCCTAGAGCTCACCCAATAAGCTAAGCTTTCTGACCATCGAGTCCCAGGGATCTGTCTGCCTCTGTCTCCTAGGTGCTGGATTCCAAGCACACACCACCACGTCCATTTTTATGTGGACTCTGGGAATTGAACTCTGTCTTCGCCCTTTCAAAGCAAGCATTTTAACCTATTAAGCTACCTCTCCGGACCCCCAGTTTCTCTATTTACAAAATGAGGATATAATGCAGTCATTAAGAGACTGTGTAGCACGGCCTGCCTGTCCCTCCTGTTGGAGCAGCTATGTCTCTCTGTGGCATTGGTGTGACTATTAGGTGAATTCCCCCTGTGGATCAGGGCAGAGGCAGGCAAGAGCATAGGTTCTGGTGCCAGCCCAATTGGGTTTAGATCCTATTGTCATCTTTGATTGTGTGAGTATGGCCTCCTCACCTAAGCTCCGTGCCTCTGCCTTATTATTGTATGCAGGTCAATGGCAGCCCCTGTCTGGTTGTGGTTCAACAAAGATTAAATGAGTTTGTATACATTACTGTAATTCTCTATTACTATAAATGGTTTCACAGTAAGTTTAGAATTAGTAAAGGAAGAAATTATAGCCATGGGTTGATTTTGACTGGCCCAGTGTTGTTCAGAATGTTCTCGAACTAGGATAGGGTCTCTATGTAGCCCAGGCTGACCTCCTGAGTGCTGGCTGGGATTATAGGCATGCACCACTGTGCTTGTAATAGCTAAAGGTTTTGTTTTATTTTACATTGATCTATCTATCTATCTATCTATCTATCTATCTATCTATCTATCTATCTATCTATCTATCTATGTGGTGGGGCTACACTGCGAATATTGAGGTCAAAGGACAACCCCATGGAGTTAGTCCTTTTCATCTACCACTTGGGTCGCAGGAATTGTACTCAGGTCACTAGGCTTGGCCAAGCGTCTTTACCCACTGAGCCATCTTTCCGGCCCCGTAGTTATTGTTTCTGAAAGGTTACGGTGTGTTAGCATTTGCCATACCTGGTTCACATGTATTACCATGACAGTCACAGTGTGGTGTAGCTATCTTTCCAGGGGGCCTTGCTTCTATGAGGGAGCTGGGAACCCAAATCTAGGTCCTGCAGTTCAGGAAACTAAGGCTGAGAGAGGTGGAATCTCTCAGGCCATGATTGCTGGCTGCAGGTCAAACTTTGAGGTTTTGCTGCCTTACTCCAGAGCAAATGGTATTAGCCTCTTCAGTTCTGAGGGTGCCTGGAGTTCCTGGGGGGAGAGGAGGAATGGTTTCAGGTGGTTGATTGATGCTCTCTTCTTCTCCTTTCCCCTTTCCCATTTCCTCCACCTTCTCCCTGCTTCCTGTGTCTCCAGAGCCCACGAGGGCCCCCAAAGGTCTGGCTTTTGCTGAGATCCAGGCTCGCCAGCTGACCCTGCAGTGGGAGCCCCTGGGCTATAATGTCACACGTTGTCATACCTACGCTGTGTCCCTTTGCTATCGCTACACCCTGGGCGGCAGCCACAACCAGACCATCCGGGAGTGTGTGAAGATGGAGCGGGGTGCCAGCCGCTACACCATCAAGAATCTGCTGCCATTCAGAAACATCCACGTGCGTCTGATTCTCACAAACCCTGAGGGGCGCAAGGAGGGCAAGGAGGTCACCTTCCAGACAGATGAAGATGGTAAGCCTGTTCTGAGCGCCTCCTAGGCCTAGGGCCAAAGCTCAGATTCATGTAGGGGACTATAGGAACGTAATGGTGACCATTACTCATTCCTGGAGAGTCTGTGGGTTCCTAGGTTAGAGTAATTTCTTCTTTAAGGGTCTAGAAGAATTCAGCAGCTAATTTGGACCAGAAATTTTCCTCATGGCAAGGTTTTTAATAACAGTTTTCACTTATGAAATAGATTTGGATGTATTCAGTCACTTTCTGCCTTGGTTTTTTTTTTTTTTGAGACGACCCCTCACTGAACCAGGACCTCACCAGCAGGCCAGCAAGCTCCAGGAAGCCTCTGCCTCACTCCCCTGAGCACTGGGGGTTTCACATGTGCACTACCCTGCCTGTCTTTTATGTGGGTGCTGGGGAATCCAGATCTGGGTCCTTCTGCTTGCCTAGCAAGCACTTTACCAACCGAGCCATCTCTCCAGCCCCACTGTTAGCTTTGTGAGAGTTTATTCCACGCCCGCCCCATCCCCTTTTCTAACACGGTCTTGCTATGTGGCAGAGGCTTCTCAGCTTCTAATCCTCTTGCTTCCGATTCCTTGGTGCTGAAATTGTTGGCCTGTGTCGCTTGAGCCTAATTTCTGACGTGTGCATTGAAAGCTGTGTGTTTTTCTTTATGTTCTGCCTAAGCTGCATGCTACGATGTTTGTCGGCCATGTGTGGGGCTGCACCCCAGACTTGTACATGATGAGCATTTGTTCTGAGGCACTGAGCTCTGTCCTCAGCCCACCCCATACATTCTGTTTTCATTACCATTTGGTTTAAAATCTTTTCTAATTGCTGTAATAATTTCTTCCTTGACTCGAAAGTAATTTAATTACTTTGATAATTACTAAAAGAAATTAGAATTAATTTCTTTTTTTCTTTATCTTTTTTTTGGGTGGTGGGGTGGGTGGAGGATTTTTTTTTTCAAGACAGGGTTTCTCTGTGTAGCCCTGGCTGTTCTGGAACTCACTTGTAGACCAGGCTGGCCTTGAACTCATAGATCCATCCACCTGCCTCTGCCTCCCAAGTGCTGGGATTAAAGGTGTACACCACCACCACTTGTCCATTTTGCTTTATATCTAAGCACTTAGAACTGTGTGTGTGTGTGTTGATATTGATATCTGGACCTTGCACATGCCAGGCAAGCACTGAGACACATCCCCAGTCCACCAAGGAGGACTGCTAATTAATTATCGTTTCGTTATTGATTTCTGGCCTAATCCACTGTGATCTGAGTAGGCAGTCTACTGTAGTCTTTTGAAATTTGACCCTTGCTGCATGGCCCAGCAAGTGGTTAAATTTTGGTAGATGTACCCTGTTGCTCAGCCTTCCGCTTTTGGGTACAGTGTTCTGCATATGTCACACTGCCTGCCTTAAACACATGTTCCACATCAGATATCAGGATGATGGGTTCTACATATTAATGCATACAACCCCCATGACCACCCTGGGTGGCACGCTGCTGTTTCTAGTCCTCTGGGACAGATGAGCTCACAAAGTGAGTCTGTGATTGGCAAGGCAGGGCTTTGTAAACCTGGCCCTGATGCTGGGTTTGTTGTTTTGTTTAGGTGTAGGGAATTGAACCCGTGGCCTTGCGCATGCTAAGCACATACTTTACCACCAACTTCGCTCCCATCTGAGTTATTTTTTTTAAGTTTTTGAGTGTGTGTGTGTCACCTGTAGTGCAGGTTGTTCCTGAATTTATGTTGGTCTTTCTACTTTCTTTTCCTAACTGGTTGGGCTTATGGGTCTGCATCATCACACCCACCAGACCTGCCACTCCTAGCAGCTGCCCTCTAAGGCCAGCTCATGCCCAAAGCCTTCTCTAAATTCTTGCAGACTCCCAGGAACCTGTACGGGGACTGGCTCAGAGGTTGTCTGGTTGCCCATGTGTGCAGTTTTCTATTCTATATGTAATATACATATATGTATATTATATATGTAGCAGTAGCCCATCTAGAACTCAGCCCACTTCATTGGCTGCCCCTGGACACCACTCACCTTCAGCATCTGCAAACGCACTGAAGATTTTCTAGGACAGGAGCCAGCAATGGCTGCGATTGTCCCACAGCTTTGCACAACCTGTAGTTAAACACCAGACTACTCTATTCTCGTGATCTCTGCATGTCAGTTGGTCCCCAGGGCTATGGGCAGTTCACCTTATTCCGTCATCCAGGGTGCTTATCCTAAGTCAGTCCAGTGAATTCGCATAGCCTGGACACTTCAGGAAACTCACATCCAAACGAAGAAATCATATCCCCAGCCCTAGCATCCGGGAGGCCACCAATGTTCCCCGCAGTCACCACCTCCCAGGGGTAACCACTCTCCTGCCAGATAACGTCATACATGATTGTTTTTTTGGTTCTGGGCTTTGAGTAAGCAGAATCATGCAGTAGATGTTTGCTTTGTGCCCACTTGTTTCTGTGAATGCTGTGCTCTCAGGAGACCTGACTGTGGCATGCATGGTCCTCTTAGGAGACCTGACTGTGGCATGCATGGTCTTCCCAGGAGACCTGACTGTGGCATGCATGGTCCTCTCAGGAGACCTGACTGTGGCATGCATGGTCCTCCCAGGAGACCTGACTGTGGCATGCATGGTCCTCTCAAAGGCGTTCTCAGAACTATGTGGTTCATTCTACAAGCCCTCTGCATCTACTTTCTGTTAACTGTTGGGAGGTATCTGGGTGGATTCTGAATTTGGGGTTGCTTTGAGCAAGAGAGTCTGGGCAGATTATTTTTGGTAGATATTCCTTTGTCGTGTGGGTGTGTGTAGGAGAGAATGGCTAGGTTGCAAGGGTGTGTGTTCATCTTTAGTAGATTTTAGCTAGACAGTTTTCCAATCATGCCAATTTATACTCCACTGGTGGTGAATGAAACGTTTGTGGTTCTGTGACCTTACTGAACTGAAAATTGCTTTTTTTTTTTAAACTGTTTGGGTGGAGAATGATCTTGGGGAGTTCTTGCTTTAACTGAATGCTTAGCTTTCACTGTATGTTTGTGTGCTTGCTCACCCCCTATCCCGTGTGTGTTGTGTGTGTGTGCGTACATGCGCGAGTGCGCTCACCCCTCCTCTCTGGGTATATGTGTGCTCACCCCCCACCCCTGGTGTGTGTGTGTGTGTTGAGTGTGTGCATGAGTATATGTGTGCTCACCCCCCACCTCCGGTGTGTGTGTGTGTTGAGTGCCTGTGTATGTGCGTGAGTATATGTGTGCTCACCCCTCTCTCTGGGTGTGTGTGTGTGAGTGTGTGTGAGTGTGTGTGTGTGCTCACCCCTCCTCTCTGGGTATATGTGTGCTCACCCCCCACCCCTGGTGTGTGTGTGTGTGTGTGTGTGTGTGTTGAGTGTGTGCGTGAGTATATGTGTGCTCACCCCCCACCTCCGGTGTGTGTGTGTGTTGAGTGCCTGTGTATGTGCGTGAGTATATGTGTGCTCCCTGGTGTGTGTGTGTGAGTGTGTGTGTGCTCACCCTCCTCTCTGGGTATATGTGTATTCACCCCCCACCCCTGGTGTGTGTGTGAGTGTGTGTGTATATGAGTGTGTACGTGAGTATATGTGTGCTCACCCCTCTCTCTGGGTGTGTGTGTGAGTGTGTGTGTGTGCTCACCCCTCCTCTCTGGGTATATGTGTGCTCATCCCCCACCCCCGGTGTGTGTGTTTTGAGTGTGTGTGTATATGAGTGTGTGTATGAGTGTATATGTGCTCACCCCTTTCTCTCTCTCTCTCTCTCTCTCCCTCTCTCTCTCTCTCTCTCTCTCTCTGTGAGTGTGTGTGTGTGTGTGTGTGTAGGCCAGAGATGCTCATGTTGGATGTCTTCCTCTACCTCTATTGCTTTCTACCTTATTTTTTGAGGCAAGGTTGCACTGAGCCTGGACCTCCTTGCTTCTGTTTGGCTGGCTGGCCATTGAGCCCTGAGAAACCCACCTGTCTCTGCCCCCAACAACCCTCCCCCCCAGTGCTGGGTTACAGACGCACACCAAGTGCCTGGCTTTTGCACAGGTGTCGGGGATCCAAACCCAGGTCCTCTTTTCCCACCAGGCCGACTCTTCAGTCCAGCAATTACTGATTCTTATCCGTGGTTCCGCTGTCCCTGCTAGATGACCCCCACCCCCATCCCGCTTCCTCATAAAAGTGTGTTCCTGGTTAGAAGCTGCCTCCATCCTGGTTCCACCTCCCCCGCTGTGTTTGCTATTAAGAGTGTATACTGCAGCCCAAACCAAACTGACCCATGCCTCACAGTGCCTGCGTGGAAATTTTCATAGCACACGTTTAATGTAATTGTCAGTGCTGTTAAGTTTCTTCAGTCTCATTGAGATTGTTTATGTAATTAAGTTCATTTTAGACAAGAAAACATCTCCACCCGTGATCCTGACCCCCTATTGCAATTGTTTTCCTTTCTCTGGTAAATATCTACATTTCCTGAAAGCTACCAGCTGGAGCAGGAGGCTGCATGGAGCCTGCTTGCCCATGAAAGACGGAAGAAAATGTTGTTCCCTGTGGAATGAGCCGTACTGGGTTTGAACTTTGCATACCTCACATTATTTAGCTCTGGTAACAGGGGGACTATGTCATGTTCATTTCACAAATGCAAAAACTGAGGTTCAGGGAGACTGACCAGGCCAAGCAGAACAGCTAGGAAGAGGCAAGGCTGAAGCGCGAACCAAAGCCCGTTTTCCTCTGCCTCTGCCCTTCCCTTCCAGTGCCTGGTGGGATTGCAGCTGAGTCCCTAACCTTCACTCCACTGGAGGACATGATCTTTCTCAAGTGGGAGGAGCCCCAGGAGCCCAATGGCCTCATCACTCAGTATGAGGTGAACAGGGGCCCTGGTGGGAGGCGGGAAGTGGGAGGTCACTCCCTGTGCAGAGGTCACCTCCCTGTGCTGTGATCCACCATGGTCAGAGTCGGTGCCCTGTGAATTCTGAGCAGGGTAGGGAGCAGGCCCAGTGCACCTCTAGTTTCTGTGGAATATAGTGGGTGGGTGTGGTTACTGGATAGCGACACCCATCCCTGTCCTGTGCCACCTATCTGCTCCTCCTACCCCCAGATCAGCTACCAAAGCATTGAGTCCTCAGACCCAGCAGTGAACGTGCCCGGCCCGAGACGCACCATCTCCAAACTCCGGAATGAGACTTACCACGTCTTCTCCAACCTGCATCCCGGCACCACGTATCTGTTCTCCGTGCGTGCTCGGACGAGCAAGGGCTTCGGCCAGGCGGCTCTCACTGAGATAACCACCAACATCTCAGGTGAGCTTCCTTGGGATGCGGCCCAGAATCCCAGGGCTCCTAGGATATGGAGGGGTAGAGCAGCCTAGTGTGAGTACAGAGGACCTTGGTAAGGTAAACGAACCATTTAAAGGCTGAAGTAAGGAGTCAGGAAATTATAGTGGGTCAATCAGAGTTGAGGTCAGAGGTCAGAGGTCAGTGTCTAAGAGCAGGGGCTAGGGAAGCTTAGATCAAGGAAACACAATTTGGGGCCGGGGAGGGGGGAGGTGCTGGAGGTCTGGTCTTCCTGGCCCAGTGGCCAGACTCCATGCTTGTGTCCCTCTCTCTTCTCAGCTCCCAGCTTTGATTATGCCGACATGCCGTCACCCCTGGGCGAGTCCGAGAACACCATCACTGTGCTGTTGAGGCCGGCCCAGGGCCGAGGAGCCCCCATCAGGTGAGAAAGCCTACGAGGAGTGGGTAGGCAGCAGGCCTCACCTCTGATTTGGCCAGCTCTATGGTCACCCTGTTCCCTGCCTGGGCTCAGCATTGAGGAGGGTGCTCCATGACTCTGGGCAGTGGAAAGCTGGGAGCTGCTCCTTTCCAGCCAAGACCTCAGGTCCCTGCTGGTGACTGGCATAGGTTTCCTGGACAGTGTCTGGGTTGGAGAAGGAATGGCTTAGGCCTCACCAGGGTGGTTCATCAGACATTTAGGAGAAGTGGAACTCTTGGGGACTAGTATTCTCTGGCTAGTTCTGTTCCTGGAGGTACAGGGGTAGGCATCCTGGAAGGGTGGGCAACCAGACAGCTAAGGCCATCCCCATGGAACACACAGCTTTTCTGTTTCCCACTCTCTGGAGGACTCTGGGATTACTGATGTCACGATGGCTGCCTCTGTTCTCTCTCTCTCTCTCTCTCTCTGTTCTGGGGTACAGATAGGGAGGGTGTGTGGGGGCATCTCAGGGTTGCCTCTGAGGAGTGTTTGGCATGGAGATGTGAGGGTGGGTGAGGGGCACATAGTGGAATCAGTATGAGTCTGCATGCATCTGAGAAGGTGAGGGTGTTCACGCAGGTGTGACTCACGGTCAGCCTGACAGTGTGCCAGGGCTTCATGTGCACGGTCATTTACCCTCATGGGACCCCGTTCAGAGCACGTGATTAGTCATGCTAGCAAAACAACTGAAGAGAGGAGTCAATTTGGCTTACGGTTTTAGAGGTTTCAGTCCAGGGATGCTTCAACCTATGCATGCAGACAGAGCATCAGGGTGGCGAGGACGTGCTGGGGCTGGGTGGTGACTTACCTCAGGGTAAGTGGAAAACAGAGAGAGAATGCCTGGGTTCAAGCCGGCTAGCTTTCTCCTTCCCTGACTCCATTCCATCTGTACCTTCAGCCCATGGGATGATGCCCCCATGCTTATAACAGGTCTTCCACTCTTAGGTGGTCCTCTCTGGACACACCATTGTTCACATGCCCAGAGGTGTGCTTTGCCAGTCTCCTAGGTGTTTCTCAATTTAGTCAAGCTGCCGGCCATGTTAGCTGTCTTAACCTGCAAAACCTCTGCTGTGTATGTGTGTCCACATGTATGCGTATGCTGGAGTACAGACGGAGTGTGTGTGGGGGGTCATTTTGGGGTTGCCTTTGTGGTATGTTCGTCAAGGAGATGGAGGGTGGGTGTGGCTCTTTTGGAAGTCTGGAGCTCCTCTGGCCTTGGGTATCCTCCTTTAGTGGGGACTGGTGGCTGTTCCATGTAGGTGGTGCCCTGGGCAGTCCTCCATCTTCCTACCCTACCCTTTAACTTCTCTTCCTTACCTGCTGGGTCTCTCCATATTTACCACAACAGCCTGCCTGGAGCTGACTCTCAGACCCCTGCAATGTTATGTTATTTTCTGAAGCCTCCGGGTCCTTGTGTGGCATCATCTTGAGGGATCCTGTGAGGTGGACTGGCCAAGCTAGATGGAAACAGGGAGATGGGACATGGTGGGCAGGTGACCCTGGCATGTCCCCTCATCTCTTTGAGGCTCCTTTTTCTTAGATATCATTCCAGCTCGAGGCTAATATGAGTTACCTTCGACATCTCCAGGGAGCACTTGAGGCTGGAGGAGGCTTGACACAAGCCTAGAGGGACCTGGGCTGGTGTTTGTAGCAATTTTGTGACAGGTAGTAAGCTGACTCCATGCACCTGGTATTGGATGGAACGTCAAGGGCTTTCCTGCTTCCCAGAGCATAGGTTGGCAGGCAGGGTGTCACAGGTGGGCATCACAGGTGGGCAACACAGATGGGTGTCACAGGTGGGCATCACAGGTGGGTGTCACAGGTGGGTGTCACAGGTGGGCGTCACAGGTGGGCGTCACAGATGGGTGTCACAGATGGGTGTCACAGGTGGGTATTACAAGTGGGTGTCACAGGAGGGTGTCACAGGTGGGCATCACAGGTGGGAGACACAGATGGGCATCACAGGTGGGAGTCACGGGTGGGCATCACAGGTAGGTGTCACAGAAGGATGTCACAGGTGAGCATCACAGACGGAGCTAGCTGTAAGGGAAATATTTAAACACACCAGACCCCACACAGTTCACTCTGGCCTAGTCCCACAGTGGACTGGAGGAGCCCACAGCGGAAGCCCACCGAACTGTGGTGGTCAAGAGTGGAGACATAAGTAGAGCATGAGGGCCCTATGGGACACAGTGGCTCCAGTTTGTGGACAGAGGGCTGCCTTAGGGTTTCCAGGGCTCTAGACAGCACTAGGATATGCTTGTTTGCTTAGTGAGATAGTCTCTTTCCTGCTGTGGATAGATGGTTCTGGGAGGCTAGGTTCCTTAGTAGCAGCACAGGGCCTCTCATCTGAGCACCACAAATGTGGCCTGGCCCTTGTCATCCTTTACCCAGGGAAGAGCCATTGTTTCCGTGTTCCAGGTTTTGCTTCGCACATACGAGGGCTCATTGATGAGGTTCAGTGCATAGGGTTGATTCTTACAGTGCAGGGCTACAGGTGGTGTTAGCAATAACAATGGCACTCGTTAGCTACGTGCCATTTCTGTCCACACCCTGGGTCACTCCCATCTTGCAGAGGAGGAAACTGAGGCCCCGGAGCATCTGTGGCTTGCTGGTCTAGAAAGAGGCAGAGTTAAAGCCCCCGACCTTTACCACCTGAAGGCTCTCTTTGGTCACCTGCAATCTCTCCTCCCTGTCCAGCGTCTACCAGGTGGTTGTGGAGGAAGAGCGGCCACGGCGCTTGCGGCGGGAGCCCGGAGCTCAGGACTGCTTCTCGGTACCTCTGACCTTTGAGACGGCCCTGGCTCGCGGCCTGGTGCACTACTTTGGGGCTGAACTGGCTGCCAGCAGCCTGCTTGAGGCCATGCCCTTCACCGTGGGTGACAACCAGACCTATCGTGGCTTCTGGAACCCACCGCTTGAGCCCAGAAAGGCCTATCTCATCTATTTCCAGGCAGCAAGCCACCTGAAAGGGGTGAGGGGCCGGCTGGGTCCTGGTGGTGTAGGCTGGCATAGTGGGTGGTAGGGTGGGGAGCCTTTGGGGAGACCTGTCACTGAGGCCTGAAACCTGATCCTAGACCTCTCTGTAGGCTAACCCCCTTCCATTGAGCCTTACCCTCCTGGTCCGAGGTCTTCCCACAGACGCCCCAACACTCCTGCTGTCCAGGCCCCCTTGCTTGCCTTCTTTCAGATGCTGAAGAAGCCCGCCTCCAGAGATCCAGGCCCCACCCCCACCCCAGGCCCCACCCCACCCAGGCCCCACCTCCAGAGGACCAGGCCCCACCTCCATCCCAGGCCCCACCCCACCCCAGGCCCCATCTCCCGAGGTTCAGGCCCCACCTCCATTCCAGGCCCCATCCCCACCCCAGGCCCCACCCCACCCAGGCCCCACCTCCAGAGGACCAGGCTCCCTCCCCCACCCCCCCTGACTCTCCCCTCCTCCCTGAGCTCTG
Source organism: Mus musculus (assembly GCF_000001635.26). Taxonomy (NCBI): domain Eukaryota; kingdom Metazoa; phylum Chordata; class Mammalia; order Rodentia; family Muridae; genus Mus; species Mus musculus. The sequence continues at coordinate 131,799,039 of NC_000070.6, read as the reverse complement.
CCCTCTTCTTTTGGCTTCTGGCTCTTCAGTGCCCCAGCCCTGGCTTCTCTCACTGTTCAGCAGAGCCCTGGATCTAGTTCCTGTCCTCGTGTCTGAGACCCCACCCCACTTTCCGATGCTGTGTTTGTGTCCTCTGATCTCACTGGGCTTAAGGCACAGCTCTGTGGAGTGTCCTTAGTTAACACTTTGCAGCTGACACATGAGCCCTTACTAGCTCAGTCCAAGCGTTTCTGTTCCGTGGCGTGTGCGTTTGGCTTTTGTGTCTCTGAGCCCCTTTATCTGTACTTCCAGGAAACCCGACTGAACTGCATCCGAATTGCCAGGAAAGGTGAGTCCACTAGGTAGCTTCAGCCCTGCCCAGGCCCGGCCTCTCATTCTTGCAGCTCCCGGGGACCCAGGGCTAAGGGAGCAGACAGGACTACGGGAGCATAAAGCTGCGATTGACTGTGGTCAGAAAGGGTTTCCCCTTCTGGCCCACTTCAACGGCTTCTCGTAAGCGGGACATCAGGCCACCTCTTCCACCTTTTACACTTCCCATAGTGATGGAAGGGACTCTGACAGAGACAGGGACCAGTCTGTGGAGAGAAAGCCATTGAGCTTGTGTCTTGAGGGTGATGGTGACTGGTCCCTGGTTCTGGGGAGAGACCGATGGGGATAGACAGGGAGACTGTGATGTGAGTCCCTCTTCTTGACACGGGATGTGGTTGGTTACATCTTAGGATGTATCATCTGTGACACAGATACTTTATCCATTCCATCACCTGGCAGGTGGGCAAGAGGGTAGTTCCGAAGGCCCAGGGTGCCCCCAGTTCTCGAGAGATCCTGGGGGAAGCCTTAAGAAGGCTGAGCTAGAATATGGAGGCGGGGCTATTGGCTGAGAGGCGGGGTTAGGAGACCTATCTCTGGTTGAACAGTGGAGCAGTGCCTAGATGCAGAGCTGGGCCTCTGCGCATGCGTGTTTATGCAACCTGTTTGGGGCCTCGATACTCAAATCCCGGCCTGGGTGGCCTTTGCCCCTTTGCTTCTCTGTCCTCTTTGTTCTCCCCAGCTGCGTGCAAGGAGAGCAAGCGACCCCTCGAAGTGTCCCAGAGATCGGAGGAGATGGGGCTCATCCTGGGCATCTGTGCAGGTGGTCTTGCCGTCCTCATTCTCCTCCTGGGGGCCATCATTGTCATCATCCGCAAAGGGTGAGTGGGGCCAGTGCCCTGACCCACCGGGGGGGGGGCCTCTACTCCTGGAAAGCCTGCTGGGTACAGAGGAGCGATGGCTGGGGTTGGTAGAGCAGCTCGTCTGGTGGCAAAGTATGTGGAGGGTTGCCAGCCTGGGCATTGGGCCTGTGGATTAACACACACTGGGCAGTGGGAGTCAGAGACTCAGCCATTGTCGTGGCTGGAGCACCGGTCTGGCTGGTGCCAGGTACTACTATCCAGGAATGAATGTTCTGCTTGGTGCCAAGGAGCTGTGTTGGAAGCAGGCACTGCTGTCGCTTTGCCTAAGGGGCTGTTCCAATAGGAAGGGATGGAGACTTCCCTGACTATGACTTGGCCCTCTAGCCAGGGTATCTGCCCTGACTGATTGCAGGCCCAGAGCCCCCTGAGTGAGAGAGCTGCCAGGGGGTTGAAGAACATCTGGTCTAGTGTTTAGAATGGTGTTAAAGCAACAGAGCATGGCAAAGCTGATAATCTCCCTCGCTATATAGAGTGCTTCCCTAGCACGCATGAAGCCCCAGGTTCAGTCCCCGGCTTGGGATAAACCAGAAATGATGTCACACACGTGACATTTCAGAGATGGATGGAAGAAGGATCAAAAAGTTCAAGGCCATCTTTGTCATCCCTGCTGTACACTGGGTTGCCTGGGCTACAAGAGATCTTGTTTCAAAACAAGACAAAAATCTCAAAGAAACAAAACAAAAATTATACCCCCTTCCCCGTAGCACGGGAGCACAGGGCATTACGCAGAGTTGGAGGCAGGGTGGGAACCCCTAAGACCCCTCTGCCTGCAGCCACAACTAACAACCTCATTCTCACCAGGCGTGCCCAGACCATGGTGGCTCATGCACCTTAATTGAGCCCTAGAGGTGTCAGTGGACCTGTCCAAGGTCACCCTAGGAGCCAGAGGCAGAGCCAGCCTCCTCCTTCCCCATCTGGACTCTGGCTTCTGTAGCCCCTGCTGCTGCCAGGCTGGGCACACACAGGCCGGTTGGCAGAGCTCACGGGGCTGCCAGGAGTAGATAAGTAGAATCTGGGGAGTGGGGAGAAAAAGCTGGCGAGGGCCATCAGCCACGGAGGTAAGGTGTGCCCGTGGAATGGAGACTGTGTGTGTGGGATGGCCTATCCTGGGCTAGGGCTCAGATTTTTCTTTTTCATCTGAAGTCCCAGAAGAGTGTCTTGAGACACAGTATTTTTAATAACCACTTAATGAGGAATGACTGTGTGCCAGGAGCGATAGCTACTGAGTACCCAGAATGTGCCAGACGAGGTTCTGGCACTTGGGATCTATCCTAGAACATTTCCTTCTTGGATCCTGACAAACAGCGGGTCTGCCTCCCTTCTCACCGACGGAGAAGCTGTAATTAAAGCGAGTTGCCTGTGTCACTAAGGTAAAGTGGTAGGGCTTGCTCTGGACTCAGGCCTCGCTACAAATGGGAAGGCCCCCACTGGAGGCTCCCTGCCAATGGCAGATCTCTGCAGTCGTGCCCAGCAGAGGCCCAAGAGGGCCCTCTAAGTAGGGTGCAGGTGTAGAAGGCTACAAGGGGGCTGCTGGAGTGTGTTTTAGTTCCTAGGGCTCTCCCCTGTGGGGAGAGAATGGGTTATGCGGTATATCATCCTTTCTCCTTGCAAACAGAGCCTCTGGCCAGGACAGGGTGGGGGTCACAGATGTAGTCAGGGTGTCACTAGTCAGGGTGTCACTAGGAGACAGCTCCATTAGACAGTCACTAACTCACATGTCAGCACTGTCCAGGCTGTCTCTGACACCCCTCAGACCCTTTTCTTCTTCAGTACTGTGCTTTGCTCTTTCCACTGTGTCCAGTCACTGTGTCCCCCGCTCCTGCCCTTGGGGAGCCAGCACACTCCTCAGGGCTCCCCCAGTTTGCATTTTGGGGTGGCTTGGAACAGAGCAGGATCTGAAGAGGTTCCAGAACAGCCCGTGTTGCAAACGTAGTGGACAGAAGAGGGGGGCATGGTGGCAACCCCTGGGCTTGATGGAGCCTTGGGAGGGAGTTCCTGGGCCAGGGTCCTGAGACAAGTATTCTGAGACGGGGGGACTCTGGCTTTTGCCATGACAACCTGTGACTTAGTGTCCTCATCTGTGAAATGGGATTTTTTTTTTCAGTGCTGGAGAGTAAGCTCTGAGCCTTGAGCACACTAGGCAAGTGTTTTACCAATCAACAACAGTCTTCCTTCAATGAGAAGCTTTTCATACATGCCTTGGGTGGCCAGTGAGAGGGTGGCCTAGTTCCTTAATGAGCCCCATAGACAGGGTCAGTCAAGGTGGGAAGAGTGAGCCCTAGGCTTACCTAGGTGTCCTGCTGGGGCCTCTATACCCTGCTGGGGCTTCTTTACCCTGCCTCTCCTTGTCCTTAGCTAGTCTCCTTCCTAGGCTGGGGTGTATGCTTGGGGCTGACTGCTCAGGAATTGTGGAGGCTGCAGAGAAGAGTCTGAGGGTAGGGGCTGTCTGTGAAGCAGACATGGATGAGAGAAAGTACCTTTGAGTGTTTGAATATATGTGTGCCAGTGTGTTTCTGTATATGATTATATGTGAATCTCTCTTTGGAGTGTATCTGTTGATGTGAGTGTGCAATGTGTGTGCGCGCACATGTTTGTCTCTGCACATGCATTACGTGTATGCACAAAAGCATCCCTCAGACTCTTCACCTGCCTCTGCAGCACACTTAGGGAAGATTCTGGAAGATTCAGGCTTTTAGCCCAAGTATACAGTGACTACGTCTGGTCAGCCTTTAGATTGAGGATGGCCCCTTGACCTGTGTGGTCCCTTCCTCCTGGGAGGGAAGCCTAGTAACACTGCTGTTTCTCTTTGCACGCTGCCAGGAGGGACCGCTATGCCTACTCTTACTACCCGTGAGTAGTTCTGACCACCTGGGGCTCCGGGGCCTGCCCTCCCCACCACCATCTTCTTCTCTGGCTTTGTCAATGTCCCTTTCCATGGCTCACTCTCCCTCCTGGCAGTGCTCCTCTGCCACAGCACTGACTCTGGAGGGAGCTGGTGCTGCAATCCTCCCCAGCTACCCTGCAGCTTGCTGCACCTTCCTGGGCTTCTCTGACCCCTCTCCACCAAGGTTCACCCCACCCCCAGCTTCCTGTACCTGTCCCCCACCCTGCTGGTTCCCAGCCCCAGCCCCCAGCTTTCCTCCCTTCACTCCGAGGAATTGCTGACATGGCTGCTTTCCCTCCTGTGATTTGGTGCAGATAATTTTTGAACCTAAATTCAGAACTTTCGAGTGTGTGCATTAAATTCTGTCTGCCTCCTCTCACACTGGGATCAGCCAGAGGCCAGTGGAGTCAGGTGTTCCCCCCCACCCCTCAGCCCCCGTGCTCTGTCTCCTGTGGACCTGATGGGTTTGATTTTGTAATTTTTCCAAGGAGGCTGACAGCCCCTGGCTTGGAATAGAGCCTTGTGGTGCACCACTGGAGACGGCCTTCTAGGCCAGTATCCGCTCACTGAAGGGTTCTCTTGGGTTTCACTGTTCAGCCAGCTTGGCAGGGTCTTCTCAGCATCCACATGGGCCCTAGGTCATTTCCATGTGGGCTTCTTGCCTTTTCAGCCATCGAGAGGCACAGCTGTGCCCTCTGTCTCTTACCTTCCCGAAGTGCCTGGAGTCACAGCCTGAGGTTTCCACCTATGCAGGGTCCCTAGCTCTCTCCTCCCCTCCTCTGCATTCATTTGCTGGCCAGGCAGGTGACAGGGTTTCACAACAGGTGTTCCCTGGGAGGCCCCTGTGCTTGCAGAGCAGACCCTGGCCTGCCCTCAGAAGTTCTGGTTCTCCTTTAGGATAGAGAGAGCTCCCAGGCAGGGATCTTGTGGGAGGTGTGTGCTTGGGGCTCTATGGGTTAATATTCGGGTTTGTGTATGGTGGCTCTGCAGTGGCATCTAATTAGGCCAAGTGAATGACTGTCTCTGGAGACCTTGGAGACAGGAGGGATAGGGAACAAGGTCTCTACTCATGATGGCTATTGGCTGCCACGGGCTGGTAAGTGAAGAGTATAGGCTGTGGCCCTTCCACATCTAAAGAAGCATTTGCAATGCTGTAGACTTCCCGACTCCAAGGCTCCCAGAGCTGGGCCTTCCCTCCCACCTCTGGGTGCTGTAGGCCCCACCCCCCATTACAGTTGTCCCCTTCTGCAGGAAGCCAGTGAACATGACGAAAGCCACGGTCAACTACCGCCAGGAGAAGACTCACATGATGAGTGCCGTGGACCGCAGCTTCACAGATCAGAGTACTCTGCAGGAGGATGAGCGGTTGGGTCTGTCCTTTATGGATGCTCCTGGCTATAGTCCTCGTGGTAAGTACTGGTCCTCCCAAGCCCCAGGCTCACAGGTCACAGGACAGAGTCCTGGCAAGGCCATCCTACCTCCTGCATATCAACATTGGCACAGAAATCCAGAGAATACACAGGATGTGTTGGCACTGTGCTTAGAGGCTGCTTCGAGCTCTGTTAGGCAGGTCTTCAGACACTCCTGCATGTGGGAGGGTAGAAGTAGACTCACTGGATGATCAAGTGTGTGCTCCTTCAACCTCATCAGACAGGGCTAGGATGGTTCCCAAAGCAGTTGGCTTTGCCCCTTCTGGTGTGAAAGACTGTTGCTCTACGTCAGGATTAAAATTCGCCAGCCTCCTTCCCGTTGTGGGGCTGGTTTGTATGGCAGAGTGATTTCCTATAGTTCCCAGTTGCACTTCTCCCCGTGCTAATGAGGCTGAGTGCATTTTCCAGCGTGATTGGTATTCCGGCCTCTTCTTCCGTGAAATGCCTGTACATCTTTCACCTTGTTTTCTGTTAGGTTTTTTTTTTTTCTTTTTCTTTTTTTGGTTGCTTTCTTAGTGGTTTTTAGGAGTTCTTTATATATTCAGGATAATAATCATTCGCCAAATATGAATTGCAAATATCAGTTCCCAGTTTGTAGCCAGTCTTTCTGGGTTATTTATAGCATCTTTGGAGGAATAGGAAAGTCTCTATTTTAATGTTCTCACATTTGTCAGTCATTTCTTCTGTGACTTCTGCTGTCTGTGTCTCCTTAGAATCTTTCTCAGGGGCTGGGAAGATGATTCTGTCCGTAAAGTGCTTGCCCCACAAGCATGAGGACCCAAGTTCAAGCCCTAGAACCTACCTTTAAAAGGCCAGGAAAGGGTTGGAGAGATGGTTCAGCCATTAAAGGCCAGGTAGTTGAGGGTCGCTGGTGCTCACTGGCTAGCTAGTGGAGCCTAAGTGGTGAGCTCTAGAGACTTGTCTTGAAAAATAGGGTGGAAAGTGATAAAGGAAGACATCCAAGGTTGGCCTTTGTCTTCCATATGCATGTCCATGAGAGCCTGCTCATACATGTGTACCCGCCACAGTCCTGCCCACAGCCCCGCCTACAGCCCTAGAATGTGTGTGCAGGAGCTGTGCGGGCATCCCTCCACACATACACAGAGGCATGCGCGCATCTTTAACCATTTTTTTTTTAAAAAAACACTTTGTTCCCTCAGACTTCATATCTTCCAATTCATATTTAAATGTTTCTCTGGAATCTATTTTTATGTGTGGTGTGAATTAAGGGTTTTCTTCTATCCACAGGGATAATGAGCAGCTTCCGTATCATTTTCTTTCGTAAAAATTTTGTTTTGATTTCTTTTCTGTGTATATACTGTGGGGTGGGGGAGGGGGCCGGGGAGCTCGAGCCACGGCATTTAGGTGGGTTTGAGGGATCAAAGGCAGAAACATGTGTACATAAAAATGTGATATAGTTACAACTTCTCAAAACTCTTGATAGCGCTGACGGTCTCCAGTGCCCACATGGTAGCTGCCCTGACCCCCATTACCCAGGGTCACTCTGGACTCCTCAATTAGTCCTTGGCTTCCCTGGGAGAGGAGGAGGACCATATCACCTCCCCCTCCCCCTCCCCCCACCCCTCCCCCTTCCCAACGACACGCAGCAGCAGCAAGGCCTGGGCATATGCGTGTGGGTCCACGAGTGCCGCTGTACACATGTGTGGGGTCAGCAGACAACTCACAAGGTGTTTCTCTCCTTTTCCTTTGTGGGTCTTGAGGACTGAACTCAGGTCGGCAGACCTGGTGATGGCACCTTGACCCACAGAGCCATCTCCCCAGCCCAAGATGTAAAATCCATGGACAGCTTCCTTAAAGGAGCCAGCCAGTCTTCAGACTTGCTGTTTGAGTCACTTTTGATTTTTCAATATATCTGTAAAAATATCGCGCGTACTTGTGACAGCGGCGCACTTGGCGTTCCATTATCGGGGACGTCGTCTATTTCATGTGCCTTTTCAAGTAGGATGTACACCCATTTTCTGTTTGTTGTCTGCCTCTGTGAACTCTCACCACTTTACATTGCTTAGTGGTGATTATTAGCCTTCATGTTATAAAAAAAAATAGGAAAAAGGAGGATTGTGGATGTGGCCCCAGGGGTGTAGGGCCCCTGGGATGTGAAGGAAGCTCTTCTTGGTAGAGCATTTCATACACAGGGCAGATGACTCCTCCTGTAGCCCTGGGGAAGGGAAGAGCCACCTTGATTATACAAGGAATTTGAGGCTAGACACCCAGCTCCTTGTAACACACACAAATGCTGGCCCTTCAGAAAGACGCGTGCCAAATCATGGCTCTGCTACCTCTGACTATGTGACCCGGGCAAGTGATTTCCCCTCTCTTAGCCTCCCTTTCTTCATTTTTTGCTTGCTTGTTTGCTCGTTTATTCATCCGTGAGATAGGTCTCAGGTAGCCCAGGCTGGCCTCAAAGTCCTTGTATAATCCAGGGTGGCTCTTCTCTTCCCATGACTCCAGGTTACAACATTTGGAAAACCTCCAAGGCTGGAGCTGAGACTCAGAGCCCTCGAGCTTCATCTACTCGCTGTCTGTTGGATAGCCTCCCCTTTCTTGTCTTTTCCACACATCAGAGACCCAATTTTGGTTTAAAACAGAAAACCACAGTTATTTATTAGATCTTCTCAGGGCCTGTATAGAAGTAGCTTCAGGAGGAATGGTTTATTTTGGCCATTTCACTGGTTTTAGTCCCTCTGTGTGAGAAGGGTGCAGTGGAGAAGAACCTCGAACACCAGACCACTGGGAGCAGAGGTGTTGCCTGCCCATGCTGGTTTGCTCCCTCTTCCTCCTCACCAGGACCCCGGCCCGTCTCCATCCCATCCTCCTCCCAGCACTGGGTTTTTTAGGCATACGCTTCTGTGCCTGGCTTTTTATGTGGAGATCAAGCCTCCAAGGCAGGCACTTACCCTTGGAGCCCTCCCCTCAGTCCCTGAGTAACAACAACCAACCTGCTGGTGGGTGAGCATGTTGGTCCTTGGGGCATAGCTTGGGATGGGGTGGGAAGTGATTCTCTAATCTCACAGCAAAGAGAATGGGGACCTGGCTTCTCCAAGCCCAGGAAACCAGGTCATGGCATGGGACCTCATCCTTCCTGGTGGTCCTATTTGTAGAATATCTCGAGTTGTTCTAGGACTCAGCTGTAAGGTGCCTGGATTTGGCTTTGACTTCATATCAGGGTTTCAGCCTGGCCCTTGGTCATCAGAAATAGACTACACCTATGTGCCTGCTGATCATGTGGGCTGATTGGGCTCTGTAGATGAGCTGTCAATCTCCTGTCACTCTTGTTTAGGTCTCTTCCTACCTGGTGATCACTTAGTGAGCCATTGACTCTGTGTCCACCACACAGAGCTCTGAGCTTCCAGACTCCTTGGCGGTCTGAGTTCTTTGAATCGGCAGAAATCTTTTGTGTATGCCCATGTGTGTTCATATGTGCCGTTCTATGTTCATGTAAGCCTGCAAATGTATATGTATGGATAAGTGTTCACATGTGCCTATACACATATATGTAAGTGCTCACATGTGTACACATGTGTGGAAATGTCCATGTGTACATGTACATGTATGTGTGTAAATGTTCATGTGTGCATGCATGTGTGTGTATGTGTGTGTGCATGTGTGTGTGTGTTTGTGTGTGCACACACATCTTGCATATTTATTATACTTACCGCTATGACATGAATCCTGTCTTTTCTCTTTGGATCTCCGCTTCCCCGTCTGTAAGATTAAGGGTGTAGAGCGTCTGTCTACATGATGAACTGGTAACTCATTAGTTCTCGGGCTAGCCAGCAGAACTCAGGATCAAACACAGGAGACAGTTGTTCTGTGTTAAATTGGACACTCTTTAGGACTAAGGCTGCTGAGAGGAGTATGGCAAAGTAAGGAAGACCCTGCCATGCCTTGAGGTCCTGCCTGGAAGCAGTTTGCAAACCTTGGCATAAGATGCTGAGAGGTGACCTCCCTGATCTGGCTGGGTTCTGGGGAGTGGTCTGGGCACCTTATTATTTTCTCTGTGAGTCCCTGAGGAGGAGCATAGGTCCACACTGGAGACGGCCTCCAGGGGGTCATTTTGGCTGAGATGTGGAGGCTATGTATGAATTCTTGGGGCATAAAGGCGAGGAGAGGAAGGGTATTGAGGGATCAACACATGGGAGGCCCAGGGAGGGAAGAACAGGCACCTGCTAGAGATTCCCACATGATCCCCGCCAAGCCAGACCAGTGAGAGATGTGAAGGACAGGTCTCCAGTCAGCCATGTGGCCTTTGCTGAGAGGAGGCAGGTGACACACAGCGAGGGAAGCTTCTGGTAGAAGAAACAATGGCTGCTTTCCTCAGCCAATGCCTGAGCTCCCGAACCAGGGTGGGATGTTCTTGGGGATGCGGATTCTAAGTGCTAGGGAGGGAGTGTGTCTGCCTGGCAGGGTCTGGGGATTGTGGAGGCCCCTTGTCTGGGCCACTGCCTTGGCTGACAATAGAAATGTTGGCTCAGGAGAAACCCTCTATTCAGGTGCCTGGCATTGCTGGTAGAGGGGTGGCTGCGCAAGCTAATTTTGCATTGCTCATCTTTGGGGGTAAATTGCTGAGAGTTGCCAATGTTCTAGATTGTTCCTTGGAGGCGGGGCTCTGTGAATGCTGCCTGTGCAGGTTGAAGAGTGAAACCTGGCAGGGTGGTGTGACGTTGTCATGGGATCACAGGGTGATGGAGCCACGAGGACCCTATGAGTCACCTCAGTTGACCTGCTTATCTTGGAGATGAGAAACCTAAGATACAGAAAGGGATACTTGTGGGTGCTCATCCAGGGTGGTCTTGCTAAGCTTGACTCTAAGGAATAACCCAGCCAACCCTCCATGTTGGCTGTGCTCCCTGGCTCTAGGGGCCTCCAGCCTGAGTGGGCATCTGTGTGAGAGCCCCTTTCCCTTCTTGCAGGAGACCAGCGAAGCGGTGGTGTCACCGAGGCCAGCAGCCTCCTGGGGGGTTCTCCAAGGCGCCCATGCGGCCGGAAGGGTTCTCCGTATCATACCGGGCAGCTCCACCCTGCAGTCCGAGTGGCTGACCTTCTACAGCACATCAACCAGATGAAGACAGCCGAGGGCTACGGCTTCAAGCAGGAGTACGAGGTGGGCCTGGCCTGCTCTCCTCACTGTGGAGGAAACTCTCAGGCCCACCCTGGCTACACCTGTACCCCGACAGTCCCCAAGGCAACCTAACACTTTGACCTTGACTCTGACCTCTACTTCAAGCTCAGACTGTCTGGCTGTTCACTTTTCTGTCTCATCTCCACCCCGATCAGAGTCTTATCTTGTCTCTGGTTGGAGCCACATCAATGCCGACCTTGACCTGACCCCAGTCTGACATTAACTCCTGACCTTCATCTGATCAGATTCCAGCCACCCTCTTCTGGACACAGACAGCAGTACCTCCACTTAAACTTAATCTCAGCCTTAATCTTGATCGTTTAATCTTTCCTCTCTTCCCAGTTCAAACTCAGGGTTCTGTATCCTAACCTCTGTGAACTCTGATCTCCCTTTGGCTCATCTTTCCCTTCACTCCACACACACCTGGCCCTTATGGTCATTCTTCTTATGGGGAGAGGTCCCGAGAGTCTTGGGGGATCTCTCTCTCCCACTGACTACCACTTTCCCTTTGGCAGAGTTTCTTTGAGGGCTGGGACGCCACCAAGAAGAAAGACAAGCTCAAGGGCGGCCGACAGGAGCCAGTGTCTGCCTGTGAGTTCTAGGAAAGGGGCCTTGTGGATGGGGGAACATGGCCAGCACATGTTCCGTGTAGTCTTGTCCTCAGAGACATGGCGCCCTGGCCGTTATGATGACGGTACCGTACATGGCAGTATAGTGTCTTAGAGATGAGGGAACACGTTTGGGGGGGGTTGAGACCTCAGCTAAAGGTCATACAGGAAATTGCTGCTTCTTTTCCTGAACTCCATACCCAGACTCTAACCCTTGGCCCATCTTCGCGCTGCTCAGAGTTCATTGGTGAGCTCTGAGCCCTTATAAAGGTCACCTGGTCCTTCCTACTTGACACTTGCCCTAGTCTCCAGGAGATCTCCTCCAGGCTGTGTGGCACAGCGTGCCCTGCTGCTCTGTTCACAGATGATCGACACCATGTGAAACTACACCCGATGCTGGCAGACCCTGATGCCGACTACATCTCTGCCAACTACATAGACGTGAGTGCCTGGACCCCTGCTCCTTCTGCTTATCTGTCCCTGTCCCCACCAGGCTAGGCAGGGCAGAGATACCAGAGATTAAATGAGGATCCGAGTGGCTGAGTTGCGTTTGGTACCAGGGAACTCAGAGGTGGGGAGCTGAGGATGGCTGTTGGCCTTCAGGAAAGCGTCCTGAGGGTTGCGCATGCTCACTCGCCCAAGTGGAGGTAGAACAAGGTCTGGGGCAGACGGGGAGGCTGAGGGATGGGAGGAGCTGCCTCAACAAGGGGCCAAGAGATTGGAGGAGGGATTCTTCTGGTTTCCATAGTGAAGCTGAAGAGGTTATGCAGGGCTAGCCGGAAAGGCCTTGGGTGTCAGGCTAAGGACTTGGGCCAGCTCCCAGGGCCATCAGGAAGTTGTTTGAGTGTTTGTGGTCCACTTTGATTGCAGTGGTCCTTCACATCTAGCAAGGTGCGTTTACTGAGCACATACTGTGTGCCAGGCACAGCGATTAAACACTTTACATGCAATCTCACATTTCCTATAACCTTATCACCCTCAGGAGAGGAAGCTGGGGCTCAGAGAGGTGAAGCTATCCGTTCTAGGTCACACAGTTAGAGTGGGAGAGAAAAGACTCAAAGCCCCAGCTTGGCTGTCCCCACAGTCTCCGCTGCTGGCTGTCCCAACATTGGATCTGGTTGGCCTGAGGGGGAGGGACCAAGAGAGGGCAGGTTTCCTAGGGGCGCATGGAGGGTGTTGATGGGAACTGGGGGACAAGGCCTAGGGCCTTGACTGCATTCTGTGCAGCAAGCTGAAATTGAGAGAGCATCCTTTAATTGTGCAGGAAATGTATTCTTCTGAGCACCTGGGCACCAGGGCTAGAAATGAGAACACGTGACTATTATTATTATTATTATTTAAATGATACATAGATTCTAATAGGGGAGACAGATTAACATTGAAAGAAACATGCAAGGAAATTCATTTCAGATTAGCTGGGAGTGCATAGGCAAGAAGAAAGGTGTCACATAGCCAGATAGTGGCAAAGCCAGGGCTGGCTTGGGAGACTGTGTGGAGGAAGCAGTGTGGTTGCAGAGGAAGGGGAAGGCTACTCAGGTATGAACAGGGACGTCAAAGGCCAGGGAGGCAGCCACAGTTTCCCAGGGCTGAGGTCATCAGGATCTCTGGAGATGTCTCTTTTCTCCCTCTTCTCCCTCTTCAATCTTCCTCCTGGAGTTGAACACGCCACCTGTGTTTCCCAGAACCCTTTGCCTTCTCCCTGCCTCCATCCTGTTCCTTGCCTGGGGTAAACGCCAAGCCTGGCCTCACAGGCTTGGGTGGCATAGGGGACAGTGGGCCTTTCTCATAGGGGTTCCACCTGGTTGGTTTCTCTCGGGGCCCTGGCAGGGACATACCCATCCCTCCCTCTCTCTGGCCACCTGTCTCTGTTCTGCCTGCCAGCTCACTCACCCTTTCTGGCCTCTCCTGTGCCCGCCCACCTCCACTCACCTCTGGCCTAACATCTGTCTCTTTTGCTTTGTTCTGTTTCCCTCACTGGAATCATTAAGATTCGGATAAACCGACAAGTAAGTATCTCTCCCTCCTCCACCTCCTCCTCCACCTCCTCCTCCTCGTCCTCCTCCCCTGCTCCTCCTCTTCTTCCTCCTCTTCCTCCTCCTCCTGTCTGGCGAACTGGCTGTGTCCTGGGCTCTCTCACAGGCTACGGCTGGCTGTCTCTCTCTTTCTCTCTCTCCCTCCTTCCCTTCTCCTGGCACCAAACACGAACCACCCATTCCAGCAGCCTGCCAGGGGCTGCCACGGCTGAAGCCTTTGCCTCCCCACGGGGACGTATTCCCTTCCACCCTCCGCTCTCTCCACAAAAGTAGCTATGTTGGGGTGCTGGTCACCGCTGTCACCTTTGTCACCCTATTTAGCCACTTTCTGTGAGCTTCACTACCTCTGCCCTTCTGCAGAGCCCTTGGTATGTGTAGCGGGGACGCTGCCCTCCGTAGCCTCATCTCCATTGCTGAGAGGCCGAGGCCTGGGTCAGTCTTCTTTAAGCTCATCTCCCTAGTGTTCAAATCCCTTCGTGGTCAGTTTGCTTAAAACTTAACCCCAATCATTTTGCCCTCCATTTAGCCCCGATTTGAATGTCCCCCCCCCCCCAAGCAAAACAAAACACATTCGTTTGAATATCAGTTTAAAAGTTGTAATATCTCCTGCTCTTTTTGGGAATCAAAAAGGACTGAGGACAACTCAGTTAGTGGAGTGCTGGCCAAGTGTGAATGAAGGCCTGGGTTTGAGACCCAGCATCATGTAAAAACTGGGTGTGATGGTGCAGCCCTTTAATCCCAGCACTGGGAGGCAGAGGCAGGTGGATCTCTGAGGAGGAGGCCAGCCTGGTCTACAGATCAAGTTCCAAGGGCTATGTAGAGAGATTTGTCTCAAAAAATAAACAAACAAAACAAAATATAAAAAAGAAAGGAAGGAAGAAATTAATTAATTAATTAATTAATTCAAGGTCATCCTCAGCTATGTAATAAGTTTGAGACCAACTTGTCTTAAAATAAATTAAAAAGAGAAAGAAAGATATAAAGAAAGGAAAATTCCTAATTAATTTAGCCATTTTATTTATAGTCATCATCATTAATTTTGCTTTTTTGAGATGGAGTCTCACTTTGTAGCTAGGCTGGCTTGGAACTTACTATGTTGCTGAGGCTAGACTCGAATTCACAGCCATCTTTTGCCTCAGCCTCCTGAGTGCTAGGATTATATTTCAAACTATTTAATGACTGGTATTCTTTGCTATTTTGTGGGTACGTTTCCCATTTTTATCTCCTTTTAAAAAGATTTTTTTCTTTTTTTTTTCTTTTTCTTTTAATCATTGCTAGAATTCTGCTCATTATCAGACTTCCAGACAACATGGAGAGACTAACACAAGAAATGAAGGTTCCCCCCAGTCACATTTGGCAGGGACAGCCAATTATCCCAGATGTGCCCCTTATTCTGAGTACAGTCACACAGTTGGTTTGTAAAATTCTCAAATGTAAAAGGCCTATTAGGTTCGCAAACACAGTGGATGTGCTGAGTCCTAGCGCCCCCTGTGGGCGGTGGTGAATACCGGCCCATACTGGCTTTAGAATCTCTGGTTCCTGTGGTAACCCGCTTACTTGCCTTTGACTCTCACCCATTTGGTTCCCTTCGGTCAGACCTGTAAGAAACACCTGTAAGGTCTCACTGGGCTTAACGCTGACTCAAATGCCAGGGAGCAATCCTGCCGCCGCTGGCACCTGCAGAGTGCCAGGCACCTAGACTGCATTGTTTAATTGTGGAAGGGATCATTTGCAGATGACAATATTAGTCTGAAAAAGGTAAAATGTGGTGTAAGGTCACCAACCGGCATTATCATTCCACTCTTCCCCAGCACCACCCACGCAGACTCCAGCAAGGGCTTAGCTCTGTGGTTCTCGCACCGGCAATGCTTCTTGGGGTATGAAGTCCAGGCATCCCGGGTGCCACTCCCTAAAGTGGATCTGTACAAGGCCATCTGCTCCTTTTATTTCAAGATAAAACTTTATTTCATTTAAAACTTGTATTTGCTGTAGGAGTTTGGGGATGACCGAGTTGTTACATGCTTTTCTTGCACGTGTGAGGACCCTAGTTCAATTCCCAGAACCCATGTTGGGGGTTCATGCTTGTAACCCCAGCACTGGTGAGGTAGAGTCAGGTGGCTCTTCTGGGCTGACCAGCCAGCTTAGCCTAATCACAAGTGTCATGCCAAAGAGAGACCCTGTCTCCAAGGAGGTGGACAGCTGTCCTGAGAATGGTACTTGAAGTTATTGCCTGGTTTTAAACATGTGCACACATGTACCCTCCCTGCAAGTGCAACACCCCCCCACCTGCACATGTGTACACACGTACACATGAACATACATATATGTGCATAGCAAAACCGCTATTTGTGTCCTTTGTGTGATAACTTTAAGAGGGGAGGAACTTACTCCTGTGGGCTGTCATCTGACCAACACACACATGCAGTGGCACTTGTCCACGTACATGCTCCTCCCTACACACAAAGTAAATTAAAAATGTAGTTTTTTTAAATGAACATGTAGCAACTGTGTGTTCATACGCTTGCTTCAATTAGGGCTGTGTGGGAGTGGAGAGGGGCTCAGTGGTTAGAGCACTGGCCGCTCTCCCGGGGACTCTGAGTTCAACCCACAGGCGGCGGCTCACTACCATCTCTAGTTCCAGTTCTAGGGAATCTGACGCCCTCTTCTGGCTGCCGCCGTTCCTGGATGCACACCGTGCACATGAACGCATGCACATACATTATAAATATTAAAAGAAAACAAATAGACCTGTATGATGACAAAGTCAGTTGGATGAATCTGAGCCAGACTTCTCCAAAATGTAATTTTCAAACAAAAGAAGACTAGGATCCTGGGAAGGGCCCTGGGGGAGGGGTGGAGGTGCGGGTCTCTGGATCTGATGATGAACTTGTGTTGGGGTGGAGCTTAGGCAAATTGGGTTTGCTGGGAGCAGGGGGCCAAGTAGTTCAGGGTGACCTGTTTCAAGCTCAGTTACTTGCTAGGCCTGGTGAGCTGGTCCCTCTGACCTGCTGTGGAGATAGCTGCCTGGGTCTTGGGTAGACATCTGCCCTGAGGGCAGAGAGAGGTTTTTCATAGGTTTTCATAGTTTGCCACTTTGGAGGGGTTTTGGCTTTTCCCAGGGCAACCATGAGGTTGTCCAGCTGTTATCTTCCAGAGGACAACAGAGGCTTAGAAAGAGCCTTGCTGGCTACTCCCCTGTCTGAGGCTCTGCAGTGTGGGCACTGCCAAGAAACTGGCCAGAAATGCACACTTCCAGATCGACCCACATCCTCTGAGCCCAAGTGGGTCTCTGACATTATCCCAGGGGTTCCTGTGTACCCAGAATGCCAGACTTCCCACCTGTTGGTGTGGGGACAGATACGAATTTTATAACATCTAATCATTGGGATCAATGGTATTTGTTTTGTTTTGTTTGTGCTGGGATAGAATCCAGGGTCTCCCACACGCTAGGCATGCATGCTACCCCCGAACCTCATCCTCAGCCCAGCCAATCAGTTTTAATTGAGTTCCATTCCTCCATTATTGATACCGACTAATAAGTGCTGTCACTTGTTGGAGCCTGCCAACAGGGACCCAGGTCCATTAAAACCCAACACTCAGGAGGTCTCCTCGAGGCCCAGCTGTTTCCCCACCCCACCCCACCCCTGCTTTTGCTGGGATTAAAGGCGTGTGTGCCACTTTAGTGACCTTTGAGATGTGGTTAAAAATAACAGCTGCTCATTGTCCTCCTTTATGCCTGGCCCAGTGACAATACTTAACCACATTACTGTTTGTGCCCTCACATCCCCGGGAGGGAAATCTTGTCCCGATCTACCGCATGCAAGAGAAGATGGAGGCCAAGAGGAGGGAGGGGAGTTAGCTTGAGGGCTGCTGGGACTGACCCTGGCAGCAGGGCTCCAGGGCCCTTTGGGTTCTGGAAGCCCAGGGGTCCGGAGGAGTTACTTGGGGTTGTGTTTGAGGGCCAGGGGTGGAACTTGGTTTTCTCTCACACCTGCCTCTGTTGTACTTGGTAAATTTTGCACACTGGCTTCCTGGCTGGCTCTTGTCACAGAAAGATGCAGCCTTGGGAGGGACCTTGGGGTCATTCGCTTTGGTGCTACCTTTGGGATGGAGCATGAGGTAGCTTTTGGCTTCTCTTTCCTATAAGATAGAAGGTAGTGCTTAGAACAGTATGGGGCCATCACCATGACTCTGGAAGCCCACTGATGCTTGGTCTGAGGGCTCTGGGGATGGAGGATAAGGTAGCTCTTGGCTTCTCTTTCATGGGAGATAGACAGTAGCATTTAGAAAAACAAGGGGCCATCACCCGGTCTCAGGAATACTCTTCATTATCAGTAAAACAGATTTTAAAATTTCATCTAATGGCCCAATGTGAAACCCTCTTTAAGCTCCCATGCCAGCCACAAAAGTTCTGGGTAGCTGAGGTCCTTGGGAAGTGTACCATCCATTCTGAACACTCTGACAGAAACTGGGCATTCTGCCAACCACTGGTTCTCCCATATCTGGGGTTCGTGGTGGATTATGTTTCTGGGACTGTGGGAGGCAGACAGCATCATCCTGGGTTTCATATGTCTCTAAACCACAGTCATGTTGTTAGCAGATAACTCTCCTGCTTTGAGGGCTCACAGGGGACCATCATCTCTAGGGTTCCATAGCAAGACCTTGGCGTCTTAGCTCCACTTGTCTCTGCTTTGGGACTGGAAGGACAAGGTCACACCCTCATCCAGAGGCATGAGGGTGGGAGTCTCTGCAGGATGCCGCTCCTGGAAGAAGGGGGATGAGGAGGTTGGCTGAACGAACAGACGTCTGCTCCCCCCGACATTCACTGCATCCCATTTTCCTGTTTCAGGGCTACCACAGGTCAAACCACTTCATAGCCACTCAAGGTACCTGGCCCCTCAGCCTGTGGCACCCTCTCATGATATGGAATGTTGCCTGCCTGCCTGCCTGCCTGCCTGCCTGCCTGCCTGCCTTGCTGATCTGCTCAGCTCCCTGTCTGCCTCCCCATCTGTCTGCCTTTCCATTCCCACTGCCTGCCTGGGTCTCTTGCACATAACTGTAGCCTTTATCCTCTGTCTGTCTGTGTCTCCCGGTATGATCAATCCATCCCAGCAACCTGGCTGTGTGTATCTCTGTGGTGATGCATGTGCACGGGCCGGTCAGACCCGTCCTTACTGTTATGGAACATGCCTCTTGGTCCGATTGGCCCTCTGGGTCCCCTCTAGCTCGTCTCTTTTCTGCTACTGCCTCTCTCTCCACCTCTCTTGGAGGTTTGTTCCATGGACCAAGGGTCTACTGTCCGCACAGTTCTCTAAGCCTTACTCAGTACACCAGGCTCTCTAGCCAGGCTCTGCCCCACTATTGCCCGTTCTAGGGCCCTTCAGGCATGAAGCTGTGCTTGGTGGGGTATATTGGGGTGAGTGAGAAGCCCCCATTGGGGTCGGGTCCTGGGAGCCTCCCAGTAAGGGGTGATGTCACTGGGCATCATGGTATGCTGGCCATAGGGGACCTTGCTCAGGGACAGGCACCCTCTGCGCCCCCAGGGCCAAAGCCTGAGATGATCTACGATTTCTGGCGCATGGTGTGGCAGGAACAGTGTGCGAGCATCGTCATGATCACCAAGCTGGTAGAGGTGGGCAGGGTAAGCGGGGCTGGGGAGGGGGGGTTGAGCTGGGAGCAGGGTGGGCTTCATGGTTGGCTAAGAGCCCAGTGAACCCTGTGCTCTGGGGGCCCCAGGTGAAGTGTTCTCGCTACTGGCCTGAGGACTCAGACATGTATGGGGACATCAAGATCACGCTGGTAAAGACAGAGACACTGGCTGAGTATGTGGTGCGCACCTTTGCCCTGGAGCGGGTAAGTCTCATCTTCTCTACACCTCTTCCATGTAGAGCCTACATTGCCCCAGTCTGGGAAGCATGAGGGGACAGAGTGGCCAGCAAGCTCTTCTTGCCAGGAGTATGGCTGAGGGATGGAGTGGTGGCTGAGGGATGGGATGGCGACAGTTCCTGCTGGTCTCCAGTATGCCTCTGATATGATGAAGAAGATCTGATAACTGCCCTGCATTGTTCCTTGCTGGGTGGCTTACTGTGCTGTGGGCCCCTTACACACATTGTCTTAGCTCTAGAAAGCCCTGGACACGTGTTTACCATCAGACCCATTGTGCAGATGAGAAAAATGAGGGTCAGAGGTTTCCCTCTTGTATCAGGGTTCACGTTCCCATTTAGTTACTCTGTAAAATCCTCAGAGGAGGGCTGGCAGATGGCTTAGTGACTGTACAGGCATGCTGACTTTGGTTCCCAGTGCTCTCTTCTGTTTACACGACAACCCAGGGGCAAGGCGGGTGCTGGACAGCATAGCTTTAAGCATCTGGTGGACTCAGTGTGTGCACTTGTTCAGCCTTGGCAGAGGGGATTCACTGGCCCTTCATTTCCTTACCTGTACAATGGACGTTGCTACCAGCCTTGCCAGAACCTGGCCTACAGCTGGTGTCCCAGTGCGTGCTGCCGGCAGCTGACTGTCACCACTGTGCTTTCCACAGAGAGGTTACTCAGCCCGGCATGAGGTCCGCCAGTTCCATTTCACAGCGTGGCCAGAGCATGGTGTCCCCTACCACGCCACGGGGCTGCTGGCCTTCATCCGGCGTGTGAAGGCTTCCACTCCACCTGATGCCGGGCCCATTGTCATTCACTGCAGGTGGGGACACTGGAGATCCCAAGGAGAGGGGCCCAGGTGTGGGGAGCTGGGTGGAGTGGCGTAGGTTCATGGTCCCTAAGGAGTTCGGGGCTTGGGTCACCCTGCTTGGAGACAGATGATAGAAGAGAATGTTTCCCCAAGATTCCATGAGCTTTGGCTCTGAGGTTGATACCCCACAGAGCTCCTTTACCAGAACTGAGGAATCCTGGAACCTGCAAGCACAGTTCCTGTAGCCTGTCCTGGCTCCTCTGCAGGGACTGCTCCCAACTCACCATATGCCACATGGCTGTCTTTTGCCCTACGGCCTCCTGGCTTCTCTCTCTCTCTCTCTCTCTCTCTCTCTCTCTCTCTCTCTCTCTCTCTCCTTTCCTGTTCAAATCTCATCAAGATTGAATTTTCAAAAAGATTTATTTATGATATGACTGCTCTATTTGCATGTAAGCCTGCCTAACACACAAGAGGGCATTGGATCCCATTACAGATGGTTGTGAGCCACCATGTGGTTGCTGGGATTTGAACTCAGGACCTCTGGAAGAGCAGTCAGTGCTCTTAACTGCTGAGTCATTTCTCTGGCCCCAAGACAGCATCTTCTAAGGATGAATTCTAATCATACAGAAAGTCTATAATGCAAAGTGTAATTTACATCACAAACAACGAGTGTTTATTAACTGAACTCCTAGCTTAATCTTCTCGGATTGAGAGATAGAACACGGGCTTGGGAGATGGTTGGCTCAGGTGTCTGCTTCCCAAGCCCAGGAGCTGAGTTTGATCCCCAGCACCTATATAAAAAGTTGGGTGTGGGGCATGTGCTTGTCATCTCGGCCCTGGGGAGACAGAGATAGGAAAATCCCTGTCTCTAACTGGCCAGCCTACCTAGCCTAATCAGGAAACCCCAGGACCCAGGGTGAGACCCTGTCTCAGAAGGAACGATGACTTCCTGAGGAATGACACTTGATGTTGACCTCTGACCTCTGACATGTTTGTATACACACACACACACACACACACACACACACGCACGCACGCACGCACGCACGCACGCACGCACGCACGCTATTGACCAAACACACTCACACGGCCCAGTTCTGGAATGTCCCCTGTTCCCTGAACTTTGTGTGAATTATGTCCCCCCAATGTGAGGTACATCCACACAGCATCACATTCCAGGGTGCATCTGTCCACCTTCTGTTGCTAGGCACCAGAAATGATGGTGCTAGAATAGAATGGCAGCTAAGGATGCTCAGAGGTGCGGCTTCTGTGGACCATGCGTAGGGACAGAATGGCTGTTTGTGAACACTCAGACCCAGTGAATGCCACCCAGGTCTTCCAAAGTGCTTCAGTAAGGTGCTTGTGTGACTGAGCTGGGTAGTCTTCAGTAAGGTGCTTGTGTGATTGAGCTGGGTAGTCTTCAGTAAGGTGCTTGTGTGACTGAGCTGGGCAGTCTTCAGTAAGGTGCTTTAGTCTTCAGTAATGTTTAATGCTTCGGTGGCGCCATATTGAAGCTGGAGTCTTGGTGGCATCCTTCTCAACCCTCCACCCCATCCACATCGCTCCCTGTGCTGAGCACACACACCAACGATGGGTCCGACACAGCCCTGCCCTCGCTGTGCTCCTGGGAGAGTTACAGAGACAGCCACATCCCACATCAATAGGGACTCCGTGGCAAGTGTTTAAACAGAAGGAAGCCATATTGCTCTGAGGGTTTGGAAGAGGGCCTGGGAGTGTTGGAAGCTCCATGGGGATGTGGGTGGGCATGAGTCTGTGGGGTTTTGAAGGATGTACAGGAGTCTGGGCTATTCAGGGGAGAGTGTGCTCCTACACTGAGCTCTGAGCATCACTATCATCCCTCTCCCTGAGTCCCTGTTGCTCCCTTGAGGAAGTCACTTCTATGTCCTCCCATCCTTTCCTGTCTTTTCCTTCCCCATGTCTTGTTCTCTGCTCCCCCCAGGTCCCCTTTGCTCCACAGCCCCTCCTTGTCAGAGTGTCCCTAACCCCTGAGTTTTATAGCTATGGCAGACACCCTGGTCCCTGCTTCTTTTCTTCTCCCTGGTCTTGAGCCCCTGCCCCAAGGTTCTGATGTGGCCCTGGCCTTCCCTTCCCCTCAGTGCAGGAACTGGCCGCACAGGCTGCTACATCGTCCTGGATGTGATGCTGGACATGGCTGAATGTGAGGGGGTCGTGGACATTTACAACTGTGTGAAGACCCTCTGTTCCCGACGGGTCAACATGATCCAGACGGAGGTTCGGACCTGTCCTGTTCCCGACCTCTTTCCTCCATTTAGGTCTTTGTCATGGAGCCCAGAGCTGAAGTAACACATCTTCAGGGCATCCTAGGTCCCTCCTTCCCTGACCATCTCAGATGTGATAGGGGTTGGGCGGTGGTGAGTGGAGGTGGCAGATGGGGGTGGCTCTTAGGTCTCTCCAAACTTCATTTCAGTGTCGTACAGGGAGGGGAGGTAAAGGGGGTCTAGAGTCACATGTACCAGGGTTTGGGTCCTCACTAGACCTGGGACCTTGCACTGTCCCTTGCCACTCAGATGATCTGCTAGGAATGTTCCTGGGTGCAGTAGAGATGAGCTGAGTTGATGGTTGAACTCAGCCTGGTCTTCTTTGTCCTTCATCTTCTGCAGAGCTTCCAGTCCCCTTATATTCCTGTCTCCTGTTCCAGGAACAATATATCTTCATCCACGATGCAATCTTGGAGGCCTGCCTGTGTGGGGAGACCACCATCCCTGTCAACGAGTTCAAGGCCACCTACAGGGAGATGATCCGCATTGACCCTCAGAGCAATTCCTCCCAGCTTCGGGAAGAGTTCCAGGTAGGGGGATGAGTATGTGTGTACAGATGTGGGGTGTGTGAGTGTGTGTGTAGGTGTGAGGGCATATGTGTAAAGTTGGGTATGTGTATACAGGGGCATGTTTGTGTGTGTATATATATATATATATATATATATATATATATATATAGGAGTGGAGTGAATATGTAAGAGGTATGTGACTTTATATACACATACACACACACATATATACATATATATGTATATGAGTGGGCTGTGAGCATATATAGGGTTGGGTGTGTGTATATAGGAGTGGAGTTTGGGGTGTGTGAGTGTGTGTGTGTAGGTGTGTAAGTGTGTGTAGGTGTGTATGTGTATAGGTGTGTGAGTATGTGTGTAGGTGTGTAAGTATGTGTGTGTAGGTGTGTGAGTATGTGTGTGTAGGTGTGTGAGTATGTGTGTGTAGATGTGTGAGTGTGTGAGTCCTGGGGGCCTGGGGGGTCTGCCTTTCTTCCTCTCCCATTATTGAGATGACAAATTTGTGCAGCCAAGCAGAGGCACCAGCTTTTTATTTTTATTTCTTAAACGTGGGTTTTGGGGGTTGAACTCTGATCCTCACGCTTGCAAGGCAAATGTTTGAGCAACTGAGCCATCAATCCAATTTGTGCCTCCACTCCCTTTTCTAAGAATGCAGTCTCAAGGTAATCCTCTGCACCAGCCTGGTGCTGGGATTATAGGCTGGTACGATGATGCCTGGCTTCTGCCTTGGCTCTGGCTTCACACTTGAACCTGCACCTGGCCCACAGCTGCACCAGGATGCTGTTACTCTTGCTGCCCTGAATGGTCCCAGCAAAACACTAGCCCAGATCCCACACAGCTAGTTAGGTGTCCTGTAACTCACTCTGTAGACCAGGCTGGCCTTGAACTCTCAGGAATCATCCTGTCTCTCTGTCTCTACCTCCTGACTGCTGGGACTAAAGGTGTGCGCCACCACTGCTTGGCCCACACATCTATTCTTAAGCCAGGCACTGGGGTTAGAGGAGGAGTCCAAGATAGACCCAGATTCTGGTGGTCTGTTTGGGGTGGGGCTAGGCTCATCATGCTGCAGGCTGCTCTCCAGAGGAATCTGTTGATCTCTGGGTACCAGAGACACAGGGGTTCCCTCCACTCCGAGTTTCTATGTTCCCTCTGCCATATGGCACCTGCTGACTGGCACAGTTTGGAGCCAGCATAGGGTTACCTGGGAAATGTAGCTGGCTGGTGATTCCTGAAGGGGGTATCAGCTTTGGGGATCATAACAGACTTGGGGTCCTGGGAGGGATCTCTAAGAATAAGAGAGAAATTAACTCTTTAGTATCTTAAAACTGAAGGTTTGGTGTAGAGATAGATGTCATAGCCCTGGCTGAGCCTATGTCAGGTGCTCAGGGTTGCATTCTGTCTAGACAGAGCTGTGACCAACGCTTCTGCCTTGTGCCTGGGGTTGTCTCTTGGGAAGAGGTGGGACTCAGGCTTGCATCTTTGAGAACACTGACCATCGATTGCTGACCCTCACTAGGCTGAGCCCTGGTGCACCAGGCTCTTAGTGCCTGCCATGATCTCATTTGGCTTTCTAGGAAGCCCGTGAAAAAGGCACACCATATTCCCATTTTACAAGTGAGAAGAGTAACTCACTTATCCAAGTCCACAGTGGCTCAGGGAGACAGGCGTTAGTCCCAAAGCTCAATCTAGGCCCTTTGTGGCAGCTTGACTCCCTAACTTCTTTCTCCCTGGGCCTCAGTTTCTCCATACATAGCCCAGAGTTAATTATCTAACCTCCTTTGAGGAGGCCCTGATCGGGCCTGCTCAGTCTCATCTCTCTCTCTGCAGACGCTGAACTCGGTCACGCCGCCGCTGGATGTGGAGGAGTGTAGCATTGCCCTGCTGCCCCGGAATCGAGACAAGAACCGTAGCATGGATGTGCTGCCACCAGACCGCTGCCTGCCCTTCCTCATCTCCAGTGATGGGGACCCCAATAACTACATCAATGCAGCACTGACTGACGTGAGAATCCGATACTGCAGTCGCTCTGGGACTCCCCCTCCTGGGAGGGCCCTGGAGTCAATGAAGCATAGCCAAGGCCTCTGGTGGAGGGACATTCCTCCCCCCACCCCCAGATGCTCATTCAGTGGGACAGGCCCATGGGAGACCTTCTTAGCCCTCTCAGTCTTATCCTCTGGACACCCAGTGTTCCATTCCATTTCTGCTATTTCAGTCAGCTTTAGCGAGGGTCTGGATGGTGGGGTTCAGGCAGGGTTGTCTCCAGGACCGGTCCCAGCAGAGCTTGGCATGAGATGAAGGCTTAGGCTGGGGATCCCTGAGGATTTGAGGTCAGGACTTGACACCTGATATTTAGAACTGGAGGAGCCTGTTTTGAGGAGATAAGAGCTGTACCTGGCCTACAGTGGTGATTGGATCCCCAGTCCTTATCTAATTGTGGCCTGGGGGCCCAGGAACCGGTGAGCAGACCTGTCCCTAGCCCAAGGGTCTTCACCTTCTTGACCGGGCATTGCAAGCAGAGCAGGACATAGGTGCTGGGGCTTGGGACCTGGGGGTGACACCCTTTGAGAAGGAAGGACTGTGAGCATCGCTCCTGTTCTACTCCCTCTTAAAGCCAGATGGGAGAGAAGCACGGGAGGCAGACAGGCAGAGAAGCAACTGTTACAGAAAACGTGAGAGAACATGGCTTTACCCGTGTAGCCATATAGGCTGTGTGTTCTCAGGCCCTCTGCCAGGCTGACTTGCCCCACATCAGGGACAGGCCATCATGGGGACAAGGAGCAAGGCACTGAAAACTCAATGTTGCTGAGAGCAAAGAGGCAAGCACACTGAGTGGTCAGGGAGAAAGAAATAAGAGAAGAGAGCCAGGCCAGGCTCAACGCAACTGGAAGAACTCCACCTAGGGAGGAGAGAGCCCTGTCCCCAAGTTGGTCTGAAGGAGGTAGGGTTTTTGTGGCCTAGTTCCTGCCCAGAGCCCCTCTGCAGGACAGCACAAGGCACAAGGCACATGGTGAGAGGGACACCTGTCGTTGCCTATGAGCTTCTTGGTGTGAGCTGAAGCTCTGTGTCTGAAGTGACACATGCATTCCTCAGCCCAGTGCCATCTGTGTACATGTGCTGTGCCCACTGGATCGCTTAACTGGATGTCTGGGCCTGCTGAAGGGTCCTAGGGAGTATCATAGTTTGTCATGGAAGCTTAGGGTTTCATGACATTCTTGCTATCCATGACCTTTCACCTCAGTGTGCTCTCTATGTCCTGGGGGCCAGAGAAGTGACTCCAGTGTCCAGCTAGGAAAGGTCATGGGTGGGAATGGGCTGCTGGTTGGTCTCCCCTGGGTCTCTGAAGCCTCAGATACTTGGTTCCAGCCATGTGTAGTGGGCCTGACATTCCAGAGGACTGATTCTTAGACACCAATGCGTTGTCTGAGGGAAGGGGTCGGCTGGGGTCCGTTTGGGGTGGCCCAGTCTGTAGGAAAGTCTCTGGTCACCCATGTGAGAGTACTGGCTTCTGGGAGGCACTGCTTGGAGCCATCAAAGGGTCCTTCTGAGTGCCATTTCCTCTGCAGAGCTACACACGGAGCGCCGCCTTCATCGTGACCCTGCACCCGCTGCAGAGTACCACGCCCGACTTCTGGCGGCTGGTCTACGACT
This sequence comes from Mus musculus, assembly GCF_000001635.26. Classification (NCBI taxonomy): domain Eukaryota; kingdom Metazoa; phylum Chordata; class Mammalia; order Rodentia; family Muridae; genus Mus; species Mus musculus. The sequence goes on along the minus strand of NC_000070.6, from coordinate 131,772,559 downwards.
ACGGGTGCACCTCCATCGTCATGCTGAACCAACTTAACCAGTCCAACTCCGCCTGGGTGAGGCTCAGGGGGCCTCCACTGATGCTGTCCCCAAAGCCATCAGCTCTGCTGTCACACTCCCTCCCAGAGCCCGGCTTTCCTAATCTATAAACAAGGGTTTCATGTGGAACTAACTCAGCTCCTTTTTAACTGAGCACCTGGGACTGTTGTGCAGGCTTGATCCCATTTATAGTTTACAGTGGCTTCTGGATAGAGGCTTCAGGGGAGAAAAGGAATTAAGACCAACAGAGAAGAGGTGCTTTCTCCAGGGTCACATAGTGGGAGGGGGCAGTGCTGTGTTCCCCAACCCACTCAGAATTTCTGCTTCTGCAGTGGTTCCCCCAAACTATCTACCCTGGGGCTTTTGAAGTAAAACAAATACAAGGCTCTTGTTTTCTCTTTGACTTAGAGCAGGCCATGTTACCTCTTTATGCTGAAGCACATGTGTGCGTATGTGTGTATCGGAGGGGCCTCCTCTGCTCCTCTCCCATCTCTGGTGCTGTCTCTAGAAGCTGAGTGGGGAATGAAGCCGTGTTTGAGCATCAGGATCATCTTATCTCTGAGCTGAAGCCAGGCTCAGAGACAGCAAGGAGAAGGCATTGTTGCTTTGGGATAGGTGGAGTGCATGCCTGCCTCTTCCTGGAGGACGGTAGCGTAATGCAGGAGTCCACGCACACATGTATGTGGGATGCAGCTAGCATGTTAGAGGAGGTTTCCAGCCACATAATCGTGGGGATCACGTTGTCTGTGATGAGTTTGCTGTGACCAGTCTGAATGTGCCAGTGCTCTGGGCAGCTGTCCTTGTGTTCTGATGTGTGTGTGTGTGGTGGAGAGATAGGTCTGCTGCAGGGGAGTCCAGAGCCAGGCACTGAGCCAGTCTGGAACCCCCAGAGCTGGCACTGGAGTGGGGACTGGCTCTGTTCCACTCAGCTTCCTCTCTGTATCCCAGCCCTGCTTGCAGTACTGGCCGGAGCCAGGCCGACAGCAGTATGGGCTCATGGAGGTGGAGTTTGTGTCTGGCACAGCAAACGAGGATTTGGTGTCCCGAGTGTTCCGGGTGCAGAACTCTTCTCGGGTGAGTGTCTCGAGGAGGCCAAGGGTGGGCGGCCGGGGCTGCCTTTACCGACCTCTCAAGGTCATCGGGGGCTCCTGTGACCTTCGTGCTCACATTTCTCTGCCTGGCTGCTGCATCCCCAGCTGCAGGAGGGTCACCTGCTGGTACGGCACTTCCAGTTTCTGCGTTGGTCTGCTTATCGGGACACGCCTGACTCCAGGAAGGCCTTTCTGCACCTGTTGGCTGAGGTGGACAAGTGGCAGGCAGAGAGTGGGGATGGGCGCACCGTGGTGCATTGTCTGTGAGTGCTCCCTGGGAGGGGTTGGGTGGGTGAAGGACAGGAGACTGATGGGGCTCTCAGGGCTAACAGAAAGGAGTCCAGGCTCCAGGGGCTGTCAGAATCCCTCACCCCATGACATTACAGCATGCTTACACTTATTCTTCATTTGTATGTGCGTGTGTGAAGAATAGGCATGCACACGGGACATGTCTAGATGTCAGAGGACAACTTCATAGAGTTGTTTTCTGTTTCTACTTTTACCCGGGCTCTAGGACTCAAACCCAGGTCACCAGGTTTGTGTGGCAAGTGTCTTTACTCCACTAAGGTGTCTTGCTGTCTCTGTATAGCATACTTTAAAAACTTTTTAAAATTACACTTCTTTAATGTGTGTGTGCTCATGCATGTGTTTTTGCATGACAGTGTGTGTGTGTAAGTCACAGGACAACAGGAACTGCAGGAGTCAGCTCTTTGCTTCCATCATGTAGGTCCTAGGGATTGAACTCAGGCCGTCAGTCTTAGCAGCAAGCACTCTCACCCACTTAGCCCTCCTGTTGGCCCCATGTAGCACACCCTTTATGCCAGTGACATTCTAGTCTTTATGTATGCATGTACACACTCAATGTTCTTTCTCTCTCTAGTGTATATCCCACTCATTCATTTGTTTATGTGTACCTCCACTCAGAAATGCAGGCCTTCACTCACGCCTGGGTACACTCACCTCTTTCTCATGCATCTTATGCTTTGTGAGCCTCCCAGCACCAGCCTGGTTAGTGAGAGACTCCTGCAGCAGGAGGCTAGTTAGTCTCCCATTCCCCAGGAGGCTCCTGTTGGGTCACAGGAGCAGAGGGAAGTGGGAGGAGGAAGCTGGGATGCCTGGCGGCTACGGGCTGTGCCCAGCACTTGTGTTTGTCTTGTGTGTCTGCACTGTTGGCCCTGGCTGGTGTTCCGACTTCCCATCTTGCTCTGGGTCTTGTTTGCCTCTGAACTACCCTTCTCTGTTATTTGAAGCGTGGTTGGCTCTTTCCTCTAGGCATCTACAGGCCAGTGCTTCTTGAAGATATCTTGGACACGATACACAGTTCTGGATGCCAGTCTCAACCCTGAACTGTCTTTAACCTTCTGCTCCTAAGTCTAGCCCCTGGATTCCACTTCTCATCTCTCATCTCCCTAGCCATGCCTACGTGGCTCTTCAGTGTTACCCCCACCTTTGGGCTCTCTGACCTTGCCCCTGCCCTTAGATTGCCTAGCTCCACTCCCCACCTTTTCCCCTACCCCAAACCTCTTCTGTGTTTCCTTTAGCAACGGGGGTGGCCGCAGTGGCACCTTCTGCGCCTGTGCCACGGTCTTGGAGATGATCCGCTGTCACAGCCTGGTGGATGTTTTCTTTGCTGCCAAAACACTTCGGAACTACAAGCCCAATATGGTGGAGACCATGGTGAGGAGCCGTGTCCCGGGCACGGCCACTTCAGACTCCCCAAACAACCCCCCATAGGGTTTCCCAGAACCTACATACTCTTGTCTGGCCCCCAACTTTGGGCCTCCCTTCTAGTCCTGGGTTGTTAGGATGCCTTTCTTATTCCCCTTTTTCTGGAGGGGAGCCCCAGCTCAAGGTGCTCTCTTTCCTCAGGATCAGTATCATTTCTGCTACGACGTGGCCCTGGAGTACCTGGAGGCTCTGGAGTTGAGATAGCAGGCGCCTGACCTGGGGCACCCAGTGAACACCCAGGGCATGGCCCATCATCCCAGATGAGGAGGGCCTGTGGCCCCAACTTTGCTCAGCCATAATTCCACAGGGACAACACTGGAACGGACGGACACTGCACCATCTTGGTGACCCCCACGGGAAGGCTGCAGGCCAAGGAGAAGCTTTGCAAGACTGTATCAGCCCCACCTCTAGAGGGCCCTGCAGACCTGTGCAGAGAAGCTCGCCTGGACCAAAATAGCTAGTGCTGGAGAGCCCAGGCCAGGCCCCTCTGCTCCATCACAGTCCTTGGCCAGAAATGAATGAGTGTCTGCAGAGAGCACCCATGGTTTGCACCCAGTATGGTCCTTTCTGCACGTGGTGGAGGCTCACTGGGACTTGGCAGGGGCTGAGTCCCCGAGAGTCCTGAAGCTGGGACTCTTCCCCGTCTCGCCGGTGGGACCCGCTGAGCATCCTGCAGCTCCATTCTCCATCCCACTGCCCCTACAGACCTGGGGTGCTTTGCTCGCTTTCCTCCTGCTTCTGAGCTTTTCCTGCAACAGGACCCGTGCCTCCCTCCTGGGCTCCATCCCTGCCTGGCCCAGTATATGCAGAATGATATACTTCAGCTCCCTCTTCCCTGGCCTTTGGGTCTCCATGGCTCAGTCCTGCTCAGCTTGGGCCTGTGACAATCCACAAGGCTGAATCACAGCCCCTGGGGTTGAGGTCCCTGTGGCTCTTGGTGAGGCTGCCACTGGATCGGGGCAGGCTAGAACAGGGCTGGTGTCAGCTCCTAGAGTACAGAGGAAGAAGGGATACTTTGGAATGGAGGACCAGTGCTTTTTTTGTTGTTGTTATTTTGTTATTTTTTTGATGGGAGGGTGGGAAGTTCTCTTTATAATGGGGTAGGCCACACCCCCATTTCGTGCCTCAATTTCCCCATCTGTAAACTGTAGATATGACTACTGACCTACCTCACAGGGGGCTGTGGGGAGGTGTAAGGTAATGTTTGTAAAGCGCTTTGTAAATAAATGTGCTCTCTGAATGCCACCCTGTGGCTCTGTGTGTGTGATGGATGCCTGCCCGGCCTCTTGGGCCAGTGTGGGTCAGAGGCCTAGATCCTAGGCTTGTTTTGGCTTTTTTATTCACCAAACAGTAGATATATGGACCAGGGCATCACTCAAGAGTCCTCCCGCAGAAGTTGTTCCTGCAACACAGTACTTAACAAGAGTACCTTAAGGGAGGGCAGGGTTATTCTGGGATACAGCTCAAGGGTACAGTCCACTATAGTGAGTGTTCTCGTTTGGCTTCTGTTGCGATGATAAACACCAGGATCAACAGCCATGTGGACAGAAAAGTGTTTATTTCATCTTACATGTTGCAGTCCATCATGAGTGAAGCCAAGGCAGGAACTCAGAGCAGGACTCGGAGGCAGAAGCCAAGGAGGAACACTGTTAATTGGTTCACTTCCAGACTCATGTTCAGCATCTTTCTTCCATAGCTCAGGTCCACCAGCCTAGGAATGGTTCTGCCCACAGTGGGCTGGACCCTCCCCCATCAACCATTAAGTAAAACCAGTTCCTTGAAGACAGGAGCACAGGCCAGTGTAGTGATGGAGGGGAGTCTTCAGTTGAAGTTCTGTTTTTCCAGGTGCATCAGGTTGACAACTGGGATTAGGCATTGCAGTGGGGAAGGCTCGGGTGGAGGGGGGAGGAGGAGGGAGGAGGAGGTGGGGGAGGGCAGGGCCTCAACCATCTCTTCACATTGCATTCCAGTCAAGAGGCAGAGAACAGGGGCTGAGGAAATCCCTTAATGGGTAAGAGTGGCTTGCTAGGCAAGCATGAGGACCCAAGTTCAAGACCTTAGCACCCACATAAAAGTTGGGCATGGCCACACATGTCTATAACTCTGGCATTGGACAGTGAAGACAAATGAGTTCTGGGAGTTCCCTTGGCTAGCCTAGCCAAAATGGTGAGCTTCAGGTCAGTGGAAGAGGACGTAATGAGGTCAGCAACAGAGGAAGAGACCAGATGTCCTCCTCTGGCTTCTGTGAGGGCACACATGGACGTGTGTTTGTCCCCTAAAATAAAATGATGGATTTTGGTCTCAATTACTTTTCTTCTCTTTGTTTGGTTCAAGACTCCAGCCTCTTCAATTAACTCAATCTAGGTGTGTTTAGAGGCTTGACAAGATTAAGTTTCAGAAGCCATTCCTCAAGCAATGGGCTTCATCGTGAGGTCTCAGGCTGTCTGCTATCCCCCAGAGAGGGGATGGGGTCAAGGTCAGCTCTGTTGTTGTAACAGTGGGGGCTCAGCCGTCTCATTCAGAGCTGACCTGTAAGCCTTACCTGATGGACTCAGATATGTGTCTGTCTTAGTCAGGGTTTCTATTCCTGCACAAACATCATGACCAAGAAGCAAGTTGGGGAGGAAAGGGTTTATTCAGCTTACATTTCCATACTGCTGTTCATCACTAAGGAAGTCAAGACTGGAACTCAAGCAGGTCAGGAAGCAGGAGCTGATGCAGAGGCCATGGAGGAATGTTCTTTACTGGCTTGCTTGTTCTGGCTTGCTCAGCCTGCTCTCTTATAGAACCCAAGACTACCAGCCTAGAGATGGTCCCACCCACAAGGGGCCTTTCCCCCTTGATCACTAATTGAGAAAATGCCTTACAGTTGGATCTCATGGAGGCATTTCCTCAACTGAAGCTCCTTTCTCTGTGATAACTCCAGCTGTGTCAAGTTGACACAAAACTAGCCAGTACAATTGACACACAAATACATCACTAGTAAGCCTCAACCCTTAGTTCTTATTCATCCCCAAGATCTTAAATAACTTTAAAAGTCCCACAGTCTTTACATATTAAAAGTTCAATCCTTTAAAAATATCCAATATCTTTTAAAATCCAAAGTCTTTTTACAATTAAAAGTCTCTTAACTGTGGGATCCACTAAAACATTTTCTTCCTTCAAGAGGGAAAAATATCAGGGCACAATCACAATCAAAAGCAATAATTAAACTCCAACTGTCCAATGTCTGGAATCCAACTCACAATCTTCTGGGCTCCTCCAAGGGCTTGGGTCACTTCTCCAGCCATGCCCTTTGTAGCACACATCTTCTAGGCTCCAGCTGTCTGTACTCCACTGCTGCTACTGTTCTTGGTGGTCATCTCATTGTACTGGCATCTCCAAAACAATGCATGACCCCTTCAGTCCTGGGCCATCAACTTCAACTGAGGCTGCACCTTCACCAATGGCCTTCCATGGCCTCTCACAGTGCCGAGCCTCAGCTGCTCTGCGTGACCCCTTCATGCCTTCAAAACCAGTACCACCTGGGTGACCCTTACAGTGTCAGAGAGACTGGTCAAACCATGACATAGAACTCGCTTTCACCAATAGAATGTGGTGGAAACTGGCAGAGTGCGGAGTTCAGGTCCCAGACCTGAGGTGCTCATTTTGTGTTGTCCTGGAACAATGCCCTGTAAGGAAGCCTGTGTAGCCTGCTGGGTGATTGAGAGGACCTAGAGGGGACAGAGCACATCCCCTAAGAGTTGGTAGTAGCTTCCAGGCCTGGGAATGAGGAGACCATTAACAACCTTTCAGCCCAGCTGATCTGTTGGATAAATATGATAATCAGAAGGGGCTGCCTGACCAATCTCTAGAACCCAGAGTGACTCTAAACATATCTGTCTTATGTCAGGAAGTATGGGGATTATTTGTTACACACCAAAAGCTAACTGATGCATGTGTGTTATGAGTGATGTAGACATTGCTTTTGTCTTTGCTCCACACAGTGTTGAGCTCCTTGAGGACCGGGAAGGCTTCTGTGTTTACCTTGCTAAATCTATTGCCTAACAAAGGGCGTGCTTGTCTTGAAGCTAGTGTTCCAGAATTTTTGGCATTTGGAGGGAAGGAGGGGACAGAGTGTGGGTCTGCTCACCTGAGCTCACAAAGCGTTTCAGAGGAGTTGGGGCCCAGCTGGGTACTGAGAGGAGTTCCAGCTTAGTTCCAGAACCAACAAGCCAAGGATGTTCTTCTTGGCCTCGCAAATCAGACACCAGGAAATGACCACGCATGGTCCCCTAAACAGCCCACAATGAATATAATGGTACCTTTTTGCAGGACTGGCTATGAGGCAAAATATTCAAAAAGACTGAGTATGCTTCAGTCTCTATTGACACAATTGTCCTTTGATAATTGACACAAATTGTCCTTTGACACATTTTACCTCACAGTGTAGGCCATCCCTGGCTTGCAATAGTTCAACTTAACAATCTTTTGTTATTCGTATATGTGTGGGTGTGCATGTGGGCAGAATGTGTGTGGAGGTCAGAGGACAATTTGCAGGAGTCAATTCTCTCTACCAGGTGGCTCCTGGGGGTGGAGCTCAGGTCGCCCGGCTTGGAAGTAACTGTCCTTACCTGCTGGCTAGCAGACCTCACTAGCCTTTCATATATCAGTGTACCTTTTATATTGATGCTGGGTGGTGGTCATGTGACCAGAGGGCAAGACATCCTTACTCTCTGGGTCCTGTGACACTAGGTAGGTTAGGTGGGTGTCTTAGTTAGGGTTTTACTGCTGTGAGCAGACACCATAACCAAGGCAAGTCTTATAAAGGACAACATTTAATTGGGGCTGGCTTACAGGTTTAGAGGTTCAGTTCAGTATCATCAAGGCAGGAACATGGCAGCATCTAGGCAGGCATGGTGCAGGCAGAGTTGAGACTTCTACATCTGCGTCTGAAGGCTGCTAGCAGAATACTGCCTCCAGGCAGTTAGGGTGAGGGTCTTAAAGCCCATACCCACAGTGACATATCTACTTCAACAAGGCCACATCTTCTCCAACAGGGCCACACCTTCTAACAGTGCCAACCCCTGGGGCGAGCATATGCAAACCATCACAGTGGGTTAAAGGCTCTTTTGACTTAGGAGTTTCAATTCATGATGGGGTCTAACATAATAGAGGTCAAGAGACTCTGGAACCGAGATTCCTGGTGAATAAAACAGTGTGTGCTCACACACATGTATGTGTACACGAATGTTCCATGTGACACAAAAGAATTCATCAGGATGAGAACCCATGACATATGACTTCAAAGTTAGGGCTCTTGTAATCGGTCCAGAAATTCCCACAGATTTAGACTCAGACTGCGTCAGTCGCTGGACACTTTGCTCATTCTCAATACTCACGCAAGTTGCTTAGCCACAGACGCAGGGAGCAGGTTTAACTGAGGCTCACAACCAAATGTCCTCCTGGGCTCAGTGTCTGGCTCCTTGTAGGCCTGTAGAAAATGTTGCTGAATGAATGATTGAAAGCCTCCGATCTGCAGGGGCAGCCTGACTCAGCAGGAGCGGAGGAGCTGGGAGAGTCTTTTCAAGAAAATAAAGTGCATCTCAACTCACTTCCCACTTATCCCCAGGGGTGGGAAGAAGGAATCTGTCCAGGAATTTTATTTTCTGTTCATTTGGAAGTGGAACAATGTGGCTTTCTTGAGCTGTGTTTGGTACAGGTCTGCGTTTTCTTTTTTAAGCGAAATGGAGACGGCGTTGACTCCTTAGGGCCCCAGCCCAGACAAACCTTTCTTCCAAAAGGCATAGAACGCATTTCTTTGGCCTCTTCCTTGATAACTGCTTGACCACCTCCACGCCTCCATATCTCTATCCCTCCCCTCCCCCACATACCCTACCCTATCTGCCCCTGTCCCTGTACCATCTACTGGTTTATGACTCCTGAGCTCTGAGTAGACTCTTCTCTACCCCACTTTTGAGATTTTGGAGTTGGTCCCTTGACTCTGTTGTCAGAGGGAGCAATGCTAGACTCAGTCAATAGAGGGCGCTAGACAGATACAAGGGTGACTTGGCAGTATGAAAGGAGGCTCCCTGCCAGGGTGGGATTCTCCTTTCACAAAGGCAAAGACCCAGGTCCCATCTCCTCTGTGACCCATGTGGGACAGCTCCAGATGTCCCTCCAGCCATCCCTGTTTCCACTTGGAAGTCTCTTTTGTAGATCAGACATACAAGGCTTAAATCGTGTTCCCGCTGTGAGGGCCATTTATATAGGCCAGGAAAGCCCACATGGCCTGGGCAATTTCTTAGCCACTGTAGGCTGCATGTTCTAGTGGTATGTCTCTCTTGTAGTAGAAGTCTGAATTAGCTGAATGATGGAGGATAATCTCCTGAAGCCATCCTTTAAACATTTTTGAATGTCTGTTTGTCTGTGTTTTGCCACGGCATGTGTGTGGAGGTCAGAGGGCAATTTGTCATAGTCCGTCCTCTCTTTTCACCATATGGGTTTCAGGGATCGATCCAAGATCATCGGGTTTGGCAGCAATCACCTTTCTCTGCTGAGCCATCTCACGGGCCCCTCCATCTGTTTCTTATTTACTTTGCCCCTGAAGAGACTTAACTGTGTTTTCTCATTTGCTGCCCCTGGGTCTTTAGGGTTCGCTTTGGCTGCTTTAGTGATTAATTGTCCTTTACTGAAATATTATTTTTGATATTAAGAACCCTCAAGTTCATGCTTGTATTATCATGGACATGAGCTCTGTCTCCTGACTGGGTCCTAATTGACACTGACTAGGGCACAGGTGGCCCCAGGAGACAGATGCAAGCAGATGGGGCTTTGATTGATTTCATTGTACCCTTGGCCTCCAGCAAGGTGTTGATCTCCTTGCCAACAGGAAACTGGAGACTCATAATCTACAGCATGGTGGCACTGTAATTATGCCGTCACCTGTGATGGACTTTGATTCAATACCAGCTGAAGCATGCATCTTGGGTGCCCTGGTAACTTCTGTGCTTGGCCATTACCTCAGTCCTGGTGACCGTGGGGCACTTTTGTGGTGGGGGATGGATCCCTGAGTGCACTGGGACACGCTCCCTAGAAAGCAGGTGACAAAGCTGGGTCATTTAATGCTCAGCTTAGATGAGAGCTGGAGAGCTGTGGTGATTCGCAGTCTCCTGCATCTTTGATTCTGTGTAGCCACGGGGATGATATTGCTGAAAAAATGAATCATAAAATTTGACTGTGTGGGTTGCATCGTTAAAATTTACAATGCTGGCGAGTGTCTTATGAGAAAACTTGGGGATGATTCAAGGAAGACCTCAGCCCCCACACTTGGAAGAGGGGCATTTGATTGACTTCAGTGCCATGGAGACTCTAGGATCTCTGAGTCACCCAGAGGAGCCTCCCCTGCCAACCAAAACGTGTGTGTGTGTGTGTGTGTGTGTGTGTGTGTGTGTGTGTTTGAGGAGACTAGTTTTTCTTTGTCTAGAAAACTCTGTGATGACCTTAAATGGGGCAGATTCCTTGAAAGGAGAAGACAGTCCCTTTAAAGACAGGTTACAGAGACACTTGGTTACAATTATTACATCCATAAATAAGGCCAAATCCCATTGTGCTTCAAAGGGTCAGGTGTACTCTGGGACGGGAGAGCAGACAGTTTACACAGCAAAGGGATGCAAACGTTTGTTAATGGCTAGAGTTGATGTAATCCTTGGGCATGGCATGTGTGTGGAAGGTTGGTCATCCTAAGGGTGGAAGGGGTCACAAAGTCATTCTGAAAGTGTGGGGATGCAGCAGGGAATTCACGTGTTAACTGTACGGCCGAAGTTTGTTCTGACGTCTTTCTTGGTTGCTTGGCTGAAACAGCCATGGTGGTAGCTTGGGCTTTATTCAGTTGAGACATTATAATGCCCAATAACATAATGTGGAGGGAGGAGACAGGTATCAGAGGGGCGTTTAACAGGGGTGACGTGCATAGCTCTCTTCCCAAGCTATGGTGCATAAAAATTCCAAGAAGATAGACTCATAACTAAGGCTTTGGGGAATTTATGGAGGAGAGGGAGAACTTGTGTCTTAAAAAAAAAAGATTTATTTACTTTATGTATATGAGTACACTGTAGCTATATAGATGGTTGTGAGCCATCATATGGTTGCTGGGAATTGAATCAGGACCTCTGCTCGCTCCAGCCCTGCTCTCACCGGCCCAAAGATTTATTTATTGTTATCTGTAAGTACACTGTAGCTGACTTCAGACACACCAGAAGAGGGTGTTAGATCTCATTACGGATGGTTGTGAGCCATCATGTGGTTGCTGGGATTTGAACTCAGGACCCCCCTGGAAGAGCAGTCAGTGCTCTTAACCGCTGAGCCATCTCTCCAGCCCCCAAGAACTTGTGTTTTACTGAGATTCTGTGGGTGTTCACTTTCACAGTCCAGTGTAACCCTAGCATGCTCTTGTGCTATAGGCTTCCAGATTTCACAGGAATGACAGGGCCTCGTATTAGCAGAGGTTGAATGCTTTCTCTTAATAGCCCAAGGCAGATGGGAGCATTCCTCCAGAAGGCAGCGCGGATATCCCAGGACTTGAAAGTGTTGGCTCACTGGGATCTTTGGTAACAACTATCTGGTCATCATGTCCCAGGAAAGAAATAGACAGACCGCCTACTGAATGACCGCCTGCTTTATATACAGGAAAATCAACCAATGTACTAGTAGCGCATTCATTGGCCAACACCTGACTTGAATCACTCCCAGTTCCCAGACATAAACTAGTCCGCTGACTAGAGTCTCTGGGTTGGGGAAGGTTCTGTGGCAGTGCCATAAGTATGCTCCATGTGTCTCCCTTACAGGGTCCTGTAGTCCTTTATTAGAAAGGCTATCCTTAGGGAAAGATGGCACCTCTACCCTTGGAGGTTACTAGGTCCTGATTCTAGAGCATGCGTGATAATTTCTAGGGCAGAGAATATCACTGTAGCCACCCCCATCAAGGTGGTGACTTAGGTAGTTCAGTGATGGAGGCTTGGCTTAAGTGAGCAGTTAGTCGTTTCCTGTTTCTGAATGGAGAGTTGAACTGGGCGGGTGTGCTTGTCGCTGGGAGAAACCCTAGTTTGGGCCTCTGACTCATGAAGTAGTGCGCATTATGGATGGAGGAAGAACCTATACAGAAGGTTTTGGATCTTTCTCTCTCTATTGAGTGTGTGAACTGGATCTCTCTGTCTCCCTCAGAGACCCGCAGAGATTAACGAAGGCCCGACATGCAGAAGTGGTGAATTCTGACCCACTTCCATGGAACTTGCCTATTTGGCCTAGGCTGGGTGTGTGGGGAACTTGGAGCATGACTGGATTATTGTACCTTCAAGTGGTGACTCCAGCTGTACCCGCTGTCTCAGATTAAATGGAGGAGGAGGAGATCTGGGAAAGAAGGGAGGTGGTGGGGAGGGCCCGGGAGGAGAGGAGGGAGGGGAAACTGTGGTCAGGATGTAATATATGAGAGAGGAATAAATAAAAAGACCCTCCCCCCAAAACAAAACCAAAAATAAACAAAACAAAAACCAAACCCAAAACAAAAACAACAAAAATATTTAAAAATTTTAAACAAAACAAAACAAATCAATCTCACAGGTATACACTTAGCAAGCTGATGGACTTCCCACAGCTACCCCCACCTCACCAGCCCTGACCCTTCTCTCTCCACAACCCCTCTCTCACATTCATGACTATATATTTTGTTTTGGATCTACCAAGATTTCCCAGGGCCACATGGGTTTTTCAGCTCTCCGCTGGGACTAGTGGGCTCAACAGAGGGAGCACAGCTAAAGACAATGGCTCTCCAGAATCTATTGATAGCCAATAGTCAGAGGTAAAGGGTGAGGCTCCGGGAGCCCCCCTTCCTCTCTGACTGTTGATAGGGCTAGCTTTGTGTGAGTCCAGTCTTTGCAACTGTGCTTGTTGCAAGCTAATGACTACAATTCTTGTGTTCAGTCTAAGGAATGGGGTGTCATGGCCCTTTACCCTATCTTCCAGTGCTCACGTGATTCCTGTCTTCTTGTTTTGCAGTGTTCCCTGAGTCTTAGAGAGGTGGTGGCGTGAGTGACTTGTTTAGAGTTAAACTCCTATCTGTCATTTATTTTTCTATACCTTTTAAAGATTTATTTATTTTTATTTTACATGTATAAGTTTTGCCTGCATGTATGTATGTGGACTGTGTGCCCACCTGGTCCTCTGTGGGTCAGAAGAGGGCATTAGATCTCCTGGAAAGGTAGTTATAGATGGTTGTTAGCTGCCATGTAAGTGCCAGGAACTAAACCCATGTCCTCTACAAGAGCAACAAGTGATTGTTACTGCCAGGATGTCTTTTAAGCCAATGTTTACATCTCGAGCAGCCATGAGTCTCTGCATTCACTTCTGTCCATTGTAAGCAGAGTTTTCTTCTGGCTATGGACGTGACTGCTTTTGTCTATTGGGATAACCATGGGTGTTTAAAGTTCTTTTTTAGATTGATTATTTTATATGTGTATGTGTGTTTTGCCTGTATGTATATATGTGCATCGTAAGCACACCTGGTGCCCAAGGAGGTCAGAAGCAGCTATCAATCAGACCCCCTGGAACTTGAGATACAGATAGTTGTCAGCTACCACCCAGCACCTGGGTCTTCTGCAAGATCAGCAAGTGGTCTTAACTGTTGAGCCATCTCCCCAGACCCCTCATCTATAATTATTTAGAATGTAGTTTGCTGCTCTGTCCGTTTAATTAACCATTAGAGATGTATTCACGGCATGGGCCCATGACCTCTCTAGATCTCAGTTGGTAGCCAGGCTTACAATGACTTTACAGGGCCCACACAGTGAATCCAGGCTTTGTAGCCATTGATCTTTCTACAGCATTTTTCTCTGCACCAGTTCCCACTTGCTGTGAAAAAACTGTGACCTTTTACCTGGAAGGGTCAACAATCTATAGTCCCAGTCTTGCTCGGCACTACCCCCAATCTCTTGCCATTTCCCTCCCATTAAATAGACTGTAACTAATATTCTCATCTTGAGAATCTGAAAGTCTCACACCAGCATACTAGGCCAGTGGCAAGCTGATCAGTCCCAGTAATTAACAGGTAAAACATGTAAACAAGACTTTGTGTCTTAGTCAGAGTTTCTGTTCCTGCACAAACATCATGACCAAGAAGCAAGTTGGGGAGGAAAGGGTTTATTCAGCTTACACTTCCCACACTGCTGTTCATCCCCAAAGGAAGTCAGAACTGGAACTCAAGCAGGTCAGGAAGCAGGAGCTGATGCAGAGGCCATGGAGGGATGTTACTTACTGGCTTACTTCCCCTGGCTTGCTCAGCTTGCTTTCTTATAGAACTCAAGACTACCAGCCCAGAGATGGTACCACCCACAATAGCTGAGCCTTCCCCCCTTGATCATTAATTGAGAAAATACCCCACAGCCAGATCTCATGGAAGCATTTCCTCAATGGAAGCTCTGTGATAATTCCAGTCTGTGTCAAGTTGACACACAAAACCAGCCAGTACTGCTTGGGAATCAAGTTCCACAGAATCTAAGAGGCTTTGCTGTCTTGGGGAAGTCCGAGGGTTCAGTGGTGTAGAAGACATGGAGATGTCTGCCATAAATGACACTGTCAGTCATGAAGAAAGACACAACACCTGATGGGCTTTTTCTTAGATGCAAACTGACACATAGTTTAACTTTGTGCATTGTGCTGTGGACCGAACACCAGACTTTGCACATGTTAGGCAAGAGCTCTACCATTGAGCTACAATCCCAGCCCAGTATTTGCTACTTGAGATATTGGTGAAACCCCCTTTTGGTTTTGAGTTTTGAGGGGAGATCATAGCAAAAGCCTAGTCAAGTCCTTGTCTTGTGGTTTTATGATCGAGGGGAGCCACTCATGATTCAAGTGTCCTCGGAAAGTAGGGATGTTGTGGAGTCCCTGCCAAGTCCCTAAAGGTGAATCCAAGGATAAGCCTCTAGGTTTTCAAAGTGAACTTCCTTCTTTACTTAGAACACATTTTCTTCTGGATAGTATCTAGCTTGCTACTTGATGCAGTAGAGGCTAGCTGTCAAAACATGGAAACTAGGTAGCTATATGGCCTGTGAATCTATTTAGGTTTCTCTCTCTCTTTTAAAGATTAAAAAAAGAAATTATGTGTGTGTCTGTGTTGGGGCATGTACGCATGTGTGCAGGTGTCTGCAGAGGCCAGAAGAGGGTGTGGGATTGTATGGAGTTTGAGTCAGAGGGTTTTGTAAGTCACCTGATATGGGTGCTGGGACCTGAATTCTGGTCCATAGCAAGAGCAGCAATCCCTCTTAGCTGGTGACCCATCTCTCCAGCCCTGTATTTAGGACTCTCTTTAACAACTAGTTATAAGGTTAGCTATCAGAAACAGGCCTTTCACATCCTCTGAGAATGATATTGAAGGGACCTCACTATGGTGAATTTGGATGCTTGCATGTGAGGTAGGGGCTAAAACCCCTTAGCATTGACTTCTGCTTTGTCTCTCCCAAATCTGGCACCCTTTTGTGCAGCGTTCCTCGTGACCAGCTAACTGAAGAATGAAACCCCAAGTCTGGTCTGCTTCTGTAAACCTCTCAGAAGATGAGGTGGAATACGGTTGCCTCATCGAGAGGACTTTAGAGTACGGTGTGAAGGAAATTTCTTCTTGGTAGTAGATCCTGACATGGAGTGCTTGGGAGGAGAGATGGCCAAGAAGCACGGACAGCTCCACTGATTTTAAGAGCAGCTAATGGTATGGTCTGTCTGGAAGGTTAGGGACTTCGAGGCTGCAGGAGTGGAAGGCCATTGACAAGGAATGCTGGGAAAGACACGCACAGATGGACTCTTCAGGACAGGCTTAGAAGTGTAGACTCATGTCCCAAGCAAATGCTCTCTGAAGGGCATCTACTGGAACGTCGACAGGCTCCATATCTGCCATCTAACTTCTCTAGAACAGCTGTCCCTGTTCTTGATGGGTGGGGACTGGGGGCGGAAGGAATGGGTGTCCAATGAGTGAAGAGATTCTTGTGCTTGGGGTGTGTGATATACATGCTCTCCTAACCATAAACCATCCTTGCTGAAGGGCTGCTCTGGATACAGCCATCACTAGGCACTCAATCTCCCAATAGAAAAGACAGTGGGAATCCAGAATTTGACTTGCCTCTAGGATTGGACCAGCCAGCTCCCTGGTGTCAGGCTGGCTTCACTATGCTTGTTTCATCAGGGACAAAGGTTCTTTCTTGCTGGGATAAAATACTTTTCTGGATATGGATTGGCTGCAACTGACGGTGACATTTATGTCCCCACCACTGTTCATGAACCTGGAATTCTCTCTCAGCACTGCCACAATCTACGCAAAAATCGCTCTGTCTCAAAGAATGAACTTCACAACAGAGAAAATTGAATAGTGGGCTTATCCGTGGAATTAACCAGTATTACCGCACAGCACATCTCCTGCAAGTAGATGACCTAATTAAAGGGTGGAAGGGCTTACCGAGGGCTCAGGTGTGGCGCCAGTTGGGAGATGCGCTTTGAAGCCGACACTGTTGTAAACTGTTGTTTCCCTTCCTCTGAGATTGCGTGGCCCGCTAATGAAGGAGAGGCACTGGGAGCCATCCCAGGCCCACAAGAAGATAATAGTAAATTCAAGAGACTACTGGAAAACAAAGCAGCTTTTAATCTATGCCAGCGTCGAGAAAAGGCAAAAAGGGCTGTGAGCTGATTGGATGCTCTACGGTGGCTTTTGAAGTCTCTGCATAGCGGAACTTCCTTCCTTTATTCCCATAGGCCAGAATTTGCCCCTTTGCTAAATTCCCTATCCTTTGGGTTGACAGGACAGAGCATTATTTAATTTGGGGCTTGTCTTAGTTAAGGTTTCATTGCTGTGAAGAGACACCATGACCATGGCAGCTCTTACAAAGGACAACATTTAGTTGGGGCCGGCTTACAGTTTCAGAGGTTTAGTCCATTATTGTCATGGTGGGAAACATGGCAGCACGCAAGCAGATATGGTGCTGGAGAAGCCAAAAGTTCTATATCTTGATCAGCCCCAGAAGAGGACTATGTTCTACATCAGGCAGAGCTTGAGCAAAGGGGACCTCAAAGCCTGTCCCTACAGTGACACACTTCCTCCAGGAAGGCCACACCTACCCCACCCAACAAGGTCACACCTCCTAACTGTTCCACTCCCCATGGGCCAAACTTTCAAACACAGGAGTCTATGGGGGGCAGGGTGGGGGATGGGCACACCTATTCAAACCACCACAGGGCTTAAGATCACCTTTTCTGATTGTGGGCTCAGTCACAAAGATGTACTTTGCTACTCTCAGGGTTCTGAGACTGTTAAGTTCCAGATGCCAGCTAGGGGAAGACCTGGAGCCTCCCACTCACCCGTAATTCTGATGAATTCTAGGTGTGATGCACACTGAAAATGGACCAGAGCAATTTATTTCTTACATAGTCCGTTCCAACTAGAAGACGGAAACGTCACTTAAAGAGGTGTTTCAAGAGTCCCTTCCCTGTGGAGAGGCAAGCAGTGTCTTCCCTCTTCCTAAAGTCCCAAAGACAAAAACTGCAATCCCACCACAGTTCGCCCTGGGGACCCCCTGAGTTTATTAGGCTTACTTATAGAGCAAGTGAAGGGTAACTGACAGGAGCCTGGGTGACCCTAAGGCAGTGACGCTGGAAAGGTAAAACTTTCACACAGCGTGGATAATGGCTTCCCTATAGATAGATCAGTGGTTCTCACCCTTCCTAATGCTACAACCCTTGAATACAGTTCCTCATGTTGTGGTGACCCCCAACCATAAAATCATTCTCATTGCTACTTCGTAACTGTAATTTTGCTACTGTTATGAATTGTTATGTAAATATTATTTGGAGATAGAGGTTTGCTAAAGGGGTCACAACCCACAGGTTGAGAACTGCAGCTTTAGACAAAGATGGAGCCCTTCTCAGTGTGGCTCTCTCAGCCTATACACTTTGGCTAGGAAGCATGGCTGCATGGACTCTCGGGGGTATCTATGATTCCCCACTATTCCCTTCTGTGATCTTATGAAGAGGGTAGGTTTTTTTTTTTTTTTTTTTTTTAGCTAAGAAAACTCTAAAAAGTACCACTGAGATTGAGAGTATTCAATGACTAAGATTGGAAGGGAGGGAAGGTCTTGCCCATGGAAGGGATCCAGGCCGTTGCAGTTCATTGGCTATAGAGGTGAGCACAGGCTAGACCTGGCCCAATGGCCCAAGGCCTGTGGGTATGGTACAGTCTCCTGGGGACACTGATGACATTGTAAGCTGCCTGTTGGGACTGTGACTGAAACTCTGGGAAGCTGCTCCTGCTGCTGAGAAAGTTCTCAGCATATTAGGGGTGGGAGGCTAGAAAGCCATGGTGGGGGTGGTAAATGGGAGTGAGTTGAGGTCCCTGTTGATCTTGCCTTGGAAGCCAGATGTAGGTATGCTGCTGCTGTGTAGGGAGGTGCTCTGGGGTACCCTGCATAGCACCTGATATTGCAGGAGTAGCAAGAAGCAGGGAGCCCTGTGATTAGATGGAGCTGGTGATCACACTAATACCCGTGTGCACTTATAGCTAATGGTTTGAGGCCTGGGAGACCTGGGAAACTGCTCAGCATCCAGCCCCACAAGGATTTACCTGGCCCAATATTGTCATCACTGAGGATAAAAAAAAAACCCTCAAATTCACAAATGTAGAAACAGATGTCCCCCAAAGAGGAAGCCACTTGATGGGCTTGCTGGGGGTCATAGAACTTGCTGATAATCCAGGCCCCCAGATTCCTGGTGTGGCCTTTCCAACCCTGTACAGGAGGTGAGGACAACTCACCCACAGTTGGCTGGGATTCTCTAAGCATCCTGCTTTCCCCTCCCTTTTTGTTGCTGATGATATAACACAACACCACACATGAAGTTGTAAAGGAAAGAGGCTCCTGTTACTCGTGGTTCTGAAAGTCCAAAGTGGCGATAGCTTTCTTGCTGGCAGAGGCCAGAGGCAGCCCAGATGTCTTAGTTATCTTCTCCTGTTGTCCGATAAAAGTTCCTGACACAAGCAACTCAAGGAGCCGGATGTGATGGTACACGTTCATCCTAGCACTGGGGAGGCAGAGCTCTGTGAGTTCAAGGCCAACCTAGTCTATCCCAGGGTCCCCCAGGACTATATAGAGAGAGATCATGAGAGGGTTAAAGAAGAAAGGATTTATTCTGGGTCATAGTTCAAGGTCCCAGTTCAAGGTCCCAGTTTGAGGCATTAGTCTTTCATAGTGGGGAAGCCACAGCTGCAGGAGCCGGAGACAGGTGGCCAATGCAGCCATAGTCAAGGTTAGAACTGTGAATGTATGTGTTCAGCTCACTTCCTCCTTTTTATACAGTCCAGGATCCCAGCCAGGGGAATGGCGCCATCCATAGTGGGTGGGCCTTCCCACTCTGATTAACTCAGTCAAGCTAACACCCTCACCAGCATGTCTAGAGACTAACCTTAATCTTGATCTGTGGCTCTCAATCTTCCTAATGCTTTGACCCTTTAATACAGTTCCTCATGTTATGGTCACCTCAGCCATAAATTTATGTTTATTACTACTTCTTGACTGTAATTTTGCTACGGTCATAAATGTTAATGCGTCTTCTGATGCTTTTAGACAACCCCTGTGAAAGGTTCATTCCATTTCCAAAGGGATTGACACCCACAGGTTGAGAACAGCTGATTTAGATAATCCCTCACAGGTATGCCTAGAGGCTTGTCTCCTAGGTAACAACAGAGATTAACCAGTACAGCAAGTCCTCACATAGCAAATGATGGAGTGTCTACGTGTCTATTCCTCTTTTTCTTCCTCCTCTTCTTCCTCTTCCTTGTCTCCCTCCTCCACCTTTTACCTGCTTTTCCCTTTTTGAATCAGAGTCTCATGTAGTCCAGGCTCGCCTTGAACTAGCTATATAGCTGAGGATGCGCTAACTCCCAATCCTCAGGTATCCATGTCTCAAGTGCTGGGATTATAGGCCCGCCCAGCCTGCTACCTCTCTTATACAGCAGTCAGAATCCAGTCCTGGAGCCTTACCCTGATGGCAGAGTGTAATCTCTGTCACCACCCCGCCCCCCTCCCCCCCCCCCCCCCCACCACACACACACAAAGGCCCATGGCTGAACTCTAGAGTTGGATTATGTCCAGCCTCTTCACACCTTGCACTGGAGATTACGTTTCAGAGCATGAAGTCTTGGCTGGGGGGCTGGGGGGGGGCCATGCTCATACCATAGCCAAACCACAGCACTTATTAAGTCCCAGCCATTTCCCACTGCAGCCATCTGTCGCTAAACTTCTGTTCTGCTGAGAAGCCACCGAGAGAACTGCACCCAGCACACACTGGTGATATCGCTGAGGGGCAGGAGCTAAGGCCAGCTGGCTCTAGCACCATCCTTCTTCCATCCAACCCTCCTGCAGGCTGCTGGCTCCCCTCACCATCAAGGGCAATTCGAATCCTCCCTCGACCCTCCTACTCTGCAATCCTCACCTCCCCTGTCGTTCATGAGATCACCTCCCTACTGGGACTGGGTAACTTGACTTCTTCCAGAGCCCCCTCCTTCGCAGCACCTGTAGCTGGCCTGGGAACAGGTCATTTAGCTGACAGCGAATGGTTCTGCTCCCCTGGCTGAGACCCCTGAGTTTCCATCCTCTGGATAACTTCTGAGTTTTTGCCTCTTCAGGGGTTTGTCCCTGCCCTGTGTACCTTTTCTCTCTCCCACTCCCTTTTGCCTCCTTCTCCCTCTCCCCAACTTCTCAGTTCCCCATACATTGTGTTTTCTGCATAAAGGGGGCCCAATTCTCCCGTCTAGTTAATTTTAATTGAAATTATTTCCCTGAAACCCTTAGGCCTGTGGAGAGCTTTCAGTTGGTTCGCCCCGCCAGTCTGGAATAGCACTGTGTTTGCTCAGCCAGCAAGACTCCTCACACCGCCTACCAGCTCAAACAACAGCTTTTGCAGAAGCCATGAAGATGCTGCCAGTGTCCCTGTGTCTCCTCCTCTTTCTGAGTGCTGCCACCGAGGACAGTGCCCAGTGTCTGGATGCCGCCCCCCCCCCATGCCTGCATTTCTTTCTCTCTTTCTCCAGCATGGGGGAAACCTGCTTGTTTGTGTGACAAGTCCGTTACATGGATAGGAAGAGTTAATGCCTCAAGTTGGTGGCTAAATGCACACTAACATGGCGACTGAGAGGGCCCCAGCAGAGCAGATGTCAATGGTCCTTGTAGCCATGTGGATGCTGGCTTGTCCTTCTGTGCTCCTGTGTCTCCTCTCAGATGCACAGCTGGCTCCAGAGCTCTTGTCTCGGGGCTATAAGATGTTCTGGATCATCTTGCATCCATGCTAGGTATATGGGCTTTGCCTAGCAAGCTGTCCACAGTGTGGTCCCCTCAGTGCTGCCTTTCCTTTGATGTCACTACTGCCCTGCCAGTCCTGGAGCTCTGAAACTCTTCCCTTAATGCCTCTCTGTCCTTTGAGATGCTGCCTGCCCAGGTTGTCTCCTGCCAGGAAACATTCCCAAACGGGGAAGTAAGTGGCCTCTGCAGGAGATTCTGACTTCTGCTAAATAAAGGTTATGGGATGGAATAAAACATACTATCAAGCAACGTAATGCAACACTGCCTTCCAGCAGATACTGCTTTGGGGAACAGATTTGTCCTCAGTGGACTTGTTGGGGACTTGCTCTGAAGTGCTCAGGACCGACACCTGCTGCTCCTGATGTGAAAAACCACAGGGAACTATGATTTCAGCAAATCCATTCATTTAGCCTGGCACCTGGACCCGGCAGTCAGCACGAGGAATTAGGATTTTCTGAGATGTGGAACAGTGGTGGCCAGGCCAAGCAGTCCTGTGGCTTGTCTGCCACCTCCTGCTTTGAAACCCTTGGAGGCATAGGACACTCTGGGCACATTTTAGCATCAAGCTGAGTATCTGCGTTTTTGAAAGTTTCCTTATAGATGAGGGGATGGAAGCCATGTGTGGCAAACTCGTGACCTTCCAAGTTCATACATGCTAGGTCAGAGGCAGCCCTGGGCTTGTGGCCCTGAATCCAGTAGCTCTGCCCCCTCCAGAGCGATCTGAGGAGTTGGAAGGACAAATCTCATGTGGAAATAAAAGCAAACAAACACAAATCTAAGCCCAGTGTGGAGGTGCAGCCATCAATCCCAGCATTTGGGAAGGGGAAAGCTGCAGGATCAGGAGTGGGTGGCCAGCTTGGGCTACATAGGGAGTTCTAGGTCAGTCTTAGTCGACGGGAAATCCCTTGACTAGCAGATTCAGTCCCGGGATATACCCATTTCTTTGGAGGCACTGGCTAGCTGGAGAATTAGGCTCCTGGGATCTGAGGCTAGCTCTATCCCTTCTGTGCTTTGCATTCTCAGTTTTCCCATTCAGGGTTCACAATAAGCTCTCCATCCTAAGATTCTGTGGCAGGGATGTGAAGGCTAGAGGAAGCAGAGTTCCCGTCCCTTCCACTTCTATGGTGACGAGACACTGGGGAGCTGCCACAAAGAGGGAAGGAGAAACCAAGGTGTCACCTCCCAGCCAAGCAGCTGGAGCCGAGGGAGACACATTGGTGGGTAGCAAGTTGGGGAGTCCTATAATGTGGGATGCTGTGGGGGTTTGAAAAGAATGGCCCACACTTGGCCTATAGGGAGTGGCACGGTTAGGAGGCGTGGCCTTGTTGGAGTGGGTGTGGCTTTGTTGGAGGAAGTGCATCACTAGGGGCGGGGCTTTGAGGTCTCAGAAGCCCAAACCATGCTTAGTGCCTTCCAGCTCTTTTGAGGCTGCCTGTGGTTCCAGATGTAGAACTCTCAGCTCCTTTTCCAGCTCCTTGTCTGCCTGCATGCTGCCATGTTTTCTGTCATGACGATCGATAATGGACTAACTTCCAAAGCTGTAAGTCAGCCCCCAGTTAAATGTTTCCCTTTGTAAGAGTTGCCATGGTCTTCATGCCTGTTCACTGCAATAGAAACCCAACCTAAGATAGATGCTCCGAAGCCAAATTCCCTTCACTGTCGCAGAGAGTGACAGAGCATGCCAGATCATAGGGTGCCTGCCCATGTGATCTTGTCAGTGCTGGGCTGTGGACAAAGAGCTGTGGAGGGAAAGAGAGAAAGGAAAGGT
This sequence comes from Mus musculus, assembly GCF_000001635.26. Classification (NCBI taxonomy): domain Eukaryota; kingdom Metazoa; phylum Chordata; class Mammalia; order Rodentia; family Muridae; genus Mus; species Mus musculus. The sequence goes on along the minus strand of NC_000070.6, from coordinate 131,749,571 downwards.
TTATGAGGGGGTAGGGAAGAAGAAGAGAGACGAGGAAAGAGCAAGGACTTCTGCAGGAGGATTGCTTCTAGTCTGCAGTGCCAAATGCACCGGGAACCAGGAGCTGTAGGACCAGAAAGACCTGAGATGAATGTCATGACCCCACTTATTGTGGGTGGATGCTGTTGCCATGGAGACCTTTTTCCCATCTGCAAACTTAGGGTGCTGATTCCTTAGGGATCATCTTGTAAAGACCTCATCACCATGTCTGGCCCAGGGCAGGTCTCCAGTGTGGAGTTGCGGAAGAGGCGGCAGAACCAGGAGCCCTCCATCTTCAAGTTGGCTTGGTCTTCAGGGAAGAGCTGTGAAATCCATGCCACTGGATATAGGCAGATAAGAGAGCCACTCATGAGGGGAAACCGGTGAGTCTGTTCATGCCGAGAAAGCCTGAAGGGCCACAGAAACCCAGATCACACACTCTGGGGAAGGAAGCAGGTTCACACCCTCATGGTGCTGATGGTGTCAGGGGTCCCTCTTTAATGAGCATCAACTCTGTTGATGCAGACAATGGTTCACATGTGAGCAGTGGCTGAGCCCATCAGTACTTAGTGGAAGGCGAGTGTCACCTCAGCAGATGAGTCAGAAGAAACATAAATGGGAGATCTGGCGAAATGACTGTTCATATCATCTTTCATAAAGGTGATCACAGTGACAGGTACCCATTGCAGGGCAGCTGCCCTGGGGTGCTCACTAGGCATACCAGGTAGAGCAGCCGTACTAATGCCATAGCATGAGATGTAGAGCCAGGACTCCGGCTGCGTAGAGGACTTAATGCGGGGAAGCACTTGCTGCACAAGGGTAAGGGCGTGAGTTCGAATCCTCAGCACCCACTTAAAAAGCTGGGTGTAGCAGTGTGCACCTGAACCCTAGCCAGTCTATCCGGGTGGCTAGCAGGTTCACTGAGAGATCCTGACTCCCCCCAAAAGGTAGAAACTGGTGTGGTTGTGCACACCTTTAATCCTAGCACTCAGGGAACAGGCAGGGGAACCTCTGTTCAAGGCTAGCCTGGTCTACAAAGTGAGCTCCACACCAGCCAAGGCTATATAACGAGACCCCACAACACACACACAGGGAGAAAGTGAAGAGAAGATGCTTGAAGTTGACCTCTGCCTTCTCTATGTGCATTTGCTACATAGACATGTGCACACACACACACACACACACACACATGCACTATGTTCAGACACATGCAGATACTACACATAGCACACACACACACACACACATACCCACATACCTACACATCACACAATACATTATATTACACCCATCCCACCTCCATGTATACATACACTATACTACACACACACACACATCACACACATTATATACACACACATTCACACATTACACTCACTATACACACATTATACACATACATACATACATACATACACATCACACACAAATACACACATATGACACAACATACACACACATCACACACACGTTACATACACACATATACATACCTTACACATACCACACACATATTATACATACACATACACATCACACACATCACATACACACATATACACATTACATACACACCTTACACACACTACACACATATACATACACATTACACATATACATCACACACATCACATACACACATCACACACACATCCCATACACATTACATACACATTGCACACACACCACAAAATGAAAACAAAACAAAACAAAACAAAACAAAACAAAACAAAACAAAACAGGACAGACTCTGGATTCTAGCTCAGCTCCACCTGTGGCTGAGCCTTTGATCAAGTCTCACAGTTAACTCATCCCCTGTCTGGGTCTGAACCTAGGTGGCTTCCGGACGGAGCAAGCTTGGTGACAAACAGAGCAAGCCAGGGCTGGTAAGTATAGACACCGGGGGTAAAGGGAGATTTCTGTTGGTCCTGATGGGCCAGACAGGAACCACAACCAAAGATCATGTCCATAGAAGGCTGGCTGAGGGTCCCCATCTCCCTGGAAGCTTGAACCCCTCACAGCTTTCTCCAAGCTTGGCAGCAGACCCACCATGTGGGTACCAGAGTTTTCTGTTCTTAGCAGATGCTACCTGGGTGGCTGCAACCACGGGGCTGTGGGTGGGGATGAAACAACGCAGGATGTCTGCGTTTTCCAAGTGGGATAAGATACAAACTAAATATTTGTCTTAGATTTGCAAATCTTAGGGTGGGCTCTAAGATGCCAGATCTTTTAAATACAAAATACATATCAGCCCACCAAGTTGATCCCACCCATGTGCAGGTGTGCGAGTAGAAGGAACAGGAACACAGATGAACATGCATACACAGCATGCATCCAAACAGGAGGTCCTTGGGACTGTCTTCCTTTACATTAAAAATCATATTTACCTCTTGGGAGTGGCAGGGGTGGGCATATGCACATGGGTCTGAGGACAATTGGCAGGAGTCATTTCTTTTCCTTCTGCCATCCGTGTGGGTCCAGGTATCAAACTCAGGTCCTCAGGCTTGGTGGCCACTGATGTTATCACTGGGCCATCTCACTGTCCCTGATTTTCTTTTTTCAAGAACCTCAAAGGGGGCGAGTGAGATGGCCCAACTGACAACCTGCACCTTCATAAAAAGTTTGATGCAGTTGATACAATAAAAATACATTGTACACGTGTAGAAAAATCTTAAAGAATGGATAAAAATGCCTTCAAAAGCTGGATAGAGTGGTTTACATCTATAATCTCACCATCAGCACCTTTGGGGTCAGAAATCTGTGTGACCCGGGGGAACTGTGGGAAGCAAGAGTGAGTCGAGATGTGTCCAAACCGTGAAAAATCTCATCCAGAGACTGGGCCTGCCTGTCCCAGCACAGGAAGCCGTATGATCTCCTCCTCCACCCTGAAAACCCTTACCCACTCCCCAAGGTTTATATAGACCTTGCCCACCCCCAATAAAGAGGGCTGTTTCACTGAAAACTCTCCGGAGAAAGATTTTTCTCCCACACCCTCGACGTCTGAAATCCTGTCTAACTCACCCACCCATCTAGCTAAACTTTATTCCTTCCAGTCCGGTGGGGTGCACAATGGCGCCTGGATATACTGAGGGGAAGCAGACCTGGGAAGGCAACCACCACCATTATCATCATTACTGTCATCATCATCACCACCGCCACCACCACCATCACCATCACCATCACCATCATCATCACCATCAAGTCTTAGCTTTTTTGATAAAACCACGACCCAAAGCAACTTGGCGAGGAAAGGGTTTATTTGGCTTGCACATTCCGATCATCGTCTATCCTGTAGGGAAGTCAGGGGAGGAACTCAAGGCAGGAAGCTGGAGTCAGGGGCTGAACAGGGACCATGGAGGAATGCTGCTTAGCGGCTTGCTCAGTCTGCTTTCTAATAATACCCCAGGTCTACCTTCCCAGGAGCAGCACCATCCACAGTGAACTGGGCCCTCCCCCAACAATCACCAATGAAGACAATGCCCCACTTATCCACAGGCCAATCTGACGGAGCCCCACTTATCCACAGGCCAATCTGACGGAGCCTCACTTATCCACAGGCCAATCTGACGGAGCCTCACTTATCCACAGGCCAATCTGACGGAGCCCCACTTATCCACAGGCCAACTTATCCACAGGCCAATCTGACGGAGCCCCACTTATCCACAGGCCAATCTGACGGAGCCCCACTTATCCACAGGCCAATCTGACGGAGCCCCACTTATCCACAGGCCAATCTGACGGAGCCCCACTTATCCACAGGCCAATCTGACGGAGCCCCACTTATCCACAGGCCAATCTGACGGAGCCCCACTTATCCACAGGCCAATCTGATGGAGCCCCACTTATCCACAGGCCAATCTGATGGAGCCCCACTTATCCACAGGCCAATCTGACGGAGCCCCACTTATCCACAGGCCAATCTGACGGAGCCCCACTTATCCACAGGCCAATCTGATGGAGTCCCACTTATCCACAGGCCAATCTGACGGAGCCCCACTTATCCACAGGCCAATCTGACGGAGCCCCACTTATCCACAGGCCAATCTGACGGAGCCCCACTTATCCACAGGCCAATCTGACGGAGCCCCACTGATCCACAGGCCAATCTGATGGAGTCCCACTTATCCACAGGCCAATCTGATGGAGTCCCACTTATCCACAGGCCAATCTGATGGAGGCGTTTTCTTAATTGAGGCTCCCTCGTCCCAGATGACTCCTGCTTCGGTCAAGTTGACCAAAATGTAATCAGGACATTCAGCACGGTCAGCGTCATCTTCCCTATCCCCTCTCTTTGTGTCTTGCTATGTGGTCCAGACTGGCCTGGAACCCCAAGGTTCAAAAGATCCTTCCACCTTCCAGACTTCAAGCATGTGCCACCACCCCACCTGTCTCCTCCAGCTCCTCTCTGTGTTCAGCTACCTGATATCTGGCTGGCTACACCCTCAGTCTAAGGGGAGAGGACAGCAGGTACCTTCTAGAAGCTTCCTTCAAAGACAGAAGTAGTTCCTCTTGTCAAGAACCCACAGCTCGACATATCTTCACCTTTCTTTGGTCTAAACATTTATGAGTTTTTCTGTGAACCAATCACTGTATCCGGTAGGATGAGATAGACTGACTGCTTACCCAAATAGAATCCTTATTTGGAACTAAGGATGGGCCATCCAGTCTGTGTGGTGAGCGACAGGGAAGTTCTGGAAAGGTGAAGTGGAGGGCAGGGTACTGAACTGAGAGATTCTGTCACCGTAGGTCATGTGACCCCCATCAGTGAGTGTTCCCTGATGCTCAGTCTCTGCTTCCTTATCCCATCTTCTATCTCAACCTGCTAAGTACCACGGCCCCAGGGGTTCATGCCTGTGTGTGTTTGCCTTGCTGTGCTCCCCATTGGAGATTCTCAGCCTGTCCTTAGATGACAGCCCAAGCCTGAGCTCTGAGCTTTCACAGCTACAAAGTGCACAAGTCTCTGCTATGGTGGTTTCCCATCGTCTGGCCCCCATCCTTCAGTACAACTGTAGACTGTCTTCCTTACCACACCCAGTGACCTGCCACTAACCCACAGTCTGCTTGAGTGGCTTGTTTTGAGCAAGTCTTACTCAATCTCTCTGTTCCCAGATTCTAGGTACGGGCTGCTTAAAGAAACGACTCAGTAAATATTTATAAAATTAAAGGAAACAAGTTTGTTTTAAAGACACGACTTCTGGGAAGTTGACAAATGACAGAGCCTGGAGCCTCTGGAAGAAGCCTTGGCATTTCAGGCACCAGTAAGCTGGGGACAGGAGCTTCCTCTGTCCTTTGTGCCTTGGGGGTGGAAGGCTGTCTTGGCAGGTAGAGTTTTCTATTCTTGCCTCTTCAGTGGGGGAGAAAAAAAAAAAACAATTGCTCTGTCTCCTGCAAACACAAGTGTGTCATGGAGACAAATGTGTTTTCATTTGGTTGTGGGGTGGGAGGAAACCAGGGCTGATCAAGTTTCCTGGCCTGGTTCCTGTTCACAGAATGTTCCTCCTCCTCCCCCTCCTCCTCCTCCTCCTTCTCCTCCCTCTCCCCTCCTCCTCCCCCTTCTTTTTTGTGAGTTGTGATGGCCGTGTCCTGGCTGACTCAACTCTGACCCCACTTGCCAGCCTGGCTCTGCCTGGCAGAGAGACCCAGACATTAGTAAGGCAGTTGAGGGAGACATGTTCTAAGTCACAGATGTTCCCATAATGAGCCACTGGCCTGGCTGCTTCTTCTCCTGACCTATGTTGCCTTTCCTGATCCTCTGTGCTCTCCATGGTCCTTGGCTGGGTGTCCTTCCTGCCCTAGGTCCACACACCGCTGGACTACCTTCAAATTTTTTCCTCCATTCTGCCCCAGAGTAATTATTAGGAACACACAGTCTCTAGGTCCTTGTCCCCAACTGGAGACAATTTCGCAGTGACCATTACCTTGGGGTCACAACACACACAGTTACTATCACCTGGGTAGATGCTAGTCACTCGGAGGCACGGGCATCAGCCAGAAGCTGCTCCTGATTTTGCCTCCAACTGTCTCTCTGCCTGAATGCTGTTCCTTTCCTCCTGGTCTGGTGACCTCTTTCTTTTCAGTATCTTGTCTGTGAAGCTCCAATTGTCGATCCTAGGTCTGTGTGCACAGAGCCCGAGCTGCTGATCTGCTTCCTGGTCTGTTTCCCTCAACGATCTGTGAGCAGGTGGGGTTATAGGTGAGAAGGGACAGCGACTTTTTGGTGTTGCCAGCAGCCGGCATCAGCAGAGGGGCCAGCGTGTGTTGAAGGAGGGAACAGCCGGCGTGAATGGACTCACCAGTCTCGAGAACAGCAGCACCACGCTTTTTGTTGATTTTGGAGCTGGGCAGTTTGGCTGTGTTTGCCTCCTGTTGATTCATAAGCCCTCAGGAGTTGGCATGGAGGTCAGGACCGCTTACAGATGACATACACTGAGCTTAGAGAAGGGGAAGGGGATCCAGGATCACGCTGGAGGGGGGGCGGATGGAGCAGAACTTGGTGCCGCAAGTGTTTGTCTCAGACTTCTTCATTTATGGAGGACTTACTGCAGGCGAAGTGCTAATGCGGGGTCTGGGGGTGCCCCCGGTACAGGTGGGGTGATTGTCTTTCTGAAGTTCAAGTTTAGTGCATGTGACAGAAGTGATGAGCTGCAAATGAATACAGAACCGATGTCAGGATATAGCTAGCAGAGTGCTAGATACAACAAGGTAGTTGGGAGGTGCCTTGGTTCACACGGGCTGTCTCAGACTAAAGTTCTTACACAGCAGAAACTGATTTTCTTGGGGCTGGCTGGAGGGGGTCTTCCATTTCTCTGGGGTCTCCCCTTCGCTGTCTAACATCCACCTTTTTGCTTGCTGCTCTGTTCACCTGTTCCTGGAAGGACCTGGACAAGCTCTGATTTCCCTGGCTCCTCTCTCTGCCTCTCCCCTGACCCCAGCTACTCTCCATACTGAAGAGAGAAAGCCCTGAACACACTAGACTCAGCTGCTCTTGAACTCACCCCTCATCTTTGCCATAGCCCACGAGGTCCTGCCTGACCGGTCCTAGGGCCTGAAAGGTTCCAACCACATAGGGCCTCCATTCCCAGTGTGCCCAAGCTCCCTCTACCTTGGGGCCTTGGCACTGTCAGTTCTGTCTACAGGAAAGAGCTTTCCTTCCCATTTCACCTGACTGGTTCCTCTGCACTGTGGTCTGGGTTTATATCAGAAAGACCTTCCCACATTTCCTGGGCTGATTTCTCTTCCTCTGTCCCTCTTTCACAGTAAGCATCCTAGTTGTGACCCACATCTACTTACTTACGGCCACTCCTCCCCTTGACTAAATGATCACTAAGGGCTCGCTCACTCGGTGGACTTACTCTAACACAAAATAGGTCTTCAATGAGCCTGAAGACACAGGGAAAGAGGTGGGCTTAGGAGCAGGCTGGTGGAGTCTGAGGAGCTCATAGAACCTGGTGTGCAGATCCAGGACCCACAGAAGAGCTGTACAGGCATCAAGGCACCTGGGAGCTGGCTTCTGTTAGAGCAGGGACAGCAACTGGAGTCTGAGGGACTGAACGAAAGGTTGAGGAATTCACTGCTACACCAAGTCCATACATTGACTCCATTGGTTTGGAAAGCTAGGAGAAGCTGCGACCTTGTTTCTGGGTCAAGCCCCACTCTGCCCTTGCAGGTACGTCTCCCCTTTATGCTTCCAAATTATGCCTCTATGGTGAAAGATGCCCAGGGTTCTGTGCTTTTTTTGCTGCTTCCAGAAGAAGCAGCTGCCTCTGTCACCTGTCCTGTGGGCCTGGAATGTCCCCAAAGGTCTATGTGTTTAAAGCTTGATCCTCAGTGAGGCACGGTTGGGAGGTGACAGAGCTTTTAAGAGGCAGGGCCTAGTGGGAAGTTTTAAGTCACTGGGGTAGGGGTTGCCTTCAAAGAGGATTGTGGGAAACTAGTGTCTTTTCTCTACTTCATTCCCTGGCTGCTATGAGGTGACAGCTTCCTCCACCACAGTGCCTTGCCGCAGGGCCCCAAAAGCCATGGGGTCAAGAGATAGATATACCTTCAAAGTTATCAGCCCAAATAAACTTCCCTTTTCTGAGGCTCATTGTCTCAGATATTTTGTTCCAGTAAAAGATAGATGGATGATAAATTCTGGAGTACACTCCCATCCCTCGACCCTGGGCCCATGGCCTGTATCTGTTGAAATATTATGTATGTACCATTGAAAGTCCAGCTCGAGGGTTTCTTACCTGACTCGTACCCAGGGCCCAAGAGTTGTGTGTTGCATCTTCCCCCTTTGCTCCAAGAAGTGGAAAGAACACGGAGAGCATGGAACGAAAGCCAGCAGAGGGATTTGCCTGGCTGTGCAAATTAGGCCCATCTTGTGCCCTGCGTCCATTTCCACATCTATGACCTCTGCCTCAGGGTGCGGGCCTGACTCTCAGTAAGGGCTCACTGGATCTGATTATCTCTCTTTGGGGACAGTCTTGTTACTCATGACTTTTGGCATCCAGACTCACTGTGAAGTGAGGTCGTGGAGGGAAGGACTCTGCTTTGTACTATGAGCTGAATTTTCCAGAAAAGAAAAGAGCCCGTGCCTTTGTTAACGATCCCACATGGCCTAAGGACTGATCAGAACATTCGTGATTGGGAAGACCTGGGATGGCACAGGTCTGGAGCCAAATTATCTGGCACTATCTTTAGCCCCTTAATAGTTATTTATTGCTCACCTCTGCCTGACCTAACATTCTTGTAAAATCCTTTTTGGGATGCACAAATAGATCTCTAGCCTCCACCATCCCAAAGGCCAGGAGAGTTGCAGATAACATCTGAGGACTGTAGTGTGGAGACTTCCCCACTCAGATTCGACCCAGTGACCTGATGTTCTCACCAATGTACTTGAACGGTACCTTAATTTATGGCTTTCTTTGTTCTGTTACTATAAAAGCCCCTGAAACTGTTACCAGAGTGCTACTTGGTGTTTACACTAATCCAAATCTGTGTCCCTGGGCTACAGTCACTTGTATTTAGCTCCAGAATAAAATATCTCTTACTCCTTTTGAGATGTGATCTGGGTCTTGTGTTGATGGATTGTCTTCATTGGTTGGGCAACTATTGACCAAGAGTTTCCTCTGCATGGCTACTGGGCGTGAGAACATGGCGTATAACCCTAACTCATGTTGATGTACTCATGTTGGGGTCACAGTGGGGTGTGTGAGTCCCACTTCACCTTAGTATAGCCTTAGAAATAACATCTCGAATATCTGCTTCCAAAAGCAAACTATTGGGGTGTGATCTGTACTCCATAATGCATGTGAATGCCGTGTCCTTCCTCCTCAGAGAACGGAAGTGCACACCCTGAATTATCTCCCAGCCAGAGTCTGCAGGGCCATTCTCTTCCATAACTCCCTCCCCACCTTCACTTCATGGAAAGATCAGCTTCTTTCTTTCTGGTCTCTTCTCTGATTTTCTTTTTACAGTGCAATCTCCTGGTTCAGCATCGAGAGTATGCACACACACGCCAGAAAGCCAAGATAATATTGCAAAGATAATATTCTCATTTAGAGGGCAGGGAAGGGGAGAAGCTGAGTGGAGAAAGATAAAGTCTCCTATATGAGTAAGTGAATGAATGTGTGTGTGCATGGTTGCAAGCACACGCACGGTCATAAATCCATTCCTGCCAGGCAGGTTATCAGTAAGTGCCTAGGAAAATCCCTGCAGCCCCAAGATGCAGCGAATCTATGAATTTTAAGATGTCAGACCTCAAGGGGATGGACTTGCGCTAAAAGCCATTATTCTACCATTACCTCTCAGATCCGACCGAGGCTACAGTCGCCTGACCACTGGAGAGCACTCCTCAGTTTCTCAGTGCTTCCTTTTGTCATAGTAGAGAAAAATGTCGGGAGACCGAGCTTCATCAAGACTCAGGCCCTTCAGCCATTGAGCGTGCCATGCCATTTTGTTTGCTGTGGCTCGCACAGAACTCGAGGAGAGTGACCAAGCCTGACCCACAGATTCCCTTGAGAAGTTCTCAGCAGAAGAGCAAAAAGCTGGGCACACAGAGACTTTATCACAACTGAGGGGAGGCCATGCAGGCAGCAGCTCCATCACTTTGACAAGATAGCATCTAGTAGTCATATAGAGACTAGACTTGCTCCAAGGACGTGATGAGGTGCCATACCTACCAGGGGTTGATCTAGGGACAGAGGAGACATGAATAAAGGTCCTGTGGTAGGTGGGAGCTGGTGCATTCTGGGAGAGAAGACCCTAAAGACTAGAAGGTAGAGGGAACAGTGTGTGGAAGTTAGTGCCTGAAGGAGGCTGGGGAGGTAGGGTGGTCAGGCTGAGGGGTGCTGGGGAAGCGTTCCCATTCTGCTCGCATTGCTTTGTCATCCCAGCATGCACCACAGCCTTAGGGAATGCTTGCCTTGTGCTGCACCCCATGCTGGATGTTACAGCTCCAGGGGATGGGAGTGGATGTGAAGTCCTCTCAGCTGACCTCCCAGAAGCCCCAGAGGCGGAGCTTGCCCTTGGTGTATACACTCTGTGTGTTCTGATGATTTCCAAACAAGGCACTGCTGTGACCCTGAGAGAGTGGAGGTACACAACTGATTGTGTGGCCTGGGGCGGCTGCTCTTACCTAAAAGTGGGAAGGACACAGTGTGAGGAGCAGAGGAGACCGGAGGCAGAGGACAGAACCCCAGAGCCCTAGCCACAAGTCTCCACCATCTCTCCAGAACAGGCCCTTAAAAGTCCTGCTCTCCTTAGACTCATCGCTGATCGTGTTCAGAGCACACCCTGGGGACACTGATTCATCAGGGACAGGGTGGGCAATGGTTGGTCCTGCAGGTGATGATGGCTCCATCTGTTCCTGACCAAGCCATTCCAGATAGGGTTTCCTGACATGCCCATTCCTAGTAGCGTGGAGAGGGAGACAAGGGATACCCATGGGATGATGGCTGAAGGCTTCCTCTCAGCTGATCCTGGGGTCAGGATGCCCTTCGAATTTGTAAAGCACAGTGGACACCCATATTACAAAATGTTTAAATTTAACACACACACACACACACACACACACACACACACACAGATACATACACACATAGATACACACACACATAAATACACACATAAACACACACACACACAAAGATACACATACATACACACATACACATAAATACACACAAATACACATTGATACATACACATAGATACACACATGCACATATATACACACAGTGTTACACACAAAGATACACACATGTGCATGTGCACACACATCACTTTTTGCTTTAAACTTTCCTACTTCAACAACTTTGCTACAGTCTAGGAGACCAGTTTTTATTTTAATGTTCTCAGGTCTCCTGGTGCCCCCACTCTAGGGACACAGCCAGCCTTGGTCAACCTCTGATGCAACCCGTGGTTTCCTTATCTGTAGGTGCTACTTTTTTGGCTACTAATTTATTGGGTTCTTATACCTACCACCCTTCCAACTCCCAACACTAGGTAGGAGTTAGTAAAGAAGGTTAGAGGGGAAAGGCACAAAGGTCTCTCTAGACTACTTCCTGCTGATTAGAGATATTGAGTACCTTGGGGCAATCTTCCTCAAGATATCTGAGTTCTTCTTCTTTTCTCTTTGCTCATGACCACATATCAAACCGTAACAACAGGAATCAGCAGCAGCTGCCACGGAGCACCAGCATTTATACCCTCTGAAAAGTTCCCAGAATTCCAAATGTAAATTATCTACAGCTGGGCAAAGTCATGCCCCTCCTAGAACGCAAGACAAATCATAATCACCTGCTATGAGGCAGCCTCTTATCCCACACCTGGGATTAAAACAAAAACATATTCACATAACATAAGTGGGTTTTTAAAGGAACCAAAATGCTCATCACACCTATCTTTGCCTCATTGCTCACCTTGAGAGCCACACAGGCATACACTCACCACCAAGCAGACCTCCAACCTCTGAGCGTTCCTGGGGCACCCCTGCCCCAGCCCTGTGCTCACTCGTGGTACACTCCACTCGTGGGGGGCTGCACCCAGTGACGATGCTCACTTAGGTTTACAAAGTGGGGTTCTGGCTTACTCAGCAGGGGATTTTAGGGTCTCAGGTATCCAAACCACTGTTGAAATGTGCGAGTTGGGACTGGAGAGATGGCTCAGAGGTTAAGAGCTATTGTTCTTGCAGAGGACTGGGCTTGATTCCCAGCACCCACGTGGTAGCTCACAACCATTTGTAACTCCAGCTCCAGAGGTTCTGGTGCCTTCTTCTGATCTCTTTGAGCAACAGGAACACACATGGTGCAAGCATACATGCAAGCAAAACATTCATATATGTAAAAATAAAATATAAAATCTTTTAAAAAATTTCCACTGTAAGCCTGGCATGCACACCTTTGATCCCAGTACTCGGGAAGCAGAAGCAGGTGGATTTCTGTGAGTTCAAGGCAAGGCTGGCCCACAAAGTAAGTCCAGGACAGCCAGGGCTCTATTACACAGAGGAACTCTGTTTCAAAAAGCCAAAGCAAGCAAGCAAGCAAGCAAGCAAGCAAATTCTACTGTGGCCAAGTGTAGTGTTCCGCACCTTTAATCTCAGCACTTAGGAAGCAGAGGCAGGTGGATCTCTGTGAGTTCAAGGCCATCCTGGTCTACAGTCCTGGTCTATAGAATGAGTTTCAGGACAGCCAGGTCTACATAGTGAGACTCTGTCTTCAACAACAACAACAACCAACCAAACAAAATTCCACTGTGCATATATACCACATTTTCCTTGTCTGTTCCTGTGTTATTAGACACCAGGGTTGCATCCATATGATACATAGCAAACACTGATGTGTGAGTATCTCTGTGATGTGTTGACTTGGAGTCCATTGGGTGAATACTCACGAGTGATCTAACCTGGTCATGGATGATCATGTGTGTGTGTGTGTGTGTGTGTGTGTGTGGTGCGTGCACACATGCGAGTGTGTATGCGCACATATGCACATGTGTGTGAAGGTGAGCATGCCCATATATGCATGCAGAGGCCAGGGGAGCACGTCAGGTGTTCTCTCTCACTCTTTATTCCCTTGAGACAGGGTCTCTCGCTGAGCCTGGAGCTAGGCTGGCAGCCAGGAGCCTTGTGTCACTAGACACAGGGCTGGAGTCACGGGTATTCATGTGGCCACATGTAACTTTGTACCCCATTGCTGGAGATTCAAACTTAAGTCCTCAAGTCGGGCAGCAAGTGCTTTATACTCTGAGCCATCTCTGCAGCCCTGAAAGATTTGTTTCAAGGCTTTTGAGGAACTCCACACTGATTTCCACAGTGGCTGCACTATGGAAGTGTCAGTTCACGTCCCTGTAACTTTCCTTTGTGTCTGCCTCCACACTAGCCTTTGCTGTCTTCTCTCTCCTCCCCCTTTTCTTTTTTTCCTTACTTTTCCTCTTTTTCTTTCCTTTTCTTTTCTAAGACAGGGGTTCTCTGTATAACCCTGGCTGTCCTAAAACCTACTCTGTAGACCAGGTTAGCCAGGAACTCAGAGATCTGCCTGCCTCTGCCTTCGAAGTGCTGATATTAAAGGCATGCACTGTAGCCACTACCACCACCACCACCACCACCACCACCACCACCACCACCACCACCACCGGGCTTGTTCCGTTTTCTTAGTGATGGCCATTCCGACTCGGGTTAGATGGATTCTTGCTGCCCCTTCATCTGCTGGCTGGCCAGAAAGTGACACCTGGTTTGTTTTCCATATTCAAATCATTTATCCCTTGGCTGCCCTAACCTTTGAGTTAGATCTGCCCAGCTCTGCCTGTAGACATGGACAGTCTTGTCTGTGTGCTTAGTACGTTTTTAATTTAATTTTATTTTATTGAGATAGGGTCTCACTGTGTAGCCTTGGCTGACTTCGAACCTATTAAGTAAGTTACTTCAAACTTGTAGGCTGGTTTCAGCCCTCCTGAGGGCTGAAGTTACCGTCCTGGAAAACGTCACACAGCAGACACTACCAGACCCTCCCCTTCCCCAGCAAGGTGGCCCTTTTGCTCTGGAATGAGACTGCTTTCTCTCTTCTGCTGCTGAGCTGAAGTCTCAGAAAAGTCTTGGCCTCCGTGTGTAGTTTTATCTCTGGGTCCTTTCTCTCATTGCTTTGACAAAAGAGCCCATTTATAGTAACAAAGGACTGGGGCCAAATGCAGCCCTGCTCCACTTGCCTGGCTGCATGCTCCGTTATGCAGTGGGAAGGCCCCCAGATGTGAAAGGACTAAGTTCTTAGGGAGAGTGGGACCCACAGACCCAGCACTAAGGCCAAGAACAAAGATCCCGAGGTTGCAGTAAGCTTAAGGATGTGGAGAGGCCCAAGGGTGGAGCCGGCTAGAGAGGGAGTTTGGGCTCTAGAAAGCCATGCAGGTGAAAGAGTAGTGAGCTAGCTGCTTTGCAGGACCAGAGCTGAGCTGAGAGAAATAGCTGGACCTCCACCGTTTCTCTGAATGTCCTGATGAAAGCAGTTGCCATGGGGCTAGTTAGGAGGTGGCAACCACAGACAGGCTGGTGGTAAACCAGTTAATCCTGGGGCCGAGGAGATGGCTCAGTCAGCAAAGTGATTGCCACACAGATACGAGAACCTGGGCTTGATCCCTGGAATCCTTGTGAAAAAGCCAGCCCCGATGGATCATCAATGTCAACTTAGCTGATGGAAAATTGAGACAGGGGGATTCCTGGAGCTTGCTGGCTAGCCAGTCCAGGAGGAGCGCCAAGTTCAATGAGATCCCATTTCCAAAAATAAGGTTGAAAGTTATGGATGAAGATGCCTGATCTTGACTTCTGGCTTCTCTACATATTTGAACACATGTGCACCCATGCACACACACGTGCGCACACACACCCCAATTACGGATGAAGACACCTGATGTTGATTTCTAGCTTCTCTACATATTTGAACACATGTGCACCCATGTGCGTGCGCGCGCACACACACACCCCAACCCAAATAAAAAAAATCCCTGTTCATTCCTCTCCCTAACAGACATGACATACATGAATGGTGGGCATTCTCATTTGAAGCTGTACTGGCTAGTTTTGTGTCAACTTGACACAGCTGGAGTTATCACAGAGAAAGGAGCTTCAGTTGAGGAAATGCCTCCATGAGATCCAGCTTTAAGGCATTTTCTCAATTAGTGATCAAGGGGGAAAGGCCCCTTGTGGGTGGGACCATCTCTGGGCTGGTAGTCTTGGGTTCTATAAGAGAGCAGGCTGAGCAAGCCAGGGGAAGCAAGCCAGTAAGGAACATCCCTCCATGGCCTCTGCATCAGCTCCTGCTTTCTGACCTGCTTGAGTTCCAGTCCTGACTTCCTTTGGTGATGAACAGCAGCATGGAAGTGTAAGCCAAATAAACCCTTTCCTCCCCAACTTGCTTCTTGGTCATGATGTTTGTGTCTGACTAAGAAAGAATCCATACAGTCTTAAAAAAATTATGCCTTTTTAGGAGGTCAGGGGTCCTTCTCCCCACACAGGTCTTTCCCAAGAATAAATGCCACAACCAGTTTAGGCTGTCCTAATGAAAGGCCATTGCCTAACATAAGGCTTAAACTACCAAGAGTTATCTTTCTTATAATTTTGGGGTCTTAGGCTTCAATCCCGTAACGGGGCCCCATATTCATGACCTCATATACATCCAACTAGCTCCTGAAGCCCCCCCCCCCATTTCAAACATGAGTACCACCATGACCAACCTTCACTGTCAATTTAACTGGATTAAAATCAGCCAGGAGACAAGCCCTGGCCGTCCCTGTGAAATTGTTCCTAGAGAGCTTTAACTGATGAGAGAAGATCCCAGATACAGATGGCATCATCCCACAAACTGGGGACCAAAGAAACCGTGAGGGGAGCATTGACATTCCTCTCTCTCTCTGCTTCCTGACTGTGGACTCAATATGACCAGCTGTCTCATTCTTTTTTCTTCCGCTGCCCCACCCTCCACAGCCGGGATGTGGGATGCACGCTGTATCTCTTCTTAAACCATAAGCCCCAAATAGACCTTGCCCTCCTGAAGTTGCTTTTGTTAGGTACTCTGTCAAAAGCAACAAGAAAAGTAGCTAATACCATTACCTAGGGAATTACAGCTACCGCTGTAATGTATCAATTTGGAAGGCTGTAGCAAGGAACGGGGCTGCTCCCTGTCTGAAAGGAGGGAAAAGGAGAAAACTTAGCAGGCAGTGGAGTGGAAACTGCTTTTAACACAATGTGGTTTAATGGTGGGGAGAGCACATTTCCCAAACAGCTCTTAATGAGCCTCTCAGGTATGCAGGCAGCCTGCTTGCTCAGAAGAGCCTAACCGTCGACTACGGGTGGATTTTTTTTGCTTTCATCATTCATCCGATAGAAGATATGATCATTTTCTATGAGATTTTTATGGGGACAGAAAATCCATTTTCACCCAGAACCAACCCAGCCCTGTCAAAGCTAGATGGGGAGGTAGGAGGAAGGCGGAGGGGATGGATGTGGCCCCCTACAGTATTCTGGAATAGATCGGAACAATGGAGATCTGTGAGAACAGTCAGTGTCACTGTGGACCCCGGGTGCAGACCCGCTGCCGAGGTGGAGAATTGCCCTCTGTGCCTGGCTCTGTGCTCAGGGTCATGAATAAAGCTCAGAGGGAAGAAGAGCTCCTCCTGCTCCCCCACTTCACAGATGAGGAGACTGAGGTGTGTGGAGAAGTACAGTTCCCTCCTCATCCCAGGGACATACATCAACAAGGAGCACAAATCTTTGATGTGTGGCTTTGGGACTCACACCCTTGGTCCCTGGGGTATTCTGGCCAGTGAGAGTCGGGGAGAGGCCCTATCTATCAGCTAATGGCACTTCCCCACTGCAGCATGAGAGAGGGGGTGCTGAACCTGTTCCCTAGCTCAGAGCACTGAGGTAACCCACCTCAGCCTGTGATCACGATGATGTGTGTGGAGCAGATTCAAGGCTCTCTGCTCACTGCCCACCTCCAGAGCCTGTTGTGACAGGAGTGGTCCTCAGGTTGCAGTGCCTACCACGCACCCCACCCCTCATCCTCAACTTCCCCATGGCTCCTGGTACTGCCCAGCCCCTGCTGGTCTCACCTGTCACCTCCACCACAGTGATTCTGTCAAGCTTGAGATGGAGCTGGGGCCAGCAAATCCCTTCCCTGCAGTGTGAGCGTCAGCAAGGGTGGACTGGGACAGTGCACCCTGCTAGAATGTCTAAACAGAGATCCTTAGGAATTGTACGTCCGTTGTAATGTTCATAGATGTGCTGGTTGTGTGTGAGTGGAGGTGGGTAGACTCGGTGCTAGAGAACTGTGCCTGCATTCGCTTCTGCCCCTCAGGGTGGCACTGGAGGGAGGGAAGCTTGGCCAGGCACAGGTAGATGCAGTGCGTCCTGTTGGTTGGCAATGAGTGCTTGGGCAAAGAACACAGCCAGGAACAGCTTCAGAGAACTGGTCCCGTTTATTAGGGGGAAAGGAGGGTATTTATGTCTCTGAGGAGATGGCCAGGGTCTCTGGGGCAAGGTTTGTGTGGTTGGGTACAATCGGTCAGGGCAGGGGTGTTGGGAGACGTTTCATCTGCATGTTCAGGGGCTGAAGAAACCTTACAAGGTAAAACAAGGAGTGAGTCCTGTTAACTGTCAGGGTAATAAAATCTTGCTAGGGCTGATGGTGGCAGAGCTGGCTTTTGGCGCCAGGTTGGGAGAGGGGAGGTAGTCAACTCCTGCGGTCTTCATCTGAGGTATCTAGGGTTGAAACTCACCCCACCCTTCCTCCTAAACCCTGGGTTATTACGGTTCCACAGGGAAAGAGTTTTTTTGTTGTTGTTGTTTTGCTTTGTTTTGTTTTTATTCTCTGTGGCTTGCCTGGAATTGAATCTAGCTTAGTTCGCTTTCTGCTACTGTATCAATATACCTAAGGCTGGGTAGTTTATGAAGGAAAAAGGTATCTACTTAGCTCACAGTTTTGGAGGTTGGAGGGCATGGCACTAGCACCAGCCTTGCCCTAGTGAGGATTCTGGATGGCTTAACAATAGTGGGGACATGTTCTGGATGGAGAGACCACATGGCAAGACAGGAAGGCAGAACATAGGTCAGGTTTACTCTTTTATAAGGATATTTTGAAGAACTAATGGAGGTGTTGCTGCTGCTACTGCTACTGCTGCTGCTGCTGCTGCTGCTGCTGCTGCTGCTGCTGCTTCCTTCACTGACACCAGAACCAGCCTCTTTGGGCTTCCAACATGGCCCGAAGACCAGATGCTCTCTAGGAATCCTTTGGGTCTTCAGCTCCATCATCTTTGTGGACCAAGCAAGTATTCTTGGCCTTCTTGGTATGAGACAGCCATTGTTGGAGGACTCTGATTAACCACATTGTATAGTCTTTTTATATATTCTCACTCTGTCAGTCCTGGTCCTCTAGGGAACCCTGCCTCATACACCTTTTTAACTTTTGGGGGACAAGTCACATCCAAACTACCACAGTCCTGGATATGCTGTGCAGCTATGCCTGCAGCCATTGCCCTCTCTGTGCTGTGACAAATGCCACCACAAGCCCCTAAACACAGCAGCTTCTTGCATTCTCTTCCCTTGCAAGCAGGTCAGGGCCATTCTGCTCTGGGTCTGATATAGACAGTCTTGGCTGAGGCTCTGGGCTCCGGAGGGTCTCACCTTCTGTGCAGCACACACACCAAATGATGTGCTTTTCTGAGCCACAATGGTGTAAGCACCAAGGGCCGTATAGCTCAGAAGGCGGGGCTGTCTGCTGCCTGAGGACATAAGTTAGAATGAGCAGCCCTTGTGTGTACCCACGGTCTCTTGTCCCATGTGCATCACATGGCCAAGGGTGGAGGAAAATAAGCTTTAAGGGAGGAGTTTTCAAAAAAAGAGGTCACATGGTCTGGGCCCTTTGGACAGCTCACATCATCTTGAGATTCCTTGGGCATGGTTATGGGGCTGGGTTGGTTCCAAGGACTTTCTACCCCGGTACTGTTTTCCGACCCCATGGCTAGGGTTATTACAGGTCTGTGCTGGTGCCTGGAGACCCAGAAACTCCACCAGGAGTTGGATCTGGGATTGGCATTGAAATCCAAGCTCTTATGCCTTCACAGACCTGTGTCCACCTCTTGCCATTATGGCCCCAGTTCAGAGCCTTGCCCTTGTCCGTCCCCCCCCCCCCCCCCCCCCCCCGCTGCTTTAGTCCTTCCTGTCCTCCAAACTGTCACTTACAGCCAAGTTCACTCCCAAACTGTTTGGCACAGCCATCCTAGTCCCAATCTTCTTTGTTGTTGGGATTCTGCTTCTTCTTCACCTCCAGAGAAAATTCAGATCACATCAGTCCTGAGCCCCCCTTCCCTGTCCCAGGCCCATACACCACACGTAGCTCACTCTAGATGTCACCAAACAAACAGAAAAGCCAGCCCACCTAGCCAGCACCCGCAGGGATGAATCTGTTCCCCCTCACCAGCAGGGCTAGATATCCACCTCCTGCATCCTGCCACAAGAATGGAACCCAGCCCCTGCTTTGACTTTCTTCAAATTGTTCCTCCCTAGGCCAGTTCCTCCCTTTTCTTCCCCAGCCTCCAGCTGCCCACCGATGAGCGCTCTCCCTAATGCATCCTTTTGTGAGGCTGCAAATTGCTTTCAGTTCTAGTGAAGTAGTTCTGGGGCTCTGTATAAGTCAGATCCTCAGGCCTGGAAGACTTGCCGTGTCCCGTGTCCCGGCTTTCTCTCCCTGGGAGCCAGGTGCTATGGTTCATTGTCTGAGCCTCAAAGGGAGATGGGATGGCACCTTGAGTGTGACAGGAAGGCCCCTCCCTGTGGCTGCAGATGCTTCACTCTGTGAGAGCCAGCCAGGGAGGCCACATGATCGTTGCCATAACCTAAGCATAGCTCACTGGCACTCAGCTCTTCCCCAGGTCCTGGCAGAGTAGTGGAACGATTCTTCACTCCAGGTCTTATCAGTTATCAGGAGCTGATGAAGGCGTCCACTGCAATCCTCATTCACTAGTCTTCACTGGGGCAGTGAGGGATACCCAGGGCACTGGACTTTGGATGTTTCTAACTGCTGGGTATCATGCCAAACCAGGGCCCTCATACCAGTGAGGGCCCAACATGTTCCAGGGAAATCCTTACTTTGCTGATGAGCGGTGGCCTGTGTGATCCTCAGAAAGCCTTCTACACACAGGGATGTCCTGTGAGTGCGGGCAACGCTGGATCTATCCATGCTCCAGCTGCTTCTCTGTGCTCTCCTGGCCAGAACCCCTGTGTGGGCTCAGCAAGGTTGGACCTTACTCTTAGAAATATCCATAGGCATTTTCCAGGACCCCCTCCACAGACAATGTGACTGCAGAGCCTTTGTGAGTTCAGCTTGGACCTGGTATATCCTCCAGAGGCACCATGTTACAGGCGTGCTCCCTAGAAAGACAGTGCCAGGACGGAGCAGCTCCTTTAAGTGGTGGGTCCTGGTGGGGAGGACTTCACGTCATCAGGGATGTGTCCCTGTAGGGAGCACAGCCACCCGGCTCCTTCATTTCTCTATGTTCTGTTTCCTGCCAGCTGAGGTGAGAGGTTTTGCTACGTTCTGTAACCCCGCCATGAGGTCCACCTTCCCAAAGCAACAGGGATGGTTCATTGGGAGCTGAAATCATCTCCAGGAGTCAAAGCAAATCTTTCCTCCCTGTAAGTGGATCCAGCTCAGATGTGTGCTTTATTGATGGCAGGCTGTCCACCCTCCCCACTCATGGACATGCCCTCTGAGTGCCCCTAAGGGCACTCACAGCCTCTTCCCTCCACTGTTTAGTCTGATCTGTCCATTACACACTCCCCCCGCGCCCCCCCCCCCCTGCCTGGCTGAGGAAGCCAGCCTTCCTCCGTGACAGAGGATGATAATTAACTGCCATCATTCGGGCTTAATCAGCTCGAGGTGGGGAAGGAGTTTCTGATGGAAGAGCTGGGATGTCGGGATGTGAATTAAGGGTTCACAGCACTTCATCACCCCCCATTACTGTCTTATGCTTATTCATTCTGGCAAATTAAATTAGCATTGTCTTTCCAATCTTGCTTCCCAGGAGGAACTGAACAACGGTAGCAGAGAGAGCTGCCCACATGTGTTTGAGAGACTTTTTTAATATCTTGTGCTTTAAAGGTCCACGGATCTGGAGACTACCAAGAATCCAGATCTCCTGGGGGTGTGTCTTTTGGGGTGTCGCAGCTGGGCATTTGCTTTTTCCATATGTAACATGTTGTCTGGGGTGGGTGTCATTCATCCCAGATTCAGTGTGGCCTTCTGTGCCTCAGTTGTTCCATCAGTAAAATGGGTGATGTTGCCATCTAACCTTGATGGAAACTCTGTGATCACATTTGACAGAATGTCAACAGATGCAGGAGAGGTCAGGGTGACTGCAGAGGAAGCTCTGTGACCAGAGGGCTTGTCACTCTAGCAAGTTGCTCAGGACATTTTGAGACACGAAATTATAGATTTCCAGGACTGCAGACGACAACTCTTCAGGTGGCTGGCTGAGGCGTCTGACTTTCCCCAGAGACTTCAGGGGCAGCCTGGTAAAGGTAGTCTGCAAAGCAGAGTTAGGGCTCAGCCTGCAGCTCTAAAGTCCTGCCCCCTTTTTTTGCAGAAGTGTTGCAGACATGAGCAGTGCTTGTCGATATCCTGGCCTTTCTTTCCTGGTCACATGAAAGTCTGTCTTTCCCACCTTTCCTTGCAGTTAGCTGGAACATGTGACTAGTTCTGACCAATGGATAGTGAGCTGTTGGGCAGAAACAATATCTCTTTTGGATTGTCTAGCTTCTTCTTCTTTGTTTGAGATCTGTCTATTTGTCTATCTGTCTGTCTGTCTGTCTGTCTATCTATTTATCTATCTTTTACCTATCATCTATCTTTCATCCATCCATCCATCCATCTATCCATCCACCCATCCTTCCATCTATCTTTCATCTAATTATCTTGTATATATGCGCATGTGTGTGTGTGTGTGTGTGTGTGTGTGCAGTGTGTGCACTTACTGCAGGATCACCAGGATTATAGATATACACTGCCAACCTTAGCGTTACATGAATTCTGGGCATCTCATTAGATCCCCATGCTTGTGTGGCAAGCATTTTACCTACTGAGCTATCTCTAAAGCCCTCTGTTGATCTTGAAGGTGGCCAGCTGAGACGACTGGGGCTCAAGATCAAAGCAGCCTGGATCCCAGGGTCTCACACAGAGGACAAGTGGTCTTGGAGAGTTGCCTGACTCACACTGCAGCTTGTGAGACACAGCGACATGACATCACAGCTAGTGAGATTTGGGGCTGTTTGTTACCACAGCAGGATGCTAGCCTAGCCTGACTAATATAGTCCTTCTTGATAACCTGGTAGAAACCATGGATCTTCTCTCCAGGAAAATGCATAGAACCATTGCATTTGGGCTACTCTCCTGGTCTGTCTGTCTGTCTGTTATCTCTCTCTGTCTCTCTCATCCCTCAGATTCAGGAATCATGCACATTTTATCACTACTCCTGCCACACTCTGTGATTGATTACTGATAGTGTGCTAATCCCCTTGGTCACACTGCCTTGCCCTTGATTCCTTTGCTGGGGGCCTTTGGAGCACCAGTTCTTTACCCCTACCCTAGAATACCTAAACACGTTCAGATGTCCAAAAGAATGAATGCCTCGGTGGGCAGTCCTCCCTCCTCAGAGGTGTGTGGGAATCGAACCACAGTTATCATTACGCATTACTAATGTGCACATGTGCCTGGAACATTTACCCCTGCTCCAATTCCATAAGTTAGACCTCCTGGAGTCTATGGGCTCATTTTATGTCAACTTGACACAAAGTAGAGTCCCTGGAGAGGAATTTTCTCAATTGAAAAAAATGCTCAATAAAATAAGACTATAGGCAAGCCTGTGGCGGGTGTGTGTGTGTTTCTCTCTCTTTCTTTCTTTTTCTCTCTCCCTACTTTCCTTCTTTCCTTCCTCCCTTCCTTCCTGTCTTTCTTTTTTTATTTTTGGTTTTTCAAGACAGGCTTTTCTCTGCAGCCCTGGCTGTTCTGAAACTCTCTCTGTAGACCAGGATGGCCTTGAATTTACCGAGATCTACCCGCCACTGCCTCCAAGTGCTGGGATAAAAGGTGTAGGCCACCAGTGCTCAGCTAGAGGGCATTTTCTTAACTAGTGATTGATGGGAGTGGGCTCAGCCTATTGTGCCTGTGGCTATCCCTGGGTGGGCGGTCCTGGGTCTATGAGAAATCTGACTGAGCAAGCCATGAGAGCAGTCCAGTGAACAGCACCCCTCCATGGCCTCTGAATCAGCTCCTGCCTCCAGGTTCCTGTCCTGGTTGAGTTCCTGCCCTTGCTGCCTTGGATGATGAACCTGTTACGGTGGAACCGTGGATTAAATAAACCCTTTTTCTCCACACGTTGCTTTCAGTCATAGTGTTTCATCATAGCAATAGTAATCCTAACTAAGACACCAAACATCACCCTTTATGTGTTTAGGCTTTGGAATGTAGAGAACATGCATAGCTGTTGTGGCCACTGGTGGGAACAGGCCCTGGGTGTAAGCAATAGGATAGAACAAGACCGTCTTCGGAGCATAGAGTTCATTAGGGTTGGGATACACTCACCGACAAGTGTCTAAACACAGATCAGTGATCCTCATTCTAACATGAGGTCAGAAAACCCCTGAAGGTCTAAGGGAGATCCTCTTGTACCTTGTCAGTAGAGGACTGCACTTGGGGCCAGACCCCTGCCTTTGAACTCTGAGGCCAGTTAGGTGATTCCTTCTTGCCCCACCCTGGTGCCCTGCACAGACACTGACTCCTGCTTCTCACCCTCCTGCCTGGGCTTTGTTCCGGGGATGTCAACTGTCAGGAAAAACAAACTTTGATGATCCAAGGTTCTCTCTCTTGCCTGCCTGAGCCTCTGTATTTGCCTTCAAGTTACTGACCTACAGCTGGGCAAAGAGGGGGTGGGTGGGCACCCAGACCTGGATTCAAATGCTAAGTTGAATCCTTGCCAACTGAGTGAGATTGGGCATGTTGATTCATTTCTGGGTCTCAGTTTCCCCATCTGTGACACTTGTCGATGAGTGTATCCCAACTCTAATGATCTCTATGCTCTGAAGACGGTCTTGCTCTACCCTATTGCTCACATCTGTTCCCCTGGTGGTGGCTACAACAGCTGTGCATGCTCTCTACATTCCAAGCCTTCTTCGGACGTAATCAGCAAATTGGCTACAATGGCCTCACCCTTCCTAGGACCGTATACTCTGGGGCACTCATCTTGGCTGCCTCTCATTTTTTTTTTTTTTTTTACCTTTATCTCCGAGTTTTCCAGATTTTCCTGGTGAGACAGATTTTGTGCAATACTGACATATGCACCTAGTTCCTTCACCAACCTGAGGAGCAGGGGTGTGAGTATTCTTGCCACTGAGGTGTGCAGCAGACCAAGTGACTGATGCCAGGCCTGTTGCAGCCAGTAGAGACGACATTGGAACCCAGACCTGATGTTTCCCATGTTGGGACTCCGTGGACAGAGGCTGCATCTCATCCTTGTGGGCATTTTGGACTGTGCTGCCCTCCAACAGTCTTAGCTAGAAACCTGCAGGTGGGACCCTGTGGCTCTAAGCCCAGGCAGCTCTCTCTGTCTTTCAGTGTGCCTGGTTCATAGCCAGGACTGAGAAGAGCCCTATGCTGCCCATCTTTGTCCTTGTGGGGACTCAGGTGGGGACAGGGCACAGAGCATGTCTGGTTGCTGGCCTCTGGAATTAGCTTCTTGGGTAGCTCAGCGAGCTAAGGAGGGGCAGCCTGGAGCACTGCAGGGGCAGCCTGGAGCACTGCAGGGGCAGCCTGGAGCACTGCAGGGGAAGCCTGGAGCACTGCAGGAGAAGCCTGGAGCACTGCAGGGGCAGCCAGGAGCACTGCGGTGGGTGAGTGAGGGGTCACCTCCCTCCTGCCTCAATCTCTGCTTTCTCCTGCTGCCATCCCTGTTCTCTTTATCTCTGGTAGCATGCCTGCCTTAATCTTGTCCCTCGGTAGCCTTTATCACATCCCTGTCCTTGCTCCTCTATCCTTCTGCGTGCCATAGCACATAGCCTGTGTCTCCCCATGTTTGCCTCCATCTCTGTGTGAGTGGGGTGATGGGCTGTTAGTCTCTCTTCCTGCAGACTGTTCCTCTCTCTAATTTTATCTCCTACAAGCTCTCTCTCATCTCTTCCCCCTCTCTCTTTCAATCTGTGTTCATATTTTCTATTTTTGTCTCCTTTCAGGTATCCCTTGTTTTCCTTGTCTCTTTTTCTCTCCCCTTTCCCTCTCATCTTCCTCTTTACCAGGTGGCTCATTTCCAAACCACCCCAAATCCTTCACCATTTGTGCGTTCTTTCCTTCCATGAAAGAACGTGTGTTTACGTGCATGCATGTGTTCCTGCATATGTGTGTGTGTGTGTGTGTGTGTGTATATGTGTGTGTGTGTACGTGAGAGTACAGACGTGCCTTTGGCTTAGGGTGTGCTGAAACCCATCCCCGTGGCTCTGTCTCCATTTCTCAGTGAATTAATCAATCTTTCTCTTGCTTGCTGTTCCCCTTCCTGGTCTTTGCTGCTGGCACCAACATGGACATCTGGCAACTCAGACTGGGGCCTCTGGTTCCAAAGAAGCATATGCCAGTTTGGGGGCAGCAGGCGGCTCCCAGTTGGATCTCAGGAAGGCACATGCTGCAGACTCAAAGTGGGGGGCTGAGTCACCTTGTCCAGACGCATTGAGAAAAACACTGGAGGCAGCAGTAGGTCAGAAGAACACAAATCCTGGTTTCGGCTTCCTGTGTGACCTTGGCCAAGTTGCTTAACCTCTCTGAACCTGTTTCCTCACTAGTGAGGGAAGGCTGCTCTAAGGATGAAATGAAGCCATTTACTGTGACCAATTTGGGTCACAGTAAATAGAGCGACGAGCCAAGACCCACACTGCCCCCGTGTGGCTGGAGGCAGCCGCAGTTCACTGGGTGAAGAGCCTTTCATAGCAGGGATATATGCAGTGACAACCTTAGTACCGCGAGCAGATTTTGGTCTAGAGCAGTGGTTCTCCACCATCCTGATGTTGCGACACAGTTCCTAGTGTTGTGGTGACACCTCCCCTGACCCATATAATTATTTTGTTGCTACTTCATAACTACAATTTCGCTACTGTTAGGAATTGTAACCTACAGGATAAGAACCATTGGTCTAGAGTTTAAAGTCTTGTGTCAGGTGGTCCTGAGGCTGGTTCTGAGATAATGTGGAACAGATGCAGGTGGGTGTCTTCCCATTCTCTTGACCGTTTGTGGAGAGAAGACACAGGATGGTATGAAGAAATTAAGGGACTGGCAGTGCCACGTCTGGGCCATCTGGGTCCAGAATGGTGGCTCTGTAGTGGCAGGAGGAAGGGCAGGGATCTAAGATAGAGTCAGCTTGTGTCGGTTGGGGCTGAGAAGAGGGAGGCTGGCTTAAGCCAGGCACCTGGAAGTCCCTTCCCAGGTCTCTTCTCTGAAACCTTCAATACTCCCCAGGGCAGGTGGATGAGTCTATTTCAGGGGAGGAATCTGGGGGTGGGGGTTAGGGTGTGGCCAAGGCCTTATGTGGAAGTAGGAGAAGGCAGGTCTGAAGAGAAGACAGGCTAGGTCAACATTGTGTATTTGTCTGTCTGCATGACCCCAGAATGCACATGGGTGTGCGCCCGCGTGCTCACATACACACACACAGACACACAGAGACACACACAGACACACAGAGACACACAGAGTTCCCTGCTGTCTGGATGCTGCCCCACCTACCCACCGAGCATGCTGGCTAGCTTCCAGGTTTCTGCTGTGCCGTGGCCCAGGTTCAGGAGCTAAGGTGGAGTTGCAAGAGAGGAGACAGGGCTTGGGTAGCCGGGGCTCAGCAGGAGCTGCCTGACCTGGATCTGAACCCGAGGTGGTTTCAAGCCAAGGCCTGCTGAATGTTTGACTTTGAAATGTTCCTTCTTCCTTCTCACTGGCTGGTATCTGCTCCCACCCAGGTCACCAACGGTCACCGCACTGAGAGCAAAGAGGTGAGGAGCAGCAGGGCATGCCTCACATACGTGTGAACTTGACACTGTTACCACTGGCAACCAAGGCAATCTCAGAGGCTGCAAGGGAATTGTCTGTGGCCACAAGCTTATCCCACTTCAGAGGAGTCCTGACCTGGGGACCCAGCTTCTTGGGGGGGTGTGTGTGGGGGCTTTTGGTCCCAGGGACTCTAAAATCAACTGTGTGCTTTAATCTGTCAGACAGTGACAATCTGAACACCAGGAAGGAAGCTGGTGGCCTGCACTAAGCTGGACAAAACTCATGGGAAATAAGATAAGGAATTGACATTTGACCTCCCTCCAGGAGGGAGTCCAAACTCCAGAACTTTCTCTGACCTGTAAAGCCTCGGCAGTTCCTTTTGTCACAAGCCATTAATCTTGGTGGCTTTCTTTCTTAGGTCCTGATGTCCTCCCTCAAGCAGCTACAGGTCCCTCCTCATATGTATCTGCTGTTCACAGACCCTCCCTTATGTGGCAGTACTCTGGCCCTATGGTCCTAACTTGATTGGTTCAGCCTGTGGGGACAGCTCTGAGGACCCTCTGGGGACTTCGAGGAAGGGCCAACAGGAGCAAATCTTTCTCTCCTTGCAATCAGGATCTGGTTATCACAGCCCATGAGAGGTACAGGAAACTAGAAATGGGGCCACTCTGAACACTTAGTCTAGTCCTCACTTGGCGGTTCTCAGTTACCTGACTTATGATGGTCAGCTTTGCAGTATTCTCCATATAGGGTGGATGGATCAGGAAGTAATCCCATTGTAAGTCAGAGATCCCCTGTAGTTTCTCTCTCTTTGGCTCCTTGTGGGCAGTACGTGCTATGATCCCCGTGGACTTTGCGCCTGGCACTTAGATGGGAATTGGTGCCTGGGATGGAGACGGGGAGGATTCAGAAACCAAGCATATGGCGGCCACTGTCACTCACCGGCATGCCTTTTCAAGCCGCAAGTTGCAGGATGACAAGGGTTGGGGAGTGGTTGGAGCTTTGGACTTCCTGTCTTTGGCATGCGTGCTTAGGTTTAAGGTTTGAAGCAGGAGAGGACATCGCCACCTGGAGACAGTGACTCGGGTCTCTACGTCTTGCAGAGATACCTGGAAGGGTCTGGGTAGCAAGAGTCTGATGGTACAGGCCTGGGAGGGGGAAGTGGGGGGACATCTGACCAATTCTAGGAACAGCGGAACCAAGGGACAAGGTCCTCCCGAAAACCCTGTCCACAATGGGCTGAGCATCCCATCTCCTGGTTTCTTGCCCACTACCATTTTCCTTTTAGACAATCAGAGAAGAAGGAAGCTGGAGGTAGGAGAGATCTCCCCAGGCTCCATTGGGGCCATCACCAGGGCACCTCTGCCAGCGCTTCTGGACCTCATCAACCAGGTGGCTTGATTAGCCCGGCTAACATTAAGGAGGGCCTGGTGGGCTGTAGACTGTGGTCTCATTGTCAAGCAGTGGTGCAAAGATTAAGTTAAGTTCTTGTCCCTGAGCCCAGGCACAGCCCCCAAGTTTATCCTGTTCATTTAAAATCTCACCTAGAGCTTTGGAGGAAAAGCCGATTTCATTACAGCTTTCCCGTTTTCAAGGAGTCGTGCCCACACACCTGTCGTCTTGTGATTATTTTCTGTCTACAGAGCCTGTGGCTCCCCCAGGTTCCTCCAGCTGCTCCTCCCACTGACTGGGTCCTCAGAGCTGGCCACAGCGTGGCACAAGCTACCTGCATTATTTACTTAACAATAAAGAGCCAGCTTGGGTGACCTGGTGGGAGAGTAAGTGGAGATTTACTGTGAAATGATTAATCATAAAAGCACAGGTCACAACGGCCTCAGACCAGGAGGAGGAAAGGAATGGAGGGAGAAGCTGCAGGCTGTGCGGTCACGAAGGGTTGACTTGTTTGTGTGATCCAAAATGACTATGGCTCCCATCTTTGCCAGGCTTCTGCCGGGAGAAGGCTTCCGGGAAGACCCGGACCAGCTTTTGTCCCTCTTGCTGTGTGACACCATGTACGTCTCTGGTCCAGTTTCCCTGTGTATTTGATGCAGAGACAGGAGAAGTGGCTTCTTGCTTCATACAAGTAGAAAGGGCATCTTGGTACCACCACACTGGGGCATAGACCCAGGAGAGGCTGAGATCTCAGTCTTAGTCTCTTCTCTAAGGCTCGGGTGTCACCCATGAGAACCTGCAGGTAATAGTAATAAAGAGAAGGCGCAAGCAGCCCCAGTAAGGCCCGAACCACAGGTCAGCACGATAAAAAGACTCCACTTGCTCAGCGGTTCCTTCATTCTGGAACTGGTTAACTCTTACAACTGCCCTAGCCTATTGCTATCTCTAAGCACAGAGGGGGATCACCCAGCAGGTGTCCTGCTCCCTCGGGAGCAGAAAGCAGCAAGCTTGCTTGAACAGCGGGGGGGGGGGGGGCTGCTTTCTACCGCTAACCTCGACAGCGAGCTTCATCACTGTATCTACCACTTTGGCAGGGAGGCCTGAAACAGAGCGCCGGCTGCCAGGGTGGGACATGGTGGGAAGTCTTTTAAATTTGTTTTTCCCTTGGGTACTCTGCCTGCACTCCAAATATTGGCCATTTCAGTTTCATTTAGGATTCTCTTTAGTCTGTGGTAATTAATCCCATTAGTAGTTAATAGCCCTTTATATTAAACTTTCCTCAATAAAATTACCATGTGATCTAGTCTTCTGACTATATCCTGATAGATACAGAACTTGTGTGCTGGCCAGGTATGCACGCCTGTCATCCTAGACAGAAGCAGGAGGATCAGGAGTTCAAGGCCAGCCTTTGCTACACTGTGAGACTCTGTCTAAACAAACAAACAAACAAACAAACAAACAAACAAACAACCCACCAGCCAACCATACATAACAAAATTGGTTTTGGTCCATGGTACAGCTCAGCAGAGGAGTGGACGGCTTCGCTGTTGTTGCTGTTGAGACAGGGTCTTATCACACTGCCCACGCTGCCCAGGTTGGCTTTGCCTTCCACCACCCTCTGTCCTCAGCCTCCTCAGAGCTTGGGTAATACACATGCATAACTGTGCCTAGAAAGATTTTTTTTCTAAGTATAAAAACCACTCTCAACAGCTCATAGGACATGCAAAAATAAAAGACATGGTCCCGGTTTGTCTCAGCAGCCCCAGCTTGCCAATTCCTGGAGTGGAGTTACTGTCTGCCAGAGAGAAGGAAATGAATACTGGGCTTTTCAGAGATGCCTGCGTGGGGCTGTGGGTTGATCCAGCACACCATGTGGCTGCTTGTCAATGTGGGGGTATAATGGCCAGGTGGTGGATGGAGTCTCAGCTCACATTCACCACACGGAAGGCCAAGGAAGCGAGTCTCTGACTTTCTGAAATGTAACCGGAACAGATAAACACAGAACTGGAGCCTCCCTGGGGCTTGACTGTCCGGGGGAGTGATGGCAACAGTGGTAGGATGGCTAAGTAGGCATCCCGACACTTCCTTTCTGTTCCCACAAACACAGTAGATTAGGTGATGCTCCCAGTACAAGGGGAGTTTGTAAAGATGAATGGCGACCTCAAAATTCAAAGTAGCTGGGAGCTTCTGAGAAGGGGTGCTCACCGGTCTGACCAACTGAGAGGTCAAGGGTTGGGAGGAATGCTGTGAACTTGAGCAGGCAGCTGTTGCCATGGCTCCTGTCTCAGATACATGGTCTTCCCAGGACAACCTTGTTGGCTCCAGGCATCCTGCACACAACTGATAAGTTGCTAGTGTCTCTCTTATTATTCTGTTTTATGAGTGATAGGAGGCAATTTGCTTCTGTCTGGGAGGACCACTGTCAGAATGTCACTTAATGGGTCTGGGGAGATGGGTAAGTAAAGTGCTCTCTTTACAACCACGAAGGACAGAGAGTGATCTCTAGCAAATGCATAGAATAAGTGGGGTGTGCTTGTAATCCAATGACCACTGGCCAGTTACCCAAACTACTATGAGTTACAGGTCAGTGAGAGACCCTGTCTCCAAAAATTCAGGTGGATATTGCCTGAAGAATTATGGCTGACATTGTCCTCTGCCCTCCCCTGACACCTGTACCTATCTATCTGCCTACCTACTTGCACACACACACACACACACACACACACACACACACACACACACACACACACACAGGCATGCACACTCACCCTCAGGCCAAATGACAGTTCTCTTTTCACTGTCTCTCTCTCTCACAAAAAAGTACACACACACAGTCTGGAGAAGTCTGCTGTCTAGACCTTGTATGGATCGGATAAGAAGAAAATAGCTACCTAAGGGGTGGAAGTAATCCTTTCATTTACCCAAGATCTCACTGCCTAAGTGAAGTTTCTGGGCTCTGGTAGTCAGCAATTTGTGGAGATGTCCCCACTAGGTAGAAAGATTATCGGCTGCATCTCAGCCGCAGCTGTGAAAGAGGGAGGATGCTGGGCAAGCATTTTGGACTGGAGATGACATCACAGGACCTTTGAGCGTGTTGCTTCTACCTAGCAACTGGACATCCATAACTCTACCAGCTGTGAGTGGAGAACAGAAGCAAGGCCTGTCTATTACTTCCAGATTGGAGCCAGATCTCTTTGCCTCTTCCTTAGCCTTAGGACACAGTGGAGCCAACGATGCTTCAAGTGTCGGGGGGGGGGTAGAAAGGGGTGCTGCTTGGAGCACAGGCTAGCCTTGATGGCAGAACCAGTGAAGATGTGTAGGGTTTGTAGTTAAAACGTGTCCAGCATCTCGTGGTCTCTCCTGATTCCCTTCAGTGTCTGCACAATCCTGCAGGGGCAGGAATTAGGTTGGGTGGACAGCCTAGAGGTTAGGGGAGCTGAGTTCCACATAGGCAGAGTGTGGCTCGATGCCCTGGCACTCACTAGCTTCATGTCCTTGGCACTTTTCTTACTGTAGTGAGAACTATTTAAGCTTAAGCCTGACTAGCTTACAAGTAAATGAGACTCAGACTATGGGTATTTTATTTGGCTTTGACAATTACTGGGGGTCACCCATAATCTACTCTTCTAACTGCAGGCCTGGCTACCTCTCCTTCATTGTACCCCAGACACTTGCTGTTTCTCCTGGCCATGTACTCATGGGTCCTCTCCTTTCCTGGCAGCTTCCTCCACCTCCTCCTTCCTCTTTCCTTCTTGTCTCTCTTCCTCCAACCAGGTCACTCCTAACCCACCTACCTCCAATCCCTCCAGTAATTGGCTGTGGCCAATCTTATTTAACCGATAGTTTTAAATCAAGGAACAAGGTTGGTACAACAAAAGCTTGTAAGGCTGAGAAGTCACTCATAGGCCTAGACCTTTGAATTTAGCATTGCAATACATAGCAACAGACCAAACCTCAACACTTTACCTCTGTGCCATGTTTCTTCTCTGTGGAGTGGTATCTGTGGGTTGTATGTCTGTTTAGGCATCTGCCATCATGAGACCTCGAGTTATACAGGCCTTGAAGTGCTGGGTGTGATGGTCCTTGGGAAGGTCCGAGGTGTGGGGAAGCTGTGAGTTACTGTTTAAGGGATGATAACCCCGGGCCCAGAACAGTTGGGCTCCTTCCTTAGTGACTGAGTGGAAGGGGTGTTCCTTGGCTCCAGAAGAGATGGATACAGAAGTTTGATCTTAAACATTAGGCTATAAAATATCCACATAGTGCCTGGGTGGACCTGGTCCTCCCCAGGCTGGCAAGGGTAGGCTGTACACAGTCTGCCTGAATCACCTGTTTAAAACACAGGCTCTTCAACTAGGCGTGGTGGCACACACCTCTAATCCCGCCAGTCTGAGCTTGAAGCAGGATGACCAAGAATCCAACCCCAGCCTGTGCTACTGTTTTTAAAAAACTGAGCTGGGGATATAGCTCAGTGGTGGAGGGCTTGTCTAGTATGCACAGAGGCTTGGGTTCTGACCCCAGTGCCCCCAAACAAACTCCAGGCTCCTCCAAGATACACTAAGTGAGAACTATCAGAATCTTGGGTGGGAACTTAGACACCTTCCTGCCTCTTCCCCTCCCCAGGGGATTCCTCTGCAGCCCAGCTTAGGGAAATCATTTTGTTTTGATTTTGTGCCTTTTCAGGAAGAGTGCAGAGGATCCAATTCAGAAAGCCAACAAGCTTGGGGACCAGACACGGGCCTCCTGAAGCCTGGCCATGCCTTGACTTTCCTGTCTGGTCCCCAACTCTCAGGGCTGCAAGAGCATGACCATGACAGTGGCTGCTGGTGTCCTCTGGCCCTAGGAGGGGCACTAGGCTCACCTTCATTGGAGGCCAATGTAGCCTCTGCTCCTGCTCATGTGGCATGAAGATGATGGTGTCCCAACTCCTATGAGCATGGATCTGGTAATGCTGTTAATGATGAGGTTTGGAGGGGTACAAATGTCACACCGAGAGCAAACCATGATCTTTCTAGCTCAGCCTCATGAGTGCTAGGTTACGGGTGTGTGCCACCACCCTCTGATACGCAGTCAGCTTTTACCTACCGAGATCATTCTGAAAGCAGCGTGTGCCTCTTGTGGAACACGGTGAAACTGAGCCTTAGGGACAATCCCTGAAGTACTGTGGCCCGTTTCCTGCCACGGTATCTTCTGTGCTCACTACTGTAAACCAAGTCCTGTCTGTCTCTGCCTGCCTGCCTCCCTGTCTATCTGTCAGTCCATCCATCCATCTGTCTGCCTGTCCATCCCTCTGTCTGTCTGGTTATCTATCTGCCTGCCTGTGTGCTTGCCTGTCTGTCATCTAAGCTGGCAAAAGCAGCTTTGAAGATTTTCACTAAATGTCAAACTTCTGGGATGGTCTGTCTTAGAAGCCATGGGATGTCCTTGGAATTCTCTGGTGGGGTCAGGGGCATCTTTACGAAGTGCACAGTAGGCCGGGAGATAGTTCAATGGGTAAGGGCTTGTGTTGTACCTTATGGTTGATTCTATCACCAGAATCCACATAGGGGAAGGAGAAGAGAGGCTCCTGCAAGTTGTCCTCTGCGTTCCAGCATACGACTTTGCACACATGCATACCCCTCCCCCAAGTGAACACAGACTAAAAATGAAAGAGCAACATAGAGCCGTCAAGCAGGGAGGTGGAAGCAGGGACTTGAGAGTCTGTCAGGGACATTTCTGAGCAGCCTGCTACACAGGTCTGTATGCGGTGGGTGGAGGATAGCGATATGGCTGGGGAAGTTTACTGTGCCCATCGTGATGCCCATGGGGTAGGTGTGCTGACCTGTGGTTATTTAATGAACAGCAATGCTGGGGAAACAGCTGCTGCCGGTGTCTGTATGCATGTACACATACATGCACACATGCATATTCACATTGCTATGTGTGCGGTTTAACATATCTGAGGCAAGTTTAAGCTCGGAGTCCCCTCATGCTATAACACTAACATTTGCCTCACCTTATAGGGAAGGTTGGGCGGGAGCTGAGACTGGCTTCCCAGACACTGTTCACAGGTAGGAGGCTGGGACCCAGTGTCTGGGAATGCATGCAGCCTTCATAAATGACTGTGGGCACAGGTCATATACACACTGTATATCAGGTCCTGTCCCCATGAAGCAGCTTCTATCTTCTCTGTTTTACCTGTGAGAAGGCTGGCTGTTCTACACTTGCTGTGGGGTAGACAATGGCTGTTCTTGTTTGGATGTCAATGGCCGCCACTAAGCTGTCTGAACACTTGGGTCCTGACTGGTGGAATGTTTTGGGAGGTTATGGAATTTTTAGGAGGAGAAAGTTTGTCACTGGAGGACAGGACTTATGGTTAGTCCAGCCCCACTTCCTGTTCCAGGTCTGCGTAGATGTGATGAGGCAGCCTCATACTCCTGCTGCCACAGTGGACAGCCCGTCCTTCCTCACCATAATGAACCCCGCTCAAAGTGCCAGTCAGAATGAGCGCTGCCCCTGGACTCGCTTCTTGTCAGATCTTTGATCACAGCAATAAGGAAAGCAACCAACAGGGAGAAAACTAAAAACTCTAGCATCCAACTCCTACTCCTTTTCAAGTCAGGAGGGAAGGGTGGAGAGAGGAACCCAGCATAATGGTTATTAACCCATCTTCTAGTGAAGAAGACAGAGGCTTGGAGAAGAGAAACACCTCAAGGGTCATTTTGATAAATGGTGCCAGAACTGTCAGATATCCACAGGCATAAAGGGACTCTCCTTCTAAATCTAAATGTCAGCCTTTATGCAAAAGTCGAACAAGACTGTGCACAGATCTGGATGTGACAGGGATGGCCCAAGACTGCTCACAGATCTGGATGTGACAGGGATGGCCCAAGACTGCTCACAGATCTGGATGTGACAGGGATGGCCCACGTTTGAAAAGCACATGCAGGAGAGAGAGAGAGAGACTCTCCCGGCTTGGGTTTAGACAGAGTTTTAACACACGGTAGAGAGAAAACATGATCCATAAAACACAATGAAATAAAACAATGATAAATTATACTTCGAAATGATTTCTTTTTTTCTGCACAGAAAGCATTATTAAGGGAACACGGAGATAAGCGAAGGACTGGGATAAAATATCTGAGATTACATATCCAGCAAAGGATTTCTGTCTAAAATATGCAAAGTGATTTCAAAAAAAAAAAACCAGCAGGGAAAAGATATAACTAGAAAATATGGACTCAAAGAGACACAGAGGAATACAAAAGAGTGGTAGGTAAATGGCAAATAAAAAGCCGCTCTTGCCACCGGCAACTGGGACAGGAGTGTTAAAGCTTCAATGGGCGCTGGTCAGAATGGCTAAATAAGGCTTCCTGACAGTAACCTGTGTTGTCAAGGATGTGGGACAACTGTCGAGAATGTATGAGCCACTCTCAGTCCTCGTGGAAGGGGAAGGGAGAGGGGATAGTTATTCTGCAGCGCGCTTTGGCCATTCCTTATGTGTTAGACACACTACAGAAGTCAGCAGTTTCTCTCTTGAATGCTACTGAAGTTCCATCTTTATTCTTTTTATTTACTTTTAGCTTTTTGGGGCGGAGTCTCAGGTCTCATTGTGTAGCTCTGGATGGTCTAGCACTTGCTATGTAGACGGGGCTGACCTCATACTCACAGAGACCCACTTGCTTCTGCCTCCTGAGTGCTGGGAGTAAAGGTGTAGTCTACCACAGACCTCCAGATCGCAAGCTCCATTCTTCATTGTTAAAATCACCTTGCACTAAGGAACAAACAGATAACAATTCAAGGACACATTAGTCAGTGCGCTTAAGAAACATGTGATTTATGCATTTTTTTTCACAAAGGAAAAAAGACAGTTTGTCTTGAGGTAAATATGATTGTCCATAGGCCAAGGATGCAGTGTGTTCTGAGGTAGATATGACTGTCCACGGGTTGGGGACAAGGGTTGGTGGCCCAAGTCATACATTCCACTGTGGAAGAGGTTACATGATAGTCACCACTACAGATTCTTCAACACCGAGGTGGCCTTTTAGAGGAGCTTGAGCTCTGATGCTTGGCCGCGCATCAGGTCTTGTGCACGTGGAGGTCCAAGTGTTTGAGGGCAGAGGATGCTAAAAATCTCATGCCTAGGATCAGATGGGGATGAGGCCAAGCGCACAGAAAGCATCAGAGAGGCAAGGTCTTTCTGAGTTACAGGCACACGGATCTCACTGGCTTGAGGCTGAGCACAAGACCTGGTTTCAAAGTGTTGCTATGTGATTTCTTAAAGGGGTTGTTTTTAAATTGTTTTGAGAACATCACACGTATGTAATGTAGTTACATTATTTTCACCCTTTCCCCAACTCCTCCCATGTTCCCCTTAAATTCATGATCTCCTCTATTATTGTTTTGCGCACACACACACACACACACACACACACACACACACACACATGCACGCACATGGACACATGCGCACATGCACACACAGTCCATTTAGTGTTGCTGACATGCGTTTAAGGCTGGCTGGTTGGTATTGGATAATCTATTATGAAGCTGCTCTCTGGAGAAAGCTCTCTCAGCAGCCACTGATTTCATATAGCTCTTCATCTTGGAGGGGGTCCTTGTTCAGTATCACCCATCCACATAGACATGTCACCCGGTGTGGTCATTATGGAAGCCTTCTATTGCTATGTTTTCCTGTCATGTCTAGATGACACTATCCAGCAGCAGGTAGCCTGGCCCTCTGGCTCTTACAGTCTTTCTGTCTTCCTCTTCCAGGTTGCTCCTGAGCCTTAGGGGTAGTGGCTACATTGTTAATACATTGTTAATACATTGTTACCACTGGTCCACAGTCACTTACTCTGTGTTTTGACTAATTGTGGGTCTCTGTAATAGTCTCCATCTGCTTGGAAAAGGATGAGGGGTTAGAACTGCATTGCCTGGCTGAGCTCACCCGATTCCTTTAAGGGCTCATTTTTGAAAGGATGAAACTAAAGTGACTAAAAGCAGATGAGCAGGGACTAAGACGTTCGGTGTGGGAGAGGCTGTGAGTAGAAGGTACAGCAAGAGACAGCAAGGGATGGGGTTTGCTGGGGCCATAGAATTGTTCTTTCACCTATGATGGTTATCACAAATGTATACATGCATCAGAAACACTTGGAACTGGACACCCCGAGAGTCAATTTTACTGCTCAGTGGAAAATAAGTATTCTACAGAAGATATGTTCTGTTCCTGGGAGCTCTCAATCAGACAGAGGCAGGGCTGTGGTCAGCCAGGTCCTGCTAGCTTCCATGCCCGGTTTCATAATCATTACACTCTGGCCTCTGCAGCTCCAAGTCCTTCCCTCTTGGTTCTAGAAGTTTCTAGCTGTAGGGTTGTAGCTGCCACCTGGGGCAGAGACTGGAGAGCGATGTCAGAAGAGATGGGCAAGTCTTGGAAAATTTGCCTGTCTCATCATCTCCCCAGCTGTCAGTGATGCTTGATAAATACAAGTTATAGAGGATTCAGATTGTATGTGCTGGCTGGCTCCTGGCTCCTCTGTGCCCCAAAGGCCACCCAGGACAGCCAGACCTCATGGAGGCCTCCTCCTGATTGCTGGTACAAGCCTTTCAAATGTGCCTGGGGGCTAGGAAGATAAATTGGTGGGGCCTCTGCAGGGCAGTTTGACTCCAAGTACTAAGAGCTTGGGTCTCTAGAGAGGCATTTCCTGGAAAGGGCAAAATAACTGTGTTTCTGGGCAGCCAGTACATTCCTCTTCTGGAAAATTGCCCTGAATATGTGCTGCCTTGGGGCTGCTTGATCTGAGGGTCTCTGTGTCTCCATCACCACTGCTGTTTGGTATGGGCTTACATCAATTCACTAGGGCGTCTCTGAATGAAGAGCAGAGAGGCCACAAATAGATGAACACTGGTGTCAAAATTATGCCAGGACAATATCCAAAGTAGGGTGGAGCTAGGATTTTGCTATGGGCCTGCAGGGTTGCAGGGGCCAGAGTATACCAGGGTCAGGGGGTCTAGCTAGGCACTGGATACTGAAGACTGCAAGAGAAGAGAGCTCATTTTGGCTGGTGCACTCCAGATCTTTGTCCAACTGTTAGAGCCCTAAGGAAGCTGACTACTATCTCTAAAATGTCATCTTTCACCCAGGTGCCTTCGCTTCAAACTTGTAATCCCAGCACATGGGGGACCCAGGAAAGAGGCCGGCCTGGGCTGTGTTATGAGTTCTTAGCCAATCAGCATCCATAGTGTAATTTGGTTGCAAAAAGACCAAAGGGAATACACTAGACTAGATCTCATCCACACACCCACACGTGCATGCGCACCCACACGCATATGTCACCATGTCGTGGGAACTAGCACTATGTACCACAGTCAGTGTTTGAGGTCTGCCAGGGTCCCTTTGCTATAGACTATGTCTCCAGGATCTGGCTCTAGGCAGGAGTTCTGTGGACAATGGATAAACTGGGCATGCTGCTCCCCTCTCTCATTGGTCCACCGGTATGCTGCTCCCATCTCTCATTGGTCCACCGGTATGCTGCTCCCATCTCTCATTGGCCCACCAGTATGCTGCTCCCCTCTCTCATTGGTCCACCGGTATGTTGCTCCTCTCTCTCAGGTAACTGCCATCATCTCATTTTGCAAATGAGGAAAGTGAAGATGGGCAAATAACCTGTTTTACTGAGGCTGCGACTCCCACCTCAGGTGTCCTGAACTCTGTCTCTGTATGAGGACCGATCTGATCAGGGAAGACCCTGAACTGAGGACAGAGTGGAGTCCTGGGATCCAGCCTAGAGCAGAAACTGTTCACAGGCGTCTGGTCTTCCTGCCCTGGTGGAGGGAGGGGTGGGTGTGTACATGTACATGCACATGCTGAGACGGGAGTAAGGGATTGTACGGGAAGGTCTCCTCTATAACTCCCTCCCTTGGGGTGTGGGGGAGAGAGGCACCACAGAGGATCAGCATCCCGAAGCTCATTTGCTCCAATTTCATGATTCTTTAGGTCTTTTTTCTTGCTTGACAAGTATAGATTGGGAGATAATCAGAAGATCAATCTTTCTCTCTCTCTCTCTTTTTTTTTTCCAAGTTCGCTAGCCTCACTGCTTATCTCGGTTGACAACGTTCATGGCCTCTGCTGGATGGCTCCCATAGTCGAGTTGGTGCTTACAGAGGCTTTCTGGCATGGAGGTGAGGCTAGGAGTTTCTTCTTCCCCTGGCTTGGGGAGAGAGTGGCAGAGTGGACAGGTTGTA
The DNA here is from genome assembly GCF_000001635.26 of Mus musculus. NCBI lineage: Eukaryota > Metazoa > Chordata > Mammalia > Rodentia > Muridae > Mus > Mus musculus. The sequence goes on along the minus strand of NC_000070.6, from coordinate 131,709,900 downwards.
GCCATGGAGCTTGCAAGGCTGCAGGCGGTGCTTCTCTTGGTCACATTGAAGCCAGTATATAGGGCATATGCTCTCAGGACCTCTGCCCCCTCACGCTGTTCTCTTTGTCCAAGGACCCTGGGGTGCTGCCTGCTGCCTGCGAATAGATGGCTGGTTGTGTGAGAGCATTGGTTTGTGGATGTGCAGTTTCAGATAGATCTAAAGAGAAGCTGTCTTAGAACTCAGGCTGAGAACATTCTGGCTTGCACACATCTGTTCCCATCTGAGCCTTGGGGCACAGGAATCACTCATTGTAGTGACTGGGGAGGAATGAGCAGGTCATTTGGATAGACAGTGAAATGAAAGACAGAGGAAGGACCTGGGCAATTGGAGGGTGCCAGTCATTTTAAGGAGCAAAAGAACAAACATGATGCCATCTCTGCTGTGAGCTACACAACTGTGTAGACATTTAATGTTAACTTGGCATGACCAAGAATCACTTGCAGAAATTGTCCACATTGGATTGGGCTCTGAGCGTGTCCCAGGGGATTTTTTTAATGAAGTCAATTGATGTGTGACGATCCATCCTACTGTGGGTGGCACCATTCCCTAGACAGGATCCCGAGCTGTCTAAGAATGGAAAAATGTAACTAAGAACAAGAAAGCAAGCAAACGAGGGAGTATGAATATATCGATTTTCTCTCTGGTCTTGGCTGGGGCTGCAATGTGACCAGCTGTTTGAAGTTCCCATCCTGGCTTCCCTACAATGAATGATGGATTGTAAGCTGAAGCGACCTTTTCTCTCTTCAACCGCTTTTGTCATGGCATCTTGTCACAGCAGCAGAAACTCAACCATAACAGCACTTTACACACACTAAGTTCCTTCAGTGCCAGCCTAACCCTGTGGGGTAGGCGCCAGTGGGGTGATATCACTTGCTGTGTTGTTCTAGAAGATGAACTAGATGCGGGGCAACTGATGCTTTGTTGGACTTTTAGCATGCATAGCCTCTATTTTCTGCTTTTCTAATAGAAATTAAAACTCGTTTTGATTAAATTTCTAAGTTTTATTACTCTCTAGGTGTCAAATAGAGCACATAGAAACAAGGATCCACTTCATGCTGCCTGCTTACAGTTTTTGAGAATGGAGAAAAATTAAGGATTTCTCATTGAAGAACCACAACTAAGAAGTAAGCCGACCTGTGCTTAGTTGTATAAAATCGAGACTTCCCCTCTCTGGACCTCGGTTTCCTTCTGTGAGTAGCAGAGATATAGTCTGTATGTAACAAGGACTGGCCCAACCCTGGGACATGGCATCTTCTCTGCTAGTTCCCTGTCTGTGCCTGGCCCATTGTGCCACATTGAAGAGCAAAACCTTTCTTGTCTGCACCCCTCTTCTTACAGCCTGAGACACTTTAGCTTCCACTTGGAGTGTTTCAGGACCAAAGAAGTAGCCTCCTTCATAAAGACTGGGCATCAGCCAGATGAGGTCTTGTAGGTAATAAAGCTTCATGCAGGCCCAAGTAAAATCATATGTAAGATGTGGGTGACCCACATAGAGTGACCCACATCTGGCTCTCCTCATGGTCTACCATTGGGCATTGCTGCCTCTTTCTGAGCTAATGAGACCCAGGCTCAGAAAGGTTGGCACTGCCTTTCATCAAACGGGAGGGAAGGGCTGAGTAGAGCCTGAAGGGGGGCTGCTGTTGTCTCTACCTCTCCTGACCTGAGAGTTCTTGGGGAGCAGAGCCCATAACTGCCCATTTCTGGTCATTACCAGCAAGAGTACCAAGGCCTACCTGGGAGATGGAGGGAGGAGGGTGTCTTCTGCACACCGGATTCCGTGGAAGGAAGGAAGATTCTCAGCCTAAGCATAAGGAGGCCAAATGGTGTCCAGATTCAGCTTCCCATTTGTCAGCGTGACTGTGGGCACAGCACCTTCCCTCCCTGTGCCTCTGTTTCCCCAGCTACAAAATGGAAGCACCAGGGCCTTGCCTGCATTCTTTGGATTGCTAGGTTGAATTCCATGGTCTCTATAGTGCTAGCAGCAGACACCTTCTCTTTCCTGGAGTTGAATTTTCCAGAACCTCTAACAGCAGGGCCATCAGCCTCACTTCTACCTTCTGGTATTGTCTCTCTTCATCCCCAAAGGTGGTATGAGGTATTCAGGGACTCTCAGTCCAGGGCGTCCAGGGCGAGCTTATTCCTGGAGTCTGCACTATGACAAGTAGATGATAACATTGCCCGCCCCCATGGTAAATATAAAGGATTTTATTGATCCAAGATCTATTTATAATTATATATCTATATCTATTATCTGTTTCTAGACCATCCATAGTTTACATCTATATTGTCTATACTTATTCCTCTTCTATCATCTTTATCTTGAGAGGTCCTCTAAGAAATAAAAACCTTGGGAATGGAAAAGTTTTGGTTTCCCAGAGAAGAAGATTAGGCTCCTCAGAGGGAGCTATTGAAAATGAGCTGTTGATCACTGATGGCTCTGACCAAGGGAGGATAAGCTCAGAGCTAAGTCAGTTCCTGGAATTTCCTCATGGCTTCACCGAATATAGTGAAACTATCGTAGCAGACAATCAGAAACTGACCCATGTAACTTACCAGGCACCCACCATTGAAGTTGTAGATTACCTAACCTTTGCTAAAACTCCCCTAGTTTTATAAAAGGCTTGGGTGCCTTTCTCTGGGGTCGCCATTTTGATGAACGGTTGACCCCTACATGCTGGTAATTTCTGCAGATAAATGCTCGTTGCCTTTGCATACTATTTGAGTCTGGGGTCTTCCTTCAGTGATTCTGGGACCCCAACAATCTATATAATCTTTAGCTCTTTCATCTCACAAGATCACATGAATTGTAAAGACAAATGCTAACGTTCAAATGGCCTTTCACTTGCCTCAGATTCATTGGTAACTGCCCCATCTATTCAGTTCATGGAGAAGAAGGAATTAGGGTAAGAGAAAGTTCTAGAAACACAGGGGTGGGAGGGCTTATTTCCATCTCTACTACCACAGTAGCTACAATCCCTGGTCCCTGTTAATTTCTTCTTGCAGGGTTGCGTTAAGCCTGTAGATCAGTGTGGGGGAATTGCTCTTGTAATCCATGAACATGGTACGCCTTTCTTCTGGACAGGGCTTTGCTTTCTATCATTACTTTTGTTGTAGTGCTTGCTTTGTGGGTCCTGCACACATTAAAAAAAATTGATGTCTAAAGGTTTCTCACTTTGAGAGATAGTCTAATCTGTCTTGCTTTCAAAATTCTGACTTCTAGGTGGTCATTGTAGTCGTCAGAGAGTTTTGTGTGATGAGCCTGTCGCCTAGGGCTCTGCAAGAAGTTCTTGGCTCTGGGAGCCATTTCCATGGATGGATTGGCATTTCCTAGACAGCAGTTATTTACTCAAGCTTTAGTGTTTCTGTGCTTCCATATGAATTTGAACACTTTTCCCCTCTACTTCTGTGAAGACTGTCGCTGGGATTTTGATTGGGACTGCAATCAAATCTTTAGATGACCATTTTCACAATATTGATTCTGCTACTCAGGGACACGAGAGATCTTTCCATCTTCTCATGCCTTCCTAGGAAAAAGAAATCAGGGAAATATTCTGATTCAAAATAGTCTAAGAAATACCTTGGAACAAACTTAACTGAAGATCGAAAGACCTCTATAACATCATCTTTAAAACTCTGAAGAAACACACACACACACACACACACACACACACACACACACACACACACACGCACACGCACATGCACATGCATACAAACATGCACACAAACATGCATGCATGCACACACACGCACATGTGCACATGTGTGCACACACACACACATGCAAACACACAAACAGAGCTGGGCCTTTTGAATAGTTAAGAGTAGTGAGATAAGGGGAGGTAATGAGGTAATCTTTATTTAGTTCCACAACTTGGCAGAAGTGCCTTCAGTGTTTTTCTATAAACAATAATGTTAGCTCTAATTTTTCAAATTACTTGTGTGTGTATGCACAAGTGTCTGTGCGTGTGCGTGTGTGTGTGTGTACAACCAGAAGCAGTTGGCTCTCTCCTCCCACAGTGTGAGCTCTCTGGATGGAACTCAGGTTGTTAGCCCTGGCAGCAAGAACCTTCACCTGCTGCGCCTTCTTGCCTGCCACAGCTCTGAGTTTTCTGTAGGTGCTTTTTACCAAGTTCGTTCGTTGTTTGTTGAGAATTTTAAAAATGATTTTGAGTAAATATTTAATGAATTAATAGTATTGTTCCAGAGTTTTGGAGCTGGGTGTTGAATCGGGCTTTGTGCATATGAGGCAAATATTCTACTACTGGTCTATAGTCCAGCCCTGGAAAATATTGATTGTCAAATGTCTTTTCTGTATCCATGAGTATATGATCTTGCATTTAGTTTAGTGTTGAGAACTTATATATATGTTTACAAAATGTTCACAAAGAATATTAATATTTGAGTCTCTTTGCTTCTTTTCTTTTTTGTCATATACACACACACATATATATCATACACACACATAATATATATATATTGCTATGTAGCCCAGGTTAGCCCCACAAGCCTCCTGAGTACTGGGTACTAGTGTGGCTTTATATATTTTTCATGTTTTTTTTCCCTCTCATGGTAATATTGACCCCATAAAGCATGCCAGGAAATCTTTACTCCCTTCTAAATTCTGGAATTGGTATTACTCTGTCCCTTTGATGTTGGTAGAATTTGCCAGTAAAACTGTTTGTTCCTGGAACTTTCTTTTTTGGGGAGGCTTTTTTTTTCAACTCTAAATTTAATTTCTTAATAGCTGTAGGGCTACTCGGGTCATCAATTTCTTCTCCAGTGAACCTGGGTACTTTGTGTCTTTCAAGGACTCGGTCAGTTTTATTGAAGTTGTCAGATTTATGGGTTTGGGATTATTCATAGCACACATTCGTTCTCATTTAGTATCTGTGGGGCCGAGCGGTTTCACTGGCGATGGTGTTGATTCTGTTGTCTCCTTTTTCTTCGTTAGTCTGGAATTAGATATATCAATTTTATTGACATTTTCAGTATGCAAAGTCTCGGTTGTGTTTCCCCCCCCCTCTGGTTTTTGTGTTTCTATTTTCATCTCTTATCTTTACCATCTCCGTCTTCCTGAACTCACTGGCTTTTATTTTGTCTTCTGTTCTCAACTTTCTTGTGCAAAATTTTAGATAACTGATTTGAGACCTTTTCCCCCCATAATGCAGCGTACCCTACACACAACATAGCTACACAGCTGCACACTACACAGCTACACACAGCATAGCTACACAGCTACACACTACACAGCTACACTCTGTGCTTAATTTTACTTTATCTTTAAAACTTTGCTTTTATTTATTTATTTTCCTGAGTCAGGGCCTTGCTATGTAGCCTTGGCTGGTCTTGAACTTTTAATCCTCCTGCCTCAATTTCCTGAATGCTAGGACCAGGAAATATGCATGCATGCATGCATGCGTGCATGCATGTGTGTGTGTGACCATCCCTGGCTTTAATTTTACTTTTGTTAAATTAAAACTGTTTTTTTCTTATTTTTTAAATTTATTTATTTATTTAATGTATGTGAGTACATTGTCACTCTCTTCAGACACACCAGAAGAGGGCATCAGATCCTATTACAGATGGTTGTGAGCCACCATGTGGTTGCTGGGAATTGAACTTGGGACCTCTGGAAGAGCAGTCAGTGCTCTTTACCCTGCTGAGCCATCTCTCCAGCCCCAAAATAAAAATGTTTTAAAAACTTGTCTTTTGATGTTTTTTTCGAGACAGCATCTCATTATGAAGGCCAAATTCAGCTGGACTAATGGATTCTCCTGTCTCTGCTTCCAATGAGCCAGGATGGGGGGCATGCACCACCGTGCCCAGCTAGGAGTCCTTGGTGATTTGTAGGCTAAGAGCTATATAGTTAACCTTCCCAATATTTGAAACTCATCATATATTTTTAAATTAAAAATTGCATTTATCTGTGCGCGCGCGCGCGCGCGCGCGCGCGTGTGTGTGTGTGTGTGTGTGTGTGTGTGTGTGTGTGTGTGTGTGCAAGCATGCCATGTCATGGCTCCCTTATGGAGGTCATAGGACAGCTTGTGGGAGTTGTTTCTCCCTTTCCACCATGTGAATCCTAGGGATTGAACTCAGGTCTTCAGGCTTGGCAGTAAGCACCTTCCTGTACCTGCAGAACAGTCTTAGTCACTGTTCTGTGTTCTGAGGAGATGCCATGACCAAGGTAACTTATAAAAGAAACCATTTTATTGGGGGCTTGATTACAAATTTAGAGAGTTAGTTCATTATCATTATGGTGGGGAGTATGGGGTCCTGTGGTGGCCTATGGTGGCAAGCAGGGAGTGGAGAAATAGCTGAGAGCTCACATCTGGTGTATAAGTTACAGGCAGAGAGAGAGACTAGGTTGTGGTGTTGGCTTTTAAAAATCTGAAATCTCACCCCCACCCCCAGTGACACACCTCCTCCAATAAGGCCATGCCTTTTAATCCTTCCCAAACAGTTCCACTAACTGGGGACCAAGCATTCAAACACATGAGCATATGCTGTTCATTTTCATTCAAACCACCACATTCCACTAGGCTTGTAGCCACATCATGATGCAGAATGCATTCAGTCCAACTTCACAAGTCCCCATAGGCTATCAGAGTGTCACTTTTTAAAAGTCTCTTTTGAGACTCAAGGCAATCTCTTATCTTTAACTCTCTAGAAAATAAAAAAGCAGGTCACATACTTTGAACATACAATGGCACAGAATAGATATTACCATTTCAAAAGTGAGAAATAAAGCATCCTAAGGAAATATTGGACCAGAGGAATACTGAAACCCAGCAGGACAAACTCCAACCTCTGTCTTAGATGGCTCTGCTAATCTTCAGTTCCCTCCAGCTTGGTCGACTGCAACCCTCTTTTCTCCCGCGGGCTGTTTGCACTCCCCAAGTGCATCTCTCTCTGGTTAGGTATCACAAACCTCTGGTGTCCCCGACATCATAGGGTCTCCACTCCAATTCAGGCTTCACTTTCACAGCTTCACACAATGACCTCTCCATGCAAGGATCTCTTGCCATATACTGGGCCTCATATACTGGCTCTCCTTAACCATGGAGAAAGAGTCCACAACTCCTTTCCTTTATCTTTTTTTTTTCTTTTTTCTTTTTTGACTCTAAAACCATGTGGCCAAAGCTGCCAGTTCTGCTGTCTGCTGAGGCTGGAAACTGGTCCCCTCCAAGATGGAAATTTGCATAAGCTTTGGCTTGTTGGTTTCCTTTGCTGCATACGCTTTCCTTTCTAGGAGTTGCAGGATTGACTGGGTGAGGTTTTACAGAGGGTACAACTCTCTTTATTGCATTTAGCATCAGGCTTTACTTTAAACTCATCATCTCCTTGTGCACAAGACTTGGCTCCAATGTGTATTTTCCAGCGCTCTTTTCTCCTCAAATTGTACATTTTGTATTTCTTTTTGCCTTGCTTGCTCATCTCCATTATAGATCGGCACAACAGTGCTCACTGATAACCACTTGACAGTCAATACTATACTGTTCTGAAATCTCCTCTGCTAACAACATTAATTCAAAGCTCTTCAATTTAGTCCAGGTGGGTTTTTAGGACAAAGGCAGGAAGCAACCACACTCTTTGCCAAAATGTCACAAGAAGAGTCTCCAGTATTCTCCTTCTCCCAAACCTCTTGAACCAGTCCACATTGTTCTCAGCAACTGTCTTCCATGTTTCTACTAGGCTGGTCCATTAAACCCCGATTAAAGCATTTAATCACGTTTCTAGTTCAAAGCCTCCAAGTCTCCCACATTTTTTCAATAAGCATGGTCAGGCCTGTTATAGCAAAAACCCCACTCTTGGTACCAACTTCTGTCTTAGTTACTGTTTATTGCTGTGAAGAAATACTACAACCAAGGCAACATTTACAGGAAAGCATTTAATTGGGAGAATTGTTTATAGTTTCAGAAAGTTAGTTCATACTCATTATGGTGGGGAACATGGCAGCAGGCAAGCAGACAGGCATTGGCTGGAGAAGTAGTTGAGATGTCATATTTGATCCTCAAGTTCCAGAAAGGGAGGGGGAGGGAGGGGGAAGAGGAGAGGGAGAGGGAGAGAGGGAGAGGGAGACTAGAATGGGCGTCTTAAACCTTAAAACCTGCCCCTATGACACACCTCCTCCAACAAGGCCATACCTTATAACCCTTCCCAAGCAGTTCTACTCACTGGGAAGCAAGCATTAACACATATAAGCTTATAGGGATTGTTCTGATTTAAACCACCACACGAGCTGAGCCATCTCATGGGTCCTCTTTTTTTTTTAACTTTATTGATTCATTGTGAATTTCACATCATGCACTCCAGTCCCACTCATCTCCCCCTCCACTTCATAGTCACCCTGCGCCCTGTGACATCCTCCCACAAAAGAAAAGATGCAATAAAAAAAAAAATCTTGTCATGGAAGCTATGGTGTGTCACAGTGTGTCACACAGTCTTTCCTTCTGTCCAAACATCTTTATTTGCATGTTCATTGCAGTGAGTCATTGGTCTGGTTTGAGTCCACTGGCTTCTGCTACACCATCAATACTGGGGCCACTCTTGGACTCCTCTCAGATATTCTGTTGTTGCTTTGTATCATGGAGATCCTGCAGCTTTGGAACTGCAGGATTGATGGGTGCTCTTTTTAATTTTTATTTTAAAAAATTTGTTCCATTTGTGTGTGTGTGTGTATACCATTGTGTGTGTGTGTATTTATGTGCATGCAGTGCCTGTGAAGGTTGGAATAAGAAATCAGATCCCACATAACTGGAATTACACTGCTGTAAGTTGTCATGTGGATGCTGGGACCCAAAACTGAGCCCTCTGTCAGGGCTCTTAACTGCTGTGCTATCCCTCTAGTCTCTTATGTTTTATTGAAGTGTGTGTGCGTGTATGTATGTATGTGGTGTGTGTATGTGTCTCTGTGTGTGTGTATGTGTGCACAGTGTGCACACATAAATGTGCAGGGCACATGTGCATACCTCAAAAGTCAAAGACTTTATTCCCTTGGGGCAGGCATCTCGCTGAAACTGGAACTAAGTAACTAGCAAGCCCAGAGACCCTCCTATCCCTGTCTGCCATAGTGCCAGAGTCACAATGCAGGTAGTCATGCTTCACTTTATATGTCCATGGTGAGGATTTGAACTTAGGTCCCCCTGCTTCTGTAGCAAGCACTCTCTCCCGATGAGCCATCTCTCCTCCTGTCCATATATATCTTGTTGTTGATTCATAGTCTAGTTCTATGGTGGTCAAAGGACATACTCTGTGTTCTCTCCCTTATTTTAGGTTTGCTCCTTTGCTTTGTGATCAGGGATACAGTGTTATACAGTGTCTCCTGACAAGCGTTCCAAGTGCATTTAAAGTGACATTTCCAGCCGTTATTGGACACAGTGTTGCTCTGCACAGTGATTGGTCCTCCTGGTGGGTGGAGAGAGGTTTATCTTTGAAGATTTTTTTTTTTTGGCTTGCTTTGTCAATTAGAGAGAGAGGAGTGCTGAGGTCTCTCTTTCTGAGGTGTTGATTTCTCCTACAGTTCTAGAAATCTGTCTCATCTATTTGAAGCCCTGTGTTGGCCCCACACATCCAAGGCTGTCAAGTCTTCTTGGTAAACCAGTCCTCTGCTCACTATCTTGGCACTTTCCTTTCTCTCTGGTGTCTTTTTTTTTTTTTCCTGACATTTTCTTTGGATATCAATGGCACCTCTAACTTACTTTTCTCTTTCCTTTATTTTTATTTTTTTAAATTTGAGACAGATTCTTAACTATGGCACTTTGTCTGGCTCAGACTCACGGAAATCCTCCTGTCTCTTCATTCCAAACGTTGGGATCAAAGGCATGCCCCAGCCTTTCTTTTGATTATTATGTGTATAGTGTAATAAGAAACTTCAACATACCATTATAAAAAATACATTTCTTACAGACACCATATAATTGGCTCATTTTTATTTGTTTGTTTGTTTATTTATCAGTTGAGGGTCTTTCTACATAGCCTGGCTGTTCTGGAACTCACCATGTAGATGAAGCTGGCCTCAAACTGACGAGATTCTCCAACCCCTGCCTCCTGAGTGCTTGTAGTAAAGGTGTGTACTCACAAACCTGGGGCTCTTTTATTTTATTTTTTTTAAAATATATAATCTAGTCTGTTCTTTTAAACATTATACATTTTCTTTTATTATTTTATCTGTATGAGTTTTTTGCCTACATGTGCAGGTGTGTACCACGTGCATAGCAGGGTCCACGGAAGTCAGAAGATGGAGTTTAATCCCCCTGGAACTGGAGCTACAGATAGTGAGCTGGGAAGCATGTAGGTGCTGGGAATCGAACCACAGTCCTCTGGGAGAGCAACAAGTACTCTTAACTGCTGAGCCATCTTTCCAGTCCAAATCTGTTTTTTAAATAATGTGCTTAGGCTCTTTGAACTTAATTTAATAATTGATATAGCTGGATTTAAGACTATTGGATTGGTTAATTTTCTCACCAGTGTGACAAAGTATCTTCTAGAAGGCATGGACACAAGGAAGAGTTTATTCCAGGCGATACATATATACACTATCACCAGTCTATTTAAAATCAGTATTTTATTCCTTAATTTAAATTTGAAAGCTTTACAATCTCATGAGTTCTTTCTCTTCTTTCCTCTGTGGTACTGTTGTCAAATGATTTATAAATTTGTACATTGACAATCTGCTGGATATCAAAGTTTTACTTTGAGCTCTGTTTTAGTTAAGGTTTCTATTCCTGCACAAACATCATGACCAAGAAGCAAGTTGGGGAGGAAAGGGTTTATTCGGCTTACACTTCCATACTGCTGTTCATCACTAAAGGAAGTCAGAACTGGAACTCAAGCAGGTCAAGAAGCAGGAGCTGATGCAGAGGCCATGGAGGGATGTTCCTTACTGGCTTGCTTCCCCTGGCTTGCTCAGCCTGTTCGCTTATAGAACCCAAGACTGCCAGCCTAGGGATGACACCACCCACAATAGCTGAGCCTCCCCCCCTTGATCACTAATTGAGAAAATGACCCACAGCCGGATCTCATGGAGGCATTTCCTCAACTGAAGCTCCTTTCTCTGTGATAACTCCAGCCTGTGTCCAGTTGACACACAGAACCAGCCAGTATGAACTCTTCCCTATATTTCAAGTGCGCATGATTTTCACACAGCTGTTTATCTGTCTGTCTCTCTTCTTTCCTGTTGCAGTTTGCAAACACTACGAATATCACCTCAAAGGTGGGTGTGTTGGCCTCAATGGCAATAAAGGAGGTCGTGGGATTCTTGTAGCTCAGTTACACTTGATTATGCAATCCTCCTGCCTCAGCTTCATGAATGCTGGGCTTACAGGCATGGCCATTATGGCCAGCTTTGATGAGATCTTAGAGAGGCACAGCCTACTAATAGGGAGTCCTTAGGTCACTGGAGGCATAAAGTTGGTAGAGGCATACAGGAGCCTCTACCACACTCTTTGAACTTTCAACTTCTAAAACTGTGAGACATACCCATTTTGTTTATAAAGTTACCTTGCCTCGAGCATTTCATTAGAGTGATGAAAACCAGACACATAATCTCCAAGGCTCTCTCTCAGTTCCTCACTCTACAGTTTCCCTTCCAGCTGAAGAGTTCCCCTCTGGCACTTGTTTTGAGGAGGTCTGTGACAAGCTCCCTCAGAGCTCCTTCTGAGCCCGTGTTTATTTTGTCTTCACTCCTGAAGAATGCTTTTCACCCTTCAGGAACAAATTATTCTAGACATTCTGTGTTGACAGTTATTTTCTTTCCATGCCTTAAAAATCTTCCGCTGTCTCCTGGCTCTCTGGGTTCTGGGTTCTGGTTAGAATTTCACAATCGTTTCCCCGGTGAATGGAACGTGCTGTTCTTTTCTTTGGCTGTTTTAAAGATTTTTTTTTAATAAAACGTTTGATCTTAAGCACTTTGATCACAATATGTCCAGGAATGATTTTCTTTTTCTTTTTTTTTTTTTTTTTCAGGAATGATTTTCTTCTGGTTTCTTTTTTAGGCTGGGATTGCTTAGCTTTCAAATCCCGAAAATGACATCTTTCCCCAAATTTGGGGAGTTTTTAGCCATCAGGTCTTCAGATAAGCTTTTGCATCAGGCTGTTATCCTCCCGGGAGTCCCCAAAGCACAAATAGAAGGCTTATCCTTTCTGTTAGTTTGAGACAAGGTTGTGGTATGCGTCCTAGACTGGGTTTGAACTCATTAAACAAACTCTGAAACCTCCTGCCTCCATGTTCTGAGTCGGGGGAATTGCAGATATGGCTTGTCTTGAGTGGGACAATGTTAGATTTTCTTTCAAAGGGATAAAAATATTTTATTTTGTTTTTAATGTGTGTGTGTGCATGTGTGTGTATATGTGTGTGCATATGTGTGTCCATGGAGGTCAGAAGGGGACCTCAGATCACCTGGAGCTGGACTTACAGTAGCTGTGAGTTGCCTTGTGGGTACTCAGAACTGGACCCTGGTCCTCTGCAAGACCAGTAAGCGTTCTTAACCCTGAGCCAACTCTCCGGGCCCAGTGCTGGACTTTCAACACTGCCCAGTCTCCTGAGGTCCCATGTATTATTTGTCATCTCTTGTTCAAATTGAATAATTTTCTATTTATCTCCAAGCTCTCTGACTCATCCCTCTGTTGTGTGGTTCTTTACTGAGTCCTATGTGGTGAACATTTAAATTTTAGATTTTTTTTTTAGTTCAGCTTTCCAGCTTTCATTTGTTTCTTTGCTAACAGCATGTGCTGCTTTGTTGAAAATTTCTACTTGTTTTAAGAACATTTGCCTTTATCTCATGGAACATTAAATATATATATATATATATATTTTTTGACAATTTCAATGCTTCTGTTATCTGGTTATCTTTTCCGTCATATGTTGATATTTCCTGCTTTTTTTGCATATTGAACAGTTTGGATTCTACTCAGGACATTTTGAAATGTTGGGTTCTGTTAATATTTTGTGAAGAATGCTCTTGCTTTCTCCCACTGCTCTTAGCAAGCATTCGACTTATAGGCTGTGAGCTCTGACCCAGCCTCTGTGAGCTGTGGCTTCAGTTTCTGCTCAGGCTTCAGGATCTCAGCGGTAACACTGCGGAGTTGTAAAGTGTGTCCCAGAACACACTGCGCTGGGATTTAGCACTTCAAGCCTCTGCCCACTGGCGGGCTGCTCCTGTGTGCAGCTCGACGGTGGACTCAGGTCTTCACACAAGCCAACACACAGGCTTCTCAGCTTCCTCTTGCCCAGTTCTCACCAACACTCTCTGGCTCTCAAGGTCTCCTGTGCATCCCCAGGACTCAATTTGGAACGCCCACTGTCTCTTCTAACCTGTCTTGCATTGGTTAAGGCAGGTTTTGTAGCCAAGTGTATTGTCATCGGGCTAGAACCCAGCGGCAAGGTCACGTGGTAGAGCAGTCATGGAGTGAGGGATGGGAACACACTGCAGACTCAGAACTGACCTCTGAACACTCCGGACCTCAGAGGCCCCTCCAGTTTATGGCATCACCTTCTCTCCTTTAGTGCCTTGTAAACCTGTTGGAGTTTCATCTCACCCACCGTCAAAAGTCCAGCAGACACCGGTAGAGCGCAGAGATTCCCAGGCTTGGGGGTGGGGTGGGGCGGCCTCCTGACTGTAGCTTCCTGCGCCCTGTGGTTTTTATTTCCTGTTTAGTTTTGCCCATCACCTCTTCATGCCTGCGCTGTTCTCCCTAGCTCCAGCCACCCCCACACCGAGCTTAGGGCTTGTGTTTACATAATCAAAACATCTGCCTTGCTTGACTGAGCCGGAGTCATCTATTCTGAGCTTCTTCTACTCTGTAGTGTTATAAAATTCTGTGCGGAGCCTCCGCCCCGGCCCCAGCATCCCGTTAGCTCAGCAAGGCTCAGAGGTGGTGTAAACTACCGGGTTAGTAAAAGAACAAACGTTAGATAAATGGTTTGAACATCCACCCCGCACCAACTCCTTCTTCCTTGACCATTATGATGTGTCTTTCCCCTGGAGCACTCGTTCTGAACCTTTAGCGTTGACTGACCTTTTCCCAAGGGTTGCATATCAGATACCCTGCATATCAGATATTTACATTATGATTCATAACAGTAGCAAGATTACAGTTATGAAGTAGCAGTGAAATAATTTTATGGTTGAGGGGTCACCACAACATGAGGAACTGTATTAAAGGGTCGCAGCATTAGGAAGGTTGAGAACCACTGCCCTAAAGTATCTGTGAGCATCTCACTGCCTGCAGAGTTGGGAGGCCATGCGGCTTGCAGGTGACTGTGCAGGGCAAATCAAAGCAGCAAGCTTCTGGTATTTGATTCAATCTCTCCTTTCCAGATCCCACCCTCCTAGGTGACCCTGAAATTACTCTCCAAACAGACATCAGAGAGAGGCACTTCTAATGGCTTCTCCAGAACGGCGGGCTCTGACTGATCAGTCTTGGGGGTCTGGGACACATGGTCAGCTTAGTTACTCTGTGACTGGTAGAGGCTGTTCCAAAAACGGGACTACACGCGGACTGGGTTCTCTGCCTCAGTTTCCATACCTGGGGAGGGAGGGTTTCTAGTGATTTTTATTTTTTGGAGTCAGGGTCTCATGTCACTCCAGCTAGCCTTGAGATCAATATATAGCTAAGGATGGCTGCTGTCCCAGCACTCAGGATCTGGTCCTACTTGCCTCCACATGTACCACCCAGATCAGTTAGTTTTTCCTTATTTAATCTTTTAATGTGTACATACACATTTTATCTTGGTTTCAGGCCCTGACACATATGTCCTACCTTCAAGGACCTCACAGTGAAGAAGGCTGGCTGATCATGCTACAGGTTACCGGGCATGGTCTTTTCTTTATCTGGACCTTTGACCCTCGACCCACAAGCAAAGGTGAGCCTGAAAGGTCATTCACAGAGTGGGGCATGGCTGTACCTAACAGGGAATCCCGCAGCCTGTATAGGCCTCGCCATACTTTTGCAGGTTCCGGTGACTGACTTCCAGGCTAGCGTTCTGGGGGATACTGGAAAGAAGACCATTTTCTCTCCAGTGGAGATTGCTAATCAAACTATGCAGCTTCTCTGGGGAAGATGACTCTGTCAGGTTTGATTGGAGCTGTGGGCCCTGATGCCCAACCTGACAGCCCTGATAGGCTGAGGGCCTGCTCTCTAGAAGCAAGAGGAACGAATGTTACCTTCCATGCCTTACCTCTTGCTCAGGCTGAGTCCTACCAAGCCTGATAAGAGAGCTGTCCCGGGAGGTGAACCGGGAGAATTTCAAGAAAATGGTGAGATTTTGGCAATTTGGGTACCTCAAGTTAGATTGGCCTAGCAAGTTATTAAGAATCTACCAATCACATCTGGACCTTGGCTTGTTTGTGTCTCTTTGTAGCTTTCCGCTCAGACCACTAGAGGGCGTCGGGGATGGCTTAGTCTGTAAAGTGTTTACCAGGCTTAAAGACCCCCAGTGGTAAACCCTTGTAACCTCAGTATTGAAGAGGATGAGACAGGGGCATCCCCAAGGCTTGCTGGGTAGCTCACTGTGCAAACTCTAGGCTAGTAAGCAGCTCATCTTAGAAAATGGCAGGTGATGTCAGAGAAAAGATACTTAAGGTTTGTCCTCTAGCTTTACAGACACACACACACACACACACACACACACACTCCACGTGTGTATACCTGGAAACACAAGTGCACACTCACACAAAGTAGTAAGAGAGAGATTCAAACACTGAGCAATCAAAAGGGAGACTATGGGATGGTGGGAATGTGTGTCAGAAATGAGCTTTTTCCATTCTGGATTGCATGGCTCTGGGAGAGGGGCCGTGTGGCTCAGTGTGCAATTCACACAACTATTAAATGTCTGCTGTAGTTTCTCTCCTGCTCTGGCTGTCCCAGTAAGTCCTGGAGGACCTTCCCTGACACTGTTGCTCTGTGCAGACCCAGAACTTGCTTCCTGGGTCCACGTATGCACAGCAGCAGCAGCAGCAGCAACAGCAGCAGCAGCAGCAACAGCAGCAGCAGCAGCAGCAGCAGCAGACTCTGGCTCATCTCTTTTTCTCCAGTATTTTGCAGCAGACATGTGCTGCTCTCCAGAGCAGCCTGGCCACCACAGGCCACCACAACTGTGTAGCACAGTGAGGTTGTGGTGGGTGGACAGATACATGCACCCGATGCTGTCTGGGCTGTTGTGTTGGACAGCCCTGGGCCTCAGGCTTCCTGGTCTGTACCAGACTGAACATCGCCGGTGTGTGGCATCTCCTGGAGCTAGCACACTCAGAGGCAGGAGCGAGAGGAGAGGGTCAGGATGCGCACAGTGGGTCTGGAGAGGTTGCCCAGTGGTGTCCTGAGAACCTATGATGTGCTGGGCCCTGGGCTGAGCATCTTAGGTGCAGCTGTCATCCCTGAGGATGGGGGAACTGAGGCACAGAGTTGATGTCATCTGTTCAAGTACACCTGCTTGCTGAGTGAGGGACAGAGCTGGATATGAGGAGAAACTTCCTGGAGCCAACAACATACTGCTGAAGTCACCCCAATCCCATGTCAGCCCTCCAGATCATCTCAGTCCCTGCTCAGCCCTCCAGGTCCCCCTAGTCCCCTCTCAGCTCTCCAGGTCCCTTCAGTCCCCTCTCAGCCCTCTAGGTTGCCCTAGTCCCCTCTCAGCCCTCCAGGTCACCCCCCTCCCTCAGATGAACTCCCTCTAAAGGCTTCAAGGCCTTGGCATGGCCGGCTCCCTGTCTCTGTGACCTCCTCTCTGCCTTCCTGCTTACACTGTGTCTTACCTTGCTGGCCTTTGGCTTTTCAGTGACCCCCCCCCCCCCCACTCTTCCCACCCAGGACCATCCAACCCACAGGTCAGAGGCTCTGTCCTTGCTTCTCAGCTTCACGGACTCCACACTCAGAGGCCCCCACCGGGGGTCTGGCACACTCCTGCCTAGGGACTCCCTTTACTATGCTGACTCCCGGCCATGTGTGCATCACTCTCACTCTGACATGTCCCTGTGTGTGCTGTTACCACCTGTCATCCTGTGAAATTCCTCCCTGGTGATGGGCAAAGGTGCTCCGCATATCAAGCTGGAAACAGGACAATGAATATCCACTACAGACATTGGTTATAACCCATAAGTTAGACAACACGCATATGCATGCTTCATATGTATGTGTAGTGGGTTCTGTATTCATGTATGTGTGTCATATACACGCAGGCACACAGATCCCTGCACGTGTCTTACTGACCCTAATGCTGCTATGGAGGGACCTGTGAGTCTGTCTCTGTGAAATGTGTTATCTTTTTCTTTCCTGCCAGTTGTGTCTCCCCAGCCCCCAGGCCTTATGACCTGTTGCTCTGTGGGAGTCCTGGAGGGAGTCCCAAGGGTTTCTGATCCTATTTCTGTTTTTGCCAAGTCAGGGTAGACTTCCTGCTTGCCATTACTGGAGCATTGGTTGCTGTGAGACCCCCAGAGTTCCCTGTCCATCCGTGGCAGTGACAGCAATGGCTCCAGGGAGTGGCCATATCATTGCCTGCTCCCTTAGAGCAGAGCACACTGGCAGAGCCTCCAATGAAGCCAGTGAACACAAGTGACAAAATGCAGATGGGGTGACTGCTGGTCTTGCCACTCAACATAGTGTCTGGAGAAACCCTGGATGTCACTGCAGAACAGCGTCTCTTGAGGGTGGAGTGGCTGCCGTCACTGACTGCAGTGTCCTGTCCTTGCTTCTCTGGCTGCCTGGAGATGGGCAGAGCAAAGAGAGCTGTAGAGAATGTTCCCACCTTCCACATCCCAGCTGTGTGACCTCAGACCAGCCATAGCCCTCTCTGTGGCTGGCCTTTCTCACCGCACACAGGACACTGCCGACTTTCTCCCCTGTTCCGGCGTACAGAGGCTCTGAGCAGCATGGTGACAGTATGGTGACATTGGAATGTGAAACTAGGCTGGTTAAGTAGGAGCCTGGCAGCTCACTCAAGACCCTTTCCTAGCTCAGGATTCTGTCTTCGGTCTCCTGGCACCTGAATCCCCCTGGGAGGGTGGCCCTGGTCACCCTGAGACATGACATCCCTCAGGAGAGGAAAGACAAGACTTCTCTGCTGTCACACTGAATGTGGCTTCTCACCTGGCATCCCTGTCCCTGCCATTTTTCACCCCCCTCAGGGCTCACACCTGGCTCCTTCCCTTGACTGAGGCTGCCTCAGGACTCTGATGCCCACTCTGGTCTGACCCGTCATAGCCAGAGAAAGGAGGGAGGGAGCTGTCTGTCAGCTGGGGGAGAGGGTAGCCCCATCCTCCGCAGGACTGTCTTTCCATTCTGGCTGAGTTGGGGCTCCAGAATCTTGGCCATGGTCCTGTGGCACGGTCCCCTTCTCCATCATATGTTTCCAATTTAGTCTTCTAGTTTGGTCACTAGAAGAGCATTTCAGGATCTGGCTTGACTGGGTCCTGGTAGCATTGTGGCTGTGAACATAGTTCCCAGTGTTGGTGGTTAGAATCTTTCTCCCATCCCTTAGGCCCACAGATCTAACCTCTCTGTGGTCAGTTTCATGTGGATGGTAACACCTCCTCCCTTCCGGCTTCCTGAAGGGCTAGATGGGACAGTTTAAACAGAGCGATCATGTCCCGGGGAATGGTTCCAGATCTTGGACTAAGAGCTGTCAGGCATGACAGCTGTCCCACATGGAATTAGAGGCCTTTCCTCAGGATCCAGATCTCAGACTAAGAGCTGTCAGGCATGACAAGTCTGTCCCACATGGCATTAGAGGCCTTTCCTCAGGACCTCTGATCAGCCCTCCACCTTCTGATCCAGACTTGATCCAGCTGGTTCCCCACATCCCTGCTCTCTCTGTCACTCTCCCTGGGTGACTCTGAAGCCACGACAGCAGGAATCTCTCTAAGTGTGCTATCATAACAAAACCCTGCAGGTGAGGTGCTGTGGACAGCAGAGACAGATCTCTCACAGATCTGAAGGCTGGAAATCCAGGACCAGTGGGGCTGTTTTCCTCCGAGGCCTCTTGCTGTTCTTACTGTCTGCCCTCTACCCCATCTATCTGTGTTTGAATTTCCTCTTTGCCTTTTTTCTTTCTCTTTTGTTGGTTGTTTTGAGACAACATCTCATGTAGCCCAGGTTGGCCTTGAACTTGCTAAGTAGCTGATGCCAGCCTTGGACTCCTGATCTTCCTGCTTTGATCTTTCAATTGATGAGATTACAGTTGTACCCCATCACATCAACTTATAAGTAGTGCTTGGAATCGAACCTAGGATGTTGTGCATGCTAGGCAAGTGCTCTACCAATGGAGCCATAGTCCTAGCTCCTGATTTTCCTCATCTCATAGCAAAGAGTCTCGTGCTTATCCTAAAGTCTGTCTTCTAACTTAATCACCTTTTAAGAACTTATCTTTGGTTGTGGGAATATTCTGAGTTGCTGGGAGTTAGGACTTGAGCATGTGCAACGGGGGAGGAATGCAATTCGTGTCGTGGCATCCATTGTGTGGTTTGGCGATACAATTATCCCATACCACAATGTTTATCAAGCACCTATCCTAGACCAAGCATTGGAGAACTTGGGAGAGAAGAGAGAAGGGCATGCCTCCGCTTCCTTGGAGGTGTGGGCAGGCATGGGGTAGTAAGTTAGGACAGAGGCAGGAGGCTGCGCTATGGATATTCGGGGCAGGAGGACCTAACTGGGCACCGAGGTCAAAGTGAAACCTGAACCCACGGCATGCACGTACTTGAACAAGGTGTCAGCTCACACTTCAAGCACTGTGGCCGAGATGTGCCATTGAAACCCCACGGCACACTCAACCCTGTACCATTTTCCAGACATGGGCAGTGGAGTCTGGAAGGCTGAGGGGTGTGCTCTAGGCTGGTGGCTTGTGAGGGACAGATCCAGGATGACACCTGAGTCTGAGTGGTACTGAGTTGGTACCTCTATTGTATCTGTGTCTCAGCTCTATTATCCTCCTCACCTTTGTCCCCTGTCTTTCCCTTTGAACCTTGCTTCTGTGGCAGCTCAGTCCCTTGACAGACATCAGCCACCTGGCCCCGAGAACATCAGCAGGAGCCTGGGAGGCTGTTTATGCTCCTCCCCATTTCATACCACAGGCCTGGGACTCGCTCTTCCCACCATGGCCTGATACTGCTCAAATTCTGATACAATGACTTTGAAGCCTGGTGCTTAAAAGGACCCCAGATTTTTCTTTCCAAGTCCAAATGGCAGGATTTGGTTGCAGGGACAGAGGGCCACACTCCTTTCTTCACGGGTAGAGCTGAGGTTCTTGATGGGTGGGTAGACATGCTAATGCCTGGGAGAATGTGGGCCCCATGGACCTCAGGACTGGACAGAGAGGGCCCCTAAGTGGCTTGATATAGCAGGTATGGAGGCTGCTATGTACTCTGGAGGAGAAGTCTAAGGTAGAGGGCAGCTATGTGTGTACCTAGGCTCTGGATCATGAGGAGACAGTGGTAGTGTGTCTTGCTGTTCCTGGGATTGGCATCTTTGTGGGAGAGGGGTGCCTGGAGACTTTTCTAGGGAAGCTAGAGATTGGGGAGCCTTCTCTGCACCCTAAATAAAGAACAACTGTATCATACATGGTGATCATCATCCTAGCCAGGGGAAACCGAGGCATTCAAAAGTTAACCCACTCACCCAAACCCCCAGGAACTCAAGTACAACCCAAAGTCTTTATTGTCATACCCTGAAAGCCACTCCATCAGGCCTGTGCCTGTCTGTCACTACCCTGAACCCGGTAGCCCCTCCCTGACCCTTTGGGAACACTTCTTTCTGGAGTACATCCCTGCTACCCCGGGACTCTCCTCCCCACCCTGTCCTGCTGTCTGGAACTGCAGCCAGTCTGTCCTCCTCAGTACCCACAAGATAAACCTCGTATGCTCTGCTGGGTGTAATTTGCAGAATACCCGTGTTTTATTCTGTTGCCAAAACTGTTGGCACCATGGAAATTGCAGGATTAGAAATGAGACTGGGAACAAGGTTTACTGTGTCACTCAGCAGCTCAAAGAAACAAACTCCCCGAACAACAAGGCAACTATATTTGCACAAATGAGCTGCAGAGGCAGCCTGTGAATGCCATGGAGCCAGTGACCTTCTAGAAGGTTGGCTGTTGGGGACTGGGAAGGGTAGAGAGTATAGGGAAGCATCAGTGTGGTGACTTCCTGGCAAACTGTCTGAAGAACTCTGTTCTATATCTCAGAGCTTACTAGCTAACGTTCACTTCAAGCTTAGACACCTCCCACCCCATCTCTCCATCCCCAAGAAGCAAGACATATGCCCAAGGTCACATGGATGCTATGTCCAGGGCACCAATTCATCCCGAACCTGTCAGATTTGGTGACGAAGTGCGGGCTACCAAACGATTGTCAGGTAGACAGAAAATGTCAAAAAAGAGCCTTCTTCTTGGATACCCCTGTGACTCACAAAAAATATCAGGGAGAGCTGGGTGGAGCTCTGACCTTACCATCAGCAAAGCTGTGGATTCTCATGCACAATGCCCGAATCACTCCCTCCCATCTTGTGCAGTGACTGGAAGGGCTGAGCAGAGCATTCCAGGCTGCAAACCTTTGTTCCGTTCTTCAGTTAATGCACAGGTTGAAATCTTGTCTTACCCAGATTGTACAAACTCTATCCACAGGGCTGAATGGGTGTCTCAGTGGATGTACATGGGTACCACGTGTGCTGAGGACTCAAATTTGGTTCCCAGCTCCTATGTCAGGCAGCTCACAACAGCTTGTAACACAGCTGCAAGGATCTGACTGTCTCTTCTGGTCTTCATGGTGACCTGCATTTAAGTGTGTGTGTGTGTGTGTGTGTGTGTGTGCTTACTCAGCCCAATTTCCCTAGACTTATATGGTTCAGAAGCTTCTGCCTAGGGAATGACACCACCCACAGTGGATGGGTCTTCCAACAGCAGGTGACTTAAGACACTCCACTGCAGACATACCCCACAAGCCAACCCAACAAGCAATAAAAACAAATCTTTCAACTTTATCCACAAGGAAAAAAAAAGGCTCTTTGGAGTTTTCTACTTTTCTAAGGCACACTCCTGTGTCCCCACCATAACTATTAGTGTGTGACATATTATGCTAGACTCAACACAAAGTCGGTACCATGTTATACTTCTCTCCATAGACCAATCAATACTTTCATCAATCGTTGAGTTTCTTCCCCTACATCATTGGCCGGCTAGGGACTAATTCTAGCCAGCAGGATGAGATAGACACTGTGGTAGCTCAGGTTCTGAGCCCCCAAAGACCATGCATTCTCCTATCCAATCTCTTTGAATCCTCCTGTTGTCTGGAAACAAGCCTGAGGTAACACACAGGAATGAGAGGATACCCCCACCCCAGATGAAACAAGTAGCCACTCTCTCACTGCCTAAGGCCATCTATGATGGTTAGCTTTAATTGAACTTAATCTAATTTACCTTGACACAGACTAGAATCACCTGGGAAGGCCGTCTCAAGGAGGCATTGCCTATGTTGGGTTGGCTTGTGGAGCATGTCCGCAGTGGAGTGTCTTAAGTCAATCACTGTTGGAAGACCCATCCACAGTGGGTGGCATCATTCCCTAGGCAGAAGTTTCTGAACCATATAAGCCTAGGGAAACTGGGCTGAGTGAGTAAGTGAGTAAGAAAGTGAGCATGCATGAGTTTATTCCTCTCAGCTTTTGAATGTGGATGTGACTGGGACCAGTTGTCCCAGGCTCCTGCTCCTGTGACTTCTGTGCAATGATGGATAGTGATATGGAGTTATGAACTAAAATCCTTTCTCCTAAGTTGCTCTGTGTCAAGGTATTTTATGGCAGCCACAGAAATGAAACTAGAACACCATTTAAGACCAGCCAGCTCCAGCTGTCCACAGACAGAAGAGCATGTCTGTCTGAGACCAGCCTGTCCAGACCTGGGACTCATAGGCGGTTGTTTATTGCTGGATGCTGCAGTGTTTTGGAGTACTATACAGCAGGCCTGGCTAATCCACTCTGTCTCGTGTGTTTTTTTTTTTTTTTCCTTAGCAACAATCCATGTTTTTAGAGGTTGGGCTGAGACTCAGTGGAGTCTTGGCTGAAGTCATCCTGCCTATAACCAAAGACCTAAAGTTCAACCCAGGCTTTTCTCACTTCTCCGTGAGGGTCCTATACAAAGAATCCCTAACACTGAAATGGCCGACAGATTGAATTCCATTGCTTAAGTCTTCTCACAACGTAATGCTGAAAGATGCAGGGGTGGGGGGAAACCAACCCTTTGATAGATTAGTAATGTCTGCCACTGGTGGTGCTGCAGACACAGTGGTGCTAGCTGTGCTATGCATTTAGCAGGTACTTTCTAAAAAAACACCAAAGCTCAAAGAGAGGATTTTGGGTGACATAACAGGATTTGTCTCTGAGATAAAGGAGGGTGCCAGCAAAGTGGCCTGCAGTGTGCTTAGGTGCTGAGTCTAGTCAGCCATGCTCCCACCCCTGTCCTGGCCCTGTGACAGCCTAGCTCATTTAGGAGAACTTTGTTAGAGAAGGCGTGAGAGGGCATATACTTCCTGATTAGGTGTGATGGTATTGGCTGCTTGGATTCTGTTCTCTGAAATTAACTAAAGGTGGCAAGGACAAGAAACTGAACAAAACAGGGAATTTTGTTTTGGGTTGTTTTTTTTTTCTCCCTTCATTTTTATTGAAAACAGAAATGAGCACAACTCCAAACCACAGGCCCTGAAGGTTTCCTCCCCAAACTATGGAATGTAGCCCAGAACCAGAGGGAATTGAATCCATGCAGAGATCCCAGGATGTTTTCCATAAAGGAAAGCTGAGGATGTACAGATATAGCCCAATGTAGATACCCTAGGCCTTGAAGACTTCTGCTGACAATCCTCTGCTCAGAGCTCTGGGACCCACCTGTCTTCCCCAGAGGTATTGCTGGGCCCTCTGGCTGTAGGGAAGTGGTCCACTTTGAGCTGTAGAGAAGGTCCAAGATGACAAAGCTGTGGGTTTCCCTTCTCCCTGGTGTGATTGGTCACTGGCCCAGGAGGATGAAGGGAGCAGAGTCGATCAACAGGGTTTCTGCCAGCCTGTGAGTAAGAACGGTAATAATCACACATCAGAACTAGCTTCAGGGTGACAAATCAACTTTACTCAGGGTGAGTCAAGGATTATATGGTTTGGGGGATCAGGGTAGGGATATCCAAGGTGGACAAAGGTCATTGGCTGAAGGCCAAGGTACCGAGGTGCCTCACTAGCATAGGGAGGCACTCCAGGGAATCTTGGTGATTGCCGAGAAACTGAACCTATAATCTCACAAAGGCTATGTGGCATTCCACATGTGGAGGGTATAGGAGTTTTCAGCTCCCCAGACAAGGTCAGAGAAGGAAAACCCTGCTGGTAAAGGGAGTCCGCCATTTTGTGCAGAGCTCAGAAGGCTTCCTGGACCACAGTAGACTTAATTCACAGGGCAACAAAAGGCAGATGTGAGCTGTGCACTGCCCAAGAGTATTGCCCTTACTCTTCCCACACAAGTGTACTTCAAGGAGTTGCCTGGTTAACAAAGGTGTCCAAAGGAAGCATGTAGGTGCTCTGGCACAGGAAGGAAACATGGCAAGCACAGGAAGTTCCTGAGGACTCAGGGGAGTAGTGTTTTCACAGTTGATGTCAGTCTACACAATTCTTTAAAAAGGCCCAAGAAACTAGGCACTGTGGCTTGTGTCTGTCATCCCAGCAGACAAGAGGCTAAGGGATGGGGTTCATGAGTTTGAGGCCAGTTTGGAGACAGATATAAGTGATGTCTCAAGTAATCTAAAATCAAAACCAGAACGAAAACAAATAATAAACAGACAAACAAGCAAATAAATAAATAGTACCAGGAGATATGGGGATAGAAAATGAGTCTAAAATCACAGCACACAGTGGGTGCTCAGGAGATATGGAGATGGAAAGTGAATCTGAAATCACAGAACATGGTGGGTGCTCAGGAGATATGGAGATGGAAAATGAGTCTGAAATAACAGCACATAGTGGGTGCTCAGGAGATGGAAAATGAATCTAAAATCACAGCACACAGTTAGTGTTCAGGGGCTGTTCTTAGGAATGAAACTAAAGCAGATTGGGGGAGAAGGAGGGAAGAGAAGCAATTCAAACTACATAAAATACACCACCCCAAGCTGGGTCTGAATAGCACAGGCCTGCCGTCTTAGCTACTCAAAATGATAAGGTGAGTGGATTAAAAATTCAAGGTTTGTCTGGACCACAGAGTGAATTTAGAGCCAGGCCAGGGAACTTAGGGAGAACTGTATCAAAGTTAATTAAAAGGAAGGGCTTGGAATGTAGCTCAGTGGTAGAGGGTTTGTCTAGCATGCCTGAGCCCCCAGATTAAATTTTCAAGATTTCAAAAAATAAAACAAAACAAAAAAACAGCAATCAAAACAGGTGCAGTTATATTGAGGAGAAGTATAGAAAAGCTACCTGATATTACATAGAAAAGAATGTTGCTCTTCAAGCATTTGGTCAAAGATGACAAATGAGAGGCACAAAAGACAGTCAAAGTTATACCATAGATCAGACAAGGTTATACAGTAGATTAGTGGGTCTCAACCTGTGGGTTGTGCCTCACCCCATGGGGACTGTGTATCTGATATATACATTACAATTCATTATAGTAACAAAATTACAGTTATGAAGTAGCAACAAAATAATTTTATGGTTGGGGAGTCATCACAACATGAGGAATTGTGTTAATGGTCTCAGCATTAGGAAGGTTGAGATAGATAATAAACATTCTATGAGAACATAGGTGTAAAAACACTAAAAGATATACTAAAAGAAAAGTCTTGAAATACAGACATGGATCTGTGGATAAAAGAATGCACACAAATGTGGGAGAGGGAGTCTAAGACAAGGCTGGAAGAAATTAAACCATAAAACAGGTCTATGGGTGAGGGGTCACCTTCATAGTCACAGGCCTCAGGCTTAATCCTCTGCTTTGCAAAAGGAAAGAAAGAATTAAACTAAAACATGTCTGATGATCTAGGTAAAAAAGCCGTATCACAGAGCTCAGTTGGTTATGTGCTTGCCCTGTAGGTATGACCCGAGTTTGACTCCTTAAGCCCACAAGGAAAAAGCCAAGCACAGTGGCACTGCCAGGGGCCAGCCTTGGCTATGGCCAGGTCCCACAGAGGCGCTAAGGAGCCGGTGAGGGAGGGATGAGTCAGACAAGGGAGTCGGGAGAATCTTGCAGCCTGACTGACTGGCAGTCAGAGTGCTTCTTTATACAGAATGCAGGAGGCAGGGAAAGATTCATGTTGTTCCAAAACAGATCATATCATTGCTGTCTCTGGACGTGTGTTTAACTTCCTCTTGGTCATAAGCTTGGTCATCGTTGATGAACCATAATGAAACAAGAGTTTATCTTTTTATACTCATTTTCCCTCATCAACCCCGTAACCCAACTTTAAGAATCTCGAGGTTTCAAGGGCACTAGACAGAAAGAAAATTTTCAAGCCAGCCT
Source organism: Mus musculus (assembly GCF_000001635.26). NCBI lineage: Eukaryota > Metazoa > Chordata > Mammalia > Rodentia > Muridae > Mus > Mus musculus. Next base: position 131,683,397 of record NC_000070.6, on the reverse strand, counting down.
GGGAAGAGTGCCATGTCCCTCCCGGGCACTGTAATTAGCAACTTTTAATGGTCAGAGTGTTAATTGTCATTAGGCTGAAGAAAAATCTTCAGGCCAGAGCAGCTGCAGTTATTATTCAATTTCTGGCATAATACAATGTTTTCATTTTCTATCTTTGTAGACTTTATTTGTATGTCTAATCTTGGCATGCTGTTGTTCCTTGGTCGTGCGACACTTCAGTGGCCCTGCATGAGCTGACTTTTCTGAGGGAGGCCCTGATACCTCATTCTTTTATCATTTCTCCACACTGTTCTTTGTCCATCAGTATAAGCCCCTGTGTATGGCAGAGATAACTCCAGTCAAGCTAACTTTGTTGCTGTATCTTTTCCTCCAGGGGTATACCATATGGGGTCCCCAATCTTATATGCCATGTAATCGCCTGCGCTTATAGTAGGATCTGATCTGATTTTGATCTGATCTGCCACCAAGTCCTCTAGCCCATTGTTTACCTTTTAAAGTTTACTTTGTTCGGATTATCTTACTCCTGAGTAGATACAGGGACAGGTGTTCCAAGAGTATCTTGGAACAGGAAGCTCCTAAGGAGATCTCTGGCATTTTCATATGAGTCACAACCTCCAGAGCACAGAAAGACCTTCAAGTAGGGCCAGATAAGGATATTTTCCTAAAACAGAAGGGGTAGTATGCTTAGGACTTTCTTGGAGTAGCACAGAAACACTACTCCTGGGAAAAGGCATAAATGACTCATAAGAAATTTCTCATCAATCCAATATCCCAAAGTTGTACAAATATGAAAAGCCTCCCCACCCCCACCCCAAGGATGCATCACGTGGTGATCAAGACCCAAAGTGAAGGACAGCACCACGTTCTTCATGTGGCTCAGCTTTGCAGGATCTTTGTGGAGCAGCTGTGCTGCTGGCTTTATGGCATTTGCTGTTCCCATTAGATAAACCGTGCCGTGGTGGGACTTATAACCCCAACTTGTGGGTCGCAGACAGAAGGATCCTAGCCACTCTCATCTTTCTTGTGAATTCCAGTCCAAGGAGAGACCCTGTCTCAACCAAACCAAACCAAACCAAACCAAACCAAACCAAACCAAACCAAACCAGACCAAACCAAACACCAAGATAGCAACCAGTGAGATGGCTCAGTGGGTAAAGGTGCTTGCCATCAAGCCCAAGGGCCAGAGTTCAATCCCCAGGACTCTCATGATAGAAGGGTATAACCAACCATGACAAGTTCCCTTCCCATCACACATGTGAGATGGTATGTGTACTCATGTGTGTATGTATACACACATTCACACAAAATACACTGTGGCAGTCACGGGGTTGGTTAAATCACTGTTAAGAGAAAAAAAAAATCCAAACAGAAACCCAAGGTGGATGGATGGCTCCTTAAAATGACTCCATGGTTAATCTCGAGCTCCATATGCCTTGCACATACATGGTCTCGTGTATTGCACACATAGACACACACACCAAGCCATCATGTGGAGAGTTAGGTGCATCCATCCAACATCTTCGAGTCTTAGCAGAAGACAGGAGAAGAGGGAGATCGGGAGGGTGGCAGGAGAGTGGCTGAGACCATTTATTTCTATGTAACTGCAGCGTCTGCTCTGAATTGCCATTATGTTTGTGTTTCCAGGCCACTAGGGAATGCCTCCAACCCTTACCCAGTTATGATAAGGCTAGAAGGGGGCAGCCTTTGTCTAACTTCTCAGGTTTACTTCCAGGGAGTCAGTACTGTACTGTCAGGGCTCTCCAGACAAACAGAACACTAGACGCATACATATTAGAAGGGAGATTTAACAGGCGCTGGACAGGTGGCTCAGCGGTTAAGAACACAGAGGTCCTCCTTTTATAGAGGACCTAGGTTCAATTCCCAGCACCTAATGGCAGCTCACACCATCTGTAACTCCAGTTCTTGGGGCTCTGACCCTTTCTTCTGGTCTCTATAGGTACCAGGCATTCACAACACGGTGTACAGACATGTATGCAGGCAAAGCATTCATGCATATAAAATAAAAACAAATCTTATAAAGGAGGGGGGGTTCGTTAGGTTGGATTATAGGGCACCATGTGGGTGGTCTAACAACGGCCATCTTCACATTGGAGAAGGTGAGGCCCATAGTGTGGGAGATGTGGAGATGAACCTGGTGGAGGAAGAAGCGGGGAGAGCTAGGCGCCACAAGCTCCTGCGACAACTTGGAGAATCTTGATGCACTGTACACCGTGTCTGATCTGACGTGGCTCCCGAGATACCAGTGAGACAACACAGAGAACCTGAGGTCAGGGCGGTGGCTGCTTCTCCATTCTCCCCGGAAATCTCCAAAGGGGAGTTGGCCCCTCCCCTCAGGCTCCTGGGCAGGCAAGTCAGATTTTTACTAAACAACACAGGTTGCATTCTGATTTGCCCTTGAATGTATAAACATACCCTAATTAGCTAGAAAGATATATACATATATAAGCGTATGTAATAAACAATAAAGTTAGATCTGCACTCTGATTCTTGTCTCCAGAGTTTGAGTCTGGTCCATCCTGGGCTCCATGTCCATTTACCCCCAACTTCCTGGTCCCGGCTCAAACACAGTAGCTTGCTCAGCACACAAGGCTGGATGCCTCAGCTGCCCCAGTCTGGTGTCAAAGGTCCGGAGGATTACTGGAGAGCTGCTGATCTTCAATTCACATTGGAAGGTCAAAGAAGCTGGTTTTGGATGCAGTGAAGGACAGCAGTAGCAGCAGCAGCAGCAGCAGCAGCAGCAGCAGCAGCAGCAGCAGCAGCAGCAGCAGCAGCAGCAGCAGGAGCAGCAGGGTAGATGAATTCTTCAGGGAGATGCAAGGAAAGCAGGCAAAATGTGAAAGCTTTACCCCTGAGACAAACTCCTACCTGTACTTCCACAGGAAGTGGGTGCCCACATTTGGGGTAGGGATCTTCCCACTTCAGTTACCCTGATGATGAAGGTCCTTCCCTCATGGGTGCGCTCAGTGGCTTGCGTCTTAGTTGATTCCAGGTTCTGTCAAGTTGATAATGAAGATTAGACATCACAAGTGCATTTGGCTTTATTTTGAGAGTTTTGGAGACACTGTTTAGCTAGGTATCCTTGGCTGGCCTTGAGCTGTCTGTATACCAAGGCTGGCTTGCAACTCCTTATGAGAGCTCCTGTCTCAGACCCCCAGGATCCTGGCATTGTAGACATGTGCTACCATGCCTAGATTAATTATCTTTCTTCCTTATTGTGAAGGTATTTTTAGAAAAAAATTCTATGAAATATTGTTTATCTGAAGTTAATATTTGTTTCACCTCAATTTTCATTTGTTATGTTGAGTGGAGTAAATTATATCTTGTAGTTTAAAATGAGGAATGGCGTGTGTAATTCCATTTTTTTAACGATTGCTTCCTGTACACATGCAGAGTGCCTTTTGGGGTAATCATTTATTATTGTTTGAATATTTTACTTTACTTTTGCATTTTTATAATGTCAACATACATTCTTTTCAAAAGTTTTGGTCAGATTGTTCCTTGTTCATTCAGAAAAATCAAAGTTGATGTTGACAGCATTGGGTGCTGGGAGGTATCTTTGCACACGGTACAGGAGAAGGCCTGGCAAGATGGCTCAGTGGCTGAAGGTGCTTGCTGCCAAGCCTGATGACCTGGATTTGATGCCCAGGACCAAGAGAAACATGGTAGAAGAAGAGAACTGATTTTTTTTTTCGTGACAGGGTTTCTCTGTATAGCCCTGTCTGTCCTGGAACTCACTCTGTAGACCCGAGTGCTGGGATTAAAGGTGTGCACCACCACGTCTGGCTGAGAACCGATTTTTGAAAGTTGTCTTCTGATTGCTATTCATGTGTCGTGACATGTACACACACACACACACACACACACACACACACACACACACGGAAACACACACATTGCACATGCACACATATGTGCATACACACAGGAACTAGGAACAACAACAACAACAAAAAGATACAGGAAGGTAAGAGAATGTGGGTTTTGAATGAGAATGGCCAGTATAGGCTCATATATTTGAAATCTTGGTCCCAGGTGGTGGAACTGTTGGGGAAGGACTAGGAAGTGTAGCCTTGTCAGAAGAGGTGTGCCAACAGCATTTGAAACAAAAGCCCCCACTTAGCTCTTTCTTTGACTTGTGGTTGTCGTCTTAAGATGTGACTCTCGGCTACTGCTCCAGCGCCATGCCTGCCTGCTGGCATGTACCCTGTCATGGTGGTCTTGAACTCATTCTCCGAGATGAAAAGGCACAGGGAGAAAGGCTGAGATGAGGTGTTCTGGGTGCTGCCAGCTGATGGTCAATGCTTAAGGTGTAGTTTAGGATAGGCAGTGATGCCTGGGGAACCAGGGCTCATACAGCTGAATACCAGAGTGTATGGTTCCTCGTCATTTGCCAGTGGTCAATGAAGGAGTGAATTTGTTGCTTTTTTGCTTTGAGACAGCGTTTCTCTGTGTAGTCCTGGCTGTCCTGGAACTTGCTCTATAGACCAGGCTGGCTGTGAACTCAGAGATCTGCCTGCCTCTGCCCCCTGAAGATTAAATGTGTGTGCCACCACAGCCCAGCAAAGGACTGAATCTTTAAACTGCACTTTGTTCAGAGCATTGCAGTCTGAGAAGACAGTGGATTGACGCCCTGAAACCCTAATATCTCACCTTCGGTCTCCAGGTCACATAAAGGGTGGGGGCAGACACTGTCATTCTGGGCTCAGGCTTGCCCTTCTGGTAAGGTGGCGAGCCATGGTTCTGAGACATATTCTGTCTGCTTCTCCCATTAGCATCTCTGCACTCCTGTTCTGTAGCTCAGGCTCTTCCTGAAATGCTAAGTTTTCAACAGCATCTGCTGTAGCAGCCATGGCCTCCTCAGAGGTCCCCCGGGGATAGCAAGGGTTACCTCAGAACAAGCCAGCCATAACAGTGGGCACAGCTGGGCTAGGAGTAACTTGTGAGAGGCATCTCTGTTCACAACATGTAGCATCAGTGAGTCCTTCAGTTCAGAGCTTGAAAGTGGTCTATCCATGTCCGCCCTCCATCAGCGGTCCCCACCTCCATCTCTGCTAGCCTGGCTGTGACTGGACGTGGACTGATGATATAGCTTCTCTGGGTGCCCTTTTGGGTCTAAGTTACTGCTACCCGCGTCAATGAGGCTCCTCCTACCCACCTGGCTCCTCCCACTCACCCAGACTTCTAAACCACTTGGCTTCTTCCATCTGCTTGGCTCCTCCTACCCATCTGGTTTCTCCAACTTCAAGTGGCTCCTCCTATTCCACGAGCCACTTGGCTCCGCCCATCCCACCTGGCTTTTCCCCACTTATTTCTCTGCTGATTCAGCTACATTGCCCACCTGCTGAAACTCTTACCTAATACTCTCTTGCTCTTAGCCTAACAGAGAGGTTGGGCTTCTTGCCTAAGTTCACAGTTTCCCAGTTGGTGAGTTGGGCTTAGTATCAAAGACCAAGGCCCTGAGCATCTTTCCCTACTGTCTTGTCTCTTTCTTAACCTTGTTCTTAGCCTGGGGAAACCCCGGCCTGTGGTGACTTGGGGATCGAGCAACTGGAGATGAGTTCAGCTCTGTAATGACAGCGTGACCTTAGGTGAGTCACTTGCCCTCTCTGAGCTGTCCTTTGCGCCTGGCCCTGCTTTCTGCCTGTAGTCACCAGAATCAGGCAGACAGACAACTTTTACAGAAAGGAGAAAGATTCCGGTGTCGTTGTGTGCTGAGAGCCTCCTTTTCTCACGCAGTCTGAGCTCAGCCGGAAGTGCTCATCGTCTCCTCTGGTTCCTTCTCTCTGCATTAAATTCCCCTCAGGTGAGGAGCTGCTTTGATAATTAATGGGCTTCTCGGCATTCCTCCCACAGTTCCGTGCTTCAGCATCTTCCAGTTCTGGGCAAGAAAACCCCCACCCTGCTTTAGAGACAGCCAGCCCCCCTGAGCCCGTGAGAGTGAGACTTTAGGGCATCATTTGGCTCAATCCTTTCATAGTGAATGTTAGGCTGGAACCCCTGCTGTCCCCTGCACAAGCCAGGGAACCCTGTTTGTTCCTTTTCCCCTTCATCCTGCCCCCACGGAGAAAACTCCCAGTTACCATATCATCACTTCTCCCGTTTCTGGCAACCCATCCAAGAGTGCCCGTCCAGGGGCTCAGTTTTTGACCATGTATGGGCACAATCCCAGCTCCTAGCTGGCACATCATCTCACTCCTCCCCTAAGCTCTATAAAACCTCCTTGCTTCAGCCTTGGATGCTCAACTCCACCGACCTCCACCTGTGAGGTCGGTGAACCTGCCCAAGAGCTGCCGCCTAATAAACCTACAGTTATCTGTTTTTAATCTGGTCTAATCTGACCTATGTCTGCATCACCGAGGGAGAGAAAATGCCTCTCAGCGAAGAGGGTAAACTGAGGCCCAAGGGGACATAACTAATGTCATGATGTCTGTGTCACAACGCCCATGTGCCAGTATTTCCAGTTAGATTGTGGGAAGACAATACACATCACATGTACTCAGCACAAAGGGAGGTATTGATAGAGGGAACTGAAGATTCAGAGTGTGTCTTCAGGGATGGCTTGATCAAAGCTCAAACAATGCCATTGGGATCATCTCTGGCTCTGCTCCACTGACTTAGACTCTGTGGTGGAAGATGTCTGAAGCAGCCTCTTTGTCCCCTCGGGTTCAGTTTCAGAGGCAGAGAGTTTCATTGTCTAGTTACCCCCAGCCAGTGTTTCTTTCTTTTCATCTAGTTTTACTTTTATTATTTTAAAGTGTGTGTGTGTGTGTGTGACTGTGTTGTGTCTGAACTGTGTGTGTGAGACTGTGTGTCTCTGTGTGTGATTCTGTATCTCTCTCTCTGTGTGTGTGTGTGTGTGTGTGTGTGTGTGTGTGTGTGTGTGTATGTCTGTGGGCACTGGAAGCATTGGATTCTTCATAGAACTTGAATTTCAGGCAGCTGTGAGCCAACAGGTATGGGTACTGGGAGCTAAATTTAGGTCCTCTTCAAGAGCAGGTCACACTTAACCACTCCCCTGGCCATCTCTCCAGCCCCACAGCCAGGGCTTCATTGCAGATCATGGCTAAGTTTATGTGCCGCCTTGACAGCCTGGCCCAAATCTGCGATGAGGGGAAGTCTGATCTTTCTACATCAGGGCTATGGTTTAAAGTGTCAGGGGGCACTGGGGAGGCAAAGACCTGACATCTGCTGGAGTGACAGCTCAGCTGAAGCACCTGCTGTGGGCCACAGAGCTGGCCTGAGCCCTTAGATCTGCCGTCACACTTCTCTCCTGCCAGCTGCTAGGTGAGGCTACCTGAGACCTCGAGGCAAGAAAGGCTCAGACCTCACTGCAGACCTGCTGCTGGACAGGCTGTGAATGTGGACAGCTAGGGAACACAGAGACACAGTTGTCTATCAGCAGACTGGGCGTCTGGGGGTGCCTTCTCTGGTCCTCATCTGTGCTGGCCTGGCTTGCCTGTTTTCTTAGCTGGCAGGTTAGGGCAGCTCAAGAGGGAAGGTAGGGCAGCGGGGCCGAGATAGAGTTGCTGAGGGGTGCAGATGGGTCTGCTGTTGTATGAGATTGACAGGGCGTCGTGGGGGAGGGGAGGAGCAATGGGTGTGAGTCCCCGTGGGTGACTGACAACTGTGTTCTGAAGCCACTGTTCCACAAAGCCAGGGCTCCCACTTTTTGCTCTTCCTCCTTCCTGCCACGGCCAGGCACAGGTGAGCCTCTTTCTCTTCCATTTCCCAGCAATGCCTGTCTTAGAGTTACTATTACTATGATGAAACACCATGACCAAAAAAGAAACTTGGGGAGGAAATAGGTTTACTGTTTGACTTACACTTCCACAGCACTGTTTATCATTGAAGGAAGTCAGGACAGGAACCCCAACAGGACAGGAACCTGGAGGCAGGAGCTGATGCAGAGGCCATGGAGGGGTGCTGCTGACTGGCTTATTTCCCATGGCTTGCTCAGAGCGTCCTTCCTTTCTTCCTCCCTTCCTTCCTTCCTCCCTCCCTTCCTTCCATCCTTCTTTCCTTCCTTTCTTTTCTCCTCTTCTCCTTTTTTCATTTTTTAATTTATTAAGTATTTTCTTCATTTACATTTCCAATGCTATCCCCAAAATCCCCCATACTCCCCCCCCCCACTCCCCTACCCCCTCACTCCCACTTCTTGGCCCTGGCGTTCCCCTGTACTGGGGCATATACAGTTTGTGTGTCCAATGGGCCTCTCTTTCCAATGATGGCCGACTAGGCCATCTTCTGATACATATGCAGCTAGAGACACGAGCTCTGGGGGTACTGGTTAGTTCATATTGTTGTTCCACCTATAGGGTTGCAGATCCCTTTAGCTCCTTGGGTACTTTCTCTAGCTTCTCCACTGGGGGCCCTGTGATCCATCCAATAGCTGACTGTGAGCATCCACTTATGTGTTTGCTAGGCCCCAGCATAGCCGCACAAGAGACAGCTATATCAGGGTCCTTTCAGCAAAATCTTGCTAGTGTATGCAATGAGGTCAGCGTTTGGAGGCTGATTATGGGATGGATCCCCGGGTTTGGCAGTCTCTAGATTGTCCATCCTTTCGTCTCAGCTCCAAACCTTGTTTCTGTAACTCCTTCTATGGGTGTTTTGTTCCCAATTCTAAGAAAGGGCAAAGTGTCCACACTTTGGTCTTCGTTCTTCTTGAGTTTCATGTGTTTTGCAAATTGTATCTTGTATCTTGGGTATTCTAAGTTTCTGGGCTAATATCCATTTATCAGTGAGTACATATCATGTGAGTTCTTTTGTGATTGGGTTACCTCACTCAGGATGATGCCCTCCAGGTTCATCCATTTGCCTAGGAATTTCATAAATTCATTCTTTTTAATAGCTGAGTAGTACTCCATTGTGTAAATGTACCACATTTTCTGGATCCATTCCTCTGTTGAGGGACATCTGGGTTCTTTCCAGCTTCTGGCTATTATAAATAAGGCTGCTATGAACATAGTGGAGCATGTATCCTTCTTACCGGTTGGGACATCTTCTGGATATATGCCCAGGAGAGGTATTGCAGGATCCTCCAGTAGTACTATGTCCAATTTTCTGAGGAACTGCCAGACTGATTTCCAGAGTGGTTGTACAAGCTTGCAATCCCACCAACAATGGAGGAGTGTTCCTCTTTCTTCACATCCTCGCCAGCATCTGCTATCACCTGAATTTTTGATCTTAGCCATTCTGACTGGTGTGAGGTGGAATCTCAGGGTTGTTTTGATTTGCATTTCCCTGATGACTAAGTATGCTGAACATTTTTTCAGGTGCTTCTCAGCCATTTGGTATTCCTCAGGTGAGAATTCTTTGTTTAGCTCTGAGCCCCATTTTTTAGTGGGGTTATTTGATTTTCTGGAGTCCACCTTCTTGAGTTCTTTATATATATTGGATATTAGTTCCTTATCTGATTTAGGATAGGTAAAGATCCTTTCCCAATCTGTTGGTGGCTTTCTCCTCCTTTTAAAGAGCAGATTACTAAGAGATAACAACCAAACATGACAAAATGAAATATAAGATGAAGCAAAAACTTTCATATTAGAGTTGGACACGGAAACCCAGTAGGAGGGAAAGAGTGCCAAGGACAGGCAGAGCAGTCAGAGACCCCCATAAAAATACCAAACTCATAGCTGTAATATATACACAGAGGCTGCTGTCTTGTAGAGTCCAGGGCCACCAACCCAGGGATGGCCCCACCCACAATGGGCTGGGTTCCCCCCATCAATCACAAGTAAGAAAATGTACTACAGGCCTGTCTACAAACCAATCTTATGGAGGAATTTTCCTAGTGGGGACTTGCTCCTCACAGATGACTGTGACTTTAGCTTGTGTCAAGGTGACATAAAGCCAGCCAGCATACTGCCATATGGTGGTGGATGGAGAGAGACGTGCAAGGACTCTCCTTCTCTTTCCCACTTCGGTCCACAACCTGCCAACTCAGTCCCATGGCTCCCACTTTCTGCACTTCCTCCTCCCTGCTATGGCCAGGCACAGATGACCCTCTGCTCTGTCCAAGCTTACCTGGATCGGGATGGATGTGCCCACCTAGCGGCCCAGCCAAGTCCGCTAGAAACAGTGAGAGTCAAGAAGTCAGCACAGCTGCTTGACACGGTGCCAGCAAAGCTGAGCGATTGCTACGGTCGGTCGCTGTCCTTCTGTCTCTACCTTGTGGGTTTTGGTCTCTGCATGTTACATTCTTAGGGACTATCTGCATTATGATTCATGTTCCAGAGAAAAATTACATCTGAGTCTTTTTAGGAAAACCCTAAAATTAACTTTATCTGGCCACCATTTGGAAGTCTTCCTTATGCCCTGGAGATTGTTAAGCACATAAGACCATAGCTAGATGAGGCCATCTCTCCAGGGATCTTCTTGGAGTATCTACCCCTGAGCTAACTCAAACAGTATAGTTGGTGCAGGGTAAACAGAGACAGTTGACAAACTCTGGCCAGGGGAGTAGGTTACAGATTCAAGGTCTCAGTTTACTATAGACTTAGAGGTCTCTAAATTTGTAGTTTAAAGATAAGGGGTCATACAGGGAAGAATAAAACTCTGTAAGATAAAGTGACTAAAGAAAACCTTTACTACTTTATAGCCTAGATGATAAAACCTAGTAAAAGAAGTTAGGTATAAGTATGAACCGGTCATAAAAAGACTAGTTCAGGTATTTTCTGTTGTCTGCAATGCTTTCAAACAACAAACATTGCCAGCCTAAAAGCAGGCGGTTGTATATTAAATGTGTTTGCTGTGGAGGCGACATTCTTTTAGATTCTTTAAATTGGAGTTATAGGACTAAAAAGAATAACCTGTTCTGTTTGTATTTGCTAATTGTGACTGAATTTGTAACCCTGGATGGGTAATGAAAAGCCAAACATATACTCTGTCCCACTTAGACAATCATTAGTCTGTCTTTGTTCTATGAAACTTTTAGAAATAAAGACACACCTGGTTGAGTCAGAGCCACAGAAGCAGCCTGAATGCTAGCAAGTCGGCTGTGAGAGTTCCCCTGACCTTTGTGCCTGGCTCACTCCTTCTCCTCGCCAAGTCCTTATCTGCCTGGTCAGCAAAGACTCTCCAACTCTTCTTTCTGTGCTGGGGAAGGCCCTCCCTGAAGCCCCCCCCCCCGCCCCCCCCCCGCAATGTAGGCTTTGCCCTTTGAGATCTGAGCCTTGTCAGCATGGATCAGGTGACAAGTCTCCCAGTACCTTTGAGTGTGCCATCAAAAAATCCAATGTACTGTGAACCCCAAGTGTGAGAATCATTTTATCTTTCTTTGGCAGGGCAGTTGTGCACCCCTGGACTCCTATTCTATAGGAGACAGACAGTGCTGGGTGGTGAAGCTGGGACTCAGCAAGGGCATGGTGACCATGGAGTCCGTGAAGCCCCTCCCACCTGCTCCTTCTCAGAACGTCAGGCTCTGGGCAGGTAGGTTAATGGAATCCCGAGGCTGTGGTGGAAGGGAAATTGCTTGACTCCCCTCTCTGTATTTTCTGCTCTGTGACGACCGTGGTCTCTTGTCCTCACACAGGGCCCGAGCCAGGCTTGGGGCTTATAATTTTAAAGTCCTTTTAACTTTTCGGGTCAGAATGTTATTGCTTTGGCCAAAGGCTCCTTGAAGATTTACAGAGCAAAGAGTAGGCGCTCTGCAATCCTGAGTGCACTGCAGGGTCCCCACAGGACAAGTGGCTCTGATTAGTGACTGGCTCCTTCAGATCCGGGCATTTACAGAGTGGTACCCACACTGCAGGCAGGTGCGTACTGGACCGGGCCTAATTTCCCTTCCCGGGCTCAGGGCTCATTCTTAGCACCGCTGAAGTTGCTGCCAGGAGCCCGTGGCTAGGGAGCTGGGCAGAACCAGACCTGGGGTAGGAGGATCAGAGCCCAACTTTTGCCTTGTGGGCAAAGCTGAGTGTCTTCCTCAGTTTCCTCACTGTTGAGCGAGGATAACAGCATGCCCATGTGGCTGCTTTGAGGGTTAAGTCTGATGAGGGAGATCATGGTGTGTGCCTGATCAGCTTTCAATAAACACCATTACTCAGAGATCTTGGGCTCTGACTCTAATCTTCTGGTAATGGAAAGGAAAGAGACAAATTAGCAGCAAGTTTCTGCCTCTCACTGAGCCACACAAAGGACCTGTCCATCCCAACAGTGATGGGGCAGTAGTAATGGAAGGGGGTTGAGTCACTGGGCTGGGGGCTCACTCAGCTTAGATCTCGTGACTGGAATCAAAGCCTGTTGAGGATGGAGCAGAGGCTGTGGTCAGAGAGACGAATCTCTGTTGTAGTCAACAGACATCAGGACTGAGAAACTTCCCCAAAGCTGAGCCTAGGGACTCACTGTGTTTGTAGGCACTTTAGGCAGTGGCATGAGAGATTTGGCAGGGCCGGTGGTCCTTCCAGGGGTTGTGCTGTCTGTGTCCTTGGCTGTGGATGGGGTCTAGGGAGAGAGACACAAGGAGCCATGGATGGGATCTCAGAACAGAGCCCTGGAGTCTCACTGGCCTTCCATCAATGGGGCTGAGGCTATCTACTATGTGGGTGTGGTCAGGGCTTTGAAGAAATGGGAGATGAGGGTCTGGGGAGGTAGAGGAAGGGATCAGCCGAGGGATAACCTGCTGGAACAGGTCAGAGCAGCCCAGGGAGTGTTAGATTCTAATTCCCTGGCCTCCCTGTGATGGCCTCAGTGAAGGGTCTCACTCTGGCACTTGTCCTGAATTCTCTGGTTCCAGTTTTGAAGGCCAAGGTGTCTTTAGGAGGTGGGGCCTGGATAGAGGAAAAGGGCCACTGGCAAAGGGCTTTTGAAGCTTATTGCAACTTCTGGTTCTGATCTGAACTCTGTACTCCCTGGTGGGCTTCTATGTGAACCAGTCACCCTTAAGCCCTGTCCCCCATGACATGGACTGAGCCTCCCTCCCCGCCCCCCATGACATTGACTGAGCCATCTGGCCACTGCACCTTCAGCCATGATGGACTGAGACCACCTGAAGCCAAACAGAATAAATCCTTCCTTAGGGGCCCTTCCCCCACTCTGCTGCTGCATGTGGCTACTGACCCTGCTTGGGGGAATCCTAAGGCAAGGTCCTCTCAGGGTCTCAGCAGTGGGGACAGAGTAGGGGACCGACAAAGGCTGAAGTGGGGGGACACTGTGGGCCAAGTGTTCAGGAGGTGGTAGTTAAGGTAGGGGAGGGGGAAGCACAGAATCCTTGGAGAAATGATTTCTACCAAGAGGGCAGAGTGGGACCATGTGGGGAAACTGATTTCCGAATAATGCCTTCATTCACGCATGTTTTATATTGGGTAACTCAGTGTGATTGGTCCCCTCCAGGCTGGGTGGGGAGGGGTCTGTGGTTAGTTTGCCAATAGAGTGTGCCAGAAGTGATATTGAGGCTTCCCTTCTCATCAGCCCCCTTGACCTGGTCAGATTTTGTTGTTGTTGTTGTTGTTGACTTGATTCCTCCATCAGACACATAGGCAGGTCTGTGGCATTTTATTGACTAATGACTACTTAGGGATCCCTCAATCCTTTTTGTGGGACTCAGAGGGGCTAGGGACTCCACAGAAGACCAATAGAGTCAACTAATACGGGCCCATAGGGGTCCCCAGAGACTGAGCCACCAACCAAAGAGCACATGGGCTAGACCTAGCTCCCCCCATAGGTAGCAGAAATACGGCTTGGTCTTCATGTGAGTCTTCCGACAGCAGGAGCGGGCACTGTCCCTGACTCTGTTGCCTGCCTGTGGATCCCATTCCCCTAACAATAGCGCTTTGTCTGGCCTCAGTGGGAGAGGACGCACCTAGTCCTGCAGTGACTTGATATGCTTGTGTGGGTTGGTACTCAGGGGAGGCCTCCCCCTTCTCAGAGGAGAAGGAAGGGAAAGCTAAAAGGAGGGGCTATGTGAGGAGGGCTTGGGAGGAGAGGGGCTGCTGTGATTGGGATGTAAAGTGAATAAATAAATTAATGGGAAAATGACTACTTATGGGCAGTGCCACCCTTGGGCAGGTGGTCCTGAAGTGTATAAGAAAGTGAGCTGAGTAAGTCACAAGAGCAAGCTAGTAAGCAGCATCCCTCCATGGCCTCTGCTTCAGCTCCTGCCTTCAGGGTCCTGCTTCGGTTCCTGCCCTGACTTCCCTCAATGCAGAGTGTGACCTGGGAGCTGTAAGATGAGATAAACTCTTTCCTTCCCAAGTTGCTTTTGATCCTGACATTTATTACAGCAAGAGAAAGAAACTAGGAGATGCTCTTATCCTTCTCTGGGGACATCACTCTGGGCCACGGCCAGGGTGTCCAGCTGTGAAGAGCCTAAGGACCACAGGAGAAACTTCTTAGACAGGTGACCATCACCCCAAGACCTGCCAGCCCAGGTACATCCATGCGAGTGCGGGAAGCAGCTTGGATAGTGTAGCTCTGGAGGGATGGAAAGAGCTGAGGAGTCAGGCAACAAAGAGACTGGAGGCTGTGCACCTGCCATCCGCAGTTCTGCAGCCTCTGGTGCAAACATGACACTGAGACACAAGCTGTGCTCCATGACACAACCTCCAGCCAGTCACAGTGTGCCGGCTGGCTCCGAGTGCAGACCTACTACTCTTCAAGTGGCCTTGGTCATGGAGTTCACTTATCTGTAAGATGGAGGTTAGGCCGAGTGTCTGTCATCTGTCTGGGCTGGGTGAGGAGTGAGTGAATCCAGCTGGGAGATGTCGGTGAACATCTTAGTGGGTAGCTGGCCTTAGCTCTGACTGAGAAGAAAACCGGAGTTTTACCCCTTGAAGCTAAGATTGAGCCACACCAGGAACAGAATGGTCTGCGATCTGAGTGTGACTGAAGCATGGGGCATAAGGAATGGGGTAGGTGTGACTATAATCTGGTGACGGTTCTCACCCGTGACAGTGATGTTAACTCACAGAGCCTGAGGAGAGAGGGCTGTGAGGTAGATTGCCCCAGGCTCTGAGAGCTGGCTGCTGGCTGCCCCCCCTCCCCCGCTAATCCCAGGCCCTGTCCTTTTTAAGATGGATTCGATTCCATGTTGCGTCCCTCGCTCTGGTTCTGTCTGAGCCTGGCCAGCACACTCTACACAGTAGCCTCAGAAATGAACTGTTCTCCTCGTGGCTCAAGTGGCAGACATATGCTCAGAAAGGGGATGTTCCAACAGAATGACTGGAGCCTTTTGTCACCAGAGTTGGCATCACATGGCAGACATCTGCAAGGGGACAATTATAATTAATTAGGCCATACTCAGGTTCCCGACACATGTTGGTCAGCAGGAGCTGCCAAGTCCTTTTAGGGGCACCTGCGGAGTTTTGGTAAAGGGTCAGGGAAAGGTTTTGGGGGAAAGGATGGACCCCACATTATGACAGTCGTGATGGTTGTTGCAGTTTAATGTCCCTGTCTCCATGGGGAACTCAGGCGCTTCTCGGTTCTGGAATCCTCATGGGGGCAGCCCCATTTTGGGAGCACTGCTCAACTCTACATCTCTCGGTGAAGGTTCTGAGACCTGGGGAGAGATGAGTGGGAGACACTTGTGCTCAGAATGACAGCTGTTAGTGTAGTGCTGCTGCCGCTGATACCACTGGAAACAGTAATGATGGTGGTGATGGTGATGGTGGTGATATGGTGGTGATGGTGGTGATGGTGATGGTGGTAATGGTGATGATGGTGATGGCGATGGTAGTGGTGATGGTGGGCATGGTGGTGGTGGTGGTGATATGGTGGTGGTATCTCTCATGCACTGAGTAACTTGACTTATGATTCTATTCCTGTGAACTCAGACATTTTTTTTTTTCAAGACAGGGTTTCTCTGTGTAGCCCTGGCTGTCCTGGAACTCACTATGTAGACCAGGCTGGCCTCGAACTCAGAAATCTGCCTGTCTCTGCCTCCCGAGTGCTGGGATTAAAGGCGTGCGCCACCACGCCCGGCTCAGACAACATCTTTAACACAAACTAGTTATCCCCCCCTGGAGTCCTTTGGAGGGTGATAGCAGGCATACCAGTCTGACCCCATCTAGCTCAGGACAGCTTTGTTCCTCCCTTCCACCATCATCACCATCACCTCTGCCAAGCGTCCTTCCTCATGGTGTCCCCACTCCACTGCCTGCCTCCCTGTGGCACACCCGTCTTCTCATGGTCATCCTGTCGTTCACAGCTTCTGAAATACGGGGTCACAGCTCCACGTAAGGTTAGTTAACCGAGTGTGGGGAAAGGGATTCCAAATATGCAACAATCAGAGCTTAATTCAGGTCCAAGTGCAGGATGAGCCAAGTGTTTCTGTGGCGCTTTCCCATGTTGCCTTGTGTGACTTCACTGCAGCCTCGTTGAACACACAACATGGGTGCTTTGGGCTGCACGTGCCATCTCACCGTGCAACACCAGCCAACACAGAACCACCCATCACGGATCTGAGGCCATTCTGTTATTGATGGCAGTGTGTCCTGCCATCCATACAAAGCCATCTGCTCGTACAGAAACATATTGTTCAATTCCAGAAAACAAAGACCATATTGCCCTGCCACCCTTTCTCAGCCCACAAACAGCACACTAGTGTCTTTTCAATTGGATTGTACTAAAATGCCTGATGATAATAATTGCTGTTCAGGGGGCTGACTTAGGTTTTATTTAAAAAAGTCATCAAATCAAGTTTGGTCTGAGATTAGGACAAAATTTCCAACCATTTCTGAAATGGCTCTAAATATATGTCTGCCATTTTGTGCTATGTGTTTATGATAGGAAATATTCCCAGCATTGACTATGATAGAATCAAACTATCAATCAATTCTGAACGTGTCCTGCAGCGTCAAATATTCAGCCAAGATGTAATTATTTACACAAGGAATGTGCACACCCATATTGCTGTTATGAGAATCCGCCTTTGTCTTCGGTAAATGGTAAGATTATAGGTGCATTAAGGATGCTTTTATCATAAGAAATGTATTTCTTTTGACTTACTATCAGCAAACATTTTATTTGCTTGTCCCACTCTCATGGCTGGTTATTTATACCACCATCGCTATGGCCCGTCCCTGTGTGGGCTCTGCGGAGGGGGCGCTGTCTCTTCTGTCCTTTGCCATATCCAGGTAACGGTGAGAGGCTGGGGTGGCAGCTGAAGGAGTGGACAGGAGTTGTGAGTCGCAGGAACTCTAACGCCTGTCCACATCATCTCACTGCAGGCTGGGGGACAGGTCTCCTGCAGACTCTTCCAAGACCATCCTCACTCACAGACCTGACAGAGGCTGCGGGTCAATAGACAGGCCTTGAGAAGCCAGGAGCCACATCTGTGCAGTTATCATCTGCAACACAGTGAGTAGCTCAGGAGAAGCAGGTGGACACAAAGGGACTGAGACTGGCACTGGAATATAGATAATCACTCTGCCTCACTGCTGAGCCCCCGGGAAAGCTCATCTTCTGGAACAAATGTATCTATCGGCCTCAACGTCTACTTCATTCAACTAACATCTGCTGGCATCAGTTGTGTTCCCTGTGCTATCCTGGAAGCCATGTTACCAGGATAGGGAAAGTGGCATAGTTGCAGCCATCTTGAGGCCAGAATCTAGCAAGGGGAGAGATATCAATGAAACCCAAGCCCTTTGCACCAGTGTGTAACTTTAAGTTTTCAAACCTTATTTTTAATGATGGTTCTTAAATGCTTTAACCTCTCTTGTAATCCACCATCCATTAGAGGTAGTGGAAAAGAAAGGATAGGGGCAGGGGAGTGGACCTGCTTAGAAAGGTTCTTTAGAGCAACTCCCATCTGTGTTGTCTGGAAATCAGCAGTTCAGTTCACAGGTCAGCAGCAGCAGCAGCAGCCCAGTCCGCTCGAAAACACCTCAGGGATTCAGCAGCAGTCCAGTTCGGTAGAGTCTGGTTAGCAACAGTGGTGACTCGACCTAGCAGAGACAGCCAGACCTCAGCCTCAGCTTGAGTCAGAAGGAAGGGCCTGGAGGGACACCAGGAGAAGTTCTCAGCTGTGCCTCTCTCAGGGAAGCAAAGATCAGTGAAGACATGAGACCTACAAGCATGGCACAGCTAGTTGTACCAGCAAGCCAAGCTCTGTCTCCATTACTCTGTGGAGTCCTATTTATACCCTCCAAACATCATGTGTCCTCCATATGCCTTGTCTCAGCACATGCATCCAACCAGGCCACGTCCAAGGAAGCAGCAACAAACTGCAGTACACCACCAGAAGTTTTCCGGTGGTTTTCTCTCTATGGTGTCCAAACAAATGCAGTTCAACTACACAATGTAAGGCAGACCAATACATGGCATGCTGTTAGCAAAGAATCCTTCATCATGTGTCCTTTGATGTGCTTGCTTTAGTAGAACATCAGCTCTCCTGTGTCTGCTTCAGCGAAACATTCCTGCACGAGTTTGCCCTAGCCTTTCACACCTGTGTCCACTGTTCCTTCACATGTTTGTCCCAGCAAAACACCCTCCGACCGGCTCTCCAAAGAACCCTTAAGTTTCCACTTCACCAGTGTTCTGGAAAAGCCTAAACCACTCATTGCACCAAGGGGCTAAACTGAGGCTCAGAGGCATGAAGCTGTTTTCCAAGGTTATAAAACCAAGCAGGAATGGCACTTGGGATTTTCTGGTCTTTCTGACAGTTCCCCACCTCTGGGACACATTAGAATTGCCTGGAGAGCCCATTGGGGTGCCATGTTTTGGTTCCAATTCTGAGATTGCCCACAGGGTGTCTGTCCCCCCCCCCCCCAGGGGCTTGGGCTTCAGTTTCTTCATCTGTAGAATGGCCCCAGCCTGTGCTCATGGTTCCCACGAGAGTCATAAATAGTGAATAGAGTCACATCAAGGCTGAAAGCATCCAGGAGGGAGCCAGGTCCTCACTCAGTGTTTCTGATGGCAGCCATTGTTCTTGTTCTCTAAAGCTAGAGAAGTGCTGGCTCTGTCCTCAGAGAGTGGAGGGGTCTCTGAACTGCCCCTGTGCCAATGTTTTCTTCCTTTCTGGTAGCAGGGTGTTGTGAGGTGTCCCTGCCATCATGACTCCTGTGGCCTTTCTCCTTCCCATCTGGTGCTCTGTCTGCAGCAGATAGGTTCCGAGGTTGGGGACAGGTTCTGAGGTTTGTCTTTCCCCAGAGCACCGAGGTTCTGTGTCCCCAGAAGCTGAAGAGGACCTTGGATGACCTTAGGCCCTTAAGTGGGCTGGTGGGGATCTCTGTTCCCAGGGACATTGTGGACACCAAGTGAGAGCTTGCCTAGAAGGTGCTCAGCCTGTGTCCAGCACACAGTAGGGACCAAGCATGGCTGTTTTATACCTTTAAATTTTAATTTTATGTGAATGTGTGTTCTTCTTGCACCATATGTGTGCAGTGGCCAAGGAGGTCAGAAGATGCCATAGGTAGGGTCCCCTAGAATTGGAGTTACAGATGGTCGTGGTGCTATGTGGGTACTGAGAAATGAATGTGGGTTTTCTGAAAGAACAGCCAATGCTCTTAACCACTGAGCCATCTTTCCAGCTCCTGTTGGTTATAATTTAGGAAGCTCCTGAAGTCTCTAGAGCAGATCTACACAAGCTGCTGAGAGGCACTTTGGGTGAAGCAACGGCTCTCCCACTGTGGCTGGGAATGGGCTGCCTAGCTTCAAGCAGCATTTGGATTTGAGTCACACATCTTCTCACTACCTGGAACTTGACTATGTCACTGTCCAGAGCACTGGGGGTAGCCACTTATCTTTCCATCATAACTATCCCTCAGTCACCTTGTCACCAATTCTCTGTGTCCTCTGCCCTGCTCAGTGTTCTGCAGCCCAGCTGCCACTGTGTTTGTGTTTGCCAGCCTTCGAGACTAGGGCACTGCAAGAGCCCAGGCTGTATCCAATTTTAGCTCCTGGATCTAGAATCTAGCCTGGCACCTGGAAGAATCTGTCATTCATTTGTTCATTAATTCATTCAATCATTCAATCGTTCATTCATTCATTCATTCATTCATTCATCCATCATTCACTCATCATCAATTTATCATTCATTCATTCATTCATTCATCATTCAGTTAGTTGTTCATTCATTCTTTCAGTCATCATCAATTCATCATCTATTCATTCATTCATTCATTCATTCATCATCCATCCATTCATTCATTCATTTACTCATTTATCATCTGCCTTAGCACTTGGGTACCACATCCCAGACCTGAGTCAACAATCCCTTCACTGGCTACTGGTCTGTTCAGTAGATAAACCCACAAATAAAGACACAGTCCTAACTCCTGGTAAGGGCTCTGATGGAGAAGAAATGGATGGGAGAGAGAATCCCGTGGGAGGAAGCAGATTTAGGCTACAGGCCAGAGGCCAGAGAAGGTCCTCTAATTTGATGTCATCACAGGGTAGGCCCTCCAGTTGGGGGTGGTGGGACAACTTGAGGGGGAAGGGCAGAGGTCTTGAAGGTGTGGAACCTGGGAGGCGAAGTCTGGTGGGACAGTGTGAGGAGTCACAGCAGTCCTGGGTCACTTGAGGCCTAGTGGGGTCAGAGCTGAGAGCAGGGCGGCTCTGTGGCCATGTTTGTGTCTGAGCATTGCTGTGGGGGTAGGGCTGAGTGTGGGTGTGGACAGGGCATAGAGAAGCTGTGACAGTCAGTGGTGCTGAGCATAGTTGGTGAGGGAGGGGGAGGAAGGGCAGAGAGGTGGTCTTAGCTGCTGTTGGGGGTCTGGGTGCTTGTTGGGAGGGTTCCGGAATCCCTGTCCACCCAGCTTCGAAGCCTTAAGTCTGCAGAGCTTTGACCCCACATGGAGGTCAGAAATTACCAAACTCTGTGTTAGATGCTCTGAAAATTGAGAATTAGTCAAAAGGAGTAGGCCTCTGTCTCTGATTTTGCCATAACAGACAGGGACCCAAACTGCCTTCTTCCTTAGATCTAGGACAAGAGCGAGGCTGCAGAGGTACGGGGACGTAGGGAGGGCGACCTCCAGTGAGGTTCCATGGAGGGCATCCAGAGAGGACCCAGAGCCCGTCCCCCATCACTGTGAGTTCACGGGGCGCCCCTGTGAGATCACGTGGTTCTTGCCTGCGTTTCAGCTGGGCTACTTAGCCTGCCCCTCCTCGCTGTGATTAATTCAGTTTGGTAAAGCAGCATTTACGCCGGGAATTTAATCGTCATTTCTGATGGTGAAGGAATTGAAAAATAAATTGAAAGTGTCAGACGACGCATTAGGGCGGGTGATGGAGCAGAAGCGGCCACCCTCCCGGCCTCCCCATTGGGCGGTTCATGGGCTTAAGAAATTAGCTAAGTTGCTGTTGGATCAAGATGATGGCAGGATCAAGGGCTGAGGTGAAGTAGAGGTTGGAAGTTGGGAAGGAACAGGGTAGAGGGGGGCTAGGAGAAGAGGGAGATTCCCATGGGGGCGTGGCAGGGCAGCCTTAGCACCCAATGCCTCTGGCATCAGAAGCTGCCCCCCAAATATCTGTTCAAAATCACAGCCTGTAAAAAGGAACAGAACCCATTCATGGGCAGCCTTCTCCCCACTTAACAGAAGGGCAGACTGAGGCTCAGAGATGTGGGGTGACTCACCTAAAGGCACAGAGCTGGTCATTTTGAGCCTGGAAGGGCCAGCTACAGGTCCAGGCAGAAGGGGTCTGGGAGAGAAGCCAGGCCTTTAGGTCATTTAGATGACAAGTCATTGTGACAAGGACTCTGTCCCAATCACGGAGTGTGGGACCTTGTAGAAGAGGGGTGAAGGGAGGAGAAAAAGAAAAAGAAAAAGAAAAAGGAAAAGGAAAAGGAAAAGAAAGAGAAAAAGAAAAGAAACAGCCTCATTTGCATAAGAGACCTGCCTCCTCCAATCAGCTGGACTCAGTGACAGAGATCTTGAGGCCTGGCCAATGACCAGAGGCTAGGAGCAGGAGATAGGTGGGGCAAGGTCAGGTCCCGCTCAAATCAATATCTAGGCTCCACCCTTTGATCGACTTCATCCCTTCAAGAAGGGATCAAAGACAAGAATAATCACCTCTAGTTTGCAGATGAAACAGCTGAAGCCTCAGAGAGGGGATGGGATTTGCCCAAGGTCACACAGCATCTCAGCAACTGGCTCAGCTCTGATTCCTGCCCATGGTGTGATATTCTGCTCTCATCTTCCAGTGACCTGTCACAGGGTCCTATTTGGCACCTTTCCTTGGGATCTGGCCAGTCACCACCAGCCCCTCTATCTCTCAAGCATCCTTATTCAGGCTGGGTTTCCAGCTGCGGCTGATGCCCAGCCCTTGCTGGGCTCCAATCCCTAGCCCAGCTTCCCCAGACACAGGCCAGGGAGACAGAATGTTGGGGCTGGCAGGAAGGGGCCTTTAGAGTTTGGCTACTTCTCTGAGGCCAGATGGGAACTGCAGTCCCTCGGTAGCCCCAGTGTCACCTTCTGCTATCCCAAATGCCCCAGGCCCTGACTTGGGTGTCACTCTGCAGTGTCTCCACTTTCTTCTGCCCTAAGGACTAGGATCTGATGCACACACTTCAGGGACAGGAGGTTTTGGGACTCTGTTCCCTAGGGACTGGTCCCACCCTATTGCAGCAAGGCAGCTTTACTGAGTCTGCCTTCCTGGACAGCTGCTGGTGGGGTTCTGGGGGGAACTTAGAGGTGAGTCTTTAATCTCTTTAAAGTCGTTATGGGTAGAGGGAGTCTTGGGGTCTCACCCAGTGAAGTAAATCTGTATAAAGTGGTGGTGGTGGTGGGGAGACTCTAGCACTCCAGGACCATGGGTTACAGTCTATTATCTGTCCTATTGCAGCTCCGGGCCAGCCAGAACTTACTGTGTAGACCAGGCTAGCCTTGAACTCATAGAGATCCACCTGCCTCTGAAGTGCTATGATTGAAGGGGTGCACCACTGCCTGTTTATTGGTATCCATTCTGAGCTGGTTTTGGTTGGTGTGCTCATATCCTCAGGATGGATTGTGTTTCCCTGTGAGCCCCATCTGTCTCCTTGCACCTGGCTCCTCGGCTGTCTCTCTAGCTCCACTCTTTCTATTTCCTGTGTCACAGGCTGGAAATTCCCCCCAGAAACTAAACTGGGAAAACATGGGTCCCATCTCTTTAGACCTCATCTCCTGGGAGGGAGTCACTGCCCTCCACTGTAGAATGTTCAGCAGCTGGGGTCTTTATTCTGGGACCTTAGTTTCTTCACCCATGAAAGAGTGACAGTAGCTCCCTCCTCCCTTGGGCCGTGACAATTACATCATTGGGATAGGGCCATTTCCTGAACCACTCAGCCCGGTGTCCAGGGTCTGTGTTCTAGATGGTGGCCTAGTGTGAGTTGTGGCTTGTAACGGTGGGTATGCAATGGATGGTGGTGGCTGTGATCACATCAGTGGAGAGGTAACTACTTCTATTGAATAACAAGGATGACTGAAAAATAAATGAACGGGACAGCAGGAGGGCTTTCAGAGAATCACCTGATTATCTGCTTGCAAGAGGCTCACACATGGAACAATAGTGTTGCATATCACGAAAAGCCAATTATCCCACCTCCTGGCAGTGTTTGGTGCTGTCAGGTATTGGGACATCAGAAGATGCTCTCAGGACACTGTAGTCACTATTCCCAGAGCTCAAGAGCTGGCCACTGACCTTACTCACATTAAAGCCAGAGGAGACGTTCTGCCTGAGTGCTTGCCAGGTCATCAAAGAAAGCACTTCCGGTTGTTGGGGTCTACCCTTGACTCACATTCCCAGGAAGGGCATTTATGAGTCCTGCTTTCCAAGGCCACCTCAGTTCCCAGGCATGCCAAGCTAAGACTGTGGTGGTTTTGTTCTCTGAGAGAATACAAAGTTGTCTGATAGAATAAGATCTAATAACATTGGCTGGCGATAGCCTGCTACATGGGCCTCATCTGCCTCCGTAGGGTCCCCTTGGTTATCTGGGGAGGAGACAGGAAGGAGGAGGGGTCAGGATGGAGGCAGATCTGGTAAGGATGGGAAGAGGAGGCTATCTGGGGCTTACTGTCCTCCAGGCGTGTCCAACCCACGTCCAACCCACATCCTTTCAATCAAAAATACCTGTGAGTGTGGCCCAGCCCCAAATCATAAACTTATTTACAACATCATGAGGGGTTTCTCTTGCATCTTTTAGACATTCAACTGCACACCACATCCTGTTAGCAAAGGTAGAACGTACCAAACAAACTCAACACACTTCTTAGAACTTCTAGTCACCTTCCAAACTTCAGCTCCGGGTCCTAGGAAGCCTTTCTGCCATCAGAGAAGGCAGATGCTAGGCCAGTGGAATGGAGCCTGATGCTGACCACAATGCACCCCCCCTCCCACCTGAATTCCCAGCATGACAGGGAGGGACATGCCAATCTGCTGGGTCTGAAGCCATCAATCAGTTCTTGGCATTTTCAGGTAACTGTACCAGTTAATTTCATTGCAACAGTTTATTTCAACTGCATTGGATTGGATTTATTTGTTTGTTTGTTTATTTTTGCCACCTGCAGTGGGAGGATTCTAGATGACACTGTGAATGTGTGACAAAGGACACAGGAGAGAAAGCCCGTGGGCTCTTATGGAAGCTCACAGAAAGAAGGCAGGACTGAGGTATGGTCTGTGAGAGGACAGCGCTGAGTGTGGTCTGAGAGGGGGCAGTGCTAAGTGTGTCTGCAAACTCGAGTGCACGTGGAGAGGAGGGAGACACAGAGACGTGTGGACCGGAGCTGACTGCTCAGTCTGCACACACCGCATGTCCTGTTCAAGCGCCCCCACCCCCAATTATGCCTCATGTAGACTTTTCCCTCTCATAAATCACAGACACGGGTGTAATTACAGCACACAACGACGTAGTTATGGGATGCAAACACCACTTAGCTTGATATCTTCACTTTGTTATATTTTAAATAATTGACTAAGTACTATAAAACACACTATCACAGTAAAAAAAAAAAAGCCTAATAATATTAATAAAACAAATGGTTTAATTATAGAGACCAGTGATGGGATCCAAGAATCCCCATGTTTTACAGAGCTATCTAGAGACAATGATAGCCATAACTCACTTTCTAAAAGCTCTCTGTCCACACTCTTTGGTGTAGTCCTCTGCAAACACTCATCTGACTTGACCTGAGATTGGCGAAGGGAGGGAGAAAGATGACTAAGATTACATAACTTAGCCAGTGGTAGGCTGGGGATTCAAATTCAGACAACCTGGGCTTGGTGCCTATTTTCATTCTTGGACACAGTCATGTATGTTGTACAAACATCCTTTGTCAACTGAGAATTCCAGTTTGAAGGCAACAAGGACGCGTCAAGCCAGGAGAGACTGAAGAGAAAGGCTTCTTAGTGCCCGGGAAGCTGTCCAGCGTGCTGAACCCCGCAGGGCTCCAGTAGCCCCGGGCTTCTTTATTTATGATTGTGTGTATCCGCGGTGGTGGTGGTGGTGGAGGGGGTGGGGTGGGGACCTGCACGCATCACTGTGTGTACCTGGAGTCCAGGAGGCAATTCTGTGGAGTCAGCTTCCTCCTTCCATCTTTACGTGTGTTCTCGAAGATTCTCGGGCTCATGCAGCCACTGATTTACCTATTCCCACTCCCTGCCATCTTTCCAGCCCCTAGCCGAAAGCGTCTCAAACTTTTCCCACTCACAACTCCTCCCTACCCAAGAAACTCTTACGCCACCCCGGGCATATAGGCATATAAAATGGGTATACAAATCAAACATTTATTGGTAATAAATTATCAAGACATTTATGTTAAAACAATTCTTTGCTATGGATACAATTGTATCTTTTATTAAAGGACAAAAGGAAATCTGCATACTAATAAGACAGACATGCTGGTTTATTTTTATATAGAGAATTCAGCCTTGGCTGGATGTTTGAGATTGCAGAACTCCAAGCGTCTCTAACGTTTTCCAGAGTTGATTGCTATTTTGATTTTATAACCTCAATCTCCTGTCAACACCAAGAATACAGCATTGTAGAAACTCATAGTGCACAGTAGCAGAAGACTGCTAAGGGCCATTTCAGAAATGACTGAAAATTCTATCCAATCCTGAACCAAAATTCATAGAATAATGTGTGTGTGTGTGTGTGTGTGTGTGTGTGTGTGTGTGTGTGAGAGAGAGAGAGAGAGAGAGAGAGAGAGAGAGAGAACCAAGTCAGCAACTCAAATGATAGTTTTTAAAATCCAATATTCTAATGCCATATAATCCAAAGATGCCAGCTTGATGCATACATGCTCAAGAATGATTGCGGGAAATGAAAAGTCTGATAACTAAATGAACTAAATTAAACCATTATGTTTCTATAAGAGCAGAAGACCGTGGCTTTTAAAATTTATTCTTTAGACACTCGCATACACTCATACGATGAATCTAGATCATATCCACCCACAATTCTTCCCACACCCCCACTCTCCATGAACATCTTCCAACATGTCCATCTCCCACCTTTCATATCTTTCTCTATCTCTGTCTCTGTCTTCATTTCTGTCTCCTCTGTCTTTGTCTCTCTATCTCTATCTCTGTCTCCTCTGTCTCTCTGGCTCTCTCTCTCAGTTTCTGTTTCTGTTTCTCTTTCTTTCTCTCTCATAACCCACCAGATCAGTCATGCAGTTTGGCCAAGGAACAGGTAGGGACAGCAGACTTGTACAGCTCAGAAGAGGTAAAGTGCAATGGTTAATCACCACCGTCAATTTGACAATTTTGGAATCACCTACGAGACACAGCTCGGAGTGGGGTCCCTGCCCTGTGAGTGGCTCCACTTTAAGGACTTGGGGTACCATACTGAGTATTCCTTGAGCCTTCCTGCTCCCTCTTCCTGACTGTGGACACAGCATGATCAGCTGCCTCCCACTGCTGTGGCCATGTCTTCCCCACTACAACATACTGTGCTCTCAAACAGTTCTTCTGCTCTTCTTCCCTCAAATCCAATGGCTCTCCAGTCCACAAAGTACCGAAAAACAGGACCCAGCCCCCAGCCCTCCAGTGTCCCAGAGAGTTACCTCCTCAAGGAAGGCTTTGGCCAGGGCTGGACAGGCGAGGGTTAAGGGCAGAGCTGCCCTGGCTGTTAGTGTTGAACTTGCAGTTTCCAAAGGTCTCTGGAGCTCCCCGAGCAAACATTTTCTCTCCTAATGACACTGCAGTAGATTAAGGAGGGGCGCGCCTCCACAGTGGCATTAAAGAACAGCCATCCATTATCCAGAATTGTCTGGCCTGGCAGCTAGAATAACTTTCCCAGGACTGCTTGTAAGAGGGAAGGGTGTTCTTAACCCTGCCATCAGCAAATCATGCCTGGTCCCTCTGACACTCAGCTAGGACAGTCTGGGAAGACACTGAGACAAGCGGATACTCTGTTCAGCATTAGAGACCTCCTGGTCCTGGAGGACAGCAAGCTGATGGCCGTCTACCTCAGCGAGCGGTGATATCATTCTTTCCCTCTTTCTTTCCCTCACTCCTTCCTCATCTCCTCTTTTTTTTTTCCAGGCAGTCACAGACCTGCTTTTCTGTTCTACAGAGTAATTTGCATTTTTAGAATTGTATATACTCAGAATTATAAAGTATGCCCCTTTGTCTGGTTTCCTTACTCAGCCTAACTGTTTTAATTTTCACCCACTCTGCTCTCCACAGCAACACTTAGCTTTTTATTGGCCGCCTGGTTACTGATTGCAGAGACATAATTTGCTAGTTCATTCGGCGACTGGTACATATTTGGGTTGTTCCCAGTTATTTTATTGATATTTGAGCAAGCTCTCTTACACAGCTTAGTGTGGCTTTGAACTTGCTATGTAGCCAAGGATGGCCAGATACCCTTTTCTCCAGCTTTGAGTGCTGGGATTATGGGTACACAGTACCACACTGGGTTAATTGAGGATTGAGCCCTGGGTTTTGTGCAAGCACTAATCATCTGAGCTGCCCTCCTAGCCCTATTCCTCATTTTTTAATGTTATAAATAAAGGTGCTATAAACACAGATCCCTGCAGGCTTTCAGGTATTAATTTTCTTAGGAAAATAAATATGTGGGTATGGAAGGGGTGATCGTGTGTTTCAAAAGAGCGCCATTGTTCCCTACAGGGACAGGGATGTAGCAGGTAGGGCTTCCCTGCATTGTATGTGAGCACACCCATGCCATACCCTCTCCAGTGGCCACAATTGCTACTGTGATGTGAGCTCTCAGCTACTGCTCCAGTGCCATGCCTGCCTGCCTGCTGCTGTACTCCTGGTCATGATGATCATGGACTGACCCTCTCAAACGGTAAGCAAGCACCCAATTAAATGCTTTCTTTAGGTTGCCTTGGTCATGGCATCTCGTCACAGCTATAGAAAAGTAACTAAGACAGTGGTCTTTTGTGTCTTGCTTTTAAAAAAAATCAACTATCTTTGTGTTTTTGAGGCCTATTCAGGTAGTGGTGTGTCTAGTACTTTGTTTATTTTTATGACTGAGTAGTATTCCATTGAATACTGCATTTTGTCAGTCCATTTACTGATTTGGGGCTAGTATGCATTAGGACATTATGAACCTCTGGGTATGTATGCATGTACGTATGTATGTGTGTGTGTGCACGCACGCATGTGTATGTATGTATATATGCATGTATGAATCTTAGTTAGGGTTTCATTCCTGAGAAGAGACACCATGACTGTGGCAACCCTTAAAATAAAGAAAAATATTTAATAGGGGCCAGTGAAGTGGAAGTTTCTGGTTTCTTTGGAAAGTCAGTTATGTCAAAGGATGTCTTCCTGATGCAGACACAGGTGAAAGGATGTTTTGCTAAAGCAAGCATGTGAAAGGATGTGTGATGTTAAGAAAGAATGTAAATATAACCCTACAGGCAGTTGAAGATGCTGGGTGGTATTGGTATGCCTCGCCATAAAAAGAAACATACCAAAAGACTTCTGGTGGTGTTCTAGTGGCTTCTTGCTGTTTCTATGGACTCGGGCTGATTGGCAGAGTAAAATGGAACTTTCTGGATACATCAACTGACTCAGACTCATGTGGCATTTTGCTAAGGCAAGACCCGTGGGAGGACATGTGATGTTTAGAGGGAGGATAAATAGGACTCAACGATTCGTGAATGGTGTTTATGAGTGGATTGTGCTGTCACTGCTGACTCATGGGAACTGCACTGCTGATACCCTGACGAGGCAGATTGGATTTGCTCCAAAGAACAATTTCTAAACAGGTCCACCTCCCCTGTATCCTAATAACCTTTCTTTTTCACCACCTCTGGTGGGTGGTGGGCTAGAAGGGAGGTTAAAGGTTCCCTTCCTTTACCTTCTCTTTTCTTCTCCCTTCTCTGTCTTCCTGCCCCCTCTTTTTCTTTTCTTTTCTTTTTTTTTGTTGCGCCCTGAACATCAGATGTGCTAGCTTTGAACATCAGATGTGCTAACCAAGTAGTTCATTAGAGTTCAGCTCATCATGGTTTTTCTTTCCTAAGTCACGATTTGAAATTTTGTCATATATTTGAAATACTTATCTAACCTAAAATTTTCTTCTAGATGTTCTTCTAAAACTTGGCAGTTTCTGTTCTTATTCTTAGGTCCGTGACCCATTTTAAGCAGTCATGTATGCTGTGGTTAAACTTGGATTGTTGTTTCCCCTTCTTCCCCTTCCCCTTCTTCCCCCTTCCCTTCTTCCCCTTTCTTCCCCTCCTTCCCCTCCTGCCCCTGCCCCTTCTGCCCCTGTCCCTGCCCTCCCCTCCTCTGCCCTCCCTGTTCTCTTTTGAGATAGTTTCTCTGTGTGGCCCTGGCTGTCCTGGAGACCAGGATGATTCTCCTGATTAGGTTACCTGGCTTGAGATGATCCACCCTGAATGTGAGCAGCATTTTCTGGTGCATATCCAGATACTAGGAAATATAAGAGGAAAAACTCTTGCTTCCTGCCTGCTTCCTGTCTTACCTTGCTGACACGTTGATTTGTTCTGCTGCTGCTGCTGTTACTGCCATCCAGACCCAGCTTCTTCTCAGGAATTCTCTAGAGCTTTAACACCAGACCAGGATGGCTGGGGCATCCAGTTTCATGGACTGAACAGTTATTGGTTGTTGGTCTGCAGACAGCCATTGCTGGATAACTCAGACAGGATCACGCAAGCCAATCAGTTACCTCTCCCCCATCTTAATATTCATCCATTCTATTGACAGGACCTGATTAATAAAATGGCATGAGGTAGGGTATCCTTGAACACACTCAAAGTGCTTTCTCTTGGTGTACTAGCTTCTGATATTACAAAACAAAACTATATAAGTCCCATGGCTACCGAAACAGGCCTTTGTTAGCACCTGGTTTGTGTGGGCAGGGGTGGCCAGCCTCTGACTAGGGTTAGATTGGTGGCAGTGCCTCTCGTGGCTTTGAGCTCCTTGGGTGAGCAGCAAGGCTTCCTGCCCTAGAGCCACACTGTGGGAGTGAAGGAGGTGGTTCTTGCTGGCTTATTGTCATCATGCCCCAGTTCCTTGTGTTCCTCCCAACAGGCTACAGGGCCTCTTTTTGGTATGTGCTATTGTGACAGGAACAGCCACTATCCCTCACATGACAATCACGGCAGCAGCAGGTTTATCCACACTCAGTGGAGAGTGGGTAACCTTAGGGCCTAAATTTTGCTATCCTCCCTTGATTAACAACAACAACAACAACAACAAGAACAAACCAGAGTTTTCAGTTCAAGGCCTGTCTGGTCTACAGAGCAAGATCCAGGACAACTAGGGCTACACAGAGAGACCCTGTCTCACCAAACCAAACCAAACCAAACCAAACCAAACCAAACCAAACCAAACCAAACCAAACCGAAATAAAGAAAACAAAAACAATCCCCCTAAAGAGCCCCAAATCCCAAAATATCTATGGGGAGGATTACTGTCAGGACTTACCAACCTCCAAAAGATGAAGAAGGGTCCTGGGAAGGAACAGATTTTTATTAGATGCCACATAGGGCAGCTGGGATCACCATGGTTACCTACCCTACTTGCCCCCTCTCTCCTTGCAAGTCCACCCAGACCCTCCCCACTGTGTGTTGTGATCACCTGGAAGCAGATCTCTTGCTGCTGGTCTTGGCTGAGCCATCTCTCTCTCTCTGTAATGGGCAGCTCCATAGCTTGTGGGGACTCTAGGAGGTGAAGGGAGGCCAGAAGCCTGAGCTCCAAAGGCTCAGAATGCCAAATCCCACAGAGAATCCCCTGTAGGCTCAGCACTGCCGCATCCATCTTGGGGGTCCATGGCCATCACAGTTCTGATCCACCCCTTCCATCCTCCTGGTGAGGGATCCCTGGATTCTGGGCTTCTCTGTCCCCTGGTCACTTCTAGACACTGGACAGTACCCCATGGTGGTGGTGGGAGGAGGAGCTGGACAGAGCGGTGTCCTGCACAGACAGTGGCTTGAACAGTGTAGAGGAGGCCTAGTTGGAGCCACAGCACCAGCTTCCTACCTGGAAGAGGCGGCCCTGCTCAGCAGGAAAGGACTGGAGCTCCCTCGTCAACCCGGGCCATGGCTGCTTTGGCTTTAAGCAACTCCATCCCACACAGCACCCCGACTCCTGCTAAATGCAAGATTGGCTGCAAATTAAACATAATGGGACTCGAGTAATTACGTTGACTTTTAAACTGCCTGGAGATAAATACATGCTTAGCTATTTCCGAATATCAACTTTTTCCATTGTGTTTTCTGCAGAGGGGAGGGGAGGCTGAGGTAGAGACAGATGCTCCTTGTAACTGAAGGCTGGAAGGGAGGGCAGGCTCCTGGCCCTGTGTGGAGAACGGGAACCTAACACAGATACCTGGTCAGCAATTTTGTTCTTTAGAAATGTTGGCACCTACTGTCCTGAGTCCACACTCCTAGCCAAAGGGATACTCAGAGATGGTGACAAAGTTCTATGCGGGGTCAATTGTCTGCACGACATTGATGACCAAATGTAGCTGACAGCTGTCCATGAGCCAGACATTGGGGGGTTAACTACAATCACCAACAGCCACAGGATGGAATGCTATGCAGCTGTGAAGAAGGCAGTTTGCAGAGCAACTTACCTTGGGAAAATGCTGACAAGAGAAAAACAACAACAACATAAGGAACCGGTGCTGTGGTTTATTTCCTCATTGTTGTGCCTAAATCCCTGGCGAGAAACAACTTGAAGTTGGAAGGATTTCTTTTGGCTCATAGTATGAGGGTGCAGTCCATCGTGAGGGTGAGGTATCGCTGTGTGTGAAACGCATGGCTTGTGACCACAGACACTCGAGGCTGCTTGTGCACATCTCAGCAGAGCAGGAATCAGAGAAAAGGGGCTGGAAGCAGGGCAGGCTATAAACTCGCTCCCCTCAAACCACTTCCCACCTCAAAAAAGTCCCACAGTCCCCCCAATAGCGTGCCACCAGCTGGAAATTAAGTATTAGAACACGAGAGCCATGGCGGGGGTGGGGGGGGGAATTTTACACCCAAACCTATTGTTTGGTTATGAAATGCATTCTGGGTAGTCTTAGGAATGGAAATCCCTGAAGCAAGAATGTGAGAAATGTCACAGTCTCCGAGTCTGTAGATGGTAGGATTAAAGGGATTTTCATTTTTCTATTTTTTTTCATTAAAACTTTTTTATTTTCTGCAACAAACATCAATTACTCTGTTTCTAAGATTTACTGGTCTGACATGGATTTAAATACTAAGAGACTCACCTCCTCAGGAGAGCCTGTAGGGTCTGGCACTTTCTGTACACATCTGAACCCCTGGTTTCTGTAGGAAGGTCAATAGGAGGTGTGCCAGACTCCAGACTGCCATCCTTCTTTAGTAAGAAAAAGCCAATACTGTTGTGCATGGCTGTGTGTCCCAGTCCTTCCTGGAAGGATGGGGATGGTCAATGAAACTCGAGTGGAGGGAGACGGTTTGGGGACTGGTATTTTTCTAAACCTTTAATGAGTGTATTTAAATGCTTTAACTTTCCTTCTAGCCCACCACCCACCAGAGGTAGAGAAAAAGCAAGGTTAATAGGGCAAAGGAGGATGTGGAACTGTGTAGAAGTAGTTCTTTATAGCGAATCCAATCTGCGTTATCAGGGTATCTGCAGTTCACGTGAATCAGCAGTAGTAGCTCGATCCACTCCTAAACACCATTCACGAAACAGCAATGGCAGATCGATCCAGAAAAAAATCACAAGGCTCTGCTAATTAACCTGAGTCTGCCAAAGTGACAAGAAGCCACAGGAACACCATCAGAGATTCTTTGGTGCATCTTCCTCTATGAAATCACAACAAACAACGACCAGCAAAGAACAGCAAGGAGAACCAATACCACACAGCTCTGTGCACTGTCTGTTGGGTTATAGACATCACATGCTCTCTTAAGTGTCCGCTCTAGTAAAATATCACATGCTTTCTTTCCAAGCAGCTTCCAGAAAACCCCATGTGCCTGTTCTCAACAAACCATTCTCTCCTAAGACAGTTTCCAGAAAAACCTCACATGACACAACTGAGTGTCCAAAGAAACCAGAAATTTCCACTTCAAGGGCTGGCTTCTAAGAGTAGTTCTGTTTCTTTCCCCTCTTTATTCTGTCTCAAATGTGGTTGTCATGGGCTGGACTCCTAGCTGCCATCATAGAACCATGAGGTAGGTGTCAGGTACAAGTTATTTGTCACTGTGGGTGGCAAACAAAGAAAGAATGTGGGGCTTAGATGAATCCCTGTGGATAGAATATATGATAGAAACGAATTATAGGAATTTTATGGTTTCAGAGATCTCAGTCCATTATAGCAGGGAGCATGTGACAGAGGTGCCTCATGCCACAGATCCCAGAAAGCAGAGAGATCAACCACAGTCAAGACTGTGGCATTCAAAGGCTCAGTCCTGGTGTCCTAACTCTGTTGGTCAGGTAAACCTCCTAAAGTCCTCCTAAATAGTACCCCAGCTGGAGAACAAGTGTTCAAACCTGTGGGAGATGGTTCAGAGTCAAACCAAAACAATTTGCTAT
Organism: Mus musculus; assembly: GCF_000001635.26. Taxonomy (NCBI): domain Eukaryota; kingdom Metazoa; phylum Chordata; class Mammalia; order Rodentia; family Muridae; genus Mus; species Mus musculus. Next base: position 131,649,524 of record NC_000070.6, on the reverse strand, counting down.
ATTCAGACTTATCTGAGAGCAAAATGAATATTTAACCCTTTAAAGATCTTACGTTGATCCAGGTCTATAATCTAAGTTATTTAGGATACTGAAGCAGAGGGACGGTGCTAAATTCAAGGATAGACTAGGAAACTTAGTGAGATGCTGTCTCTAAAGATACAAAGTGAGAAGCAGGGCTAGGGGCATGGATCATGACCGTGCTGTGAAGAGACACAGGGGACTAGTACTGAATCATGGGAAGAATGGAAGTTTGTTATTTACAGTCACATACATGAGCTTGGGGGACAAAATGCCAAGTTCAGTAAGTTAGGCATGGGACAGCAGATATTCTCCAATGTCACACGTGGAAGCTCCAAAAGTTGATCTGAGAGAAATAGAATATAGACTCATGGTGTCTTAATTATGGTTTTTTATTGCTGTGATAAGACATAATGACCAAGTCAGCTTATAGAACAGTTTATTGGGTGGGGGGTGACTACAATTTCAGAGGGTTAGTCCGTGTGTGGTGGGAAACATGGTGGCAGGCAGCTAGATGTGACATTGGAAGGGTAGCTGAGAGCTTATATTTTGATCCTATATCACAAGTACAAGGCAGAGAAAGCTAACTGGGAATGGTGTGTGCTTTTGAAGCCTCAGAGCCTGCCCCAGTGAAAATACCTTTTCCAGCAAGCCCACACCTCCTAATCTTTCCCAAACAGTTCCACCTTGTGAAATGAGCCAATGCAAATCCGATTAGAGTTTATTAAAGGTAGGTTTAATGGAGAGTTGCTCTCCAGTGTGTGAGTTCACTGGCCCTAAGGACCAAGGCCAGGGAAGTTGCCATAGAGAAGCAGGGGTAGGGGAGAGAGAGAGAGAGAAAGAGAGAAGGGGGCACACATGCAGAGAGAGAAGAGAAGAGGAGAGACAGAAATGTTTGGATTATATAGGGAAGAGCCTCTGGGGGAAGGGCAGCCTAGCCCCTGGGCTGGAAAGTTCAGGGTTAGGGGTAGGGTACACAAGGTAGGGACTGAGGGATGCAGGGAGAGCCTCTCCAGGCTCTGCTTTGATGTGTAAAAGATGCACTTCAGTCCCTTGTCCCCATTGAAACCAAACACCGCCAATCAAGACCAAGCATTCAAATATGAGTGCCTGGGGAGGCCATGGCCATCCAAAAACACCACATATGGTTACTCAAGCTGGGAAAGGTGGGGTGGGGCATGGAGAGGATGCTTAGTGGGCTCAAGGGCACACTTAGACAGGAGGAAGGGTGTTGGGTGCTCATTCCCAGGCCAGCAAGCTGACTATGCCTACAGCAGTTAACAGTTCACACTTTCCATTAGAACAATAGAAGCTTTCAGTTGTTTCCAGCACAGAGTTTTGAGGTGATGGAGATGCCAACGGCCTCAGGCCGATCCTGACATGTAGATGTGTGATAAAGATTCCCAGGAGTAGCTATGATTATCATGTGTGATGCAAAATAAATAGAGAGAATCTGACCAGGTCGCCCCAGGGGACTCGGTGGCCCTGTCACTTGGTGACTCCCAGACATTCTCACACCTCACCAACTGTCTGTCGGGGCAGTGTCTGACAGCCCCCCTCTTCCTCCCTGTCTTCCAGAGAATAATATGGAATATTGGCAATGCCTAGCAATTACCCCCCATTCAGAGACAGTGAATCACAATTAGCTATTGCAGCCGCCTCCGCACAGAAACGCACAAGACACCTGAATAGAAGCATCTCTCCTGCACTGCCAGCTTCTCCACCGTCAGTCTGTGCAGCCCAGCCAAGGGGCAGAGAGGCTCACAGAGGGGGCTCCATTACCCCCTACATACCTTCCCCGAGACAGAGCCACCTCCTCCTGATCCTGGTGGATGCAGTACCCCAAAGACATCCGGTTCTGGTTCTGGGAATCTGTTCTGAGGCTGTGAAAGTGGCTTCTGTCCTTCCCATTTTGGGCACTCATCTAGGCGACTCTGGGACTTACCATGGGTTTCTTCTTAAGGGTTCACCTGCTACCAGATATCTGAAGGCAGAGATTCCAAGCTTGTGTTGTCCTGGGCATCCCATGGCTGAAGACCCCAGACCTTTCCATGATGAAGAGGACTCAGTCTCTTCAAGACTCAGTCTCAGTCAAGAGAAACAACATCTAATATTAAAAACATGAACCTTAGTTGTGGTGGTTTGAGTAAGAATGGCTTCATAGACTAATGTATTTGAATTCTTGGTCATCAGGGAGTGACATTAGGAGGCGTGGCTTTGATAGAGTAGGTGTGGACCTATTGGAGGAAGTGTACCACTGTAGGTGGGCACAGGGGTTTAAAATGTTCAAGTTAGGCCCTAAGCTCTCTCCCTGCCGCTTGTGGATCCAGATGTAGAACTTGCAGCTCCCTCTATAGCACTATGTCTGTCTGCATACTGACATATTTTCCACTCTGCTGATGACGGACTGAACCGCTGATCTGTAAGCCAGCTCCAATGAAATGTTGTCCTTTATACAAGTTGTTGTGGTCATGGTGTCTTTAGAGTAGTAGAAATCCTAAGACACTAGTGCTGGGAAGATGGCTCAGCAGTTAAAGCCCTTGCCCCACAAACAGAGGGACCTGAGTTCAAATCCCCAGAACCCATGTAAAACTTGGGTAGGATAGGCATATAATCCCACCCATGTAAAACCCATGTAGGGTATCAGGGGAGTCCTTGAGCAAGCTGGGGAGCAGGATAGACCCTGCCTCTGTGAATAAGGTGGAAGAGCAAATGAATCTGGAGCTTCTTCATGCACACATATGTGCACATGTACCTACATACACTCTCATGCCTCAACACATGCACACACCACACACACACACACACATACATGAAAATGGAAAAAGAAAATGAATGTGAACTCCAGGACTCAGGAAAGGCTCTGCAGAGACTGACCACAGTTGGCAAGGGGACAGCAGGCTTAGTGTCTGTCACCTGGATTACTTCAGGAATTACAGAGGCTCCAAAGTCTCTGAGACAATGGCACCTGTGACCAGAACCCCTTCAGAGGCAAGGCTAGACCCTGCAGTGCCTGAGGCTCCCAGGATCTACCTCTGAGCTATCCCAGGCACCTCTGAGCTTCCTTCCGGCTCTTGTCTACAAATTGGTTCCCGGTTCAGTGTCTAACTTGTGTTTTTGCTCTTAACTGTTGGGTTCTGTCTTAGTCAGGGTTTCTATTCCTGTACAAACATCATGACCAAGAAGCAAGTTGGGGAGGAAAGGGTTTATTCAGCTTACACATTGCTCTTCATCACCAAAGAAAGTCAGGACTGAAACTCAAGCAGGTCAGGAAGCAGGAGCTGATGCAGAGGCCATGGAGGGATGTTACTTACTGGCTTGCTCAGCCTGTTCTCATATAGAACCCAAGACTACCAGCCCAGGGATGGCACCACCCACAATGGGCCCTCTGACCCTTGATCACTAATTGAGAAAATGTCCCACAGCTGGATCTCATAGAGGCACTTCCCCAACTGAAGCTCCTTTCTCTGTGATAACTCTAGCCTGTGTCAAGTTGACACACAAAACCAGCCAGTACAGGTTCTGTCTGCTTTAGCCTCTTGCTGAAGGGGCTTTTTACTGGAGGCTCCTTCAAACCAACATGGTAATGCATAAAGGTTAATGAATCTCAATATTTCTATCTCAGCCTCTCTGCATAGGCACAGCTCAGCACGCCACCTCTGCTCTGGGAGGCAGGAGCCTTTGTCTCCTCTGCAAGGCTTCTTCCCTAGCCCCCTGCCTGTCAATAAGGAGATACAAGCACGTCCAGGCCCCTCTCAGCCTGGCTTCCTCTAGCCAAAAGTCCCTCCAGGAGATGACAGTAATGCACAGAAGTCCAGGTGGAATGGTCCCCTGTAACGGATAAGAAGACAGATCCACGAGGCTCCCTGAGCATCAGAGAAAGTGGTGTGCCCTGACTCTTCCCTTGTGTGGCTCCCATACAACCACATGCAAAATGTCACACGGACACCCAACTTCATACATACCCTCAATTATCACATAAATTCAACTCTACAAGTGTCATCTTGAGCATCCAATGTCATCCAACCTCAGAACACAATCGGGCACATACAACATTACAAGCACATACTCGCAATTTCCCTGTGGTGGTTTGAATATGCTTGGCCCATGAGAGGTGGCACTATTAGGAGGTGTGGCTTTGTTGGAGTAGGTATAACCTTGTTGGAGGAAGTGTGTCACTGTGGGGGTGAACTTTGAGGTCCTAAGCACAAGCTCTGTCAAGTGTAGAAAAGACATCTTCTACCTGACTGCCCTCAGATCAAGATGTAGAACTCTTAGCTCCTCCAACACCATGCCTGCCTGGACGCTGCTATGCTTTCTGCCATGATGATAATGGACTAAACTTCTCACACTGTAAGCCAGCCCCAGTTAAATGTTGTCCTTTATGAAAGTTGCCTTGGTCATGGTGTCTCTTCACAGTAATGAAACCCTAACTAAGACAATCCCCTACACAATCATGGACACCCAGTTTCACACAAATACTATCTCATGCACAAAATCTTTTTCATACACTGTTGTAGTCTGAATGACTATGATAAGTGAACTTCCCTGTTGGTATTTAGAGCATGTTGGAGGGGGGCTTTGGGAAGAAGCAATAAAGGAATGTGGGTAGAACTAGAGTAAGATAGGTGCCTTCATAGAAAAGACACAAGAGGAATGGTCTCTGTCACACACAGACACAGCAAGAAGATAGCTGCTTATAATCAGGTGTGTGTGTGTGTGTGTGTGTGTGTGTGTGTGTTTATGTGTGTGTTCACCAGATGCATAGCTGCTTGCAAACTTGATTGTGGAATGTCCACCCATCAGAATTGAAAAACATGTGTTGATTGAGCCACCCAATCTACGGTATTTGTCACAGTAGCATGAACAGGCTATGTTACTCACCTCCCATGATCATGCAGGTGCTCCCATACACTCAGACATCCATGACCCCCAGGAACCTCTTGGTGCACATGGGTGCTCTCCTGGACCCTTCTTTCTCTTTGTTATCAGCAGCCCCTATAATGCCATCAACAGCTATAGGAAGTAGAAGAAGCAAGGGTAAACACTTGGCCATGCTAGAATGACGGTCCTCCTGGCTGCTGGTCTGGCCTTCTGTGATGCTTATATATCCCTGGGCAGGACACTGTGTAGCAATGCAGTGACTTTTCCATTTCCCTAAGTGTCCTAGTGGCATCTGCTGGACAAGCTTTGCTGGTCACCTCTCCCAGGTGGACACTTCAATATTATTGTGAGCAGACACCCATGTCTTCAGAGAAGGAGCTGGCTGTAGGCTTTCGCCTGCTTAGGTCATGTCTTAGTTTGCCCTCTATTGCTGTAAATAAAAACACCAGGACCAAGGAAGCTTACAGAGGAAGGGTTTGTTTAGGGCTTATGGTTCAGTGGAGTTTGAGAGTACTTGATGGCAGCAAGTTGCAGGCATGCCAGCCAGCTACAGCAGAAAGCCGAGGGCTCACGTCCTGAGTTGTCAGCATGAAACACTGTGAGATAGAAATGATAAGAGTCTTTAAACTCTCAAAGTCTGACCCCCAGTGATATGCTTTCCTCACTAAAGCCATACCCCCCCAAACCTCTCAAACATCAAGACCAACTGGGGACCAGGTACTCAAACATCAAAGTCTATGGTAAATGTTTTTGTTCAAACCACTACAGAGTATCCTCCTCCAGACACACTGAGCTCTGTTGGGGAGACCAGAGGAGAACAGGGGGCTGGCCTGGTGGGGCTCCCAGCCAGAGAGGGACCCCTCTGTGTATCTTGAGACATAGAGGTGTGGTTGGGTAAGAACCCCAACTTCTCTGTTCCTCTCTTGGGGCATGGTGGATAGAATAAATTAGGATAGACCAATAGAATTGACTCATCATGAACAATGGAGAGAAAACATATTGAAAACAAACATCAGACTCTCAGAGCCCCGTGGGATGATAACAAGAGCCAACACTCACATTACTGGAGTCTCAGAAAGACAGAAGAGAGACTGGAAAGGTACTTGAATGAAGACGGGTGAATTTTTTTTTCCCTCAATCAAAACCATAAACCTACAGAGTCAGGAAGCTCAAACACAACCCCCGGGAAATTCATGTCAAATCACACCGGAATTAAACCCTGAAAATGAAAGACAGCAGTGACGGCTTGAAAGCTGTCAGAGAGAAGCCGTGAGGTGTTTGTAAACCTCAATTTGAACGACTGCAGGGGTCTCTCTTGAAGCCAACAGGGCTGACATGAAGTGGCCCAACAACTTTCAAGCACACACAGAGAAGATCTGCTGATGACAGAGTCTCTAGATGGTAAAGAGAACTGTCCAGACAAAAAGGAAAATAGAGCTATTCTAAGATGGAATTTGTTACCGGCAAATGCATGGAATTCCAAATCATGAAAGTTCTCCAATGGGAAAGAAGTGGATGGTGGGTGAAGGCTTGGAACTCCAGGAGTGGGAGAAGGATCTAGATGGGAGAGGTTAACAAGATCATCCTTTGTCTTCTCCCCAAGTCTCTTAAATCATGTTTTGTGGCTGGATCAGAAAATTTAAAAGTCATCTGATGGTGACAGTATAAAGTACCAATTACAGCAGGGCGTGGTGTTGCAAGCCTTTAATCCCAGCACTTGGGAGGCAGAAGCAGGTGGATTTCTGAGTTCGAGGCCAGCCTGGTCTACAGAGTGAGTTCCAGGACAGCCAGGGCTACACAGAGAAACCCTGCCTCGGAAAACAAAAACAAAAACAAAAGTACCAATTACAGAATGCAAATCATCCATGGTATTAAGGTAACTTTGGGCAATGTTGAACCTTGACCTAAACACAGTGATACTGAAACTCTAGCTCTGATAAGCGAGAGGATGCTAAGTAACAAATGAGTGGGTAGCGTATATACCACAGACCCTATGGACAGAGATGCAGCATGCTCAAGGTGGGTTGGGTTAGGATAGCACAAACCTCACCGCAATATGCAGAATTGCATATGATCTAAAACTTATTAACTACTCTGGACTTTTCTTTTGTCTAATATTTTTGGACTTCAGGGCGTTGTGAAAATTGAAATCCCAGATGAGAAATTACTATGCATAACAATGCCTAGAGCAGTCTCTAACTCTTGTTGGATGGGAGCCGGTTTAAAATTAACCCAAGTGTTTTCAGCTGGGTCAAAAAAAAAAAAAAAAAAAGCAGAAATAACATAGTGGTCCCTACAATAAAACTGTGAGTTCAAGGTCATGCATCTGTCACAAACACTCTGTCGCCTCATACATATAGTAGATAGTTGCCTTTAATCGATGATAGCATTAATTCTTATTTATCAACCTTACTTCCTAATTCATTGCCAGACTGGACTGAAGCCTCTGTGTATTTTGTGGGCTTTAAATGTCCAAGTTCCAAAGCTGATCTGATGCAGTCTCTGCTGCACATTTGATGCTGGGTCTGTATAAAAGCAAAAAAGCAAGCCTTGGAGTGGGACCCACAGCCTCCCCTGTTCACCTGTTTTGGACTCTGTTCTCTTACCATGACCATTCACCTCCTTGCCCATAGTTTCCTGCTCTCAAATACTCACAGTCATCATCACACACAGTCTCAGAAATTCAGCCCCATTGGCTCAGTTTGAGTCATGTGCTCACTTCTGAACCAATCACCATGGCAGCGGGTACGAGACTGAGAGGGGTTTTCCTAGGAAAAGGAGGTGGATGTTCAAAGCAAGACCTGGATTTGGGGTGGCAGAACTCCAGGCGGCAGGGACCTGAGATGGGGCACTAGAAGTTCCAGTTTCTCCTGAGGGATGTGAGGAAAACTGCTCCAGGGCTCCTCCCTCTAGTTTCCCTGGCAGCTGTCAATCCCAGGTACACCTTGGCTAACTGTACTGGCTGATTTTGTGTGTCAACTTCACACAAGCTGGAGTTATCACAGAGAAAGGAGCTTCCGATGAGGAAATGCCTCCATGAGATCCAACTGTAAGGCATTTTCTCAATTAGTGATCAAGGGTGGAGGGTCCCTTGTGGGTGGTGCCATCCCTGGGCTGGTAGTCTTGGGTTCTATAAGAGAGCAGGCTGAGCAAGCCAGGGGAGGCAAGCCAGTAAAGAACATCCCTCCATGGCTTCTGCATCAGCTCCTGCTCCCTGACCTGCTTGAGTTCCAGTCCTGACTTCCTTGGTGATGAATAACAATGTGGAAGTGTAAGCTGAATAAACCCTTTCCTCCCCAACTTGCTTCTTGGTCATGATGTTTGTGCAGGAATAGAAACCCTGACTACGACACTAACTGATCCATTGTCTCTGTGGTCCCTCCATCTTTGCTACTGTTCTTGTGACATGCGTGACTCAGTGTCAAACTGTCCCTCTTTATAACCACCAAGGTTGTGCAAAATCAGCTCCCACCCGGTTCCCCCAACCATGGCCTCATTTTAACTCAGTCACTTCTGCGTAAAGCTCGCCTTCAAGTGAGGTTGGCACAGACATAAGAAGCTTTAACACTTCACCATAGGCATTTGTGAGAGTCACAGCACCCTCACAAGAAGCGAGGTCCTCCTGAATGGGCCAGTGAGTCCACTCTCAAGCTACAGTGTGACCCTCTGGCAGACCTGCAAAGTCACACCACGTGATGACTGATACGGGATTCGCAAGACCCATCTCTGGTGTCTGAGGCGGGATGGCTACTAGATCCCGTGAGCTGCAGAGTGCCAGTGAGTTCCAGAAAACCTATAGGTTTCAGAATGCCTGTAGAATCCAGAGCGCCCATGGGCCAGAGTGCCCCATGGCTGCAGCATCCCAGCTGAGCCTGGGCCTTGTCTGTTTGCTCTGTGTTGCCCCCTTATCACCCTTCAGTGACCCGTGTCACCCGCAAGTCCCTGTCTTGGGCTTGGCTCCTAGGCAGCCCATCCTACACTGAGTCCCGGCTTGGGTAAGCCAGTTCCCACAGTCCGGCTGTCAGTGACCCCGTTGGGCAGTATTGAAAAGACACAGCCTCCTGCTTTGAGGGATGCAGGGATGCTTCCTCCAGGTCTATCAGCCCCCAAACTCCGTGCTAACTCGTTCGGATTCTTCCCACATCTGCTGCAGGTTCCCATGACATCTACCCTCTCCGTATAATTACCACGTCTCTCCCTGCTCCAGGTTTGATTAACCAAAGGTTATAAACAAATCCCAGAAACCAGGAAACCCGGCGTCTCCCCTGAGCAGCCACGGTCTATCGGCAGATGGAAAATTGCTTTGCAACCAATGTTTTTGTTTTCTTGATTTTTATATAGATAAAGACTTAAGCTAATTAATATATGCTTCTTTCTGTCTGCAGGTCTTGGGGCCCTCATCGCCCCACAGTGAATTGGTTACCGTGTTCCAATAAAGGATCTGTTTTTGCAATTACGGTTCATTAATAGATTTACAAGGGAGGGAAGGTGGCTAAGTCTCACTAAGAGGATTGTTTGCATTTCTCATTTTAATTACACAGTTATCTCCCAGACCAAAGCTCTGTGAAAAATGGGTGTGGGGGAGCCCTAACATCCCATCTGTTCTGGGCAGCAATTCGATTAACATGGCAGAAGATGGGCGCTGTACAGGGGCTTCCTGCTCCTCCAGACTATGTGCCTCCTCTCTAGCTGCCCATGGCTAGGAAGCTTGGTGCCTGAAGTCCTGGGTCCTTTGGTGTTGTCAGCATGTGAGAGGCTGCTCTGATCACCACACTCAGTATCTGGGGACTAAGGTCAGGACAGCCCTGGGTCTCTAGAAACACCATTTCTTGGGTACCTTTCAGGGGCTAGCAGGTATATCCCACCCCAAGGGTCACTCTCATTCCTGGATGGCTGTGAATGTGGCCCAGCACATTTGTAGATGACATTCTTGCAACATCAAAGGTTAGATACCTCTGTTAGAGACTTTTCTAGTTTCACCTTCATTGTGATCTGTTTTTTAGACCCATTTTACAGACAGAAGAGCTTGGGCAGACATCTATCTGTGTGTAGGGCCCTAGACTAGAGGAAGGGAGTAGGTACCAAATACTGTGCAGCCGTGGAGGGTGGAGGGGCGCAGAAGAGGTACCGGAGCTCAAATGTGACATTTGAGCTCTCTCTGCTGCTCCCTGCTGGCTCACTCTGGGTCTCAGTTGCCTTGGCTGTGAAATGGGCCCAGACTCCACACAGAACGAGCGGAAGATCGCTGACTTGGTGACAAAACATGACCAAAAAGCAAGTTGGGGAGGAAAGAGTTTATTTGGCTCACACTTCCACATTGCAATCTATCACCATTGAAGCCAGGAGAGGACCCAAACTGGGCAGGAGCCTGGGGGCAGGAGCTGATGCAGATGCCATGGAGGGGCAAGCATACTGACTTGCTTCTCGTGGCTTGCTCAGCCTGCTCTCTTATGAAACCCAGGACCACCAGCCCAGGAACGGAGCCACCCACCATGGGCTGCAGGCCTCCTCCCATTGGTCAATAATTAAGAAGTTGCCTTACAGCTGGATCTTATGGGGGTGTTTCCTTGGTAGTCTCTGATGACTCTAGCCTGTGTCAAGTTGGCATAAAACCAGCACAAGTGCCTTAGGCTGGGGGGGCGGGGGGCAGGGGGGCGGGTGTGTGTGTAGGAGGCTGTGGGGATGCTTGAAGGGTGTAGGCAGTGTGTGTGTGTGTGTGTGTGTGTGTGTGTGTGTGTGTCTCCCTGTGTTCAGGAGACAGGCTTCTTGTCCCCAGCACATCAGGTCAACTCAGATCTGGCCACACAACTGGCTTAGTCCTGGCCATGTTGGATCGAGTTACATCTGATGCCCTTCTCCCTTGATCCCACAACCTCCCCCATCGAATAAACCAATGGCTGCAGTCTCCTCGGAGACGGCTAGCCCTCCCTCCAGGGTCTTCTCTAATTCCACCAGTGAAAGGGTTTTGTCGGCCTCTCTGGTCTGGGTACCAATCAGACTCTTTGGCAGTCAGGGGGCAAGAGTACACCTGAGACAAGTGTGTCAGGAGTGCCCCAAGAAGGATCTTGTTCCTTTGCCTCTCTTGTCCTTGTGGGCTGAGGCCTTTGACCCCAGATACAGAATATTATTCTGAGCCAAACTTTCTACAGTCTGATGGTGATGGTGTGAGTGACATCCAAGCAGAGGTGTCTGTGAGACCCCAACAGAGTGGGCCACTGACCGAAGCCTCAAGCCCTGGTGAGACCTGGCAGTGCCTCAGGTCTGCTGAGTGTCTGGCCACGTGACTGCCTGCGGGCCTTAGGTGCTCACCTAGGCGATGAGGATGTGATCTTTGTCCCTGGGTGGAGGCTGGAAAGGAGGAGAGTGTGAGGGGGGCAGAGCTCAGGGCTGGGAGCCACAGGGTACAGAACCGAGCTGAGCCTTCCTCCTGGAGAAAGATCTGGTGACTCCTCCAGATGAGACCCTTCCATCCCATGTTCAGAAGAAAGCACTTCTTTCCCACCCTCTTCCAGGTCTCCAGCCCCTGTGGCTTCCTCCTGTGCCGCTCCTTTCTCTTTGTAAAGTTCAGGCAGTGTCCCACTCTGTCAAGGTGACAGGCAACTTTGTCCTCAGTGGGACCATCTAGGAAATGGTGTGAGGCATGACAAGGTGAAGGTACCAGACCATAGGCAGAACGGCCAGGGAGGGGAGAGAAAGGGAGGAGGGAGCCAGGGAGGAGGGAGCCAGGAGGGGAGACCCAGAGAGGAGGGAGGCAAGGAGGAGGGAGTCATGGAGGAGGGAACCAGGGAGGAGGGAGGAAGGGAGAAGGGGCATAGGGAGGAGGGAGGCAGGGAGGAGAGAGCCAGCTGTACAACTTGGGTCACTGGATGGATTACCAGTCACTGTGGGCCTTCAGGACTGACCGCCTCAGTTCTGGGCCCTTTCTCACTCTCCTGTCTTTGTTTCCCTTTTTTCCTCTTCTTGCTTCCTTCTTCAGTTCCTCCTTCTTCTCCTCAGAGGAAAGGTTCCCACCTCACCGGTTCTCTCTTCCCTGGCTCCCTCCCAGGGAATGGGCTGCTCTGTAGGGATAGGAGAGGGACTCTGGGTTAGACATGGGCAACATTTTCTATTTTACCAGTCACATATTCAATTTAATGGGCATCAGAGCGGGGGGGGGGGTGGAACTCACAGGCAATTAGCACATCAAAGCTTTATTTCTTGGACATTACTGCTCAGGGTAAGGCCGGCTGGAAAACAAGCCCAATCCTGGTCTGTTTAAAGGGAACAGGGAGGATATTCTGCGGCTGGGGTGGGGGTGGGGGGTGGGGGGTGACAAGACACAGGGCAGGAGAGCGAGAGCTTGGGAAGAGACACTGAGGGCCTTAGGTACCTCGAGTCCTGCTTGGTCCTGCCCATGACTGAGTGGCCCTGGGTAAGTCTTATACCCGGAGCCTCAGTTTCCCCTCTGTCACATGGGGTTGAGCAGCAGAAGTTCATGGGGATGGTGAGGGGAGGTGAGGTGAGGGTGGAAGGTGACTGTGTTATTACCTGGTGTCACTGTCACCTCTGCGGCCTTTTTGGGTGAGGGGCCCATAGCTTTCTTTGAGTAAGATTCTGGATGCTCATCACCTGTCCTGGCTGGTTTTGTGTCAACTTGACACAAGTTGGAGTTATCACAGAGAAAGGAGCCTCCCTTGAGGAAATGCCTCCATGAGATCCAGCTGTAAGGCATTTTCTCAATTAGTGATCAAGGGCAGGAGGGCCCAGCCCACTGTGGGTGGAGCCATTCCTGGGCTGGTAGTCCTGGGTTCTACAAAAAAGCAAGCTGAACAAGCCAGTAAGTAACATCCCTTCATGGCCTCTGCATCAGCTCCTGCTTCCTGACCTACTTGAGTTCCAGTCCTGACTTCCTTTGGTGATGAACAGCAACATGGAAATGTAAGCTGAATAAACCCTTTCCTCCCCAAATTGCTTCTTGGTCATGATGTTTTGTGCAGGAATAAAAACCCTAAGACATTACCTGCCTCTAGCTGGGCTCCATCAATGGCTTCCTTCTCCTATCATGGTTGGGGTAGCAGTGGGGTTGGGGAGAAGCTGACTCTGGGCCAGAAGGGCCTGGGGAGCAGAAGCCAAAGCTTTGATTTTAGACTGAGAAGCCAGGGTGGTTTCTTAGGACCACGGGAAGGGAGTGGCTTGTCCATCCCCAGAGCCAAGTCTGCAACAGGTTGCCAAACTTCTGCTGGTGGCTGCTGAGGCTGTGTGTGTGTGTGTGTGTGTGTGTGTGTGTGTGTGTGTGTGTGTGTGTGTGTGTGTGTGTGTGTGTGTGTGTGTGTGTGTGTTTATCAGGCTTGGCAGCAAGTGCCTTTTCCCAATGAGCCATCTCACCAGCTCCAGGCCCTGAATTTTAATGAGAAGAACCTGAGACCCTCAGCTCAAACTTCCCCTGCAGACACTGAGGTGGAAGGGGGCCCAGAACTTTCTCTCACGGGGGATGAGGAAGATTTTCAGATCTTCCTGTCTTTCCCGAAGCATCTGTGATGTCTGAACTCTCAGAACCCGGGCTTCTATCGTGGACTCTGAGGTGTGTTGATGCTCTCTAGGAGACAGGAATTTCACAGAATCACTTGTGAAGTCCAGATCTTGAATTTAGGACGTTCTGTCATCAGCTCACCAAAGCTTGTTAGACCCCATAGCCACTCTGGGGGGGGGTGTTTCAGGACAAACTTGAGAAATGGGGAGCCCAAATCAACACCCTAAGGATAGAGATGTTCGGAGTGGGCCATAATCACCTCCACAGGGACATAAAAGCCTCCTCTGGGCTGTCCTGTGGATGACAATAAAACTCAGGGCAGGAAGTCAGCGCTAGTCAGGGTCACCTGTCCCATCAATACTGACAGGGAGCCTAAATTGGTCTCAGGTGACCACTTAGCTTTGTCTTGGTCCTTTCCCAATAAGGAGCTGACCTTGCAAAGAATTGGCCGGAGCCTTAGCCCAGAGTCCAAGGCTGGCCAAGAATACATAGCTTGACCACTGGTCAGAGGGCCCTGAATTCCCTGGGGTGGCAGAGCCAGATCATGGGAATGCAATGGGTCAGGGGCCCTCCTGTGCCTTCTTCATTCACTGAAATGAGTAAGCATTATTTCTGTTGCTCTCCTGGGAGAGTGGACAGCTAGAGAGGCAGATAGATGAGAGATGGCCCTGTTGGTCAGGCAGTGGGTTTTCCCAGACCTACCATTGACCTTGGGGTGACTTTGGGCAGCTTGCTCCAGGCCTCAAGCCTGAGTTCATTCATCTGTAAAATGGGCTGGAGAAGCCCTCTGTGATTGGTGACAGGCTACACTGGAGTTCACTGAGAGCACTCTTCCCAGTATGACTTTGGCATCTGGGGTGGTAATTGTCAACCTGACAGACTAGAATCACTTGGAAGATGGGTCTCTAGGCATATCTTTGGGAGATTATCTTGACTGTTTCTTGAGGTGGGAAGAGTCACTGACCGTGGGTGGCACCGTTTCCTGGCTGGGATTTTGGAAGGAGAAGCATGCATCTGTCCTCCCACCTGATTTCTGATTGTGGTCGCTGTAGGCTTCCAGCTGCTTCAAACTTCCACCGCTTTGACTTCTGCACCATGATGGGCTGGACCCTTGCACTGGGATCCATTTTCTTCTAAGTTCCATTTGCCAAAGTCTTTTATCACAGCAATAAGAAAAGAAAGTAAGACACCTCCCATGTGGGCTGACTGTGGGTCATCCTTCTCTCTTCCTTCCCAGGGGTCCCAGGAAGAGGTAGGGTTGCTCCAGTCAAGAGGCGGGAAGGTGGGGCTGGAGAGAAGGCTCAGTAGTTAAGAGCACTGACTTCTTCCAGAGGGTCTGAGTTCAATTCCCAGCAACCACATGGTGACTCACAACCATCTGTAATGGGATCTGATGCCCTTCTGGTGTGTCTGAAGATAGCTACAGTACATACATAAAATAAATAAACGTATTAAAAAAAAAGAGGTGGGAAGGTTTTCTGGATGATGGGAACATCACGTACCAAGGCTTGGTGTCCAGAACAGGGAGGGAGGGACATGTCAGGGAACTGCCAGAGTATGGGCTGGAGCTCAGACCTGCCCCATGTGTTGTAAGACACAGAGAGGTTACCTAATCTCTCTCTGATTTCCTCCTCCACATAGGAGGCTAGTGATGGCAGGAGGGTTAGGGGAGGAGCATACTATATTCCCTGGGTGTCTGGATGTGGGGTGCTGCTGCAGGCAGGGAAGAGGCAGTGGACTGAGTGAGGGTGCCAGGAACCACTGCAGGCATAGGGCACCTTCTGCAGACACCACCACTCCTCCTCCTCCTCCTCCTCCTCCTCCTGTTCCTCCTGCTCCTCCTCCTCCTCCTCCTGCTCCTCCTCCTACTCCTCCTCCTCCTCTTCCTACTCCTCCTCCTCCTGCTCCTCCTCCTCCTCCTCCTTCTCCTCCTTCTCCTCCTCCCCCCTCCCCCTCCTCCCTCTCCTCCCCTTCCCCCCTCCTCCTTCTCTTCCTCCTGGGGGCAGAGTATAGTCTCCTGACTCTACAAACCTCATCAGCTAGGGAGGGGCAGGAAACTGGAGGCAGCCAAGACACTTAAAAAAAAATCCTAAGAAGGATACTGTTCCTTCTTTTCAGCCAAAGCCTGGTGGTCATCAGTCCAAGGAGAGATTTGATTTGAGACCCAGCAGGAGAGTATCAGGGTGTCTTAGGGGATCTGGCAAGCTCTTTTTTCTGACACAGAAACAAAGGATTTTCTTGCATTCACTTTAAAGGTCAGCTGGGGAAAGGAGCAGGTATGTGTTGAGTCTGGGCTATGGTGAAAGCATCCTGATGGAGCGTCTCTGTGTTCTTCTTCTTGGCCACAGACTACGGAGACAGTGGATCCGAGTTCTGACAACTTGGCTTACTGGGTAACTGGGAGCCCAGACAATGATGGGCCAGTAGTGGGTGGAGCCACACTGCCATGACTTCTTAGTTGTGGACACCTCTTGACTTCTCATTAGACACAAACCTCTAGGGATATAGCTCAGTGCTTGCCTGGGTTTGACCCTCAAAACCACATAAACTGGGTGTGGTGGGTCATACTGATAATCCCAGGTCTTGGGTGGTGGAGCCAGGAGGATCAGAAAAGTCAAGGTCATTTTGAGGCTACATAATGAGTTCAAGGCCAACTGGGGCTACATGAGACCCTTTCTCAGATAACAATAACAACACAATCTTCAAGTCAGGGCTCTGTGGTGGTGTTGTGGGTGTTGCTGAACCTTCGTTCCTATTCCGATTGTGGCTACGTTGTCTAAACCTCTTGTCTCTGCTTCTCACTGGGGCTTGTCTCTTTAACTGGTCTACTTGAGGACAGGTGATGAAGTCTAGCTTCTTAGGGCTTTGACCATCACAGCTCTTGGCTGACTGGACTTTGTCTCAGTTCTGGTCCTGTAAGCTGATCTAGGCAGGTCTTTATTGCTGAATAGGGCAGACTGACTCCCAGGAGATAATCACTTCTGCCCAGGCAGCCTTACTCTAGAGCAGAGGTTCTCAACCTTCCTAATCCTGCGGACCTTTAATACAGTTCCTCATATTGTGGTATCTCCCCAACCATAAAATTATTTTTGTTGCTACTTCATGACTATAATTTTGCTACTGTTATGAATCGTAATGTAAATATCTGTGTTTTCTGATAGTCTTAGGTGTTTCCTGTGAAAGGGTCGATCTAACCCCAGAGGTGTCTAAACCTACACATTGAGAAACACTGCTCTAGGGGACAGAGAGTTGCCCTCATCAGGAGGAGTTTGGTCGGTCCTGCAGTTACCACCATGCATGGTGACTCCATGTTTATGACGATTGGGGACTTAGTGTCTGGAATAGGATGCTGGGAGAGTGGATGGAAAGATGCCCTGGGTCCTCTTACTTTTGTGTCTTTGCCTTGTAGGTAATGATAGGGTGAGGTGGGCCAGCAACTATGTCAGCCAAGAGACAGGGCTGGGGAGTGGGAAGCCATTCCTGTGAAGAATTTACTCAAAAGCTATTCTAAAAATACTTAGTTTTAAATTTTGTGTGCATATACAAGTACTTGCATATCTGCATGTACCCTCAAAAGCTTTTGGGAGGCCTTTTTCTGAATTCCATGTTTGTTCAGTTTTCTAAAGAGAGAACCTTCTATAATCCCTTACTGCCAGTCCCCAAGCTGACCTCCATGCAAACACCGTGTTCCATTTTTATGTAAGGGAGCCTGAGTCCCCAGGGTTCAGTGGTCAGGGGTGGGGTGGGAAAGGCTAATTCATCTCAGTTCACTTGTGTTAGAGGACAGGTGGGGATTTGAACTCAAGACTGCTTGCCTTTGATCCCTGCTCTTGCCTGGCCTCGGTCTGTAGCACATGGTAGAGCTTGGCTAGGTGTTGGGATCTGTGCTGGACCTGGATGGCAGAGCCCATACTTCATTCGGCTAAGCGATGGCCATTTCTCTATGATACATGAGATGAGGCACTTTGTGAAAGGCCCAGACAAAGCCAGTCCTGGGCTCTTGGTGTCCTGCACGGTTCAGGCTGGCAGGCAGATAAGGGAGAGCTCTGGGGCTTTGCAGAAGCAGAGGCTTGTGATGGGAAATGACTGACAGATTTCTGAGAATCCTCCTTTTCTAGTTCTGGAGAAATGGGGAATCTTGGGAAAGATGTCAGACCCAGTTGTTTGATCTAGTTAAAGGGAGATGGGTGATTACCAAAAGTGGGGTTGTAGGTGCCCCACTACTTGTGCCTATGTGGCCCAGAGGACTTCTGTCACCTCTCTGAGCCCAGTACATTCTTTTGGATAAAGGATAATGATGTCTCTCTCATCAGAGTGGGGGTAAGGAGTAAGAGAGATGATGACAGTGCCTAACTCCTGCTGTGTACTCAGGTTACATTCTGTGCTGGCTGCTCAGGGGCAGAGCTGAGGGACCGATTGGTTTTGCCTGGAAGAGACTTCATCAAAGAGATGGCGAAATCAGGGCTTTGAAGATTGCATAGGAGTTTCTCAGCAGTGGGTGGGAGGAAGGAAGGGATATAGCAGGGGTGAAGCCCTGCTTAGTGAAGGTGGGATTAGAACAGTAGGGGACAGCTGGTGGCGCATGCCTTTAATCCCAGCACTCGGGAGGTAGAGGCAGGCGGATTTCTGAGTTCGAGGCCATCCTGGTATACAAAGTGAGTTCCAGGACAGCCAGGGCTAGACAGAGAAACCCTGTCTCAAAAAACCAAAAAAAAAAAAAAAACAAACAAACAAACAAAAAAAAACAGTAGGGGACAGTGCAGAGTCCCTGTGCCTGGACTTCCTTTGTCCTTCAGTGCCACCTTCTTTACCTTCAGAGGAGAGTTAAAGAATACTTCCTCCAGGCTCACATTTCCTGAAGTTCCTCTCTTAATTAGTACTTCCTTGAGCTGGGTGTTCCTCAGTCTAGACATAGCCTGCTTCTCCCCACAGATCCAGCTATGGTATCTATCAGCCTGCTTCTCCTGGCTGAACCAGCCATGCCATCAGCCTGCTGAGAAGCAGATCCCATAGAACCCGTGTTGTAAAAGCTAGTGTGGATGGGAACTGCCATCCGACACTACTGCGCGAAGTGTGCTACTCAGGGCTGAGAAGTCTTGTCAGGTACCGGTGTGTTTTATTTGCTATTAATACCATTTGAAATGAGGCTTTTGAATTGCCAGCATGAATGGCACCATTTTCTGTCAGGTTGGGCGACGGAGGTTTTAAGTGCATCTGTAAGAACACTTAGCTCCATAAGAAGCCCCGGGCACAGGGTTTGCATGCTGTGGCTCATTCTTGTGTAGGTGTTTGATGGGCACAAGAAGGGCAGGGACTGTGTGGAATGAGCCCGTACTGAAGAACCTGGCTTCACTACTGGAGATGCATTTTCAGCCCGTGCTCCTTTCTTCAGAAGCTCCGGCACTGGGTTCTGGGACGGAGGAATTGGGTCCAGATTAAAGGATGGTGGAGGTGTTCTGAGGTGTATTTCTCTACTTAAGGAAGTGATGGGCAGCCAGGGAGGACCAAGAACAATGGGGCAGGGGGGATCACACACAGGCACAGAGAGACAGAGGGAGGGGGAGGGGGAGAGGGGGAGGGGAGGGAAGGGGGAGGGGAGGGGGAGGGAGAGGGAGAGGGAGAGGACAGTAATAGTCTTTTACAGTCTGGCCTAGGCAGATGCCCACAGCTTCAAGAGCAGCAGCCTGCTGCTGGAGACTCTAGGCTGGAAAGTGGAGGACCCAGGGGGACAGATAATCCCGCAGAGTCAAAGGTCAGGTGCAGAACTCGATGCCTATGCATGGCACCCTCTCTGTGCTGCTCCCTGCCTGCAGAACCACCCTGACTCATTAGAAAACAAAGATGAAGTATGGCATGAGCTCCCTGTGTTTAGGGCACAGATCTGGGGTGTCCAGGGCAGAGAGGGCTCTGCAGATGTCCAGCCCTGCCTGCCAGTGCCGGTCAGACTATGACTCTGAGGGACTCGTGGAAGGGTGTGAGAAGACCTGGCCTCTGCAGCTGAAGACCTCCAGCACCCCATGCAGCAGCTTCCCCTTGTTAAAGTCCCTGGCTGGAGATTCCTGTGCCGTCTCATAAAAGGCCACAAATCACAACTTAGCTACAATCAGCAGACAGAGGCTGCAAGGTCCCCTTCCATTTGGGAGTGGCCCTAGAGGGTTCCAGAGACCTTATGGGACAGGCTCCAGGACTAAGGCACTCAGTCTTCATGCCCCAAGCCTACCATTCTCTTGCTGCTAGAGCAGAACTGGGCGCCACACAGAGAAAGCTCCCACACAGCTCCGCGCTCTACCCTCCTGCTCTGGCTCCCAGACCTTTCCATATCCATGAGACCCATCTTGAAGCTTGAGTCGCTCACTCTCCTGCCCATTGGGAAACAAAACAGGGAGGCCGCATCTCTTGGAAGCATGAATTTTAAGCCCAAGGTGGGGTGGAGGTGTGCTAAATGGCATTCTTCCAACTTCAGGAAAACACCACCCGGATGAGAATACAGGCTTATACAAAGAACGAAAATCACTGCAATTTGCAGGTGCATGGGCACATATGAAAAATACATTTTCCTTATTTAAATCTCTTTACAAGATAATTGACTCATTATAAAGCAAAAGGACTGACAATGTATAGTAGGATTTGAACGTGCATAAGTAGAATATACCAGGAAAATTGTACAGGACCCAGAAGGGAGGAGAGAGAGAGAGAGAGGGAGAGAGAGAGAGATAGAGAGAGAGAGAGGGTGGGGTGGGGGGAGGAGAGGAGTTATGGAGGGGCTCAGCTATTCCTCCAGCCCCCAACTTATCCTGACGAGACACCTGAGTGTGCTGATGCTTTGAGTCTTGACACACATGCACTGGCCTGCTTATGGCCTTTCACACCTGTACTTGGGGAAGACATTCATGTAAATAAACATACCACAATCTACTTGGTTTTATATATTATGCCTAGCTGTATAGGAAGCTATACATTCCAAGCTGAGTTAGATGCAACATTAGGAAGCCCCCTGGAGGGTTTTTTGAATAACAGGGTTTCTATGCAGGCATTCAGGGATTGGTCCATTGGATGTAGGCAGTGAAAGGAACTTTTGGAATAAGATGTGCAGGTCTGTGGCCACAGATTGTGGTGGTCTGAGGGGTGGCTGGTGTAAGGGGCAAGAGCAGGTGAGGGGGATCGGGCCAGGGCCACATCTGGAGAGTCCCAAATATCAATGTAAAGAGTCTCAGGCTTATTTATCTCTGAGCTTGCTCCTGTCTCCCCACCAGGTTGCCAGGAAGTGTGGGTTCATCTTGAAGTTTGGGAGGACATCATTCCCAGGGGAATGATGCAATGGTGGAACTGGGCTTCTTCTGGGTACAGTTTCTTTGGGAACCAGTTTCAAGACAAATTTATGAATAGTGGATCTCTACTGTGAGACCTGGAGACAATGTGGAAATACTATAGATTTAAAAATAAAAGATTGGGGGGGAGGCGAGGGGAGGGAGGGAAGGAGGGAGGGAGGGAGGGAGGGAGGGAGGGAGGGAGGGATGACTCATGGATTAAGAGCTCTTGCTGCTCCTGTAGAAGATTTAGGTTCTGTTCCCAGCATGGTACCCCATTGCTGCCTGTAACTCCAGTTCCAGGGTACCCAGGGCATGGCAGCACCCTCCTCACGTACATGAAAAAACAACAACAACAACCACAATAATTAATCCATAAATAATCTAAAAGTAAAAAGGTGTTTATAAGATATGTCTTGACAATGCTGACCAAAATGAAGCTGGCACAGTTGTGTTAATTTTTAGTTAAAGCGCAGATCCTTAGTATTAGACAGGAGCCAGGGGAAAAGGGCATGTCACCTTGATGAGGTGGTCACAATTCATCAAGAAGATGTGAGGATCCTCGGGTTTTATGATGATGGAGTTTGAGGTCATACAAAGCAGAAAGGACAGAGGCATTTGGAGGGAGCTGATGCCCACACTGGCAACCAGGGTTGTTGTAATGCCTGTAGCTTTAGTTTTTTTTTTTAAAATCTTATTTTTAATGATGGTTCTTAAATGCTTTAACCTCTGTTGTAGCCCACCATCCACCAGAGGTAGTGGAACAGAAAGGACACAGTGGGGAAGTGGACCTGTTTAGGAAGGTTCTTTGGAGCAACTCCTATCTTCAGTTCAGTTCACAGGTCAGCAGCAGCAGCTCCATCCACTCGCAAACACTTCACAGACACACCAGTCCAGTTTGGTGGAGTCAGGTTAGCAGCAGCAGTGACATGACCAGGCAGAGAAGGCCAGGCCTCAGCCTTGACTCGAGTCAGCAGGGGGGACCAGGAGGGACACCAAGAGAAGTTCTCAGCTGTGCCTCTCTCAGGGAAGCGAAGATCAAAGAAGACTTGAGACCCATAAGTGTTGTGTAGCTAGCTGTACCAGCAAGCCAAGCTCTGTCTCTGTCACTCCGTGGAGTCCTATTTATACCCTCCAAACATCACGTGTCCTCCATATGCCTTGCCTCAGCACATGCATCCAGTCAGTCCAAGTCCAAGGAAGCAGCGACAAACTGCAGCACACCACCGGAAGTTCTTTGGTGGTTTTCTTTCTATGGAGTCCCAACGAATGCAGTTCAACTACACAGTATAAGGCAGACCAATTCATGTGTGTTGTTAGCAAAGAATCCTTCATCTCATGTCCTTTCACGTGCTTGCTTTAGCAGAACATCCTCTTTCCTGTGTCAGCTTCAGGGAAATGTTCTTTCACGAGTCTGCCTTAGCCTTTCACACCTGTGTCCACTTTAACAAAACATTCCTTCATGTGTTTGCCCCAGCAAAACACCGTCCAACCAACTTTCCAAAGGACCCTTAAGTTTCCACCTCAAATCCCCTTTTCAGTGACTGATTAAAACAACAGACAGGGAATTTGTGAGAATACAGAAAGATTGAAAGACGCTATTAACTTACACTCTACTGACACTCAGAACGCTCTACCAGACAACAGATTACAGTGTGTTATTCTCAGTACACATTGGAATTTACCAAAACAGAGCTTAGCTGGATCAGAAAAGAGTCTTAACGGGCTTAGCAAGATTTAGATTTTTCAAAATAAAAAACATTAAAAATAAAGATAAATCTATTCTGACCACAATGGGGTTAGGTAATAAAAGGAGGAATATCTCTGGCCAACCCATCAAATGCTCAGGAACTAAAAACACGCTTCTAAGTTATACGTGGGTCAAAATCTTTAAAGAAAAAGCATAAAGTCACTTAAATTGAGTATAACTTGAAGGCCCACAGATGAATTTGGGGGATGGTACTGCAGCCCCCAAATGAAAGATCTGTATCTAAAAAGAAGGACGATCTCAACATGATGGCCTCAGCTGTGACTTTTAGAATGACAGCAAGAAGAGCAGATCCAGTTCAAAATGAAGGATGAAGTGACAAAGGGCAGGGACAACTTCACAGCAACGCCCTGAACTGTGCTGGGCCTGCCAGGGAGAGTCCTGACTCCCAGAGCGTGTCCGTTGCTGGGCAGCCTTCTTGACTTTACCAGTCTATAGACACAGCCAGATCAGAGCAACTGGAAGCCAAAAATGGAGAAAAAAAATCAGGTCCTGGGGAGATCATAGGGTCCCATCGAATAAGGCCTGTGTCCAAAACCTAAACTTCTATGGACTTTGCTGCCTCTGCCACTGAGCAGCAGGCTGTGGTTCTTCTGGTCTACCTGGATAGAAGCCATGGTGGGTAAAGAGATGCCTTTCCAGTGTGGTCCTTGAAAGCTTTTGTAACCCTCAGCCTTTGCTGGAACACATAGAAGCAGCAGAGGGCTCAGAGCAGCAGTCGGGTGTCCTCCAGTTTAGAGTTCTTTCGAGAACTTTGCCTTATAGTGGCAAGAGTATCTGTTTTGTATTGACTTAGGGAGCTGACATTCTCTAGCCCTTGACCGTGGTTAGTGTACAACTTCTGCCCAAGTGTTCAAGACCTTGAGTTCTTACAGATACTGTTGCCACTGTGCCACCACTGTGGACACTGCTCTGCTGTTGGCTGTCACTGCCACCATCAACAGTTTCTCAACACCTTCAGCTGTTGCTCTGTCGCCATTTTATGGCTCCATCTCTGCCACTGTCAAGGCCACCAGCGTCACCATGGCTAAGACCCCGCTGCTGTCCCTACTGCTGGTGGCTGACTCCATCACCACTATATTGAGGCTGGCTCCTCAGGCTGGCTTCTTCAGGATTCTGCTTCTTCTGTGACATTTCCACTTCTTACCTGCTGTTTATCACCACTGCTTTCTTCATGCTACAAGCCCAGCCGTCTCTACTCTAAGTAGGCAAGGAAAGACACCTGGAGAAAGAACCTTTCACTGGGCCTGTGGTCGCAACCTGGATAGACGGTACAGGAGCACAGAGCAAGAACTGACTGCCTACAGAGCCAAAAAGGGGGGTGTCTGCCCCAACCACATTCCACTTTCATGCAGATGAAGGATGCCTTTCCACCAAGCACAGCCTTGCCTCTGTTGAGCAGTGGCAACTCTCCCTCCTGCTGGGCTGCCAAGAGGCATGCTTTGCCCTTAGTGTGGGTGGAAACAGTTGCAGTGAGCCCAGCTGAAGCAGCTGTGGCCATGGCTGCTTCGGTAGCAGCTGGACTTGTGCATCGGCAGCAAGCAGCTACAACTGTTGCGTATCTCCCTCAAGGTATCCAAAGAGTGTTTCAAGTCACTGGTTCTGGTCTAAGTGCAGTCTAGCTGACTGTTTGACTTACACTTCTTTGCTGGGATCCAGGGCATCAGGAAAGTCTGGTAGCTGTCAATCAAGTCATCCTACCCCCACCCCCCAACACTTTTGCTTATTTATGAAAAATAATCTGTATTAGTTACTTCTCTATTACTGTGATAAAACCGTGACCAAAGCCACTTAATATGAGGAAGGGTTTCTTTGGGCTTTCAGTTCTAAGGGTGTGTGTGTGTAAAAGTCCATTATGGTGGGCAATTGTGGCAGCAGGTGGCAGGCGGCAGGCATGGCAGCAAGGAACAGCCCACATCTCCAGAGGTCACATCTCCAGCCACAAGTAGGAAGCAGAGAGAGCACACTGGGAATGGCATGAGGCTTTGTCACCCGAAAGCTCTCCCTCCAGTGACATACTTCCTCTGGTAAAGCCGCAGCTCCTAGTCCTGTCCAAACAGTTCCACCAACCGGAGGCCGAGCTTCAGATGTCCGAGCCTATGTGGGACAGTCTCATTTAAATCGCCACAGCATCCATTAGAGTGACCCTTACCATTAACATGAATGTTGACATTAAGTGTTCTGAAATGCTCAGTGCTTGCCCAGGGATGCACGGAGACGCCGATCACCCCACCCCCACCCTACATCTTAGTATTTCCCTTTTCTTCAATAAGTCAGATTTACATTTCTATCTTTGGCAGGAGATGACTCCAAATGCCTCCTTGGTGGTTTATCTTTGGGGGGCAGGGTTGGGGGTTGGTGGATGGTGGGCTCCATGCCTCCTCTCATATCATTACTTCACTCACCATTAGCAAACAAACTTTCAGGTTATTATTCCCATTTGACAGGTGAGGACACCAAGGCCTTGGCTGCCCAGCTAGGAGCTGGAAAAGTCCCCCTCTCTCTCCTATTTCCTCTATGGCTACACATCCTCAGCTCAGTTCCTGGTCTGTTTGGTGTCAGATAACAAAGCTGGGTGAGATGGTGTTCTATATAGGTGCCCCTTTCTGTCTGAGCCACTTTCTTCCTATGGGGCTGTGCAAAGGTCAATAGGCCAGAGCCTGGTGGGTGTGAAGTGTTGTTGGAGGAGAACTTGGAGCAGTGGAAAAGGCTGGGTTTACAGATAAACAGAGATCTGAAAAGGAACAAGCAGGAACCTTGCTCTTGAGTTGATGAGCTGTGGGAAACCACGCAGCATGTGCTCAGGGAAGGGGCGATTAGCTAATTGCATGAGACTTAAGAGCTCACCTGGTGCTGCACAGAGTAGATCTTGAGGAGGAGACGTGCAGTGTGCAGAGCGAGCCAGGTCTGGGCCCGCACCCCAGCGCTGCTTATAGTAGCTGATGGTGAGTGGTGTTCTTCTCTGGGCCTCAGTTCCTCCTTCTGCTTGGGGATGGTCTGAGTTTATGAGAATAGTATGTAAAGCACAGGGCACATAAACGATAACCCAGAACATGGGTGATGATTCTCTCTCTCTCTCTCTCTCTCTCTTTTTAAGATTTATTTTCTGTATATGTGTACACTGTCACTGTCTTCAGACACTCCAGAAGAGGGCGTCAGGTCCCATTACAGATGGTTGTGAGCCACCATGTGGTTGCTGGGAATTGAACTCAGGACCTCTGGAAGAGCAGTCAGTGATCTTAATCGCTGAGCCGTCTTTCCAATCCCTGATAATGATTATGTTAGTTAGGGTTTTATTGCTGTGAGCAGACACCATGACCTAGGCAGCTCTTATAAGCTCAACATTTAACTGGGGCTGGCTTACAGGGTCAGAGGTTCCGTCCATTATCGTCAAAGCGGGAGCATGGCAGCATTCAGGTGAACACGGGGCTGGAGGAGCTGAGAGTTTCATCTCAGCTAGGAGAAGACTGACTCCCGCATGATTAAGAGGAGGGTCTTAAAACCCACCCCTACAGTAACACACTTCCTCCAACGAGGCCACACCTCTAAATAGTGCCACTCTCTGGGCCAGGCATATTCAAACCACCACAGTGATTCTTGGCACTAAGGGCATTACTGTGCTCTGGAGCCTTCCCTGGACACTTAGTAGGGGCTCAGCGTGTGGACTCAGATGTTACATCACAACTGAGTAGACTGGTCTTTTGTGTGGAGGCGGTCTGTGTTCTGTCAGCGAGGTCTGCATGGAAGCTGCGTCCTGGGGTGGCTGTGTATAAATGATACCCTGCTGGCTAGGTTAGTGCTATCCTTCCTGCTGGGGTCCAGGAGTGTCTTCTCCACAACTGGGTGGACTCTCTGAGATATGTTCATTGTCTCCTCGGCCAAAATGACAGCAGCAGAACCACATGACTCTCAAATGAGCCAGTGTTGTACTCTTTGCTTATTTTCTCCATCTTTCCCTTGACTTCAGTTCCTCGGACTTGACGTGCCTATGGGGTGCTAGCAGAGCTGAGGACCAATGTCAGGGACCAAGGTCTCATGCCACTTTGGCTAAGTTGGTTTATTTTTAAATTATAATTTATTGGTTTTGTGTGTGTGTGTGTGTGTGTGTGTGTATGTGTGTGTGTGTGTGTGTGTGTGTGTGTGTGTGAGAGAGAGAGAGAGAGAGAGAGAGAGAGAGAGGGAGAGAGAGGGGGGGATGCATGCATGTGAACCACAGCACACATATGGACATTGCACTTGTGAGAGTTGGTCCTTTCTTTTTACCATGTGTGTTCCAGGGTTTTAACTCAGATCTTAATAAGGCTTAATAGCAAGATTTTTTTTTTTTTCGAGACAGGGTTTCTCTGTCTAGCCCTGGCTGTCCTGGAACTCACTTTGTAGACCAGGCTGGCCTCAAACTCAGATTCACCTGCCTCTGCCTCCTGAGTGCTGGGATTAAAGGCGTGTGCCACCATGCCCGGCAATAGCAAGATTCTTAACCCTCTGAGACATTTTGCTGGTTTGTTTGGTTGGTTTGTTTATTGAAATAGATGTTTATGTCTCTCTATATAGCTGAGGATAAGTTTGAACTCCCGACTCTCCTGATCATGATCTTCCATAAATGCATTCATGGATGTCATGGTTTGAATGTGAAATGTCCTCCATAGGCTCACATGTTTGAACACCTAGTCTCCACCTGGTGGCGCTGTTGGGCAAGTTGTAAGACCTTTAGGCGGTGGAGTCTTCCTGAAGGAAGTATGTCACAGTAGGTGGACCCTGAGACTTTATAGCCCAGCTCTCACTTCCTATTCTCCCTCTGCCTCCTGCTTCTGCTACCCTGTCTTTCTAGACACGACAGACTGTATCTCCCTGGACCTGTGAGCCAAAATAGACCCTTGTTATCACAGTGAGGGAGAAAGAAACTGGAAAAGCAGCATATTTTCTCTGCTCCACACCCACTTCCCAGAGGAAACACCGCATACGACTGGAAAATTAACTACCATGAGTCAAGTGCAGCTTGGGTGCATTCTTTAGATTAGTCCACCCTCGAGAGCCTGGAGTAGATACTATTGTTGCTGTTTTCTT